>NC_084828.1:47852523-48479796 GCF_033115175.1 Lepus europaeus | reverse complement strand
TACAGAAAATAAAACAATCTGTTAATGAGGGCTACTAAGCAACTGTGGTCTCATTTCTAATTAAGTTGATAACTTTTAGTAAGTAAAGTTGACTGTATGGAAAACCATGACCATTATTTTAAAATTGAGATATGTGGTACAAAATTGCCTATTATCCCCAACACTGCCACTGTGGTAACAAAAGGGAAATCTAATTGGAAGCTAGCATGGAGGGCAAACGGTCTGGTTTTAAAAAGGAAAAACATCAACTTAATATTTAAAAACAAAATATTGGGGGGCTGGCAATGTGGCTCACTTGGTTAATCCTCTGCCTGCAGCGCCAGCATCCCATATGAGCGCCAGGTTCTAGTTCCGGTTGCTCTTCTCCCAAATCCAGCTCTCTGCTGTGGCCCAGGAAGGCAGTGGAGGATGGCCCTGCACCCACATGGGAGACCAGGAGGAAGCACCTGGCACCTGGCTTCGGATTGGTGCAGCGCCGGCTGTTGCGGTCATTTGGGGAGTGAACCAACAGAAGGAAGACCTTTCTCTCTGTCTCTCTCTCTCACTGTCTAACTCTATCTGTCAAATAAATAATAACAATAAAAAATTATTGGCCTAACTCGACAAAAGAATAGAAACGTTTTAATCACTGCAAGTCAACTTCACAAATGGTAAAACCATATCTTTTTGCCAACTTTTATGAGCTCCATGCAGCTTTTGTCTCTAATTTTTTTCTTTATTGTCTCTCCTAATGACAAATGTCCAATTCTTCTACATTTCATTTTTGCTTCCATTTTCCTAAGTATGTGGAGACTCTTCCTTTTTATTCCATATTTTCATGTTATATTGCTGGCTTCTAGTGTTTCTTTCCAATGTTTCTGCTTTCGTTCCTTTTCAGCAGTTTTCATTTCTTTCATTTTTCCACTGCCTGTTTCTCATCATTTTACTCTGCTTGTATCAGTTTACTATTTCTTCAGGCAAACAGCAGTCTGGGCAAGAAAGCAAATAAAAAATCCTTACTGCTATTATGTACTATGACCAAGGAAAACATTAAGGTGAAAAGTTGAAGCTCATGTACAATTTATCAAATAAATGCAGATTTAAAATTAAATTCCAGGTACTATAAGCATCCAAACAGAAATATTTCTAGGTTGATAGCTACCCAGTGCTATCATCAGTTTTAAAAGTATTATTTTACAACCCTTGAGGGTACCTTTCACTATGCTCATGGTAAGTAATCAAATTTCTAGATATCAAACTGTTTATTATCAAAGAAACTCTGTAAATTCAAGATAAGGAAGCATGATCCAGCTTGCTATTTTCAGAGATAGTATACCTAGCAGCTATTCTTTTGTCAGCCTAAGAAACAAATACAATGCTGATAATTATCTTCTGTCCTCTGGCAATAAGCTCTTACCTTGAAGAAGGGATATTTTTGATATAATACTGTGGAACATAGTAATGACATTAAACACTCCTGAAATAGCTTATAAATGACAAGTTTTAACATATTTATTTCCAGTTTCCACTTGGAGATCTCACATTAGCACATCTTCCCAATAGTTCATTACCTCATTAACATGAGTGGGAGGGGGTCAGTGATTAAAACTGCAGCGAAGACTTAACATTAGGAATCCAGTTTTGTGTTGCTTAAATCAGCAAAGAGTGAGAGCAGACCACATTAAGTCTGTCTAATTTCAAGACTGGCTCTTTGATCTGTCAAATCTAGTCATTTCAACCACCAAAATTGATGTGATTTTGATGGATGTGGCAAGTATACTTCTGAATGGAGATGGCTTATCATTGATTTAAATGACTTTTAAAATGTTATTTATTTATTTTATTTGAAAGGCAAATAGACAGATGGCCCATCAGCTGCTTGAGTGCACAAATGCCTGCAGCACCAGGGCTGGGTCAGACCAACAGGAGCTGGGAACTCAACCCCAGGTCTCCCACATAGGTGGCAGTACCTGACTACTAGAGCCATTATCTCCTACCTCCTAAGGTATGCATTAGCAGGGAGCTGGATTCCGGATCAGAGCCTCAAATCCAGGAACTCTCATAAGACATGAGATACAGGCATCCCAAGTGGCATCTACACTGAAGTGGAAAACACCAGCCCTTAATTTAATTTTTTTCAAGCTGTTTTTAAGAAAACACTTTCTTTAAACAAAACTCTACAAGTTTAGCCAGAAAAAGGATTTGGTGTAGTAGACTAAGGAGCTCTCCTGTTATCCCTAATTGTTCCCACAAGGTAGCTCCTAAAACAATACTCCATAACCCCCACATCTTCAGAAAGCACAGTTTGAAAATATTTTCCTAAATAATTTTTGTGAGGAAAACAACGGCCATCTCCTTCTGAGAGAAGTCATTTGACTCCTGCAGCAGACAGACTATAAGAGAATTAAAAGCCTATAAAGTTTACTTAAAGGCACTTGAGTGACTTCATTTAGGTCAATAGGATGGTATGTTCAGACACCTGTAGTGAGTGACAGAATGAGGGCAACTGCTAGGAAAACCTTTCTGAATAGAATAAAGAGTCACAAGGACTCCTGATGGATAGGCTGGATTAATCTTGCTTTCTCAGCCTTAGGTCAAATTCTTTGGATCATAAAGCAGTTGTTCCTGTAGAAAGAAGATTCAGAGTGGCAAAAAGAACATAGAACACCAACCGATAATTAAGAATGCTCAAATAACAAAAGAAGCACTTCTTGGGAAGTCAAAAATAGCCAGGTCATCTTCTGCTATACTTAGTAGTTACTCTTCAGAAGTCTTGAAAAAAAAAAAAAAAAACAGTTCGAACTTTTTAAAATAGAAAGATTTATGTGGTCCTATGCTTCCAATATTTATACACTTACTGTATTGTTTCCTCAATTCACTTTAAATATCCATTAAATATTTTTCAAGTTATTAAAGTATTTAAATTTTTGATTAACACCAGCACTTTTGTATTTTATGGGGTACAGTGCAATAATTTAACCTCCTTTTAACATAAATAATGTTTTACAAATTGAATAAACTGCGGTGAGTTAATTAACATGAAATATCTTGTTTTGAAGAATTTTGTGTTCTAACTTTAACCTATTGGTGATCATGATTCATCTAAAAAATTTCTAGAGCTTTCTAATAAGTTTCTTCTCTCTGTTTGCTCCCTTGTATCCATTCTCCATGTGTAACAAAGTAAAGCTCCTAAAATATATGTAATTATGCCACTTCACTATTAATAGTATTTCAGTAGCTCCATGCAGTGCACACAACAGTTGTGTTAAGTGATGGAGCTATTCAAATTAAATAATACCCAAATTACAGATAACTAAATTAAAAAGCAGTACTGTCTGGCTCAAGAGTAAGTACAGATAGTAGAGTGCTATTCTTTCCCAGATAATATGCAGTGGTCCCTATGGTTCTATGATAGTATGAAAACTACTGACAAACCAAAAACTACTAATAACGAGGCTTTAAAATATATGAAGTAAAACTTGACAGAACTATAAAATGAAATGCACAAATTCAAATTCTACTTGGGAGATTTTAACATACTCTTTCAATAACTAACTGGAAAATCGGTTTTTAATACCATAGAAAATTTTAAGAAAAGAACTTTTTAGGGGGGCTGGCACTGTGGTATAGTGGGTTAAAGCCCCAGCCTGCAGCGCCAGCATCCCATATAGGCGCTGGTTCAGTCCTGGCTGCTCCACTTCCAATCCAGCTCCCCACTAATGTACATGGGAAAGAAGTAGAGGATGGTCCAAGTCCTTGGGCCCCTGAACCCATGTAGGAGACTCAGAAGAGGCTCCAAATTCCTGACTTCAGATCAACGCAGCTCCAAAACTGTGGTAATTTGGGGAGTGAACCAGCAGATGCAAGATCTCTCTCTCTCTCTCTGTCTTTTCCTTTCTCTGTAACTCTGTATTTCAAATAAATAAAATAAATCTTTTTTTAGAAAAAGAATTTTTTACAAACTCACCTAATGGACATAAGTAAAACACTGAACTAATAAATGTAAAATTCACATTGCTCTCATACACAGATAAAAAAATAAAATTGACCTAATATGGAGCTATAAAAAAAATCAAAATAAAATTCAGGAGACTGATATAACATACATTCTCTAATCACAAATAAATTAATAAAACAGCAAGAAAGATAAAAAGAAAATTCCCATGTTTGAAAATAGAGGAAAATTAAAAAAAATCAACAAAGTTAAATTCCGGATCTTGAAAAGATATAAAAATTTGACAAAACTTAGGCAAGATTGATTACCAACAAAAGGTACACACACCACATAAAAAGGAGTATATCACTATAAATCCAGCAAACATTAAAAAATATAACAATAAAATACTGTATATAATTTTATGTCACTTAGTTTGTAGTCTTGGATATAGTGGGAAAAAATAAAACAAAAGGTATAGAACTGATTTAAGAAGAAGAAATTTAAAAAAATAATTTTTATTTATTTACTTTTATGTTTTTGAAAGGCAGAGACAGAGAAAGACAAGGAGATACTGCACCTTCTGGTTCACTCTCCAAATGCCTGAAACAACTGGGGCTGGGACAGGCTGAAGCCAGAAGCACAAAACTCAAAAGAAGTCTCCCATGTAAGTGGCAGGGACCTAAATACTTGAGCCACTATTTATGCCTCCTTAGGTAGACCTTAGCGGGAAGCTGGATCAGAAGAGAGAGCTAGGATTCAAACTAGGTACTACAATATGGGATATGGGTGTCCCAAGTGACAATTTCCACTGCTGCTGCAAATATCCCCAAAGAAAAAACTTCAAAGACTCATGTAACCATTAAAAAAAAAAAAAGAAAGAAAATCAATTAGTAAGTGTTGTGGTACAGTTTAAGCCACAGCTTGGGATGCCTATATCCCATATGAGAGTGGCTGGTTCAAGTCCTGGCTACACTTCTGATCCCGCCTTCTGCTCGTAGGCCTGGAAGACAGTGAATGATGGCCCAAGAACTTGGGTTCTTGCCACCCCCACCGGAAATCTGGATGGAGTTTCTGGCTCTTGGCTTTACCCTGGTCTAACCTCAATTGTTGCAGGCATTTGGGGAGTGAACCAGTGGACAGAAGAGCTCTCTGTGTCTCACCTCTCCTTCTGTCACTTGGCCCATCAAATAAATAAAAGTTAAATCAGTGGTCAGAATTCTTCTAACAAAGTGGGATATGTATTTGGTCTACTGGTTAAGACACTGCTTGAGATATCTGTATCTCATATCAAGAGTGCCTATGTCAGGATCCTTACTCCACTTAGGAGGGAGCAAGTGATGGCTCAAGTTCTTGTCTCTCAGTCACCCATGTTATAGACCCAGAATTGAATTTCAGGGTTTCTGGTTTTGGCCTGCCCCAGCCCTGGCCGTTGTGGACATTTAGGGAGTGAACAAGCAGATGGACAGTCTTTCTCTCTTTGACTCTCAATTAAATAAAATAAATAAAATTTTAAAAAAATCTCCCCATAGACACAGCAGACTCATAGAATGGCAGATGTCCTAAACAGCACTCTGGCCTCAGAATCAGCCCTTAAGGCATTCGGATCTGGCTGAAGAGCCCATGAGAGTATTGTAGGCATGGAAAGCCAAGATACCATGGGAAAAAAAAAAAAAAAGAAGACCTAAATGAAGGATCTCTGTGAGTGAGATCCCAGTGGAAAGAACGGGGCCATCAAAGAAGGAGGTACCTTTCTCTGAAGGGAGGAGAGAACTTCCACTTTGACTATGACCCTGTCGGAATAAGATCGAAGTCGGCCAACCCTAAAGGCTTCCATAGCCTCGGCAACTCATGACTAGAGCCTAGGGAGATTACTGACGCCATAAACAAGAGTGTTAAATTGTTAAATCAACATCAAGAGTCACTGTGTACTTACGTCCCATGTGGGATCTGTCCTTAATGGGTTGTCCAATGTGAAGTAATGATATAGCTAGTACTGAAACAGTATTTTTACACTTTGTGTTTCTGTGTGGGTACAAACTGATGAAATCTTTACTTAGTATATACTGAATCGATCTTCTGTATATAAAGATAATTGAAAATGAAAAAAAAATTGGTGTTAATTGAATAGATAATAGAAATATCAATTTTTAAAAAAAAGAAAAATCAATTTTTAAAAAAAAAATCATGTAGGAGCTCTGTCTTTAATGTGCTGTACACTGTTATTTAATGCTATAACTAGTACTCCAACAGTATTTTTTCACTTTGTGTTGCTATGTGAGGGAAAACTGTTGGAATCATTATATATACTGAACTGATTTTCTGTATATAGAGAATTGAAAATGAATCTTATTGTGAATGGAAGGGGAGAGCGAGCGGGAGAGGGGAGGGTTGCGGGTAGGAGGGAAGTTATGGAGGGGGAAGCCATTGTAATCTATAAGCTGTACTTTGGAAATTTATATTCATTAAATAAAAGATAAAAAAAATCTCCCCATAAATGGCTTCAATTGCAGGTTCTGTCAATAATTGAATAAAAAAAAAAAAAAAAAAAAAGGAGCTCTTTCCAGAAACGCAAATCACCTATGGGGAAAATGTGTTGGACCATGGGAAATTCACCCCAACTAAGAAGGTTGAAAGCCTACTCCCTCCACCCCTTCCTTTTGGCCAATTGCCCCAAATGGTAGGTCCTGAGTTGAAAGGCTTGACTCTTCAAGAGATATTGTTGGAAAGATTGGAATACCTAAAAATTATGCACAGAATGCCTGGGATGAAGAGTTCTCAGCCTTGTGTTTTATCCATATTGTCAGTCAAAATTCTACAAAGTATAATTTCCAGAAAAATAATGCTGGCCTGACACTTTAAGATAATGATTCATAATTGTAGAACAGAAAAGGATGAGGCCACTTATAGTCCTGTAGATAATATGGCAGATATTTCTGTACTGGATCACCACTCTTGCTTGAGGCTCCTTTACCTGCTGAATCTCTGCAAACAGCACCCCACGACACCCTAAAACCTGGTGGCCCAACAATATGAGGCAGGGCCAATGCACTGCCCCTGTTTAGTCTGAAATAATTATGAAAGATGAGAACTTTGCCCAAATGTCAAAGATTTGTCATTATCAATCCATTGCTGGGAATGTGAAAGGTTGCAACATGGTCCTGGGAAAGTCTCAAAGATAGTGGTGGTACAGGCTCTGCATCCCTGCTCAGAAATACAAATCACCTCCCAGGGAAAACCTGTTGCACCAGGGGAAATTCATCCTAAAAAGGTAATAGAGTTACAAGTATGCTTTTTTAGGTTGCAGTCTTTGTGTGGGAATTGTCAGCTTCCTGCTGTCCTACCTGCCTGCAGCATGTCCAAAAATTCTCTTATCATTCTATCTAATTGCTCTTGTGAATTCTTTCACTATTATGCAGTGCTGGTTTCTATCGGTTGCTTCCCATGAAAAGCTTTACTTTGCTTTCTTCTAATTTGCCACCCAGAGACTGAGAGTCCTTTTTCTTTTTCTTGTCATTTCTCTGAAAATTTATTCTTCTTCATTGATGACACTGTATAAGGTAGAATTCTATACCACTCTTTTGAGAACTACTCATTCCCTGGGTGTCTCCACGTGTGTGTGTGTATATATATATATATATATATATACACATATATATACACACATGATATATAAATGTTTGTAAACTTACTTGCTTTTTTTAAAAAATAGAATGTTACATAGAGACTATAAATGAGAGTTCTCTTCTTAATTCATTTTATGAGACTATACTAGTATAAACAATTCCATATTCTAATAAGAATATCTCAAAAATAAAAATATATATGCCAGTGTCACTTACAAACACATAAGCACACTTCCAGATAAATATGTGGGTAGCTTAATATTAGACAAATCAAATCATACAACTCACCACACTAAGAAATTAAAGAAGAAATATCTTAAGAACATCTCAAAAGGTATAAAATATATAACAAAAGTCAATATTTTGAGCCAGCACTGTGGCACAGTGGGCTAGGCCTCCGCCTGCAGTACCAGCATCCCATATGGGTGCTGGTTCGAGTCCAGGTTATTCCTCTTCTGATCCAGCTCTGCTATGGCTTCAGAAAAACAGCAGAATATGGCCCAAGTCCTTGGACCCCTACACCCATATGGAAGACCCGAAAGAAGGTTGTGGCTCTGGCTTCAGACTGGCCCAACTCCCACCATTGCGGCCATTTGGGGAGTGGACCAGCAGATGGACGACCTTTCTCTCTGTCTCTCCCTCTCTCTGTCTGTAACACTGCCTCTCAAATAAAATATATTTTAAAAACATTAATATTTTATGCATGATAAAGTAGAAATGGAAGGAGACTTAGTAATTTGATGAATGAAATTCCTAAAAATCCCTGTAATGTTGAATAAACTAAACTGTAAGTAGATTATAGATTTAAAAAATACTTACAGAAAATAATAGAAGATTATTTGGGATAAATAAAGATTTCTTAAATAATGCACAAAAATCATTAATCATAAAGAAAAATACAGATATAATGAATTACATAAAAAGTTATAATGTGAGAAACAAAAACAAAACACACACATAAAGAAAATAAATAAAAAATGCAAAAGAGAGTAAAATAGGGAGAAGATACTTGCACAGACATGTCAAGAATTTTAAAGTGATCTAAGATTTTACCTTGCTTGATGGTTCAAGTCTTGGCTACTCCACTTCCAATCCAGTTCCCTGTTAATTGCCTAGGAAGAGTGCAGAAGATGACCCAAATGCTTGGGTCCCTGCCGTGTACAAGGGAGGCCCAGAAGAAGCTCCTGGCTCCTGACTTTGGCCTTGCTCAGCCTTGGCTGTTGCAACCATCTTGGGAGTGAACCAGCTGATGGAAGATCTCTCTATCTATCCCTCATTTCTCTGTAACTCTGACTTTCACATAAATAAAGTCTGACAATTTCTCGGATGTCAGTGAAGACATGGAGAGTCCAGAATCAGAGATGATGGACAGTTAATTAGGACAAGAACAGTAGCTAAGTCAAACAAGATATGAACTGACCCTGTTCACCATTGGTACCTGGTACATAAAAGGCACTAAATAAAAACATATTGTGAGAATAAATAGTTGGGAAATAATCATAATTTTTGCCTCATATTTCAATAAAGGAAGAGATTCCCTCAACCACAAAGCAGAGAGTAATAAGCATCTTGCTGGAGTGATTACAAGGCTCTCTCCTGTCATTTTCTTGAGCCCATGCAAAAAAGGAGTTGAAGAGGCAATGTAGCCAATGAATGGAATTCACTGTTATTATTTTCCCTAGTGAATAGAGCCAAAATGGAAACTTCCCTGGTTCTTTTGGCTGGATGAATTCTGGTCCAACAAGTCCCATCTTTTCACCATCTCTATCATGTTTCCATTCAGGGCAAATAAGGGCAGGATTCTTATTTTCTGACAGCTGGATGAATTGAGTTTCAAAACTTAAATATGAGACTGGAATAACAGGCTTATAACTGGGACTTAGACAAATAATTTTCAATTCAGCCTCATCACAGAGGTCTGCTTAGGGATCACGGATGAGCTAATACAAATGATCAGGTTATCAAATCAGAGTTTTACGAACCAGAAATCTAACCAACTATCAAGCTTTGCTAATAACTTCAAGTATAGAAGCAATCAAAAGACCCAAGGAAAGCAGTGAATGATGTGGGGCATCTGATATGGGACCCCAGGTCTTCCAGTCCTGGATAAGTACTTGCTAGCTCAGACTCATTCTCGAAGCAAAGTTCACAGGTCACCTCATAAAATGTGGAGCATTTATGTCACATCTGCAATATTCTTTAGGGAGTTGAATAGGTTACATGACATTCTCCTAAAGGATGTGCTCATAAACTTATTATAGATTCTACATTGTGTTTACCATGGAGAATCCTAATTGGGACTTTCTGCCCAAAGGATGCCATAAATAAGAACTATCCTCTTACTAAGTCTCATTAGTCTATTTGTCAAGGGCATCAGTTATCAACATGTTTATGTGAAGACATAATTGAGGTATCTACTATTTTCTTCCCCTAGGAATGTTCCCTGAAAGTCAAAAGAGAAACGGCCACAGGCTAACTGTTGAAACTCCTTCCCTGAAGAGTTACTATTTTTTGCCTATATCACTGAAAAAGTTAATGTTTTAATCTCCAAAAGGATACGCTTTTTAACTATTTTTTGCATTAATCACACTGTGTTGGAAAAGAGTCTCAGACTTTTCCATCTGAATGAACAAAAGAATGAATGAATAGCAATATAATATAGCCACTTCAAAAGCTAATAAATAAAATTTTCATTAAAAATTAACTAGGAAAAGAGATTATCACTACAATTCCTGTTGTTTTAAATAGTGTATGCAGGCCGGCACCGCGACTCATTAGGCTAATCCTCCGCCTGCAGCGCCGGCACTCTGGGTTCTAGTCCCAGTCAGGGCACTGGTTCTGTCCTGGTTGCTCCTCTTCCAGGCCAGCTCTCTGCTGTGGCTCGGGAAGGCAGTGGAGGATGGCCCAAGTGCTTGGGCCCTGCACCCGTGTGGGACCAGGAGGAAGCACCTGGCTCCTGGCTTCAGATTGGCGCAGTGCACCAGCCGTGGCGGCCATTTTGGGGGGGTGAATCAATGAAAGGAAGACCTTTCTCTCTGTCTCTCTCTCTCACCGTCTAACTGTGCCTGCCAAAAAATAAAAAATAAATAAATAAATACTATATGCAGTTAAAGGTAATATAATCCTTTTCTTTCAACAAGTGGCCTCATATTCTTTTGTGCTTTCCACGAGATTTTTGAGACTATTATATTCATGATTAAGAAAATAGAATACCATCAGTTTAAATATTTATTTGTTGCTTATTTTGAAAAATATATCTTTTTTAAAAAAAAGATTTATTTATTTATTTGAAAATCAGAATTACAGAGATAGAGGGAGAGACAGAGAGAGAGATCTTCCATCTACTCATTCATTCCCCATCTGGCCGCAATGGCCAGGGCTGAGCCTGGCTGAAGTCAGGAGCCAAAAGCTTTATCCATGTATCCCACATGGGTAGCAAGGTCTCAAGCACTTGGGCCATCCTCTGCTGTTTTCTCCAGAACATCAGCAAGGAGCTGGTTTGGAAGTGGCACAGCTGAAACACAAACCAGCACTTACATGGGATGCCAGCACTGCAAGTGGTAGCTTTGATGAATGAAATCCTAAAACACCACAATGTCAGCCCTGAAAAATAGCCCTTCTTATTATTGCACTCCATCCTTAAACTGAGCAAAGTTAGGGACCCCCTTCTTGCTCTCAACCAACCCTAGTAATTCCCTCTATTATAGGGCTTAACACATGTTATGAGAATTGCCCTAAAGATCTTAAAAACAAGAATCATTTTCTATTTATTTTAGTATCTGCAGTGCATAGTAAAGGTTCACATACAAAATAAATATTTAATATATATATTGGAAAAATTAATAAATATTGACAAGACAAGACAACTGTATTTCATATTGTTAATTTAGATTTGGGATGCATTGTTATAAACAAAAATACAATAGCTACAAACTTTAGCTTTGGACATTTCAACCTTTTACACCTTCATTTACTGTAGAAAATTCTGGTCAGTAAATTCTTGTTAAAAAGGAGTGTGCACTTCACACAAAGTATAGATTTTTTTAATCTCATAGTCTCTGAATTCTGCAACCTAATTTAAAAAAATGAATTAAAACAGAAAGAAAGAAGGTGGAGGAGAAAGAGGAAGAGGAGCAGGAATAAGAAGAGAGTAGTCATAGCAGCAGTAGTTCTCTTTTGTTTTCTGGATTCCAAGCATATAATTAAGCATATGATGACACTATGTAATGTTAATTGAATTATTTTAACCCCCAAAAGAAAATACAAGCATAGCAGAAAGTGTGCTCAAGATCTTCCATGCTGCTGATAGAACCATTAATCCAAAGATTATTTTTCCATCACAACTCTCCACATCAATTTTCTAGTCACTATGTTAATCAATAATGAAGACATACATTCCACAGTCATTAGGTGTCTCTTGACTCAGGTATAGAATATCAGAGAACAGATGTCAGTGATTTTTTTTTTTTAATGTTTCTTTTTAAAAAACGATTCTTGCTGTCAGAGTACCACTTTTAAGGATTGTTATGTGGATGATTTATACAAATTTTCAAGTTGTTATCAAATAAGCCAAGGTTCCTTTTTCAATGAATTCACAAAGTGAATTTTACTTGTCAAGTAGTGTGAAAAGAAAACCAAAAGGGGTCACTATTTTATATGTGATTGATTTTCTTCTAGGAAATGGATGACATGATCCATTACTGCAATAAGATACCTATATTTTTGTTATAAATCATACTCTTCAGTTCACACTTCCCACCTAAAAATCATGTAATTTTCTGCTGCACAAATATTATGGCTGCTTTCTAAAAAAATAACATGTATATCATTTTCAGTATATTTTCCCACTCAATTATCCTTAATATTTCTAAATATAAATAAGGCAAAAGAATTAGATTATATAGTATATACATAATATATAATATAACGAGCAGCTCAGATTAGCATGGCCACTGCACAAGCATGACAAGCAAATTCAAGAAGTGTTCCATATTTTTCTCATTTAAAGTGCCCAGTTCAGAATTTATTTTGATAAGTGATGATAAATGTGTATATATATATATATATGTATATATATATTTATTTATTTATTTATTTGACAGGTAGAGTTATAGACAGAGAGAGAGAGAGACAGAGAGAAAGAACCTAGCACTCCTACATGAAACACAGACATTTTAACTGCTAGGTTAGCTACCCACACCCAAGCTAATCATTTAATTCCATTTCTCTATTATACTTCAGAAGTAACCTTTTTATCTTCATGCTTTATAAATTCAATGAAAGATCCTAATTTTTCCATTTCTTTGTGGATAGGTTAAAAAGTTTAAAAAAAGAATTTTAAAAAGAATATTATACAGCAACTAATACCTCTTTTTAAAATGTAACAGTAAAAATTTTTTTAAATAAAATATCGATTTTCATTTAGGTAACCATATTCATAAAAATGCGCAGATTAATATTTATAGAATATTTGGCTGTAGAATATCATCTTTTTAAAAGCTAGAGTTCTAAACACTATACAGACTGCCTATTTAATTTAAATACAAATAATTTCTGATAAAAATAAATGAATATAAATACAGCCATGGAGGACATAAAGTATCTGTCAACAGACATATGCAGATATAAGTTTAGTCTTTAACAAAACAGCACTACCAAAATGTCCTACTTTTTTGCCTCCTGACTACCCTTTCCACGTCTTCTCCCTTCTGGGTACCATCAATGTTCACAGTATCAGGCAAGGCAATATTTGCTTGCTTACTTTCTAATTGCTCTTTGCAAATGCAAATAAGGATCTGATATTGGTCCTTCATAGTTTGACTAAAACTCATACAAATCAATGTATTTAGTCTCTTGGACATTTGCATTTAAAACCTTTTTAACTCTTACAGTGGAATAAAAGGATTACCTTTTGTAAAGAGAGGTAAGGCAATAACTAAGTAAAGATGATTTGGAAGACAGGCAAAGGAAACTTTGTAAGTGACATAGTGATATAATAGAGCTATCTGATGATAAAATTACTGTAGTCTTTTATTTTTTTCTTTTTTGAAGTCAAGGACAGGAGACAAAAGAGATACTATGTCAGCTATTATCATTTTATCCTTTATCTTTTTAACCCCAGGGTTTATAGATGTGGGGATCAAACCATTTTGTGTGCCTGTAGCTTGGGCATCCAGCTTATTTTCCTTTATCGTCAGAATCACACAGCCAAAACTGAGAGTTAGCTTCAAGTAGCTCCAAAACCTCTCACGCAGCCCAAGAAGAACACAGATAGAGACTGCAGAGCAACTGCTCAAAGAAAAGAATGGCTGGTGTCATGGCCTTTCCCAATCACAAATGATTACATGAAAACCTATACTCACTGTGATGGAGATGTCAGTTTTGTGCCCTGCCAATTTGTTACTAAAGTAATATGGTACTCAAGTCATTCTTTTTAGAGGTTTAGATAAGAGCACAGAGAAGTGGCCACTAAGGAAGAGCTTGTTTTGTGTAAGCCTTATGAGTCTCATCTATCTGCATGTTCTTTGTGATTATGACTAAATGTTATATGATGGTAGGAGAAATTCATTAAATGGATAAAAAATCTAAAGCTAAAACCATGTTTTGGCTATATAAAAGTAATACTTATCAAAATAAATTATGTGAATTGCTTTAAACTTATGCCTAATTACCATGCAGCACAATAATGATTACATCATTATTTCTGTCAGATTAACTTTGCTATAAATTTGATTACAGGGGCAAATTCTAAATATGCAGCCCTTATGATTTACTGTTTTAAACAACTATTTACTAAGCCCTTTCCACATGACAGAGACTGAATGAAATGGTGGGGATAAAAACAATGAAACATCTCTGTTCCCATGGGGATTACAGTCTTGTCGAAGAGACAGACGAGTATAGATAAATGCCTAGCTAAGGTAAAGATAAGCACAGAATATCAGTACCAGTGCTGGGGTGTCAGCAAGGCTACAATAATGAGCTGTGAGAACTGATTCCTGAAGAACCAGTAGTTAGCCATGAGAGAGATGAGGATGAAGTGAACTATCCAGCAAAAGGATCAGGAAATGTACTGGCCTCAGAAATTAGACACTGTATAGAGTGTTTGAAGAACTGCTCAGTTGAAACACAATGCAACAAGAGTCCTAAGAGAATGAAACTAGTGACGTAAGGAGAAGCCAAAACAAAAGAAGACTTGAATATGATACCAACAGTTTGAAATCTTGCTGGTAATAGGGAATTCTATAGGATTTCCAGAAGAATAATGGTGCTTTCAGATTTACATTTCAGTTGTATCACTTTGGCTTCACTGTGAAGAATGAAGTGGTAGAGCTCACAACTGGAGACCGGCAGGAAGGTCAAGAGTCAGTCGGAAATATCTGGTGAAGGGTGCTGGTGGCTGAGGTTAGGCTATTATAGATGAAGAGAGATGGATACATTTGGGAAATATTTAACAGGAACAAATGAGACATCTTAGTTATTGATTAAACATAAGGAGAAGAAGGGAGCTGGAGACAGATTTCAGACTTATGAAAATGCACGGTGATATGGCATTTACCAAGAGCAAAGCGGGAGAAGATGCACATTGGTGAGATTTCTGTTTTGTTTATTTGGAGGAGGAGGGGCTCAGAGAGCATTACAAATTAAGAGTTTTAATTTGACTCTTTGAGTTTTATGTGTTAGGGGATGTCTTATAAGCAGATGAATATATGGGTTTAAGGCTAAGGAGAAATTCTGAGCCAAGACATACACTCCTTTTTGGGAGACATCATTTTGTAACATATGAAAGCCATCAGAATGAGAAAAGGACTAATATCAACAGACTAATGACACCCAGAATTTTGAGGATGAGCTGATCACAAGCAAATTAAGAAAAATACAGAGAAGGAATAACCAAAGAAGTATGTGGTGGGTGCTAGGGGAAGGAAGAAAGAAGCAGATGATCATGAATGCCAAGGGAAGAGAATGTTTTGAGAGTCAACAAAGTTAAGTACAGTAGAGTATAAACTGCAGTAGCCTTTCTGGAAAACAATTCAGCATAACCATTAAATTGATACTCAGTTCTACTTCTTGATATTTAAATCAGAAAAATGCTAATACACCTGTTCATTAAGACAAAATAAAGAACTTTGTAAACTCAAAAAAAAAAAAAAAAAAAAAAAAAAGGAGGCTGGCAGGATCTGGGAAAGGTATCATGTTCGGCAGCAGAAAAAAAGCCCAAGAGGGTGCAGGTTTTCCGGGA
The DNA here is from genome assembly GCF_033115175.1 of Lepus europaeus. Taxonomy (NCBI): domain Eukaryota; kingdom Metazoa; phylum Chordata; class Mammalia; order Lagomorpha; family Leporidae; genus Lepus; species Lepus europaeus. The sequence goes on along the minus strand of NC_084828.1, from coordinate 48,464,015 downwards.
GAAACAAAAAGAGAAGCAGAAGAAACCTGAAGAGCTAAAAGTATAGTTAGAGGGGAAGAGCCTGCTGGCCACAGTGAAATGAAGAAAACTCACAAAAAGTAGTCTGTTCCTTTGTTTCTGAGGCACTGGTAACCGTGTATTCCATTCCTATCTAAACATCTAGATTCCCTATCACGTACTGCCTTGCAGCCTGTTGTACATTTAAAAACAAACTTTTACAAAAAACAAAAACAAAAAAAACTGGCCAGCACCACGACTTACTGGGTTCTAGTCCCTGTTGGGGCGCCAGATTCTGTTCCAGTTGCTCCTCTTCCAGTACAACTCTCTGCTGTGGCAGTGGAGGATGGCCCAAATACTTGGGCCCTGCACCGACATGGGAGACCAGTAGGAAGCACCTGGCTCCTGGCTTCGGATCAGCGCAGCACACCGGCCGTGGTGTCCATTTGGGGGGTGAACCAACAGAAGGAAGACCTTTCTCTCTCTCTCTCTCTCACTGTCTAACTCTGCCTGTCAAAAAAAAAAAAAAAAAAAAATCATAGAGTAGCTGTTTGCACTCAGCCATTCTTACTTAGCTATGAATTTAAAGTAAACACAGACCAGAAACCTGCCATAGTTTGCTCTTTGGTCTTTGTTCTAACCTGAATTTTTATCACCTGGAAGTATAAACTAAAACAAGGTAAGCATCCAAAAGTAGAGTATTAAATAGAATACAATAAAATGACCCTCCTAAATATTTCACAGATTAAGGAGAATAAAATACAGGGAAAAGACGAAGAAATATTAAATACAAAAAAGGGGGAAGTTATGGAAAATATATACATGCTAGTTGCTATTTTTAATGTATTTCTTTATGTGTATATAATTGTATAGAAAAAGTTTGAAAGAGTATATACCAGGCCGGCGCCACAGTTCACTTGGCTAATCCTCCGCCTGTGACGCCGGCACCCCAGGGTTCTAGTCCCGGTTGGGGCGCCGGATTCTGTCCCAGTTGCTCCTCTTCCAGTCCAGCTCTCTGCTGTGGCCCAGGAAGGCAGTGGAGGATGGACCAAGTGCTTGGGCCCTGCACCCACATGGGAGACCAGGAGGAAGCACCTGGCTCCTGGCTTCGGATCGGCACAGCGTGCTGGCTGTGGTGGCCATTTGTGGGGTGAACCAACAGAAGGAAGACCTTTCTCTCTGTCTCTCTCTCTCTCAGTCTGTCAAAAAAAAAAAAAAAAAGAGTATATACCAAACATGTCCAATAGTTCACTCTGTGAAGAAAGTTGGTATTTGGCTGGGTATATGGCCAAGGGGGATTTTGTTTGACCTACATTATTTTACTTATTTTTAAAATGTAAATGTTTCCATGAATTATATAATTAAAAATACAATTTCAAAATTCTATCAACTGGGACCAGTGTTGTAGCACTGCAAGTTGAGTTACTGCATGCAATACTGACATACTATATCTGGAGCACTGGTTCCAGTCCTGGTTGTTCCACCTCTGATCCAGTTTACTGCTAATGTGCCTGGGAAGGCAGTGGAAGACAGCCCAAATATTTGAGTCCCTGTCATCTACATGGGAGATCAGGATGGAGTTCCTGGCTCCTGACTAGGGCCTGGCCAACCTAGCTGTTGCAGTGATTTCTGAAATGAACTAGAGGGATCTCTCTCCCTCTCTGTCTCTCTGCCTTACAAATAAATAAATCTTTTTTCTTTCTTTTTTTTTTTTTTTTGACAGGCAGAGTGGACAGTGAGAGAGAGAGACAGCGAGAAAGGTCTTCCTTTTGCCGTTGGTTCACCCTCCAATGGCCGCTGCGGCCGGCGTGCTGTGACCGGCACACCGCGCTGAACCGATGGCAGGAGCCAGGTGCTTCTCCTGGTCTCCCATGGGGTGCAGAGCCCAAGCACTTGGGCCATCCTCCACTGTACTCCCTGGCCACAGCAGAGAGAATAAAATTCTTGGGGCCGGTGCTGTGACATAGTGGGTAAAGCCACGACCTGCAATGCCGGCATCCCACATGGGTGCCGGTTTGAGTCTATTTCCAATTCAGCTCTCTGTTGTGGCCTGGGAAAGCAGTAGAAAATGGTGCAAGTCCTTGGGCTCCTGCACCTGCATGAGAGACCTAGAAGAAGCTCCTGGCTTCAGTTCAGCGCAGCTCCAGCAGTTTCGGCCAACTGGGGAGTGAACCAGGGGATGGAAGACCTCTCTCTCTCTGCCTCTCCTTCTTTCTCTGTGTAACTCTGACCTTCAAATAAATAAACAAATCTTTAAAAAAAATAAAATTTTATCAAAAAACACATTTTAAAAATAGATCAAGTAAAATTAGAAAAATATCCTCTTACAATTAAGGGGGCTTTAAAAACTTTAATAAGAATAGCTTTATAAGGGTAAAGGAAATAGAAGACAGAGTTAAGACAAACTGTAAGAAAAGAAGGAGATGGAATATAACACACAGAAAGCTAAGTGATGAATAGGAAGAAAAAAAAAACTCAATGTTGGAGTTTTCATGAAGAAGGGAAGAAAAATAATACTGTCAATTATGCCTGGTCGTTTAGTCATGAATTTAAAAAAAAAGTTGGGAGTCACAATGCTAATAATTCATCACAAGATGTAATATCTGTTAAATGGTATACAGGCTAACAATGGCAAGGTCCAAAATAGAAATCATTAATTGAGAAGTCAGAACAATGAAATTTGGGTTACAAAAATGGCTTAGAGAAGGATTTAGAAAACATCTCAAAGCTAACCATCCAAGAGATAAAGGGAAAGGAAGATAGCGTTTTCATTGTCTTCTTTTCATACAGGAAAGGCTGACATCAGAAGTATACAAAGAAATGGTCTAAGTACCAGATGAGAAATGTCGAGAAAAGCTTCTGGTAGGTACCACCAAGACTCACTGTAATATGCTGACAAATAAATCAGGGACACGAATGAGGCTCCGTATTGGTATTGGTTTCAAAGTTTAGGTACTGGCATATGTTCACTGCTGTGTATCAGTCAAAAGTTGGGAAAAAAAGCACATTACCAGAAGAGGTAGTGAATGATAAAGTACAATTTAACTATATTTTAAATATTACAGAAAATTTTATTCAACATTAAATAACAGAAATTACTTGACAGTAGGTTATAATTTGAAACCTCTTTTGGAACTATAATAAGAATGACCCCAAATACCTTTGTTTTGAAGAAAATCAAATACAAGCACACTTCAGAAAGTTTGTGGAAAAGCAGAATTAAAATATAAGCTTATTTTAGTGCACAAATATTTTGAAATAATATTTAGTTTGTTTCATAATACACATTCTATACAAACATTTTGAAGACTCCTATTTCTTGGTAGCCAGGCCCTTCTGGAAAATTCTTATAAGGGAAATAAGTGCTAACAATGAGCAACAACTTCCTAGGGGGCTAACTCATCTAGAACATTACCAAAAAATACATCTTATTCTATAACTACTTTTACAGAGGGATGGAGGGGCTGCTCAGACTCTGGTGAAAGAAAGAATAGCGTGATGAACTTGAGGCGTGGGATGGTCTTGGTAAGCAAACAATGTTGCACCATAGTAGTCATGGTGCTTTTCTAAGACAATCCACCCCATTCCTGCATGTCACTGCAACATACGAGCTGAAAGAGAGGGGGTGAGGTCTTTTGTTGAGTGCAGCTTTAGGAGGAATAATCACTGACATCTACACAGGAAGCCATTCATTTTGGGGCCTGATACATTTTGCTTCACCTATTTAAATTATGTGAGAGGCAAAAGACACTTTGAATTAACAGTGCTCACCTTAAGAGTTCTATCTGTAGAACAGGCAAATTCCTTCTCTGACTTATCATACAGGCTGCTTTCTGTGAATCAGAAGAGAACAACCAACTTCGATCATTTGAACATGGAGCATCAACTAACACCTGGAAAAGAAAAAGGACAAATGATGCAAATCTGCACTGAAAATACATGCAAAGCAACAAATAAATACTTTTCTTTGAAGCTGAAAACACATCAAGGTAAATTTTCTCTGACGTTTTTGCACTAACACTTAGAAAAATTATCTAAATACTTTTCAGTGTTTGTTTCGTTTAGAAGAGGAAGATGATGAGAAGACTAGAGGTCTGCTACCTAGATCTGACACTCTTGATGAAAACAAGCCAAACCTTTACAAAAAATACCCAACTTAAACAGATATTACTGTATGAGTATTTCTGAATTCTAAACATTTCAAGAATTAATATTTAAATTTCAGCTTACTAAAGTGACTGTTTTTTTTAAAATGCAATACTCTGATATGAAATGTTTCAAATTAAAGCAGTACAGTACACATGTTTGTGTACTAACCCAAATAATATGGATCTTTTCCTGAGTTATCTTTGAGATACCTGGAAACACAAAACATTCAGGAATACCCAATCCCAATGTTATCACTTCCTTTGAGCTATGCTTACCATCAAATGAAAACTGCCTTCATGGTCACCTTTTCAAAATTTCTCAAGAGTTCTGACAAACTGTGTCAGGATATGTCTGGGAGCAAACGGAAAATAACAACAAAGCAACATAATAGTGGAATCACCGGCAGTGCATCATCTCATCACAATGTAATAAAAGTACCTTGTCAAAGCTTTCAGGCTGAGATTCTCCCATATCTCTGCCATCCAATTCAGACACTTTAATTGTATTTATCAAAGGCTGTGGGATGAAAGATTCTAACGTCCGCTTCAGCCACCTCAATCTCAGACTATCGTATTCATTACAATGAAGATAACCTAAACATAAAAGATAAAAAGTATTCAGAGAAGGCAATGGAATTGTTAAATTTCTACTTTGAAGAAAATAAGTTTCAGAAGAAAATAAATTCATGGTAATTATGCAGAAATAGGACTCAGCAGTAGGCACTGTGATTATCTTTTGCTTTAAAATAGAAATCTGTATGTATATACTATATAAAACATTTCAAGAGTTATGCCTATACATCTTCTCAACAGTTCTCACATTTACTCAACCAAGTTTAATTTTGGGGGTGCAAACCTGTAGAGAACGATGGATTCCTAAAAATGCACTGCATTTTGTCAACATCGCACACAGTTCTCATCCATCAGCACTCAATTTAAGTGTAACCAATATATTATATATACAAGAAGTTTTTAAAAAGTTCACTGAAAATTCATATTATGAAGAAGCTATGCATGAACTTCAAAATATTTTTGAACCCAAATAAACTCATACTAACTTATAATAACATGTCTGGAACTAGCATGAGGCACTCAGGATAAGATAGCAGTTTGAAAGGACTCCCTATCAGAGCAACAAGATTTTTGTTAAACTGAGGAGATAGCAAAAAACAAATTCATAGTGAAGCCATGGTAGAAAAACAGTGAAATCACTGATGTTTTCCAAAAAGTTGATAGCAACAATGCCCCAAATAAATCAGCAGTTTACAAATGGACAACTTATTTTAAGAACAGATGTGACAACTGAAGATGAAGCCCATAGCAGCAGATCATCAACATCAAGCTATGAGAAAAAAAAACTATTCTTGCTTGTGCCCTAATTTAAGAGGATCAATAAGTAACAGCAGAAAAAGTATCCAATATTCAAGACATCTTTTTTTGAAATATTTATTTATGTATTGGAAAGAGTTACAGAGAGGCAGAGAAAGGGAGAAAGAGGGAAAGAGAGAGAGGTCTTTCATCTGCTTGTTCACTCCCTAGATGGCCATAACTGCCAGAGCTGTGCAGATCTGAAGCCATGAGTCAGAAGCTTCTTCCATGTCTCCCATGTGGGTGCAAGGGCCCAAGTACTTGGGCCATTCTCCACTGCTTTTCCAGGCACGTTAGCAGGGAGCTGTTGGAAATGGAGCAGCCAGGACTCAAACCAATGCCCATATGGTATGCTGGAGTCACAGGTGGTAGTTTTACCAACTACACCACAGTGCCAGCCCCAGAATTGACATCTTGACGCATTTCTTTGCAGAATGGTAACAGGACATGAAACACAGCTTTACTAATATGCTCCTGAAGACAAATCACAATCAAAGCAACAGTTTCCAAGAGATGGAAGGGATCCAACCAAAACAAAAACAGATTGGTTGAAAGCAATGGTCATGACAAGTTTTGTTGGATGCTCAAAATATTCTGCTTGTTGACCTTCTCAAAGAGCAAGAAACAATAACATCTGCTTATTCTGAGAGAGTTCCGAATAAGTGAGCCAAAGTGTTAAAGGAAAAACACTGAGGAAAGTGTCATCAGGAAGTCCATCTCCACTGTGACAACGCTCCTGCTCATCCCTACCATCTAAGAGGGCAATTTGGTGAGTTTTGATGGGAAATCTTTAGACAGTCATCTTATAGTCCTGATTTGGCTCCTTCTGACTTTGTTTCTTAGTTATAAAAAAAAAAAATCTTTATAAAGACCAGTCATTTTTCTGCAGATAATAGTGGAAAAAAGGTTTCACTGACATGATTAAGTTACCAGGAGCTTCAATTCTTTGGGCTTGGAACAAATGGCTGGCTTCATTCCTTGCAAAATTGTCTTGAACTTGGTGGATCTTATGAAAAATAAAGTTTATATTTTTTGCTTTAATTTTCATTTTTTCATGAATTCGCGGAACATTCATTGTGTATAAAACACCTTCCATGGCATAGAACCTTCATTTTAAATGAGGGAAGGTAATGTGGTATGTAGACAAAACAAGAAAGAAATAGGTTCAGATTTTGAACGAGGAATTATTTAGCTCTGCATGTTTCAGTTTCTTTGTCTATAAAATGAGAACTGTATCTAGCTATGCTACAGAGTGGCTGTCAAGAGTAAATGCAGGGGCAGACACTGTGGCACAGCTGGTAAAGCCGCGGTCTGCAGTGCTACCATCCCATATGGGCGCCGGTTCAAGTCCTGGCTGCTGTACTTCCAATCTAGCTCTCTGCTATGGCCTGGAAAGCAGTGGAAGATGGCCCAAGACCTTGGGCCCCTGCATCCACGTGGGAGACCCAGAAGAAGCTCCTGGCTCCTGGCTTCGGATTGGCACAGCTCCAGCTGTTCAGGTCAGTTGGAGAGAGAACCAACCAGAGGATTGCAGAAGACCCCTCTCTGCCTCTCCTTCTCTCTCTGTGTAACTCTTTCAAATAAATACAAATCATAAAAAAGTAAAAGTGACAAATTAATAACATATATTGCATAGTACTACAAAAATATTAGTAACAAATTTCTATAATTCTAATAATTTTTGAGTTCATATTATGTGTTATGCATTATTCTAAGCACACTGCATACAATAACATTTAATCTTTACCAACTCTATGTGGTAGGTAAATACTCTCATTTACTTTATTTTTTTAAAAAGATTTTATTTATTTGAAAGTCACGGTTCAGAGAAAGAGGAAGAGAAACAGAGAGAGAAAAAGAGAGAGAGAGAATCTTCCATCCACTGGAAGAGTCATGCCCCAAAATGTTACCACAGGCAGGGCTGGGCCAGCCTGAAGCCAGGAGCTTCATCCAGGTCTCCCATGTGGGTGCATGTTTCCCTGCTTTCCCAGGCACATTAGCAGTGAGCTGGATTGAAAGCAGACCAGCCAGAATTTGAACCAGCATCCATATGGGAATGCCAGCACCACAGGTGGTGTCTTAGCTCATTATGCCACAACGCTAACCCCAATTAAATTCATTTATTTATTTAAGAGGTAAACACAGAGAGAGAGAGAGAGAGAGAGATCCAATTTGCTGCTTCAATCTCCAAATGTCTGCAAAATCCAGGAGCTCAGGAGCTAGGAACTACACCATGGATTTCCGACATGGGTAGCAGGGATACAAGTACTTGAGCCATTAGCTGCTACTTCCCAGGTGCATTTGCAGGAAACTGGAAGGGAAGCGTTACTCAAATGAGCATTCTGATATGGGATACAGGCATTGTAAATACAGGCTTAAGCCAATGCTCCACAATGCCTGCCCTCTCCCAAGTTACTCTTTCAGCAACATACTATAATGTTTCTCAGCAAATATTCTCTCTCTAGTGAAACAGTTTTTTCTTTTATTTAAATATACATCTCTATTTACATACACACACACTGATACATGCACAAAAGTGCTTTAAAGAGTTCGTGGAAAATGGAATTAAAAGATAAGTTTATTGGGGTCAGTGCTGTGGCATAGCAGGTTAAGCTACCACCTATGAAGCCAGTACTGCATACAGGCACTGGTTCAAGTCTTAGCTGCTCCAATTTCAATCCATTTCCTTGTTAAAGCACCCGGGAAAGCAGTGGAAGATGGTCCAAGTGCTTGGGCTCTGGCACTCATGGCTCCTGGCTTCTGTCTGCCACAGCTCTGGCCATTGCAGTCATTTGGGGAGTGAACCAGTGGATGGAAGATCTCACTTTCACTCTCTCTCTACCTCTGCTTCTTCCTCTCTGTAACTCTGTCTTTCAAATAAATACATAAATCTGGACAAAGTAAGTTTATTTTGTTGTCAAAAATTCTGAGATCCATGCATGTTTTTATTAACTGTATATTCTTATTCTTAGTCCATTATTTTCATTGCCCAATTTGTTTTTTTTTTATTAACTGGTAAGACATTTCCATATTCTAGATATTAACTCTTTATTTGCAATCTGACTTACAAATAGGTTTTGTAAATTATCTTCTGAATTTCTTTGTACTGTGTTTTGAAATATACAAATTTCATGATTTTATAGTCAATCAGAACACTTTTATAATCTCTAGGTTTTCTGGTCTTATTTAAAGTGGTCTTCCTAACCATCTTCAGGTCTGATAAAATTAAACATTTAGACTCACACAGACCACATAAGGTACCATCTCAAATAGAAGGACTAGAACCACAGTTTGCCAAAAGGACATTGTGAAACATTCCTCCATGAAAGGCCTTATACAGTTCACCGAGGTAGTCATTTGGGTAAATAAAAGTAAGACCATCATTTGGTCAGGTGAAGCAGCAGTCCTGGCTTAAAAACCTTACAATAATAGAGGACCCAAAATTTCTTTTTACAACTCGATAGGCACAGCTCTTAGGGTCCCAGCAAGGGACATAGTCAGTTATGCCACACTCAGGAAGGCCCAAAGCATGGTATTGTAGTCAGCTCTCTAGGGTTCATTTATTCTCTCACTTGGTGTACCTTCAAGATTCCAATTAGGGTGAGTTTTTAAATGGCAATGTTCCCAAAAAACATTGTGACAATTACTATCAGGTTACTAGGGAAAGAAAAATAGAGAACTGATGATCAAATTCTAACACATAAGGGGCAAAGTTTTGTACACCTTACAATCATATACATATATGGATGTTATGTATATGTTGTTTTTTTTTTACTTTTATTTAATAAATATAAATTTCCAAAGTACAGCTTTTGGATTACAGTGGCTTCCCCCCCCCCCCATAACTTCCCTCCCACCTGCAACACTCCCATCTCCTGCTCCCTCTCCCATTCCATTCACATCAAGATTCATTTTCAATATTCTTTATACACAGAAGACCAATTTAGTATATATTAAGTAAAGATTTCAACAGTTTGCACCCACACAGAAACACAAAGTATAGAGTACTGTTTGAGTACTAGTTATAGCATTAATTCACATTGTACAACACATTAAGGGCAGAGATCCTACATGGGGAGTAAGTGCACAGAGACTACTATTGTTGACTTAACAATTGACACTCTATGTTTATGGTGTCAGTAATCACCTGAGGCTCTTGTCATGACTTGCCAAGGCTATGGAAGCCTTTTGAGTTCACCAACTCTGATCTTATTTAGACAAATTCATAGTCAAAGTGGAAGTTCTCTCCTCCCTTCAGAGAAAGGTACCTCTTTCTTTGATGGCCTGTTCTTTCCACTGGTATCTCACTCACAGAGATCTTTCATTTAGGTCATTTTTTTTTTTTTTGCCACAGTGTCTTCGCTTTCCATGCCTGAAATACTCTCATGGGCTCTTCAGCCAGATCCAAGGGCCTTAAGGGCTGATTCTGAGGCCAAAGTGCTGGTTAGGGCATCTGCCATCCTATGAGTCTACTGTGTATCACGATCCTCCTGTTGGATCGTTCTCTCCCTTTTTGATTCTATCAGTTAGTATTAGCAGACACTAGTCTTGATTTTGTGATCCCTTTGACTCTACCATTTGGGGCAAGTCCGATTGAGCATGTTCCAAATTGTACATCTCCTCCCTCTCTTATTCCTACTCTTATATTTAACAGGGATCATTTTTCAGTTAAATTTAAACACCTAAGAATAATTGTGTGTTAATTACAGAGTTCAACTAATAGTATTAAGTAGAACAACAACAACAAAAAATACTAAAAGGGATAAAGTATTGAGTTGTTCATCAGCAGGACAAAGGCTGATCAAGTCACTGTTTCTCATAGTGTCCATTTCACTTCAACAGGTTTCCTTTTTGGTGCTAGGTTAGTTGTCACCGATCAGGGAGAACATATGATATTTGTCCCTTGGGACTGGCTCATTTCACTCAGCATGATGTTTTCCAGATTCCTCCATTTGGTTGCAAATGACCAGATTTCAATGTTTTTTACTGCTGTATATACTCTGTAGAGTACATGTCCCATAATTTCTTTATCCAGTTGATGGGCATTTAGGTTGATTCCAGGTCTTAGCTATTGTGAATTGAGCTGCAAGAAACATTAAGGTGCAGACGGCTTTTTTGTTTGCCAATTTGATTTCGTTTGGGTAAATTCCAAGGAGTGGGATGGCTGGGTTGTACGGTAGGGTTATATTCAGGTTTCTGAGGAATCTCCAAGCTGACTTCCACAGTGGCTTTACCAGTTAGCAAACAAACCAACAGCTGGTTAGTGTCCCTTTTACCCCACAATGTCACCAGAATCTATAGTTGGTAGATTTCTGTATGTGAGCCATTCTAACTGGGGTGAGGTGAAACCTCATTGTGGTTTTGATTTGCATTTCCCTTATGGCTTGTGGTCCTGAAAATTTTTTCATGTGTCTGTTGGCCATTTGGATTTCCACTTTTGAAAAATGTCTATTGAGATTCTTGGCCCATCTCTTAAGTAAGTTGTTTGTTTTGATGTTATGGAGTTTCTTGATCTCTTTGTAGATTCTGGTTATTAACCTTTTATCTGTTGCATAGTTTGCAAATATTTTTTCCCATTCTGTTGGTTGCCTTTTCACTTTCCTGATTGTTTCTTTTGCAGTACAGAAACTTCTCAATTGGATGCAATCCCAAATGTTAATTTTGGCTTTGACTGCCTCTGCCTCTGGGGTCTTTTCCAAGAAGTCCTTACTGGTGCCAATATCTTGCAGGGTTTCTCCAATCTTCTCCAATAATTTGATGGTGTCGGATCATACATTTAGATCTTTAATCCATGTTGAGTGAATTTTGTGTAAGGTGTAAGGCAGGGGCCTTCCTTCATGCTTCTGCATGTGGAAATCCAGTTTTCCCAGCACCATTTATTGAATAGACTGCCCTTACTCCAGGGATTGGTTTTGGATCCTTGATCAAAATTAAGTTGGCTTTAGATGTTTGGATTTGATTTCTGGAGTTTCTATTCTGTCCCATCGGTCTATCCATCTGTTTCTGTACTAGTACCTAACATACTGTTTTGATTACAACTGCCCTGTAGTATGTCCTGAAATCTGGTATTGTGATGCCTCCAGCATTATTCCCGTTGTACAAGATTGCTTTAGCTATTCGAGGTCTCCTGTGTCTCCATATGAATTTCACCATTATTTTTTCCAGATCTGAGAAGAAAGTCTTTGGCATTTTGATAGGTATCACATCAACTGAATCTATAAATTGCTTTTGGTGGGAGAATGGACATTTTGATGATGTTGATTCTTCCAATCCATGAGCATGGAAGATTTTTCCACTTTTTGGTATTCTTCTATTTCTTTCTTTAAGATTTTGCAATTCTCATCATAGAGATCTTTGATGTCCTTGGTTAAGTTTATTTCAAGGTATTTGATTGTTTTTGTATCTATTGTGAATGGGATTGATCTTAGAAGCTCTTTCTCTAGAATTGAAAATGAATCTTGATGTGAATGGAAGGGGAGAGTGAGTGGGAAAGCAGAGGGTTGCGGGCGAGAGGGAAGTTCTGGGCGGGAAGTGGGGGGAGCCATTATAATCCATAAGCTGTACTTTGGAAATTTATATTCATTAAATAAAAGAAAAAAATGGCAAAAAACAAAGTTCTTTCTCAGCTGTGGCATTGTCTGTGTATATAAAGCCTGTTGATTTCTGTACACTGATTTTATATCCTGCTACATTGCCAAACTCTTCTAGGAGTTCCAATAGTCTCTTAGTAGAGTTCTTTGGATCCCCTAAATAAAGAATCATATCATCTGCAAAGAGGGATAGTTTGACTACTTCCTTCCAATTTCTATCCCTTTGATTTATTTTTCTTGCCTAATGGCTCTGGCTAAAACTTCCAGAACTATATTGAATAGCAATAGTGAGAGTGGCCATCCCTGTCTGGTACCAGATCTCAGTGGAAATGTTTCCAACTTTTCCCCATTCAATAGGATGTTGGCCGTGGGTTTTTCATATATTGCTTTGACTGTATTGAGGAATGTTCCTTCCATACCCAGTTTGCTTAGAGTTTTCATCATGAAAGGGTGTTGTACTTTATCAAATGCTTTCTCTGCGTCTATTGAGAGAATCATATGGTTGTTCTTCCATAGTTTGTTAACGTGCTGTATCACATTGATTGATTTGCAAACATTGAACCATCCCTGCATACCAGGGATAAATCCCACTTGGTCTGCGTGGATGATCTTCCTGATGTATTGTTGCATTCTATTGGCCAGTATTTTATTGAGGATTTTTGCATCTATGTTCATCAGGGATATTGGTCTGTAACTTTCTTTCAATGCTGCATCTTTTTCCAGCTTAGGAATTAAGGTGATGCTGGCTTCATAGAAAGAATTTGGGAGGATTCCCTCTTTTTCAATTGTTCTGAATAGTTTGAGAAGAATTGGAGTTAGGTCTTCTTTAAATGTCTGCTGGAATTCAGCAGTGAATCCATCTGGCCTGGGCTTTTCTTTGTTGGGAGGGCCTTTATTACTGTTTCAATTTCTGTCTCAGTTATGGGTCTGTTTAGGTTTTCTGTGTCTTCCTGGCTCAACTTAGGTAGGTTGTATGTGTCCAGGAATCTATCCATTTCTGATAGATTTCCCTGTTTGCTGGCATACAAGTCCTTGTAGTAATTTCTGATGCTTCTTTTTATTTCTGTGGTGTCTATTGTTACAGTTCCTTTTTCATCTGATTTTATGATTTTTTTTTTCTCTTCTTTTTCAGTTAGTTGGGCCAACGGGGTGTCAATTTTGTTTATTTTTTCAAAAAAACCAACTCGTCGTTTGGCTGATCTTTTGCAATGTTGATTTATTCTCTGATTTTAATTATTTCTCTTCTCCTACTAGATTTGGGTTTGATTTGCTGCAGATTTTCTAGATCCTTGAGATGAATTGAAAGCTCATTTATTTGGTGCCTTTCCAATTTCTTGATGTAGGCACCTATTGATATAAACTTTTCTCTTAACACTGCTTTTGCTGTATCCCATAAATTTTGATATGTTGTGTTGTTATCCTCATTTACTTCCAAAAGGTTTTTTATTTCTCTTTTGATTTCTTCTATGACCCATTGTTCATTAAAGAGCATGTTGTTCAATCTCCATGTGTTTGCATATGCTCTATGGATTCCTGAGTTGCTAATTTCCAACTTCATTCCACTATGGTCTGAGAAGCTGCATGGTATCAGGCTAGTATGTGGTCAAATCTAGAGTAGGTAGCATGCACTGCTGAGAAGAATGTAAATTCTTTCTGTGTAGGATGAAAAGTTCTGTAGATATCTGTTAGAGCTATTTGGGCTATAGTGTCAATTAAATATGCTGTTTCCTTGTTGATCTTCTGTCCAGTTGATCTATTTCTGAGAGTGGAGTATTGAAGTCCCCCAGTACTATTGTATTGGGGTCCAAGTCTCCCTTTAATCCCTTAACATATATTTTAAATAAACCAGTGCCCTGTAATTAGGTGCATATACATTGATAATCATCATATCTTCCTGTTGAATGGATCCCTTAATCATTATATAGTGCCCCTCTTTGTCTCTCTTAACAGTTTTTGTGTTAAAGTTTATTTTGTCTGATATTAAGATGGCTACGCCCACTCTTTTTTCATTTCTGTTGGCATGGAATATCTTTTTCCAACCTTTTACTTTCAATCTGCATGCATCTTTGTTGGAAAGATGTGTTTCTTGTAAGCAGCAAATGTTTTGTTCCTTAACCCATTCAGCCAGTCTGTGTCTTTTAACTGGACAGCTCAGGCCATTAGTGTTCAATGTGACTATTGATAAGTAGTAACTTTGCCCTGCCATTTTCCCAAAGATATTTCTAATACATGCTTTGAACTTTATGTGATCTTTTATTGGGAGGTTTTCTTCCTTTACCTTCTTTCATATTGATGACCACGTTTCTGTGTTTCTGTGTGTAACACATCTTTAAGCATGTTTTGCAGGGCTGGACGAGTGGCGACGAATTCTTTCAATTTCTGTGTGCTGTGAAAGGTCTTTATTTCACCTTCATTCACAAATGAGAGTTTTGCAGGATCTAATATTCTGGGCTGGCAGTTTTTCTCTCTTAGTACCTTGGTTATGTCTTGCCATTCTCTTCTAGCTTGTAGGGTTTCTGATGAGAAGTCTGCTGTGAGTCTAATTGGAGATCCTCTGAGAGTAATCTGACATTTCTCTCTTGCACATTTTAGAATCTTTTCTCCATGTTTCACTGTGGTGAGTTTGATTACAACATGTCATGGTGAAGATCTCTTTTGGTCATGTTTACTAGGGTTCTATGAGCTTCCTGTACTAGGATGTCTCCGTCCTTCTCCAAACCCGGAAAGTTCTCTCCTAGTATCTCACTAAAAAGGTCTTCTAATCCTTTCTCTCTCTTCATGCCTTCAGGAACTCCTAGAACCCGAATGTTGGGTTTTTAATAGTATCCTGTAGATTCCCAACAATAGCTTTTAGATTTCTAATTTCCTCTTTTTTTCTTTGGTTTAACTGTATACTTTCCTGTGCTCTGTTTTCTAAGTCTGATATTCTCTCTTCTGCTTCACTGATCCTGTTTTTAAGGCACTCAAATGTATTTGTCATTTGATCTATTGTATTCTTCATTTCATTTTGATTTCTCTTCACTATCACACTTTCCTGTTCTACTAGTTTCTGCATTTCATTTTGATTCCTCCTTAAGATTTCATTTTCATGAGAGAGATTTTCTACCCTGTCCAGTAAGGATTTCTGTAGTTCAAGAATTTGTTTTTGAGAACTTCTAAATGTTCTTATCATAAATTTTTTGAAATCCGTATCTTGCATTTTTTCTATCTCATCATCTTCATAATCTTTATTTGGGGTGTCTTCTTCATTTGGGGGCGTCATAATGTCTTCCTTGTTCTTATTACCTCGGTTTCTGCGTTTGTTGCTTGGCACTGTGGAGATATTCTTGGGTTTGTTTTCTATTTTATTTTCCCCTGCTGTGGTGGTTTTTCTCATTACACTATGACTCTACACTAAGTGGACTGTCTGCTTTTGATGGATCCTTAGAGGCTTGTGATGGGTGTGGCCAGAGAGCTCTGTTCGGTTCTTCAGGGTTAAAGGTGTGCAAAGGTGACACACCCAGGTTAGGCATGGTAAATCTCTTTTATTCAGAAGAGAATTATGCACAGCTTAGCGGAATTGAAGGCAGTCAGTGTCTGAGCTCTGGTCTCTGTGGGTATAATATTCGTCTGCTCTGTCCCAAGAACCACAGAAAGGATCTGTGCAGTCCTCAATGTAAGCTCAGATTCCCCTGCAATCTCCCACTGGGTTGCCAAGGTTACCGAGTTTGTGGCATCTCCCGAGAGTACTCACGTCTCCGGCACTTTGTGAGTTCTCTCACACACCCTGTTTTTTTTTTTTTTTTTTTCCCCACAGTCTCAGTTCACAAACTCCACACATTCACTAGGTCCTAACCTCCTGTTATTTTTCCCTATCACAGTCAGGTTTTTCTGCTTGGCTGATGGTGGGCGCAGCTTTTACATATGCCCACAATGGCGCCTGCTCTTTGTCTTGCTCACCTTTGTAAGGTGAATGGAGAGAATCGTATCTGTACTGGTCCCTTTTATTTATTTATTTATTTTCTCTCCTCTAGTTAGCCTGGTGAACTTTTCCCCGCGGGGCTTCAAGCCCTGTTCCCTCTAGGCTCTTCCTGATGCTTCCCCACCAGTGTCTCGGGCTACTGAGATTTCGACTCACCTCCCTTTCCAGCGCTGGTGCATAGACTCGGCAGCTGGGGTCCAGAGCCATGGGCGCCCGTGCCCTTCACTTAGGTCCACTGTGTCCTACTAGTTCTGGAAGAGTTTCCTCTGCAGTTTTTTCCCTAACTCTTCCCTGAAACTACAGTATCAACACTTTTATTAAAATATCTTTTCCCGGACTATCAGCGTGCTCCCTCCCTATTCTGCCATCTTGGAGTACTCTATTCTGGTTTATTTTTTGATTGTTGGTCCTCCTGTTAAATAAAACTGAATAATTTACTGTTATCCACTGAAAAAAGTCAAGCTCCTAGTCATTAATTCAAGATCTGTAATACTCAGACCTCAAGACAGTCTTTCAATTTTAATCTCCCCACATTTCACCAATATTCTCTGTGCTCCAAACTCAGCTGTTCATTTCTCAAACACTGTACCTCTCCTTTAGAAAAAATGATATTTTGTCTTACATTACAGATGTTTATGTGTATAGCTTATTTTTTTTTTCCAGTTTGGGATCTGACTTTCATTGAACTTATCCACCGGAGTGGAAATAATGTCTATACAAACTCAAATGTTTGTTACTGTAACTTCTGCATCACAATTAAAATCCAGTTTTCTAAAACTATTCAACTCAGTCAAAATCTACTATTTCAGAAACAATAGCTTCTTTGAAGCCACATTAACACTTACATATGGTTAAGACTTGAATGCAGAAATATGGTTGGTTGGATAGCTAAATAAACTTCCAACTTGTTCAATAATAGACTTACAAAAAGGCAAAGTTTTCATTGAGATATAGTGCACTGGAATTACCAACATTAGACAGTTGTTGGAGTATTTAGAATCCTGAGATAACAGGGAATTCAGATATCCTTTAGAATCTTTTGTTGTCCTTTATTCTCAGAGATTTGTGGATGTGGGGAATGATACCACCACTAGTAATCATAACCTTGATGAGAAAATCCAATTCATCTCTGCCAATAGCAAATTGCAAGTGAAGAGGGGTATTACACTGTAAGTCTTTTGATGCCTTCCTGCCAGTTCAAGTACTTTTGCAATGAGGTACAACTAAGACGGCTGCAGTGTACACAGCCATAGTTGTGCCCACGTCTATGGCCAGTCATCCCAGATTTCAGATGTTGATGAAGACAGCCCACGAAGAACTGCATGCTAGCAGTCTGTGAGCAGAAAATCCTTTTTTTTCTGGCACTCCTTCCCACTCTTAAAACCAGCCATTTCACATTCTGAAGCTCAAACAAGCATAGCAGAGAAAAAGGTAGTCAGACACACATGGTGAAATCCCAACACCTACCTACTCCATTGTCACACTGCAATGCAAACTGCCACAGCACACCTTTTCTAACACCAGCTCTCCAGACTTCCATATGTATGCCATTTTAGGAGCTGGCATCAGTTTTGTTAGAAAGGAAAGGGTAGGAAAACATTTTAAAGCTACACTGGTACAAATGTCACTCTTCTATAGTTAGCTTGCATATTTATTTTAGGAGCCTTTTGGAGGACTCACTAAAAGACCTTAAATAAGTATCTAAATGTCTTTGGCTTTGGAATCACTATAAAACAGTCTAAGACAAAAAGTTTATGTCATAGAGGAGGTATAATCCTAGGGAAGCAAGATTAAGAGAAAAATGGAAGGAAATTATGTAAGGAAAGTCCACAAAACAATATTTGTAATCAAGCTGGCTACAGCTTAGGTCAGTCCATCAAGATATCCCTAAAGTCTCAAATTACAGATTCTTAGAAGAAACTTTGAGTGTTAGTGGAAAAGGAGGAAGGAACAATCTGTCAGCAGTGTGCTGTTCCCTGCCTCTCGTTGGTTAAAGTGGATAATGTCCACATACTTCAGGTTTATGTACCTGGCTCTTTGAGACAGCTGCTAAAGAAGCCAAGCAGTTTCCAGGACCAAGCAGAGCAGGTACACATGTGTAGTGATCTCTGTCTATCAGATGAAACCCAATCAGAATCTCCTCAATTTGTGGCAGTGGTAGCATTAGCAACAGAC
The DNA here is from genome assembly GCF_033115175.1 of Lepus europaeus. Lineage (NCBI taxonomy): Eukaryota > Metazoa > Chordata > Mammalia > Lagomorpha > Leporidae > Lepus > Lepus europaeus. The sequence continues at coordinate 48,445,776 of NC_084828.1, read as the reverse complement.
AACTACATGACCGACTCTAGCCTTTGCTAGGGATTTTTGAGTTTGAAAGAATTCAAGCAGCTCCAGTCTTGAGGTGGGGGTAGCAGTAAACATGAAGCCAAACAGATATGTGGTGGTGCATACACTGGATCCAAAATAACCCCGAATCACACCTTGTTTCCATCACTGCCTATCAGAAAATGAGATTCTTAAAGGAAAGAATCATGTCTTATTCATCTTTCATTTCATTTTTCCTTTTTTTTTTTTCTGGTTTAAATATTTTAGATTTTATTGTTATTCTTTTAGAGGTAACTCAAAAGAATTTATCATGTATATATTAAAAATTTAAATTAGGACAATTTTCACAGTCTTTCTGTAAGATAAAAGGTTCATAATACTCCCTTCTAACTTTAATGCTTTTGTTATTATATATTTGGGTGTTATTTGAGCTCACATTTTCTAAAATTTATTTATTTATTTACATATCAAAGTTAGAGAGAGGGGGTAGAGGGAGAGGGAGAGGGAGAGGGAGAGGGAGGGAGAGAGAGAGAGAAAAATTCTTCCATCCACTGGTTCACTCCCCAGTTGGCCACAACAGCCAGGGCTGGGCTAGGCCAAAGTCAGGAGCCAGGAGTTTCCTCCAGGTCTCCCACATGGAGGGAAAGGGCCCAAACACTTGGTGGAGCAGCCAGGACATGTATTGGTACCCATATGGGATGCCAGCATCACAAGTGTCAGTTTAACCCACTACGTCATAACACTGGCTCTGATGAGCTCAGAATTTCTAACCCCACAATACATTATCATTGTCTTCTACAAAGTTGAAGACAGGCAGTTTCACTTGCAATCTCTCGAAAAGGACACTTCCTTCCTAGTTTATCTTTTGTATGGAGAGGATAGCACACTAGAATCCCAGCCTTATGTAAGTTAACCTCCTATTAGATGCTCTACTTGGGTAGGCCTCTGGGTTTGTCTTTTATTCTGGCATTTTCATAAAGCAATGAAAATAAATTTGAAAGTTTTTCAGGGTAAGCAAATGCTGTCAAGTCAAAAGCCAGGTTCAGTAGTCAATTCATCTCCAAGGTTTCCATTATTTTTTAGATTTTGGCATTATTTGAAGACTACTGATATATTTAAAGGACATGCCAACATTTAATTTAAAAGGCAAACACACATACACACACACACACACACAAATACAGAAAGAAGCAGAAACAGAAATCTTCCATTTGTTGGTTCAGTTCCCACATTCTCTCAACAGCCAGGGTTGGGTCAGGATGAAGCCAAATCAGAACTCAATCAAGGTCACACATGGGTAATAGAGACCCAAATACTTGAGCCACCATTTGCTGCCTCCAAGGAAGCGCCTTATCTGGAAGCTAGAATCAGAAGTGGAAGAAACAGGGGCCGGCGCTGTGGCACAGGTTAACCCTCCGCCTGCGGTCCCAGTATCGCATATGAGTGCTGGTTCTAGTCCCGGCTGCTCCTCTTCTAATCCAGCTTTCTGCTGTGGCCTGGGAAAGCAGTAGAGGATGGCCCAAGTGCTTGGGCCCTTGCATCCACATGGGAGACCAGGAAAAAGTACCTGGCTCCTGGCTTCAGATCAGCACAGCTCCAGCTGCTGTGGCCATTTGGGGAGTGAACCAATGGAAGGAAGACCTTTCTCTCTGTCTCTCCTTCTCACTGCCTGTAACTCTACCTCTCAAATAAATAAATAACTACAACAACAACAACAAAAAGTGGAACAAAGATACAGACGTAAGCACTTTGATATGGAATGTGGCCGCCCCAAAAGGCATCTTAACCACTGGGCCAAATGTCTGTCTGTTAACATTTTAGAAAAACATGCTAATGTTGATTCTATCCCAGGCTTCAGTACCAAAAAAAGGTAAGATTGGTGTTATATCCTATACTTACAGTTATTTTCTGCAGAAATTGAAGTTTTCGTCATTTCTATATCCTACACCTCTATATCTTCCATCTAATGCATTGACCACAGTGTGTGAACACTAAATGTGGATGAGCTAAGTTGGAAAGTGGCATAAAATGATAATAATTATTATAAACAATATTTATTTATTTCACTACAACTGAAAATCATGGCAGTACTAAATTATGTATTTAGTCAAAATTCTCAATTGAGGATTTTAAAATATTTCCAGCTTAAAAATTACTTTATGCTTTATTATTGTTTTGCTTAGATGTAGATTTTATTGAAATGCAAGTTTCATAGATGAGGGGCTTTCAAAAAATTCATAGAAAATTTGCATTACCTGTAATTCTTCTTTTCTACAAACTTTCTGCAGCTCCCTTGAATATATATATATATATATATGTATATATGTGTGTGTGTATATATATATATGTGTGTGTATATGTGTGTGTGTATATATATATATATACACACACACTATGTTAATTATATATAATGAAGAGACCTGAGAGTCTTGGTTTACCAGGCAGTTGTTATGGATGATGCATAGTGCCAGTTGCTGCAGACACAAAGGTAACTGAGAACCTGTCCTGATGCTGAAGAAACCATCTTGAAGAAAGCCAGATAAATCACCAGTTGAGTCTCACTGGGAAACAGCAGAATAGAGTCAACATCACTACAGTGAAGTTTTCAGACTGCAGCTCTGTCTCCTACCTGAGGGAATTTAGTTAACTTCTCTTAGTCTGTGTTTTATTTCTTTAAAGTGGAGAGAATAAAAACCAACTTACAATGTGGCAGAGTTAAATGGCATAATGCATATGTATAATGATAGTCAAACTGTATATTCAGAGCCCTAGGATTCAGAAAGATTTTTATCTGAGGATATATGATATTAGAAGCAGAGACTACTAAAAAAAAAAGCTTGAAAATCACAGATTTATGTGATGTGATTAACAACGCTTTTGGCAAATACAAAGTACTCCAAACTATTATTTTAATTATCACCGCAATGAAGACATACCTACTGTAGGTGAGTTCAGAGGAGGCCTTCTAGGAAATTTGATTCCTAGAAAGTTAGCAGGAAAAGAAGAAGGGGAAAGCAGTAGAACACACAAAGCCTAGAGATGGAAAAGGTCAGGAGAGAGGGCAAAAACCATTCAACAAAGAAAGGAGAGCTTCTAACATCCTCTACTATCAAAGGCTCACCACATGTCCAAAAGTTATTACTGACAGCAAACAGAATTTCATGCATGGGAGTCATAAACGTCAGTGAGAAAGTTGACTAAGTCACACTGCCTAACTGGGTCATCCTATATTACTCTATTTAGAAACAGAAATGTGGGAACAACATTGTGGATCTTTGGGTTAAGCTGCTGCCAGTTCTAGTCCCAGCAGCTCCACTTCTGATCCAGCTCCCTATGGATGTACCTAGAAACAAAGTGAAAGCTGACCCTAGTCTTGGGCCCCTTGCACCAACATGGGAGACCTTGATGGAGTTCTGGGCTTCTGGCTTATGTCTGGTCCAACCTTGGCCATTGTTGCCATCTGGGGCGTGAACCAGCAAATAGAAGATCTCTTTCTTTCTCTTTCTCTCTGTCACTCTGCCTTTCAAATAGATAAAATAAATCTGGAAAAAAAAAAAAAAAAAGAACCAGAATCGTTGGCTCTTTTTATGTTAAAATAAAGATATTACAAAGGTCAGGTTAACAAAAAATTGTCAGTGCATTGCTGAACTAAGAAGTGAGAGCAGTTGGACTATCAAAAGTAGATTAACTTTTTAAAATCATATTAAATATGAGATTTTTAATCATTCAAAGCTGTGAACCTCTTGGCCCAGAATAAAGGCCAGTACTAATCTGAAGAAATTTGGTGTTAAAATGCACTTAGGGTAGCCATCACTTTAAGTTTTGCTTATAAAAGCTTTGATTAGCATTGCTTCTGCATTCCAAATTCAAGCACTGTAGCTAACCTAATTTGGAATTTTAGCATCAGCATGAAGACATCTGTACTTCTTAGTAAACCATTATCATTAGTCCTATTTAGATGAAAAGCTACTTTCCTTGGAACACTGCCTGTAGTTCATTGCCCTTGATGTAAGATCATGAAGATTCTTCTCCACTTCAAATTCTTAAAATTTATCAGTTTGCCTTTGGGTACTTCATCAAATCAACTTCCCTACCATAAATATGTAAAATATTTATAGCCTACTAATGAAGATAATTTAAGATTAAAATGTTCTCTCTTCAAGATACAACCCTAATTTGACAATTCTATTCCAGCTTTTACAATACCAAAAGTTCTAAGCCCAGAATTAATGAGTATAAGCCAAGTAACAACAAATATCTTGTCAAAGAATACTGAGAGGAAGTAAAAACAGTTATGAGCTCCTATTTATAATATATTACTCCATAAAACTTCAGCTGAAAATACAAAAATAACAAGACAATCTTATAGTATAATCAAGTTTGCTGTGATTTCTTACACAAAACACAGCAAGCTTCAAGAACAGAGTTTTTAGCAAATCTTAAAACATAAAGTATATTTCTCCTATATGGTGAGCTATTTATGTATACCAATGCCAACTACAACTGGATTCACATCTCTCATAAAAATTTTTTGAATGTACTTCAACAGGGAATACTCTCAAAGAAGATAAATATTACAAGTCTTCAAACTAGGATATACATCCCTTGGGGATACATAATGATTTTCTCAGGGATAAGCAGGCATAGGTAGTTTCAAAACAATCAATTTTCAGGTCATCAGCTTCCCAAAAAGAGACACCCAGTGAAGAATCTCCCTTCACAAAGCATTTCACTAACTTCGTGAATGAAAATCAAGCTCCCACCCATGCAGAATCTTATTAGGGCAAATCATGCCAGGGTGTACAAACCTTTGAACACTAAACAAATGTAGTTCAGCACACTGGTTAAGAGAATGAATGAGTCTGGGGATTCTAAGATGGTGGATATGGAATGATGTAATGTGTTAAGCTAGGGATAAATAGTAATAATTTTTTAAAAAGCGTAGGAAGTATACTCTTAGGGGAGATTTAGAGAGAAAACCACAGTGGAAATTCTACAGAAGGAATAGGAACACTGGGGACCTTTGTGGAAGGTGAGGTTGCTCAGCACAAACATGCACACAATACATGACTCCAGCAGCCAAGAGCAGGGGAGGGTACCAGCTTGGAGACAGAGGTAAGATGAGATTGCAGCAACCCATGGTGATATAGCCGGAGGGAGAGCATGGCACGAGTCCTACCTAGAGCCCTAGGGGCTGGAGGGTACCCACGGCCCCATTGGAAGTCAAAGGGTCACATTTCTCTCACCCCATCTCCCAAATGGAGCCCCATGTCCAACTGAGAGAGGATGGGCACCATTTTCGGCATTAGTGACAGCTGTGGAAGCCCTTGTGCACACATAGCAACTGGCTGAGAAGGACGCCATCTTCTCAGCAGTACTGTCAGCAGCAGCAGAGAGAGGGCAACATTTGGCCAGCGGCTCTTCTGTACGTGTATGATCCAGAAATTCTAGCAGAGGGGAAAATCCATGTTCCCCAGACTTTGAGTATGGCTGCAAGGATTCACAGGGGGCTAGGTACCCACATAGACTATGAGGCACACCCAGCCTCCCAACATACCACAGGCTCCAGAACTCAAGCCACCTAGGCAGAGCACCCATGAGCAGCTGGCTTGGGGAACTTGTGTCTCTGTGGATTGGACAAGCTGGTGAGGCAGAGCAGAACCTCTGCACTCAGCAACTGTGGGTGACATGTGTGCTGAGACTGTGGGGACTTGGTGGCTACATGAGAGGGTGCAGGGAGCAGCTCGGTCTCTGGGCAATCACTAGGTGCAGTGCAATATGCACTATGGTGGGATCTCTGTTCAGAGTAAAGACGGCCAAGATCATTTGTGTGGTGCAGATGAGTGTTTTACCCACTGGAAGTTTCAGCCAAAACCAAAAGAAATCAGCACATGAAAGAGTTATCTGTCCCCATATTCAGTGCAGCTCAATTAACAATAGCTAAGATATGGAGTCAATCCAGATATCCATCAACTCAAGACTGGATAAAGAAATTTTGGTATATATACACTATGGAGTACAACCCAACTTTAAAGGAAAAAAAATGAAATCCTGTAATTTGCAACAAAATGTATACAACTGGAAACAATCATACTTAGTGAAATAAGCCAGTCCCAAAAAATCAGATATCATGTTTTCCCTGCTCTGGGGTAACTGAGTACCTAAAATGCAATATTTTGGAATGAAATGGACATTTTAGATCTGATGACTGTTTCAGCCCTTATCTCTTCTGATGAGGAACAGTGGATGTTTTTCTTCATATTATTTGTTGAACTCTTTACTTAGTGTAGAGTTAACCTTATGATCATTAAGTAAACTGAAAACAGATCTTAGCAAAAATTAAGAGTGGGACTAGGAGAGGGAGAAGGAAGAAGGGTTGAATTGTGGGCAGGAGGGAGGGTGGGGAGTGAAGTATCACTATATTCCTAAATCTGTATTCATGTATCAAAATACATGAAATTTGTATAACTTAAATAAATTTTTTTTAAAAAGAATTGTTCTCCCTTAGTGAATACAGTATTTTTTTTTCTTTGTATTAAAAGAGTTCTTTCTGTCCCTAGTAATAATTAGGACCAAGGCTTTTGTTTGTAACACTTGTTATTAAAGCCTAATCTGGGGCTGGTGCTATGGCGCAGCAGGTTAACACCCTGGCCTGAAGTGCTGGCATCCCATATGGGCGTCAGTTCTGGTCCTGGCTGCCTCTCTTCCTATCCAGCTCTCTACTATGGCCTGGGAAAGCAGTGAAAGAAGGCCTAAGTCCTTGAGCCACTGCACCCACGTAGGAGACCTGGAAGAAGCTCCTGGCTCCTGGCTTCAAATTGGTGCAGCTCCAGCCATTGCGGCCAGTTGGGGAGTGAACCATCGGATAGAAGACCTCTCTCTCTGCCTCTCCTCTCTCTCTCTGTAATTCTGACTTTCAAATAAATAAATAAATCTTTTTTAAAAAAAGCCTAATCTATTGAGAACTTTTAGTGTATTATAGCTCTTTTAGTATTGTTTTCTGTTTTTATCTGTTTTATCTTTGCAACAAAGATTATGTAGAAATAAGCACTGTATACTACTGCAAATCTAGATCTATGTCATTAATCTTGATCTAAAATAGTAAACTACATTTTTAGCACAGCAACTGAAGTAGAATTCATACGTTAATATTTCCTGTTTGATATTTACTGTGGACAATAAATTGGTAAATACAGTAAAATACATTTCTTGAAAAGTTGATCAGTTATCCCCTACTTAAGAGGATATACAAGTATTTATTGCAGGTGAAGCAACTTATCAGGTTTAGAATCTGTATTTCAAATATGCCTTCATGTCATCCTGAAGAATACAACCCAATGAAAAGCTGTTTACATGTTTTAAAAGCAATGTTTTACAATCATAATTTCTTCAAGTATAAGACAAACTGTTTTGTTATTTCATAAACCAATTTTGCTTCAAGTGTTTCTATTTTGTAAAATAGGTAGTCTCTTCCTAAAATACAGTCTTCTTATGATTACCAACTGTTATTTATGGTTCTGCATGCTGTTTAGTTTAACATCAAAAGTCTAGACCCTGTATGGTTCGACTGAAAGGCTTGATAAGGAATTCTCTAGCAGCTGGAAATTGAGTTCCTACTTCATATTCTATAAGCTGGGACTATACTCATTTGAGCAGGTTTGAGTTCAAGATGTTTGCTGCTGTTTTTCAATGATTCTTTTTTTCATTGAAAATTAAATCCTGTGGCAGTTTCTGAAGAGTTAGGAGTTTTTTTATAGCATGTGTGCATTCTGAGTAAATTGGTTTCAAGATTATTTGTAAATTGTTACCAACCATCAGAAATAAATGTGTTCCCTTTTACAAAAAAAAAAAAAAAAAAAAGAGACTGACCACCAGGCAAGGTTGCTGTTTGCAGTTTAGATGACTTCAAATGCCTTGCTTTTGCCAGCGCCACGGCTCACTACGCTAATCCTCCACCTGCAGCGCCGGCACCCCGGGTTCTAGTCCCGGTTGGAGCACCAGATTCTGTCCGGGTTGCTCCTCTTCCAGTCCAGCTCTCTGCTGTGGCCCTGGAAGGCAGTGGAGGATGGCCCAAGTAATTGGGCCCTGCACCCGCATGGGAGACAGGAGAAGCATCTGGCTCTTGGCTTCGGATTGGCGCAGCACGCCGGCTGCAGCATGCCGGCCATAGCAGCCATTTAGGGGGTGAACTAATGGAAAGAAGACCTTTCTCTCTCTCTCTCTCACTGTCTAACTCTGCCTGTCAAAAACAAACAAACAAACAAACAAAAAAATGCCTTGCTTTCAACGAACTGGAACATGAGTTAAAATCATTAATATTATTAAAATAATGTTTGATGAACGGTCCACATATGATATAGAGTTATGTGGGTGATCCTGTGCCTGGCTGGGAGACTGCCTGCCTAGCCCATGCAGGAGGGTTAAGAGGGCACAGCATGCCATGCCCCCGGGAAAAACCCTGGTCGAGGGTACAGCACACTAGGACCCTCACACATGACCTGGCTGCTGGCAGGTGGCAGGGACATCAGGCATATACCCCCAACACACACTTCCTGTTGAAGGGCCTTCTAATTGTCAACTAGGTAAATGGCTCCCGGATGTGGCCCAGACCCATAAAGATCACCTGGAAGGCTACATAGGCTATGTGACCTTCAAGCTAACTGGAGAAGCATAGAGGCACCAGTATTGGTTTTATCCTATAGAATTAGTGTTGTTACCCTGAACTAGCTACTCTTCCTTGCCAGCCCTTTAAAAGCTTGTGCCTGATTGTTAATAAATGGACATGTTCACCACAACTGTCTCTGGTGCTTCTTGTCAAAGGACACTGTCACCCCACTATCCCGACAGTGTGGGCCTCACAGGATGAGCCCACAACTGGCGCCCGAACAGGGACCTGAATGCATAAGGTAGGGAAGGGTGGAGCCCTCCCTTCTAGATGTGAGGATATCTCCATCCCATTTTAGGAGCCCCCACCGAGGTCATGGGCTCCTGCCATGTTTATTGCTTGGGCCCCTCTCTGCAAAGTGAGAGGATATCTCCGTCCTGTTCTAGGGGCCCCTGCTGTGTTTATTGGCTCCAAGCCCAGAGTTATAATTCAGAAAGAGATTAAATAAACAATGAAATCACTACAACACAATTCTCTCCATTTACATCCTCTTATTTGTGTGAACAACAGAATTTGCGTCTTCAAAATTATCAATCAGAATTGACATCTCATCTGCCAGTAAGTGATATTCATCCAGAGAAACTCAAATTAGTTTTTAAATGGGGAGAGGGGACTGGCATTTGGCATAGAAGATGCCGCTTTGTACACCTGCATCCCCTGTCAGAGTGGCTGGTTTAGAGTTGCTCCCCAACTTCCAATCCAGCTTCCTGCTAATGTACAACCTGGAAGGCAGACGATGGTCCCCATACTTGGGCCCCTGCAACCCACGTGGGAGACCAGATGGAGTTCCTGACTCCTGGCTTCAGCTTGGCCCAGCTTCAAACATGGGGATGGATGGTGTCTCTCTCTCTCTCTCTCTCATTAAATAAACGAGTAATCTTTAAAAAATGTTTTGCTGCAGAGAAATGTAACAGAGACATACGTACAAGACTCTCCCCTGTAAAAGTAAGTAACAAAATTTAAAAATCTTCTGTCATCAGCTTATCAGCCCCTATATTATCTCACAGATTTGTAACCCATAAGCTGTACTTTGGAAATTTATATTCATTAAATAAAAGTTTAATTAAAAAAAAAATGCAGTTTTTTCCCAATTACCTAAGCACCTTGAACAAGATGCTATTTATACACACTGATTTCCTCATTGTTCTCCAGAGGGTCCTGGTTTTCTACATTTGCAAAGTCAGTCTTACAATTCTCCCACAATACTTTGCAAAGTAATTTATAACACATGGATATTTAAAAGTTGTCGATTACTGAGCAACACACACTACCTGGATAAGCACACTGTAGCAGGGCTACTGATTTCCCTCCAGGAGCAGCACACAGATCCAGAACCTTTTCCCCATCCTGTACTTCCAGAGCCAGTACTGGGAGAAGAGAAGCAGCATTTAGAAGATAGTATTTTTTCAGGTTCCCAATTTGGTGTCTTTCTGAAGTCATGCGGTATGGAGTTTTGCTGAGGTAACACTTCATTGATTTAGGATAGTAGGGTAAAGATCCTTGAAAGAGCTTGTGGTAGCCCTTCAAATGTAAATCCTTTTCCAGTTCAAAAGGGTAATTGAATCTGTTGAGCAGGACAGCATATTGCCAGCACGAGGGAGATGTGAGGATAAACCTAGAAAAGCAAAAAGAGAGAAAAAGGAATATTAATACATATATACATCAATATAGTTTTATATTACTCATTGGGTGAATATGGTCCTCATTTTATACATCACTTACCTATGATTTTGAGACATGGGATCAATATTCTTGACTTTGTCTTCTGTCTGATGTAACTCAACCCAGCACTGTTATGATGCTGTCTTTATTTTAAAAGTTTGCTATTTTATTCATTGTGGGTTTTAAAAATTTAATTTTGGAGTTGGTGCCGTAGTGTAGCAGGTAAAGCTGCCACCTGCAGTGTTAACAACCCATAAGAGCACCAGCTGCTCCACTTCCAAACCAGTTCCCTGCTAATTTGCTTAGGAAAGCAGAAGATGGCCCAAGTGTTTGGGCCCCTGAACCCACGTGGGAAAACCAGAAGATCCTGCCTCCTGGCTTTAGATCAGCCCAGATCAGGCCTGCCATTGGGGCCATCTGGGCAGTGAACCCGCAGATGGAAGATCTCGTTCTCTCTCCCAGTCTCCGTAACTCTGCCTTTCAAATATATAAATAAATCTTTATAAAAATTTAATTTTGATCCCACAGTTTTCTTGGTACCCTTTAAGTCCTGCATGGAAGGGGATGGCTCACCTGCATCAGTCTCATCTCTCCTGACAGAATATATCTTACCAAAAAAACCATGGCCTGCCTTTATGTAACTCTAAATCTGTCAAAATGGATTCTTATCTACCACTCTTTCCACAATGAAGTATTTAGGTTAGAGACAAAATTTAAAACCAGCAACTATTAATGTTGGAGGGAAAAGTATTATCCAAAAAGAGTGTTTGAAAGAATTAAAGTTTTCCTTTGACTAGGATATGGAATGCAACCTACAGTTAACTCTACAGTAATGGAGTTAATGAAGCAATGAGTGGCTCAGATAATGCAAATTCAAGGATGATTTAAAATCACAGACTGATGATGCAGGCTTTGCCCCCTGCAGCTTTACTTTCCTAAATTTGTATTCAGTCCAACAGTTAAATCTCTTGACAATCACAAGCTCACATCAACTGACAGATGATACAGCAGGAAATATTTAATTTATTTACTAGCTGACCTTTCTAGCTGAGTTATTTGGGTGCCTCATTAACCATGGTCAATTAAATAAATTCCAGCTGCTACTCACCCTGGAGGTGCCTATGTGAGGAATGGCTAGATTGAAATGTAACACCTGCGACTGGAAGTATGCCATGTGAATTTCAATTTAGGGTGAACATGTGGAACTGCTTTCTCCTTTCACTGCCTCTTATGATGGATGGTGTGTCAGAGGCACCTGGTTCTCCTGTTTCGGCTATTTTGGAGGATAACAATAAAGAGGCTCACAAACTTTAGTGTGCATAAGTGTCTGTAAAAAACACCACTGGGCACTGCCCAGAGTTTCTGGTGAGTCTGAGGAAGTGCCTGCAGTTTGCATTTCTTTTTATTATTATTATTATTATTATTATTTATTTGAAAGAGTTTTACACACACACACACAGAGAGAGAGAGACTGCCCAGAGTTTCTGGTGAGTCTGAGGAAGTGCCTGCAGTTTGCATTTCTTTTTATTATTATTATTATTATTTATTTGAAAGAGTTTTACACACACACACACACAGAGACAGAAAGAGAGAGGGAGGGAGAAGTCTTCCATCTTCCATCCACTGGTTCACTCCCCTGTTGGCCACAACGGCCGGAGCTGCACTGATCCAAAACCAGGAGCTTCTATCAGGTCTCCCAAGCCATATTAGAGAGCTGGACTGGAAGTGGAGCAGCTGGATCTCGAACCAGCGCTCATATGGGATGCTGGCACTGCAAGTGGTGGCTTTATTTGCTACGCCACAGCAGCACAGGCCCCCAGTTTGCATTTCTAACAAGTGTCTGGTGATACCAATGCTGCTTGTCTCCAGAACCACACTTTAGGAACTGTTGTTTCAAAACAGACTCAAAAGGAAGATCTGTGAATGCTAGTGTCATAAATCTTATGGCAGAATATCCTAACCTTACTCTCCAAGCCAAGTGAAATGCACTCAGTATTGTGAGTCATGTATAACAGAGGAATGGTCAGAAACATAATCTGATCTACACAGACTGTAATGGATTGGCTTATAATCTGTGCCTACCCCTTAGCTGTGAAAGAACAGAACATTTTGTTAGGAACAGCCAGACCACTGGGGCACAGTTAATTCTAGGGGCTAGCACTGTGGTGTAGTAGGTTAATCCTCTGCCTGCAGTGCCGGCATCCCATATGGGCGCTGGTTCTAATCCTGGCTGCTCCACTACCGATCCAGCTCTCTGCTATGGCCTGGGAAAGCAGTAGAGGATGGCCCAAGCACTTGGGCCCCTGCACCCACATGGGAGACTTGAAGGAAGCTCCTGGCTCCTGGCTTCAGATCCACTCAGCTCCAGCCATTGCAGCTATTTGGGAGTGAACCAGCGATGGAAGACCTCTCTGTCTCTCCCACTGTCCGTAATTCTACCTCTCCAATAAATAAATAAAATCTTTAAAAACAACAAAAACCAATTAATTCTAAAAGCTCTGGTAATATGGGGCACAAATACTGAATCACAAACCTGACAATTTATTGCCTGATATGCTCCAATATGCTCCAACTGCTGCAAGTGTCTCTCTCTCTGGACATAGCAAATTGACCAGTTTATACATGGTAAACTAGGGGTCATCTGCCCATTCAAACCCACCTTACCAGAGTGGATGTGGGTCTCTGCAAGTCCACACGCTCCTCTCCCAACAAACAGAATAAATAGGCTGCTATCCACAGCTCAGGGGACTGAATCTCTTCTCAGATCCCTGCTTGCTGTCTAAGAATACTTCTTACTGCCCCCCACCCTTTTCTCTGCTATCCTGTTTTCAATAAAACTCTCCTGCTTCAACCAGTTGCATCTTCGCCTCATCAGAGCATAAAGTAGAGAACCTAAGACACTTTGCATCAGTTATTCTTGGATATTTACTCTAAAGATGAACGTTAGAGTCAACTGGTTAAAGATAATTTATTAAATATTTGTGTACAGAGGTATAACAGCCCCGCCTAGGACTACAGAAGTATTAAATGCATTAAAATTGCAAAAAATTAACATCTGAATACAAGTCTTTCCATTCCTCACCACAATGTTTCTCTATGTATTTCTATTTTTTTTCAGAATTCTTAACAAAGGTTATTATTAATTCTGTGTATTTCCTTTCAAGGAATTCTTTAAGAGGTTTTTTTCATTTAGAACACTGCATGCATTTGCATATTATGCAATATGTTAAATATTAAAGAATGAGTAGCAGGAAGTAAGGAAGTTCCAGGACAAAGACAATAGCACATGTACAGACAACACAAATATAAGGACAAACAGAGTTATGTGAGGAATTAGTTATCAGGTGTAGCTGATGGCAGAAGCTTCTATGGACTAAGTATAGTATGGTAAAGATTTTGAATTTTAAAAGTGATGGGAAGTCATTGAAAGACTTTAGGATGGGATAGCTCAATTGAATTTTAAAATATGTACTATGGGGGGGCTGGCGCCATGGCTCACTTGGTTAATCCTCCACCTATGGCACTGGCATCCCATTTGGGAGCCAGGTTCTAGTCCCGGTTGCTCCTCTTCCAGTCCAGCTCTCTGCTGTGGCCTGGGAGGGCAGTGGAGGATGGCCCAAGTGCTTGGGCCCTGCACCTGCATGGGAGACTGGGAGGAAGCACCTGGCTCCTGGCTTCGGATCGGCACAGCACTGGCTGTAGCGGTCATTTGGGGAGTGAACCAACAGAAGGAAGACCTTTCTCTCTGTCTCTGTCTCTAACTCTACCTGTCAAATTAAAAAAAAAAAAGAAAGTACTATGGCAATGACACAGAAATATGCACAAATTATTCAACTCATTTTTTAACAACTAGACAAAGGAAGACCTTTGTGGCAGCAGGAGCAGTAGGAAGCTAATGGACGTCAATTGGTACATGGAATATTTTCAGGAATTTGTAAATTTGCAGGAGCACCTAAATGGGCCTGTCTTTGAAGATTTACAACATACCTCTAATTCCTATGTTAGACCACCAGACTCCCAAATCCTTAAGTTGATGTATATAACCTGCCTACGTGCCTGCTGGCTTGTAGACTTGCTCGTACCCTCTAAACAAAAGTGGGAATGCAGAGCTATTCAGTGGCGTGCTCTTAGAATGGACGCTCCCATGTCCTGTCTCCCCATTTGAAAAACCCTACAGACCCTGATTAGAGTAAGTAAAATTTCTGGTCCCTCATAACTGCACCTAGCCCTCTGAGCTCTTTGAATGTCCTGGAACAAGTTTCTTGAGCCTTTACCACTCTTGGCATTAACTACTCCCTCTGGCTAGGTTGACCTTTCTTTTCTTGCCCAACGGTTCACTCTTCAAGGGGCTTTCATCTCCCCAAAGAAGCTTACCATCTGCCACCCAATATACCTGCTCCACTTTCTTCTGATATTATTAATACAAACTATTGGTTGCTGTTTACAATGTTCATTTTGCATGCTTACTTCTCATAACCATCACACTACCTGGAAAGGCAACCAATACCTCCATTTTAGAGGTAACGTAACTGAGGTTTTCACTGATTTGTCAACTTACCAAAGGCCATGTCACTAGTAACTGAAGTAAGTAATCTGATTCAAAATCAGGCTGATTTTCAAGTACAATAGGAGTGACTCTCAAAGACTGAGACCCTGGCTCTGCAGCACCAGTGGCAAACACAGGGAGGAGCAGAAAACTTCTACCCCAACCCTCACTTAGGGCCAGGGGCCCTGAGCTCCCTGTAGCAGGATCACTGAATCTAACAATGAGAATATCTTGCAATATGCTACCCATTAGACCAACTGTGACACAGTTAATTCAAAGAAAGGACTGCTAGGACCAGCTCTGTAGTACAGGGGGTAAAGCCAGTTCGAGTCCCCACTGCTCCACTTCCGATCCAGCTCCCTGCTAATGTGCCTGGGAAAACAACGGAAGATGGTCCAAGTACTTGGGCCCCTGCATCCACATGGAATATCTAGAAGAAGCTCCTAACTCCTGGCTTCAGCCTGGCCCAGCTCTGGCCATTGTGGCCATTTGGGGAATAACCAGCGGATGGAAGATCTTTCTCTCTCTCTAACTCTTCCTTTAAAATAAAGAAATAAATCTTTAAAAAAAAAAAGAAACAAAGAAAGAAAAATAAAGGACTAACTAAGGCTGCTCATGCTGGTGCTTCCCAGCTCTAAGAAAGCAAACCTGAATGTTACTGTTTCACAACTCCCCGCACTCACTTGCCACTGACTTCCAGTACCCCTCCCAATACAAACACCTCTCCTGTAACCGTACTAGTTAAGCTGTACCCTGGGGCTGGAAGGGCAGTAGCTACTCAAGTTCAAAGGTCTATGGGTGAGCAAGCAGCCCTGCAGGCAGTACATAATGGAATATAAATAAGACTCAAGAAGACAGTGGCAGACATCATACTCCAGACTTCCTCCCAAGATTCATAATCATGTAGCCTGGAGCTGCTCCATTTACTGGTCTTCAAGTTCACCGAAAGTTTAAGCACAGCAGCAGAATGCAGAATTGGGACCCAAAATGTCACTGACCTGCAAATACTTGACAGTGCATCTACTACCACTTTGAAAACAACTGTGTACCCTCTGATATATTTATGTGGATATCAAAATCTTTGCCTTATATTTAAGGATGCAATTTCCAGTACACTGTAAAAATCGAAAAAAAAAATTTTTTTTTTTTTTTTTTTTGACTGGCAGAGTTAGAGAGACAGAGAGAAAAAGGTCTTCCTTTTTCTGTTGGTTCACCCTCCAAATGGCCACTACAGCCAGTGTGCTGCGGCCGGCACGCTGTGCCAATCCAAAGCCAAGAGCCAGGTGCTTCCTCCTTGTCTCCCATGCGGATGCAGGGCCCACACACTTGGGGGCCATCCTCCATTGCCTTCCCGGGCCACAGCAGAGAGCTGGACTGGAAGAGGAACAACTAGGACAGAATCCGGTGTCCCAACCGGGACTAGAACCTGGGGTGCCGGCACCGCAGGCGGAGGATTAGCCAAGCGAGCCGTGGCGCCGGCCAAAAATCGAAATTTTTAAATACACATTACATCACTTTTTAAAATGTTTCCAGTGAAACCTAGTATCAGAATGATTTTGATACTCATTATCGTCCACTTAAAAATTAAAAATTTTAAAAAACACTTAAAAATTCAGTAGTTGGGTATTAGGCATGGTGGTTAAGAAATGTGGCCGCTTGGGAATCCTAAATATTGGAGAGCTTAGGTTTGAGTCCTGGCTCTGCTCCCAATCCCAGCTTCTTGCAAATATGCACCCTGGGAGGCAGCAGGTGATGGCTCAAGTAGTTGAGTCCCTGACACCCATATGGGAGACTGGAACTAGCTCCTGGTTCTTAGTTTCAATTTGGCCCAGTCCTGGCTGTTGGGAGACATTTGGGGAGTAAACCAGCATATGAGAGATCTCTATTTGTCTGTCTGTATTTTTCAAATAGATAAAATGAATAAATAAAATTTTTAAAAATCACTAAATGAAGGGCCAGTACAGTGGAGCAGCAGTTTAAGGCCCCAGCCTGCAATACCAGCATCACACATGGGCACCAGTTCAAGTCCTGACTGCTCCACTTCCAATCCAGCTCCTTGCTAATGCCCCTGGGAAAGCAGTGGAGGATGGTCCAAGTCTTTGGGCCCCTGCACCCACATGAGAGACTCATGGGGAAGCTCCTAGCTCTTGGCTTCAGATGGGCTCAGCTCTGGCCATTGTGGCCATTTGAGGAGTGAAAAAGCGGATGGAAGACTCTGTCTCCACTTCTCTCTCTAACTCTTTCAAATAAATAAAATAAATCTTTAAAAAAAATCATAAAATTTTTAACAGGTAGCAATTATTAATTTTCCTTTTATTTACATTCTATTTGATATAACTTTATTTTAATATACTTTTATACTTGAATTCATTTTTTAATAGAAAGAGTAGTGGTTTACATTTTTAAAGATTTATTTATTTATTTGAAAGGCAGAGAGACAGAGATAGAGATAGAGATAGAGATAGAGAGAGATTTCCCATGCATCGGTTTGCTCCTCAAATGCTTGCCAACAGCCAGAGCTAGGTCAGGCCAAAGCTGGGAGCCCAGAACTCAATTCAGGTCTCCTAAATGACAGGGACTCAAGTACCTGACTTAAACCCAGGCAGACTGATATATATATATATACATACACATGTATATACTAAATTTTTTTCCTGTGGACTTAAATTTCCAAGGTTAAAATGGTAACTTTTGGATTCAGTTATCAATATTATTAAGAAATTTATCAAAACATTAATTGGATAATTAAACATTAAAAATAAAAACGGATAGGAAATTATCTCAATGAAACAAGCTTTTGTTTCCAAATATCCATGGATCAATATCATTTCTTATTAGAATAAGTCAGACTTTAACATCGATTTTATGCCCATTTTGTGTGTTTATAAAGGCTAGGGAAAATCTTAAATAAGTAGATGCAAATCATTTTGTTATGGTGATGTGTCTCATTTCTTTGAATTCTTCTGAGTTATATCCCTAAATCAGTTAGTGGGCTATTATAAGTGCTCATAGATTGTTAGCTGAGAATTCAATTGGGCCTCCTTTTCTTTTGTTAAAAGAGTCGTGACTTGTCAAAGAATTTTTTAGTTATGAGTTATTTACTTTCCAAGCCCTTACAGTGACATTTGATTGTGTCTAGCATACAGTGGTTTTGATACCCTGAAGTCACGATGGTAAAAATGTACCTTTCTTTTAAAGTGAAAGGTGGCAAATTGAAGAATGGAGGTTGGGAAAGAAGAATGAGCATTCTCTTTTTTAAAGTGGGAATAAGGATCTGGAAGTTGATCGCTATAACTTGCTTGTGCCTGCATATCTGTTGAGAAGTCTTTTTTTTAAAAAAAAGAAATTTATTTTCATTTTCAATTGAAAGGCAGAAACAGGGAGAGTAAGACAGACCGACAGATTTCCCATCTGCCAGTTCACTTCCCAAACCCACATGCAACAGCCAGGATTGGGCCAAACTGAAGCCATGAGACAGGAACTCTATTCAGGGTACCCATTAGCAAGAAGCTGAATCAAAAGTTGCACCAGCATCAAAGAAGGAAGTGCCTTTCTCTGAAGGGAGGAAAGAACTTCCACTTTGAATATGGCCTTGTCTAATAAGATCAGAGTTGGTGAACTCAAGGGGCTTTTATAGCCTTGGCAGCTCATGACAAGAGCCTCGGGTGATTATTGACGTCATAAATAAAGAGTGGCAATTGTTAAATCAACAAAGGGAGTCAGTGTGCACCTACTCTCCAGGTAGGAACTCTGTCTTTAATGTGTTGTACTATGAGAATTAATGGTAAAACTACTACTCAAACAGTACTCTATACTTTGTGTATCTGTGTGGGTAGAAACTGTTGAAATCTTTGCTTAGTATATACTAAGTTGATTTTCTGTATATAAAGATAATTGAAAATGAATCTTGATGAAGAATGGGATGGGAGAGGGAGTGAGAGATGGGATGGTTTGCTGGTAGGAGGGAGGCTATGGGGGGAAAAGCCACTATAATCCAAAAGTTGTACTTTAGAAATTCATATTCATTAAATAAAAGTTGAAATAAAAAAAGAAATGATTAAAAAAAAAAAAAAGTTGGGCCAGGACTTGAAACACGCATTCCTGCTTGGGCTGTGGAAATCCCAAATATTCACTATGCAAATTCTTTCTGAATCATGCTTTATTGTTACTCTTACCTCCAAAATGCTAACAGTACTGCCTTCTCACCAGCATTCATCCATTCTGTAATTATACATCGTGTATCAACTACATATTAGGCATATCTATTTATTGTTGTTAATATAAAAATAGCTTATACTTACTTAAATAAGAAATAAGATACATATTAAAGAAATAAGATACATATTAAATAAAGCTGAATAGATTGTACAAAGGAGTGAACAGATTTTGAGAATAGTCACTGAAGGTATATTAATGCAACACAGCACAAGTCACATGTGCTGCCTGTTTACCTACTTGCAAACTAGTTTATGTGGGAACTTTAACATTTTTCCTGTTTCCATGCTACGTGGCTGAGGCTAAGCCCCTGAGTAAAGTAACAAAATCAGAGTCTGATTCAAAGATTTCTAGACTAATTACTATTTTTAAAAGATTCAAGTATTTAAACATTTTTATAAGAAATCTGAGATGGACTCTTTCTTTTTAAAAAAAAAAGATTTACTTATTTGAAAGAGTTGAGAGAGAAAGAGAGAATCTTTAACTCAGATGGTCACAATGGCCAAGCCTGGGCCAGGAGCCAGGAGCTTCACCTGAGTCTCCCACATGGGTGGCAAGGGCCCAAGCTCCAGGGCCATCGTTTGCTACTTTCCCAGGCCATTAGCATGGAGCTGGATTAGAAGTGGAGCAGCCAGTCCACAAACCAGCACCCATATGGGATTACCTGCCCACAATGCCAGCTGTTCAAGTAGTTAACCATTTAAAAAATAGATAGAATTTTTATTTGACAGTATGATTTAATTCAACTTTTCTATACCTTTATTCTTTTCTATTTCTCCACCCTATCTTCTTATTTAATAATGAGAATAAAAAAATTTTTTTTATCTAGAAGCTGTGAAATACAAATGGTACAATCCTATGGATTACAGAACCAATTTAAATTTTCACGGTTAAAATACTAGGAATTCCTTGTTTTATTGTTACTATCATCCACTAGAGGGTGCTAATTTGATAATTTTAAAAGCCTAGTTTAGAAATGAATAATAAATCAATTCATAGCAAAGCACCAAAGTATGCTTTCAAGCTATTTTTATCCTTCAGATATTTTTACTTTATTTGAAAGGCAGAAGCACAGACAGGGAAACAGATCTTCCCCTACTACTTCACTCCCCAAATGCCCACAACAGCTGTGATTGGGAAGCATCAAGCCAAGAGCCCAGAACTTAATCTAGGTCTCCTACATGGGTGACAGGGCTCCACATGCTTGCATCATCACCTGCTGCCTTCCTAATAGGAAGCTGGAATCAGGATGGGGGGCACCAGGACCCAAAAACTCCATTATGAGATGTGGTGTCTTAACCACTGCACCAAACGCTCACCCTTATCCTTCAGCAATTCCGATGAGTAGATGGCCTCCTACTCTTTCTTGGGAATATTTCTTTCCTGAATCTCATAGAGTGACAATTTTGTCAAAATTATGCCAGGTAAGAAATTCTGAGTGAAGATTTGTGTTTCTGGTAGAGACAACAAAAGGCCAAAAATAACTAAACATAGAAGTCTCTCATGTTAGGGGTACTGTATACTTGCTTCCAAGGCTGAGACTCTAGATCCTCCCCAGGAACACAGATGAAAAAAGATGGATATTAAAGTCACAGGAATGGATCTGCCATAATTGTGAGAGCACTTGGTGGTCATTCTAACCTCCAACTAAAGGGGCTAAAAGTTACTACTTCACAGGGATTTGTACAGATTGAAGTTGAAATGTGTATAAAACCAACATATTTTGTATACATGTAATCTTATCTTCCCAAATTTTTATATGAAGCTACTTATCTAGGTCATATATTACATTACAAGATGATGGTGGAATTTGAACATACTTTTTTTTTTTAAAGATTTATTTATCTGAAAGGCAGAATTACAGAGAGAAAGGGAGATACAGAGAGCGAGGTCTTCCATCCACTGGTTCTCTCTCCCAAATGGCTGCAATGGCCTGGGCGGGGACAGGCAGAAGCCAGGAGCCATGAACCTCTCCCATGTATCCCATGTGGGAGCAGGAGCCCAAGCACCTGGGCCTTTCTCCATTGCCTTCCCAGGCACATTAAAAAGGAGCTGGATGGGAAGAGGAACAGCCAGACTTGATCCAGCACCAATATGGGATGCTGGTGCTGCAGGCAGCAACCCAACCACTGCACCAGAGCTTCTCTGAAGGAGAACACTAAAGCAACAAGGAGAGCAAAAAACAAACCATGGTAAACTCCAACTCTGAAGGGTTGTTCAGAGGGCAATTCAACAAGAAAAGTTATTACAAAATAATAAAACTAGGGGCTTGTGTTGTGGTGCAGCAGGTTGAGGTGTGGTTTGTGATGCCAGCATCCTACCTCAGAGTGCCAGCCCCTGCCACTCACAAAGACCTAGATAGACTTCTGGTCCCCTGGTTTAGGCCCCATTATGAAAATCTGAGGAGTGAACTAGTGAATGGAATTTCTGTCATTCTGCCTTTCAAGTACACAAATAAATCTTTAAAAACAATAATAAAATTAAAATAAGTACTAAATCTTCCCCACTACTACAGGAAACTAGAAATATTGAATAAATTACTTCCTAGATAGAGAAAAAAAAAAAACTTGCTTTCCTTATCAAAAAATAGGCTCAGCAAGCATGGTATCTTGCAAACAACTACAAAACAAAAATACGTAATTCTGTTCTTATTTCCTTATGCCAACTTTTATGCTTAGTTTACTTTCTAAGCTGAGACAGCCTTTATTTTGCCCAAAGCATATTTAGCATATGTTTATGCAAAATTTAAATTACCATGAAAATCCAACAAAAAGGTAGATGATGCAGAAGACACAACTAATTAGATAAATTTAAGGTTCACTGATTATTTTGTTTAGGGTCAAATAATAATTTACAAGTCTGTCTCAGCACACTAAATAGAAAAATAACTCATTATAGGATACACGTATCCAGATTACTATGACGTTTGCAACAAAGTAGTTCTTGAGATTGTTTTTTGAGAATGGGATGGAAGACGGAGTAGGAGGTGGGATGGTTTGAGGGTGGGAGGGCATGTATGGGGGAAAGAACAGCTATAATCCAAAAGTTGTACTTATGAAATATATATTTATTAAATAAAAGCTTTCTATATATATAAAAAAGAAATCATCCAAGCAGGTCTAATTATATCCCAGCTATGACAGGCAGTGGAGAAACTGAGCACACGTCTCAGCTCTGCCACATACTAGCTGAGTAAACTTGAGCAACTTAAACTCTGTAGCATTCTCAGGTGAAACAGAGAAAACAAACCTCACAGACTTGCTTTGAGGATCACATCAGTCAGTACTGCGTGGCACATAATAAGCCTGCAGTTGATGTTTGGTTATTTAGCTATCATAATTGAGTCCTGGCATACTGAAAACCCCAGGAATTTATTTCACACATCGCTATTCATTCTTTCTTCTCTGTGATAAGAAGACACCCATTCTGATGTCAGTTTTGAAAGAAAAAACACAGGGGGTGAACCAACGGGAGGAAGACCTTTCTCTCTCTCTCTCACTGTCTAACTCTGCCTGTCAAAAAGAGAAAGAAAGAAAAAAAGAAAGAAACAAAGAACGAACGAACACAACTATATGTCTTCATATTATAGTATTTATGAGTTTCCCAGTTTAATTTGTCATAAAATTATCTTAGAACCAGGGGCCGGCACCAGCATCCCATATGGGCGCCAGTTCTAGTCCTGGTTGCTCCTCTTCCAGTCCAGCTCTCTGCTGTGGCCCAGGAGGACAGTGGAGGATGACCCAAATGCTTGGGTCCCTGCACCCACATGGGAGACCAGGAGGAAGCACCTGGCTCCTGGCTTCGGATCAGCACAGCGCTGGCTGTGGCAGCCATTTGGGGAGTGAACCAATGGAAAAGGAAGACCTTTCTCTCTATCTGTCTATAACTCTACCTGTCAAATAAGTAAAATAAAATAAAAGGCATGGGAGGATGAAATTATAGAGTAAGTTTTTAAAAAAATTTAACAAAATTATCTTAGAACCACCTATTAGGAAAGATTAAATCTCTTTGCTTTAAAAAACACTTAAAGCTATTCTTTGTAAAACAGTATTTTTTATTTATTAAAGAATTTATTAATACATTAGATTCTCAGGGTTCCAGGAAATGCAAACTTACTACAACACAATTCTCAATTCTCATGTTAATCACAAAGAGATCATATTCAATGTAGTTCATAGATACAATTCTAAGAATATAAGGATATATCCTTTCTTCCCCCTTCCTCCACTCTCTCCATTTCTTTTTCTTGTTGCTGTTGTTTGTTTAATTAATTTGAAAAGCAGAGTTACAGAGAGACAGAGATCTTCCACCTGCTGGTTTATTCCCCAAATGGCAGCAACAGTTAGGGGTGGGGCTGGGGCCGGGGCTGGTACTGGGACAGACTGAAGCAGGGAGCCAGGAGATTCCTCCCGGACTACCATTGCAGGTGCTAGGGGCCCAAGGACTTGAGCCATCTTCCACTGCTTTCCTAGGCTCATTAACAGGGAGCTGGTTTAGGAAGGGGTGTAGCCAGGACTTGAACCTGGGCCCATAAGGGATGTGGCCAATCAGAGGTGCCGGCTTAACTTGCTGCATCACAATGCTGACCCCTCTGTTTCTTTTTTTCATTTGTAACTAAATATTTCTTAAGTTGATCCACAGAGACATGGAATAAAATCCAAGATATTAGTGTCTGAAATTTAATGTGTATTTGTGTACATGTGTTCAAAATATAGCAACTCACAGACATAACAGGGTGAAAATGTGATTACCAGTACGACAGTCTTCGCTTTAAAGATTTACTGTATTTTTTTCCTGAACCTCAAGTTCCAGGTATTATTAAAAGCCATGTAACTTTATTCCTCTGTTCAAAATGTATTAGGCTTGCTCCTCACTTCACCAGCAGCTCCACCATTTCCACAACCTGTATTCCTCCTTTTGTCACCAAGACCTGCTTTTTCTTCAGGCTTTCAATTGTACCCTCAGGCTTTGATAAGACAAGGTCCTCAGAGCCAGTGCTGTGGTTCAGCAGGTTAAAGCCACAGCTTTCAGTGCTGGCTTCCCAAACAGGCATGGGATCGAGTCCAGGCTGCTCCACTTCCAATCCAGCTCACTGTTAATGCACCTGGGGAAACCCATGTGGGAGACAAAGAAGCAGCCCCTAGCTCCTGACTTCAGCCTAGCCCAGCCTTGGTCATTGCAGCCATTTGAGAGTGAACCAGTGCATGGAAGCTCTCTCTCTCTCTCTCTCTCTCTCTCTCTCTGTAATTCTGCCTTTCAAATAAATAAATCTTTAAAAAAAAAAAAAAAAAAGACAATGTCTGTTCTGTAGTGGAATGAGAAGGCCATGCCAAGGTGGCCACTGGCAAGCGAGCGTCAGTTAGTCAGGAATGGCTTTGAAACCCACCTGTCAATGGAGCCTGCCTGGCGACAGGCTGTGATTGGATGGCTCTGGAAACTGCCTGGCAACAGGCTGTGATTGGATGGCTTTGGAAACTGCCTGGCAACAGGCTGTGATTGGTTGGAGCATAGACCGCCCCTTGACCAGATTGGCTGGTCTTGGCTATATAAGCTGTTGTACCAACTGTAATAAACGAGTCTGCCAGCTGCTCGCCTCAAGCCTGCTTTCACCCGACTCCAGGGGGTCTGTGTGACTCCGGGCCTCTTGCCCCCACCAGGCTGCTCCTCTCAAAAAGGAACCCACTGCAACATTGTTGAGAATTCAACGGCAACAAATGTCCTCCTGACTACTTCTATCATAGTATTCACAAATCAGCAGCTTATTAGTTGTAATTATGCCCCTCTCCTCATTACCCTCATAAGCTCCAGTCTGTCTTGCTCTGTATTCCAGAGAACATTATCACATACTGTATTAGGTACTCCATGTCAAGATCCCATACACGGGGACCGGTGCTGTGGCATAGTGGGTAAAGCTGCCACCTGCAGTGCCGTCATCCCATATGGGTGCTGGTTCAAGTTCTGGATTCTCCATTTCCAATCCAACTCTCTGCTATGGACTGGGAAAGCAGTAGAAGATGGCCAAGTCTTTGGGCCCCCACACCCATGTGGGAGACCTGGAAGAAGCTCCTGGCTCCTGGCTTTGGATTGGCTCAGCTCCAGAAGTTGTGGCCAACTGGGAAGTGAACCAGAGGATAGAAGACCTCTCTCTGTGTCTAACTCTAACTTTCCTTCTCTCTGTGTGTAACTCTTTCAAATAAATAAATAAATCTTTTTAAAAAATCCCATACAGTAACATTCTGATCAACAGCATAACTCAAGATACACAAAACTCAAATTTTCCTCACTTAGGTTTATGCATTAAATGTTTCTCATATTTTTATAATATAGTTTAGTTTATGGGTATACATATATGTGTGTAATTACATAGCTAGTCATAAACATAATACAGAAAAACCACGATTACCAGTGTGACTTTAGCTAAGATAATGTGGTGATACCTTTAAAGACTTGTGTTATTTTCTGAATTTCAAAACTAGTCAAATATGCCATTTTCTGATTTTTATGTTGCTATATAATTAATCTGTCAAACTGATAGGCATTCTTACTGGAAGGATGGAAGCAACTGCTCAAGGCAAAGACCTAACAATTTTTGCTTCCCATTATTACAAAGTTTTCTTTCTCCCCTTTACATCCCATGATTCAATATATTTCCTCTTAGTTCTCTTCTGCAGCCTCAATAGGAAAGGCCAGCCAGATTCTTTTACTTTTAATTCCTCTGTCCAAACGGTATACTTTACTTTCTCTGTTCTATCATAATAAAGAGATGAATTATACTAACCTTACTGTATCCCAGGCATCTCCAAGTTCTTTGGAATACTGTTTTTCAAAATGATCCAACACAACTTTGCAAATCTGTTTTGCAAGCTTCCCTTCTGTTGGTGCTTTCAGCTATGATGATAAGAAAAAACTGCTGACACACTGATATTATTACAAAATTATTGAATTTCAACATTAGCAGTCTTTATCTTTTTAAAAGAACGTTTTGGAAAATTACTAGCCTTTGAAGTGGGAGCAATATCTCACCTGTGACAAAATTATATCACAATATGCTACTTATGAAACAGCAGCGATTCTCCAAACGATTATTGTTAAAGGTGAAGCCAAGGTTAAAGCAGAATCTAGCGGTGCTAGGGAAACTGTGTCGAAAAGTCTACAACTTTAAAAAGTCACAGATATTTAACATCAGGAGAAACTTGGTGGGAGGCCCGTGGGACTCCGCACTATATTTACAATATGCCTGTAAGTTTTAAATAACTCCAAAATAAAAAGTGTATTTAGGAAAAGTCACTTTGGTTTCCTTTGCAAACTTGCTTCCAACTGTGCACTCACACAAGTGCCTGCCCTAAGCGCCGTTCAACGCGCGGATCAGTCTCAGCCCGCAAGTGTGTGCTTGCGGCACGAAGCAGAACAACACGGAATGTGTGCGGGCTGCAGCGAAGTGTCTGTTACCTGGGCACGGAGGCGAGTGCTTGGGGGAAAAGACGAAGAACGCTGGCCTAAGCGCGCGCTCGGTATTACCGCAGGGCTCAGGACCCCGAAGCCAAGGAACCCCGGGGAGGGCAAACGCCCCAAAGGTGTGGCGCCCCCATCCCGGCCCCTCCCTCGCCACCTCCGCAGCCCCGAGAACTGTGTGGTTCAGTCTCAGGCGGCAGGCCGCGCCCTAGGCCTCACCCGGGTCAGCATATTCCAGCCGGGAGCTTCCAAAGACGTCTACACCGCTTCGCATTCAAATAGCCGCCACGGAGCAGAAACAACAAGCACACTTCCGGGACCGTAATTCGCTTTCCTCCGCACGCTGTCTCGTCATGTTGTCGCGAGACATTACTATGCCGGCCTTGTCAAGATCTCGCCTAATACACTGAGGTCCCGCGAGAGGCACTCGCGTTGTTCCCATTGTGGGTGACTTTTGTTGGCGGCGATAGGCGGGAGGGCGCAGTTGCTAGGGGCGTGGCCTAGGCCCGTAGGTGGAGCTTTGGGCGGCCGGGGCGTGGAAAGCCAAGCCTTCCGCCGAACTGTGTGGCTAGGGCGCGGTACGATAACGTTCGTCAGTGTTCGGTTTTCTGACCTTTGTTTTAAAATGTGCTCAGAAACGCATTAATGTGAATAGACCACTCTGAAAAACCCCGAAAGGCCAGGTAGTTAATGCTCGTGGAAAGTGGTGAGAAAGGAACTTGAGTCATGCCTTTTCCTAGAGGTAGCTCAGGGGACAATGTCGCCTTTCTTTAAACAGTGTTAACATTGACGCACACCTGTAAAGTGTGTAGCAGAAACTAGGAAGCAGAAAATGCCCAAAAGTGAGCTGCTGCTCCCTGTTAGTTTCACTAACATGCCTTGCTACCAAATGCCTGAGAAAAAGACCTGGCACGCTCACCTTTAGGAAACACACTCATGCCTCTCAGGCAAGTGCTTATTACACTCCTTCTGAAAGAACAGCAAGTTTTTGGTTCTTTGGGTGTTAACTCTTTAGCTTCCTTTTAGCACCAACCAACAGTTTATCTGAGAAAATCAGTGTGGCTCCTGAAACGTAAAACGCATCATTTTGAGGTGTCCCTTGATGCTTAGAGTACCAGTATATATGCCATAAATATCTGTGCATAAAAAAGAAATATCTTTACCTCAGTGTGGTTCAAAACTGTTTCCTGGTAATCTAAAACTGCATTAGAATTTAAGTTTTTCAAAGAAAATATGGTATTCAGGCATGGGATGATTAAATGTATGACGACTGCTGGATGTCTGTTGGTTGTTTGGATTAAACTATTCTAGTTTAGCTTTAATATTTTTAAGAATCCATATAGAGGCTGCAGCTGAGGTACAGTGGGTTAAAGCCCAGGCCTGCACCACCAGTATCCTCTACAGACACCTGTTCAAGTCCCAGCTCCTCCACTTCCAATTCAGCTCCCTGCTAATGCACCTGGGAAAGCAGCTGAAGATGGTCCAAGTCCTTGGGCTCCTACACCCATGTGGGAGACCCAGATGAAGCTCTTGGCTCCTGGCTTCAGATCAGCCCAGCTCTGGCCCTTGAGGCCATTGCGGGAGTGAACCGGTGAATGGAAGACCTCTCTCTC
This sequence comes from Lepus europaeus, assembly GCF_033115175.1. Lineage (NCBI taxonomy): Eukaryota > Metazoa > Chordata > Mammalia > Lagomorpha > Leporidae > Lepus > Lepus europaeus. The sequence continues at coordinate 48,417,626 of NC_084828.1, read as the reverse complement.
TTTCTCTGTAACTCTTTCAAATACGTAAATCTTTAAAAGAATTCATATATTTTTCTATGCTCCTTACAGAATGTTGCAATTAATACACTCTTACATTTGAAATCTAGAGATATAAGGTACTTTTAATTTTCTAGATTTGTGTAGTATTTTGCCTTTTTTTTTTTTTTTTAATTTGAAAGAGTTACAGAGAAGGAAAGGCAGAAGCTGAGAGAGAAATACATTCCATCCACTGGTTCACTCCCTAAATGGCCACAAGGGCTCTCAGAGGAGGGCCATTCTTCTGGATCTCCCACGTGGGTGCATAAGTCAAAGGACTTGGACCATCCTCCACTGCTGTCCCAGGCATACTAACAGGGAGCTGGGATTGGAAGTGGAGCAGCAGAAACTCAAACTGGTGCCCCTATGGGATGCCTGCGCTAGAGGCAGCAGCTTTACTGGCTAGCACTGGCCCCAAAATGCTTTTAAGAAGATAGTAAGAATCATATATTCCTATTGGAGAAAGGTGATGGTGTGGTATATTTGAAAAGAGGTCATATTGTATTCTACTATTTTGAACTCAGCATTTCTGGTTTTTTAAAGATATTTATTTATTTATAAGGCAGGGATACATAGAATGAGAGAATCTTCCACCCACTGGTTCACTCTTCAAATGGCCACAATGGCTGGGGCTGGGCCAGGCTGAAGCCAGGAGCCAAGAGCTTCATCTTTGTTTCTGATGTGGGCAGCAGGGGCTAAGGGACTTAGGGCATCCTCCTTTGCTTTCCCGGGCACATTAGGGAGCTGGATTGGAAGTGGAGCAGCTAGAACTCAACAGGCACCCATATGGGATACTGGTGCTACACGTAGCAGCTTAATTCACAGCACCAGCCCTCAACATTTCTTATTTTAAATATATCTTCGCTCATGGATTGTGTATGCACTTCTGATTATTGTAATTTCTAAGTATATCTTTTGTTTAGGTACTATCTCAAATTCTAATAGTTATAATATGTCTTGGTGATGCTATTTTGTTTATAATAGAGATGTTGGCTATGTCATGCTTTTCCAATTTGTCTTAAAACATTTGACTTTAAATGTGAAACTAGGGGCCGGCCAGCACTGTGGCGTAGCAGCTGAGGTTGCTGCCTGCAGCACAGCATCCCACGAGGGCGCCAATTTGAGTCCCGGCTGCTCCACTTCCCATCCAGCTCTCTGATATGGCCTGGGAAAGTAGTAGAAGATGGCCCAAGTTCCTCGGCCCCTGCACTCACATGGGAGACCTGGGAGAAGCTCTTGGAGCCTGTCTTCAGATCGGCCCAGCTCCAACCTTTAGGGCCACCTGGGGAGTGAACCAGCAGATGGAAGAACTCTTTCTCTGCCTCTCTGTAATTCTGCCTTTCAAATAAATATTTTTAAAATGTGAAACTAAATTTTATCAATTTTTTTTTTATTTTGTTATTGCTTCCATTGCTTTTAGGCTTATAAATTTCTTCCCAAGAAATGAAGCTAATTATATTTCTTCTACCCTACCCATTTTACAGCTTGATTTTTATATTAAGGTGCTTAATCTATCTATAGTCAATATTTGTGCATCCTAAAATGTTAATGGTTTACCTCCCAGCCTCCCTCCACCCCAAATAGCTAACCTCCACATTAAGTTTTATGAATAGAAACTGTTAGGACACTTGTTTTAAATTACAGCAGACATAAGAAACTGAGCTGATATGGGTTAATCTGCTGCTTGGGATGCTGACATCCTAATCTGTAGTGCTGGTTTGAGTCCTGGGTACTCCACTTACAATCTAGCTCCTGGTAAATGCATCTGGAAATCAGAAGATGGCTAAAGTTCTTGAGGTCCTTCCATCCACATCAGAGACCCGGATGGAGTTCCCGGCAGAAATTACATTTTTTTTTTTTGTTTTATAATGATAGCATTTAATGACTTAACTATAAGCAGGAAAATAATTTTTACATATAAAACCAATTTTATTGTGGTGTTGATCTAAGAACTATTTGGAAGTAACTACACTTTTTAGATCATCTCTTATACTAGCAAAGGTTTATGAACTTTCATATTTATGAATTAAGTGTCTCAAAACCATTCACGTTTATGTAAAGGTTTATGTTGCCAAAAAGGTGAGGTCAGGTTTTGTGGTAAAGCAATCTGACATCGAAAGATCTTAAAATGTATAACAGAGAAACCTGTGATCAAGCTAGAGATAACATCATTATAGGCAATTTTGAACTTTTCACTTAGGGTGAGGATCTCATTTTATTAGTTTAGGGCTCTAAAGCGTTGTGACCAAACTCTGACAGACAATCCACTGGGACTAGGATGCAAATACAAGGAATTGTTATTTAATATTTTAATTTCATTTAAAAATAGTTATTGTGAATAATAATTTATTGAGTGAATGTAACATTACTGACCAAAACTTATCTCCTAAAAATTTCTATGGGGAAGCCTTAATGCCTAGTATCTCAGAATGTGACTGTAATTTAAGATAGGAGCTTAAAAGAAGTGCTTTAAGTTGAAATGAGGCTATTAGGGTGAGTCTGATAATGTCCCTATAAAAAGACACACTGAGAGACACTAAGGTGAAACAGTAAAGAAAAGGACATCTCTGTAAGCCACGGTCAGAGACCTTATGAGACACCCGTCAGAACCTTGATCTTGGACTTCCAACCCCGAAGTAGGAGAAGATGAATTAGTTGTTTAAGTCACTAGCTTGTGGCACCTCGTTTTGGCAGCCCTACAAAACTAATACAACAATATAAACATAACTGCATATTTAAAATGTTCACTAATAGAAAGCAATATAATTTGGAGATCACTGACTGACTTACCAGGGTCATAAATTCTGCTTCCTCAGCAGCACAGTGAAGGAATTTATAATTTATGCCCTAAACAGGCAAATAATTTTTCCCTGTGTTCCTTTAATTTTAAGCTGATCTTTTTTTTTTTTTTTGACAGGCAGAGTGGATGTGAGAGAGAGACAGAGAGGAAGGTCTTCCTTTTTCCATTGGTTCACCCTCCAATGGCCGCTGCGGCGGGCGCATCGCACTGATCCAAAGCCAGGAGCCAGGTGCTTCTCCTGGTCTCCCATGCGGGTGCAGGGCCCAAGCACTTGGGCCATCCTCCACTGCACTCCCGGGCCATAGCAGAGAGCTGGTCTGGAAGAGGGGCAACCAGGATAGAATCCGGCGCCCCGACTGGGACTAGAACCAGGTGTGCCGGCGCCGCAAGGCGGAGGATTAGCCTGTTAAGCCACGGCGCCAGCTTAAGCTGATCCTTTTGATTAAACTCATTTCTGAGTTCTACTTTTTCTAAAAAAATTAAAAAATTTCTCTTAATCTGTTTCCACAAAGGTAAAGGATTATTGCTGTTTTAATAACCATACCACAGGCCGGCAATGCGGCTCACTTGGCTAATCCTCCGCCTGTGGCGCCGGCACCCGGGGTTCTAGTCCCACTTGGGGCGCCGGGTACTAATCCCTGTTGCTCCTCTTCCAGTCCAGCTCTCTGCTGTGGCCCAGGAGGGCAGTGGAGGATGGGGCCCAAGTGCTCGGGTCCCTGCACCTGCACGGGAGACCGGGAGGAAGCATTCGGCTCCTGGCTTCGGATCCGCGCAGCGCCAGCCGTGGCGGCCATTAGGGGAGTAAACCAGCGGAAGGAAGACCTTTCTCTCTGTTTCTCTCACTGTCTATAACTCTCTGTCTCTCTTACTGTCTAACTCTGCCTGTCAAAAAAAAATAAATAACCATACCACATATAATGTAGGTTTTGAAGTAATTTGTTCTTTGTATCAGCTGAAATTATTTTTTTACATTGGCTAAGCAGTATCAGCACAATCTCAGAAACAAAGTAATATGCCACTTAAAGAAAATTTGATTTTAAACCTGAGTATGATGAAGTTTATAGGCTACTGCTTTATTTGTGTAAGCAGTTTTACTGCTGAAAAGATTTTGCCACCTGGAAGTATTTGATTTCTTTAGCTTTTCCAGGCTACTCACAGGGAGTTTTACTTATTAGGTGAATTCTAGTATTTTGTCTGTCTTTTAAAAGAACATTTCATTTTAATCTTGCAGAAAACATGGCATCTAAATAATTTATATAAAATCGTTAACTTGCTTCTCCCTCTATAAATTACAAAAGTAGTTTAAAAACTGAGAAAGCTGTAAAACCAATAATTCTAACAAATTCTCTATTAGCATTATGCAACATTTCTTTCTAATGTAGTTTCTTTGCATAGTTTGATACCTGACACCAATTACATACAATATTGTATATATAGTATATACACATATAACAGAAGATCATGTAGAATATAAGGTAATACATTATTTTTAGCTGTCTTTAAAATCATTCTTTTCCACATATATGAAAACATAAAAATAATAAAATGCACATGAAATGACAATGCATTATTTTAATATACTGATTTACATTCTTTCAACAGTCATATTAAAAACCTTTACCTATGTTATTATACAAAGGAAGTCATTTAAATTCACCAAATGAAAAGAAACAGCATAATAATATAAATTATTTTTATTGTATGAAAATCCCATAATTCAGGATGATTAAGAATAAAAATGCAGCATATTACAAAATAGGCATTTAATTATTAAAATCCACCTGGATTTACAAAATACCTTAGAAAGTATATTCATAATGCTTTAATAATAAAAATTATGTTTTGAGTGAGCTACATAAAACATTAATTTTATTATATATTTAATTTAAAAATCATTTTTATTTTCAAAGATGGAGTCAGTAATTACTGTATACTACAGTAAATACTGGTAGGAAACAAAGATTTTAAAAAACACTCTCAAACTAGGTGAGTATTACAAAGATGACAGAAGTATGAATTTAGTGTCAAAAATTAATATGTAAATAGTACAAAAGAAACCAGAAAAATGGGCAATTTATCCTCTAAAATCCCTTTCTGAAAATACATCCTGTCTTCCTGTAGTATTTTTCCTCACATTTCACCCTCCTATCAAGTTTTAGTTGTTATGAATTTTTATCTGCTGTAGATTGGTTTTCACTTAGTATGCTAGGTAGGTCCCATGTGCAAGCTCCAAGAATCTAAACAATGCAGACTGTTGTAATAAGTTACCTGATTAATAACATTCAGTGAGTTAAAAAATGTGAATAAAATGATGCTCTAAAACAAAAATCTTAAAAGTAATCATTAAAATGTGTTAGACATACTTAATATTAATGTTACTATCAAATGTAGTTGATCTGTTGTCAGTACAAGGTACCCAAAGCACCAATCTTAGCAAGGTTATATAAAAACTGTTCTGTTTATTGCATTTTTACTTTGATATACTTTTAATTAAACTGAACATTATCAATCTATGACTCAAAATACACATCTGAAAGTTTATTTAAATGACAAATGAATAAAGAACTCTATGAATGCCAATCTTGCTGTAAGAGAAGTGTTACTTTAAATTGAAAAATTATTTTAAAATTCTTTACAAAATTTAAGTTTGAACGAACATGTATATTCTTATTACTTTGATACCCAAGCCATTTGTGGTAAAACATGTCTTTACATCTACAGTAGCTTTTTCAGTCTTTTTGCCTTTAACTTCAAGACATGATAGAGAATAACCTAAAGTGGCACTGTACATCTCTGACAGAACAAAAGAGTGACAGGGAGCACCTTCATCTCTAAAAATTCTAGCCCTTAAAATGAGAGTTTACTGGGACTTTCAATATCGCATAGAACATATTTTTATTAATATTAAAAAATTTACGTGAAAAAGGTATTTCAAGTCCCTTTTATTTATTGAGCTCATCAAGAAAGAAAACAAACAAAATAACAATAACAAAACTGAACTCTGTTCTTGGGTATTTCTTTCAAATTACATAATTTGGTAGAATAAACATCTCAAAATCCGCTTTTATAAAAAGATATCATTTTAAAAATGAGGTCAAATTTGGATGTACACTTTAGGAACCATGTCATTATAAAACATACTTCAAGCCACATAATATATCCTGTTTGTAGGAGGACTATTCATGATCTGGCAAATAAATTAATTCTATTTTCCAGATACAATTTAAAGAAACCATCTAAGAAAAGTGCAAAATCAATATAATAGCAATTACAATTCCTAAACAAGGTTTTAGAAAAATATAAAAATAGTTAAAAATTTAGTTTATGAGTTCCCAGTTCTCCTGTGCACACATCTTACAAAAATGCTTAATATATAGAAATTACAAACTATTAAACAAATAGTAAAGAAAATATGCAGAGTCCACTGGCTCTATTTCTGAAGATGTTTTCCTTCAGGAATATGCCCAAGAGTGATGATGTGTAAACCAAAAGGTCAACACTAGATCTTGTTTAAGTTGGTCCAACTGCTCACACCCATCTATTTGTCATTCTGTTTCCTTTCTGTTTTAACATGAAGAATGTAGAGAAGTCAAATATCAGGTCAGATCCTTTGCTATTAATCTTTGCTATTAAACTCCTCATTATTAATCTCCTCATCATTATGGTTATCTTGCCCCAGCCATTAACACTCAAAGTTTTTCTTCTGAGAAAGGAGAAAGTTCGAGTGCACCTTGCTGATAGTAGGAGAGCCAATCCATATGACTTGGTTATGAGATCACGTCATGAACATCGCTGTTAGGTCTCTGTCGCACAGCCAGGGGAGGCAGTGGCTTTCCATAGAAATCTATGTAAAGAAGGGAAACCAAAAACAAAGTTATGGGAAATCAAGGTTTCTCATACAGTCCATTATTTTCCAACCAGTACTTTTAAAGTAAGACATTTTGACTTGGTAGATGAGTCAATGGGTGGGAGAAGAGGGGAAAGAAATCAGAATTTGAGAAAAACTGAACAAATTCAAAATATAATATTTGTAATACTAAATTCCCAACATAGGATTATAAATTAATATCTACCTGATTTAGTAAAAAGCTGCACTTAATATATACATTATTATTTTTGTTTCTAATTATACACTCACATTATAATAAAACAAATATAAAATGTTTAAAACTTGTAGAAACATGGGGCCAATGCCATGGCATAGTGGGTAAAGCTGCTGTGTGCAGTGCGGCATCCCATATGGGAACTGGTTCGAGGCCTGGTTTCTCCACTTCCGATCCAGCTCTCTGCTATGGCCTAGGAAAGTGGCAGAGAATGGCCCAAGTCCTTGGTCCCTGCACCCATGTGGGAGACCCAGAAGAAGTTCCTGACTCCTGGCTCCTGGCTCCTGGCTTTGGATAAGCTCAGCTCTGGCCATTGAGGCCATTTGGGGAGTGAATCAGCAGATGGACGACCTCTCTCTCTCTCTCTGAATCTACCACTCTCTGTAACTCTTTCAAATAAATAAAATAAATCTTTAAAAAAAATGCTTCAATATAGTTCAGTAAACTAGGCTGTATTTTATACAAAAATCTTATTTTGTTCTTCAAAGTGAATTTCTATTTCATAATTATCATAAATTTGCTTATAAATTTAATGGCAAATGTAAACAGTCACCTATTCATTACTTTCTAGAAAAGCATAGGTGTTCAAAATCATTAGTAATTAAAAAGGAATTATAGAAAAATTATTTTTAAAAATAATTCAGAGCAACTACTTCAGTTACAAGCATATTCTAACAAACTATAATAGAATATTATATATTCTATATAACATACAAAGTTAAATGTCTTCCTTCCTCCCTCCCTCCCTCCCTCCCTTCCTTCTGTCCTTCCTTTTTAAAGATTTATTTATTTGAAAGGCAGAGTTACGGAGAGGGAGAGAGAGAGAGCTTCCATTCGTTGGCTTATTCCCCAAATGGCCACAAGGGCAAGAGCTAAGCCAGACTGAATCCAGGAGCCAGGAGCTTCCACCAGGTCTCCCACACAGGTGCAGGGGTCCAAGCACCTGGGCCATCTTCCACTGCTTTCCCAGGCCATTAGCAGGGAGCTGGATGGGAAGTGAAGCAGCCAGGACTCAAACCGGTGCCCATATGGGACGCCAGTGCTGCAGACGGTGGTTCTACCTGCTAGGCCATGGTGCCTGTCCCAAATGCATGAGTTTCAAAGCTTGATAGATCAAAAAGTAAATCCTGATTCTGCCACTTATTACCTGTGTGACCTTGGGGTATAGTTTCCTGATGCACAAATAGGGATATTGCTGCCCACCTGATAAGAGATTTTAAATGACATAAACAGACCTGTGCTGTGGTGTAGCAGGTAAAGCCACTGCCTGTGATGCACTATGTACTCAGAAACACATCTCATGAGAAAATTAAAAAAAAAAAAAAATCAAACACAAAAAATCAAGACTGATTTAAAAATTAAGAGAAACCGGGCCGGCATTGTGGCATTGTGGCTGCTGCCTTCAATACCGGCATCTCATATGGGCACCAGGTTGCATCCCAGCTGCTCCACTTCTGATCCAGGTCTCTACTATCTGGGAAAGCAGCAGAGGATGGCCCAGGTGCTTGGGCCCCTGCCACCCACTGGGGAAACCCACATAAAGCTCCTGACTCCTGGCTTAGGCCCGGCACACTACTGGCCAACGTGGCCATCTGGGGAATAAACCAGCAGATCTTTGTGTCTCCCTCTCTCTCTCTAACTTTTTGAAAAATAAATAAATCTTTTTTTAAAAAACAATATAGTGCTATAATTAACATGATTATTTTGATAAATTTAAAGTATGCCTTCTCTAATTTCTTGAGTTAAAATTAGTGACAATTTTAATATACAGCAGAACTTACAAACCAAAGTAAAAATCTTTTCTCATTGGTTTTTAGTTCTGGGGAATTTAAGAACAACTTTCTAAAGAAGTAAATCAAATGCACACACAAATAATGCCTCTTTTTTTCTCCCAAGAAACTGATTTATTTCTCTGGTAATTTTATATCTCTTTGACAGAAAATTAAATCATCTTTTACAAAGCAGGTTTCTTAGCCCTCACTCTTCATTCTAATTTTAGTTCCTTCTTTCTTTGACTACTGCAACAGCCTCTTAACTGAGATGTATACCTCTGGCATAACCACTATCAAATCTGTATTCTACATTGTGACAAAAATTATTTTCCCAAGCAGCAAATCTAACAATACCACTCCTCTTCTAAAAACCAATACTTTCTTGAAAAATGATAGCACATCTGACATACTAATATATATGTGAGGCCTTCACAATCTGGCCATTTTACACCATAATTCCACTTGTATTTTAAAGATTTATTTATTTACTTATTTTTAAAATTTATTTATTTGAAAGGCAGATTTAGAGATGGTGAGGCAGAGAGAGAGAGGGCAAGCAACAGAGAGATCTTCCATCTACTGGTTCTCCCCTCAAATGGCCATGATGGCCAGGGCAGGCCAGGCTGGAGCCAAGAGCTAGGAGCTTCATCCAGGTCTCCCACATAGGTGCAGAGGCCCAAGCACTCAAGCCATCTTCTGTTGCCTTCCCAGGAGCAGGGAGCTGGACTGGAAATAGAGCAGCCAGGACTCAAACCAGTACCCCTATTGGACGCAGCAGGCAGCAGCTTTAACTGGCAGGCCACAGTGCTGGCCCCTAAAGATTTATTTATTTTGAAAATCAGAGTTACAGAGAGATGGAGGTAGGGAGAGAATATTCCATCTGCTGGCTCATTCCCCAGATTGTTGTAGAAGCCAGGGGCCAGGAGTTTCATCCAGGCCTCCCACATGGGTGGCTGGAACCCAAGGATTTGGGCCATCCGTCACTGCTTTTCCCAGGTCACTAGCAGGGAGGTAGATCAGAAATAGAGCAGCTGGGAAGCAAACCAGTGCCCATATGGGCTGCCCATTACACAATACCAGCCCCCATAATTTCATTTTAATGAATTCTTTAATGTTAATTTTTTTTCTATCTTATCCACTCACACATAAGCTCCACTCACAAGTAACTTCATGCTATTCTCCAAATAAACAATTTCATTTTCTACCTCTTTACTTTTAAATAGTCTGTCTGCTTGCTATCTCTGCTGATTCTTTAAAGACACAGTGATGGACCTGGTGCTGTAGAGTAGTAGGTTAAGCCTCTGCCTGTGTTTCTGGCATCCCATATGGGCGTTAGTTTGAGTCCCAGCTACTCCACTTCCAATCTAGCTCCCTGCTTATGACATGGGAAAGCAGTGCAAGACGGCCCAAGTGCTTGGACCCCTGTGCCCACTTGGGAGACCCAGAAGTTCCTGGCTCCTGGCTTCGGATCAGCCCAGCTCTAGCTGTTGCAGCCATCTGGGGAGTAAAACCAGTGAATGGAAGACCTCTCTCTCTGTCTCTCCCTTTCTCTGTCTGTAACTCTGCCTCTCAAATAAATAAATAAAATCTTTAAAAAGACCCAGTTCTAATATTACTTTCCCTAACTATTCCTTCAGTTTTTGCATAGTACTCTGATTCTACATCAGAGCACTTACTGTCATACACACTAAAGTATTGTCTTCCCTACTAGATGAAGATCTACACAAAAGCAGAAGTTTTATTCATCTTGACATTCTCAATGTTTTAGCTGATATTGAATATAAAACAGTTGTCTGCTGAGATCAATTTAGTAAGAAAAAATAATACCTGTCACATGAGAAATTAATATTTTTCTGTATATGTGCATATATATATATATATACTAATATTACCAAATTTTCTTTGCAAGGATAAAGCAAATTTTTAGGCTGATAATACATTCTATCTTTTAAAGATTTATTTTATTTATTTGAAAAGAAAAGTTACACAGAGGCACAGGCAGAGAGAGAGAGACAGAAAAAGAGAAGTCTTCCATCCGCTGGTTCACTCCCTAGATGGCTGCAACAGCCAGAGCTGGGCTGATCTGATCTGAAGCCAGGAGCCAGGAGCCAGGAGCTTTCTCCAGGTCTCCCATGTGAGTACAGGGGCCTACTACTTTCCCAGGCCACAGCAGAGAGCTGGATCGGAAACTGGGCAGCCAGGACTTGACCCAGCACCCATATGGGATGCTGGCATTGCAGGTGGCGGCTTTACCCATCATACCACAGTGCTAGCCCTAGCCCCAATATATTACTCAGCCATATAATAAAACACTAGTTAACTCTATATTATAACTAATAAAAATGTCACAATGCAAAGTCAGTAAACCAGATGTTATTCCACTGACATTATCATTTTAGTAAATATGGTATAAAGACAAATCTTTCTGTCTTTAGAAATATTAAAAAATGCTTTAATTTTCATTAATGATTATAAAGAATATTTATTACAGATCTATAGTATTGTCAAAGAGAATGAAAATAGCACATTTATACTTATATATTTTTGAATAAAAATAATTTATGTCTCACATGGTAATGCATTTCTAAAATAAACTGACTTTTTTCTAGTAAGTGATCTCCTTAGCAAATCAAGTTCTAGATTAAAAGAAAACACAGCCATTAAAGGGAACTGGATGTTCTTAAAGGTAAGTTTACTGAGCTTTACTTAATGTATTATCATTCTTTTACCTTCTAAAACATATTATTGAAAGAACTAAACTGAAGGTCTGTGATTAGAACTTCTGCCTATTTTCTAAGGCAATTATCTGTTACTTGCAACTGTCCTTACTCTAGTTTTTGGGACCCAAAGTTCTAATGTCAAAATCTGACTGGAACATAGTTTATGTTAATTTATTTTCTCTCTCTCTTTTTTTAGGACTTATTAATTTTTACCTATTTAAAAGGCAGAGTGAAAGAGAAAGAGAAAAAGAGGGAGAGTGATCTTCTATCCACTGGACCACTCCCCAAAGGGCTGCAACAGTTAGGCAGTTAGGTCTGGGCAAAGCACAAACCAGGAACCCAGAATTCCAGGTGGGCTAAAGGGGCTCAAGTACCTGGGCTATCATCTGATGCTTTCCCAGGTGCGTTAGCAGAATGCTGGATTGGAAACAGAGCAGCTAGGACTTGAATGGGCACTCTGATATGGGATGTGAGCATCCCAAGCACGGGCTGAGCCCATTGTGCTACAACAGTAGCCCCAGTTTATATTAATTTCACTCAAAACTGTTCTCTTAATTCAATACAGTCTTTAATAACTTTCTCTTTAGCTGAACTTTATTTGGTTCACTGATTTGATCTGATTTTACAAATTGTGTTAATCTTCAATTTAATATTTAACAGCATGTGTGTTATTAGGAGTAGAGAAAGAAAAATGTGGCATTCTTATTAAGTACTGAATATATACAAGACACTGCAGATTTTAACAAAAGTTAAGGAAGACAGTAATGGCTCATTTTTATAATTGTTTTAAAAATCTTTCCCCTCTCAATCATGTGCATAAGTGCATCATGGATAAATGTAAGTGCACCTTTTTACCTCTGTACTTTAAGGTTAAACATCAAATCACTATACATGCAAAGAGTTCTTGAGAAAAAAAATAAATAAATAAAGGAATATAATGAAAAAAAGATGGCTGTGGATTTGAAAGGCCTCCAAAAGCAAAAACAAATCTCTTGAAGTTATGAGGTACAGAAAGTAGATGTAACATGGACAGATGATCACTGTATTACCATTACGACGTGTTTCACCAAGAGGCTCAAGTTTTGGAAGTCTAGTGACTTTGGGGGTTCCCCAGCCAACTAAAGAAAAAGAAAAACATTTTAAAGCTCTGTTAAATAATGTCTTCAGCTTTGTGGAGAGGATCCCTTCCTTAACAGGAAGTGTACATAACATTCAATGTTACTTCAAATATACTAAATGATATAGCAGTGAATAGCCATAAACTCCTTAAAAAAGGCTTCAATTTAAAAATGTAATTAAGGGCCAGTAATATCTGCTTTTAAATTTTTAATTAGCTTTAATTTAAAATATAAACATTTTCACCACTACCATAAATAAATTTAGGCTACTGTTCTAAACCTTAGCAAAAGCTAAATGTTTTCTTATTAAATGGAATAGTAAAAGTCTTCAAATGTTTTCTCAAAGGCTAATGCTGGCATCTGAACCTAGATCACAGCCACAAAGACATTAGGAACATATTTATTCTTAGTCACTAGATATAAATTCAACATCTGTAACAAGTGAGGTACCATGCACATGCTAAAAAGTTAAAACTACTGGGCAGATATGTTCCAGTTGTTTACATGCTTTATTCCACTAAGACTCATAACAACATAAGAGGTAGGTATGCATGTTGGAACTATATTAGAAAATTTCTGGTTTCAGACATTAACTTGCAGTATGAGAGTGGAATTTTTTTTTAAAAGCTCACATTAGCCATTTATTCCTTAAACTTGAATTACTTTTAGCAGTATGGGTATTGATATTTCAAATAGAAATTGATCACATTGTAGAAGTACTAGGTAAGGTTTTATTAAAAGTATATACTTCGGCCGGTGCCACGGCTCACTAGGCTAATCCTCTGCCTTGCGGCGCCGGCACACCGGGTTCTAGTCCCGGTCGGGACACCGATCCTGACCCGGGTGCCCCTCTTCCAGGCCAGCTCTCTGCTGTGGCCAGGGAGTGCAGTGGAGGATGGCCCAAGTGCTTGGGCCCTGCACCCCATGGGAGACCAGGAGAAGCACCTGGCTCCTGCCATCGGATCAGCGCGGTGCGCCGGCCGCAGCGCACCTACCGCGGCAGCCATTGGAGGGTGAACTAACGGCAAAAAGGAAGACCTTTCTCTCTGTCTCTCTCTCACTGTCCACTCTGCCTGTCAAAAAAAAAAAGTATATACTTATATTTTCCTTTGATAAATATTTGTATTAAAAAAGTAATATTGAACAAAGTAGAGCAAAAGATTCTTTTTCACAAATTGACAAGATAATGAATATAGAGAATAAAATACTACACAATTTCTTTTTCTTTACTGTTCAGTGTTTCTAAATTTAGTATCAAGTTCGATTTACTCACCAGGAAGAGGAGGTGGAGGTGGTGTTGGACTCTTAGGAGCAGAATCATCTGTATTAACTGGTTCTACACGGTGACTCCTTTTCATTCTTAGTTTCTTAGTTTTCTTTTTACTATTATCTGTGAAAATATAAACAGAGAACTTTATATCCTTTAGAAAAAGTGAACTTCTATAACAGAAAACAAAGAACAAAATGAAAATATTGAGACTGTTACCACAAAAACATCTTCTACAAAGCAAAAAGGATTATCAACTTAAAAATTAGCCTGTTATATATTTACTCAATCTCAAGTCCCACCTGTGGTTGCCTTGATAGGACCAGACCAAATGATTTCTCAAGTTTTATATGCCCCACAGGTGGGACATTCCTCACCCCTGAATTCTAGTGGATGGGAGAACTAGTGGATGGGAGAGTCAGGATTCTGTCCTAGGTTGTCTGATTCTAAGCACAGGCTATCTCTCTTTGACAACAAAACACAAAATTCCTGTTAAGTCACATATCCAGTTAGAAAAAGAAAAGCAATCACTAGATGAAAATTCTGTATGACATTAAAGGGGCAGGTAGTTAAGCTTAGCAATTAAGATGCCTGTATTCCACATCAGAGCAACTGAGTTTTATTCCCAGTTTCAGCTGCTGAGTGCGGCTTCCTGCTAATGCTGACTCTTGGGACAGTGGTGAAAGCTCAAGTAGTTGTGTTCCTGCCACTCATTATTCAAGCAACTTGAATGGATAGTATTTCTGACTCTCAGCTTTGGGCCTGACTTGGCTGTTGTGGGGATTGGGAGAGAAAACTAGTGAATGGGAGCTCTATCATTTTCTCACCTCTCTCTGCTGCTCAAACAGATAAAAATTTTAAAAAATAAAATAAAATAAAGGAATAGTGGCTATATGACAAGACTTTAAAAAAAAAGTTCTGAGGCCGGAATTGTGGCCTGACAGGTTAAATTGCCATCTGCAACACCAGCATTCGCTATAGATGCCAGTTCAAGTCTCGCTGCTTTATTTCTGATCCAACTCCCTGCTAATGGCCTGGGAAAAGCAGCGAAAGATAGCTGAAGTGGGTGGGCCTCTGCCACCCCTGAGGAGGACCCAGAAGAAGATCATGGATCCTGGCTTTGGCCTGGCCCAGCCCTGGACTTGCTGCCATTTGGGGAGTGAATCAGCAGATGGAAGGTTTTTTTCCCCCTCTCTCTCCCTCTCCCTCTCCATATGTAACTCTGCCTTTCAAATAAATAAATATTTTTTTAAAAGTTCCGCTGATTATATTAGCATATTATATAAATAGGAAGGAAATGCTGCTGACTGAGGCATTATGAGGCTTTAAACAAACAAAGAAACAAAAAGCTTAAAGTGTTAAATGTACTTCAAGGATTCCTACAGGCTATGCTATATTCCAAACTTACTATAAAGTCTAAAAGTCAAATTAGCTAATGAACAACTAAAGATGTTGAGAAAATTTGATAAATATTACATGTGGAGAAAAAAATTTGTACTACTTTTTTGTGCAAAACACGATGAATGAAGTACAAACAAGCTTTATCTGTATAAGAGACAATCACTTTAAATATGTTTATCACCTGATTCTGAAGATCGCTGGTCTATCTCATCCTCATTTGCCAACTGCTGTGTCAATGCCTCCTTATAATTTTCTGCTATTCCAAATTCATTATTTTTTTGACTACTGTCGCTAATCTGGCTCTGTGTCTCTATTTGCTCATGCTCCATTTTATGTGCCAGGGAACAGCCATCACTGTTTTTCTCCATCTCTTGCTTCTTTTTCTCTTTTTCAAGTTTTTTCTCATTCTAAAAAAAAAAACCCCAAAATATATTTTTTTCATTAAAATGGTTATATCTAAGGTAGGTCTAACCTTAAAACATTCTGCAACATCAAGGGAATATTGAAATGTGTTTTTAAAAAAGTTATTTGTTGAATGCATCATTAAAACAGGCTAATTGCCAAACACTCAGTAAATGCAACAAGTATATAGAAAGGAAAACAAATATTATCAGTAATCGCATAATCTACAGATGACCAATAATCAGAATACAAGCCCTAAGAGGCACTTTTCCCTAACAACACATACATACACACACACACACACACAGACATATACCACCCACAAATATACATAAATGTGTGATTGCATATTTATATGTTAGCTGCTAAAAGAAAAAAAAGAATTGAGGTTTTTATTTAAGGATACAGATTTCTTTGCATGTCAATGAACATATGAAATGCTAAGCATAGTATTAGGTATTCCTATTTTCATCAACTACATTTCAATTATATTTTATATAAAATTTATACAATTATTTTATATATAATTGAAACTATATTTCAATTATATAAAAAATATAATTGTTTACCAATTGCCTATCAATGGATAATTGTTCACTATAACAAACGGAATCTCCCTATTTTTTTTTAGATTAAATTCCTAAAACAGCTGTTGAATCAGTGGTTAAACACACATTACTATGTGACATACATTCACAAACTTCCTTTCAGTAAAACAGAATCAATTTAAACCCCCTTGCAAAGGGGTCAGGGAATGATATTTCTTCCTTTTTCAGTGCTGCATATCATTATCAACCTTTTACATCTCTGCTAAACTATTAAATAACAATTCTTATCTTAGTATTGTTTTAATGTAATTTGAGTTTGATTTAATTTAAAATGTTTTATTACTAATAAGAGTGAATTTTTAAACATTCATTAATTTTTATAATATTTTTAAAATTTTTTATTTATATATTTTATTTAAGTTATACAAGTTTCATACATTTCCTTTATACCATTTTAAGAACATAGTGGTACTTCCCCCCTCCCATCTTCCCTTCAACCCATACTCCAACCCTTCTTCCCCCTCCCTCTTGGATTCCCACAGTTTAATTTTTACAATGATCTTTCTTCAGCGCACTTAATTACTGTATAGTTAACCATACCCTAAGCAAAACAGTTCAACAAATAGTGTAATGAGAAAAAACAAAACAAAATACTGTTCCTCAACAAAAGAGACAAGGGCTATAAATAATCATTGCCTCTCAAGATGTCTATTTCACCCCAATACATTATATTTTAGGTACTCTATTAGTTACCTTGGATTAGGGAGAACATATGATCTCTTTCTTTTGGGGCTCCGCTTATTTCACTAAGTATAATGGTTTACAGCTGCACCCATCTTGTTGCAAAAGACAGGATTTCATTTTATCTTTTATTTTATTTTTATTTTTTTTTATTTTTGGCAGGCAGAGTGGACAGTGAGAGAGAGAGAGAGAGAGAGGTCTTCCTTTTGCCATTGGTTCACCCTCCAATGGCCGCTGCGGCCGGCGCACTGTGGCCGGTGCACCACGCTGATCTAAAGCCAGGAGCCAGGTGCTTCTCCTGGTCTCCCATGAGGGTGCAGGGCCTAAGCACTTGGGCCATCCTCCACTGCACTCCTAGGCCACAGCAGAGAGCTGGCCTGGAAGAGGGGCAACCGGGACAGAATCCGGTGCCCCGACCGGGACTAGAACCTGGTGTGCCGGCGCCGCTAGGCAGAGAATTAGCCTGTTGAGCCATGGCGCCGGCCTCATTTTATCTTTATAGCTCAGTAGTACTCCATAGTGTACATATGTCATAATTTCTTTATCCAGTCATCAGTTGATGGACATCTGGGCTGATTCCATATCTTGGCTAGACTGCACCATGTTTGAGGCCAGCCCAGAACTCTCAGAGGAGCTGGGTGACTGCTCACTGGGAGAGGGCATCTGCCTCTCTCCACTTCTTGCCCCTCCAACACCAGCACCTGAGGCTAGCTGTGAGAAGGCAGGCACCATTTTGGACAGAAACAAGTAGCAGCTGCTCCAGCTCTTTTATGCACACACAGCAGCTAGAGGGGACTATGGGCAGGGGCATCCACAGCAATTCCAGACAACTGGAGGGGTCTGTCCCCACCTAGTCACCAGGACAACACCAGCCCCAATAAGCCCACCCAGCAGTGGCCAGGGATGGGGAGCCATCTCCACTGAAGGGAACTGCTGTCTGCGGGGACTCTTGTAGCCACCCAGCACAATTGTGAAAGGAGTAGGGCTGCGGCTGGCAGGTTCTGGGCACACTTGTATTCAAGGATTTTACCAGGGGAAAAATCCACGTTCCCTATTGACTTGGAGTCTAGCTGGGGGGGGGGGGGGGGGGGAGGGTATGACTCGATCTAACCGGGTGAAACACACACAGACAGCAGTTCTAGGAACCCCTCAGTCTCTCCGTGGACAGGACAGGCAGAGTAGACTCTCTTGCACTCCTTGACCATGGGAGCCCTGGCTGCTGAAACTGAAAACACTGTGACTGCATGAAGGGAGCAGGGTGTAGCTGGGGTCCTGGGTAAGCTCTGGGTATAGAGCCACACTCTCAGAACTCCTTGGTTGCCAGGGCAGCTCATTGCAGCTAGAACAGGTCTCAAGGAAGACTGCACAGGTCATTGGTGCAATTCAGCATTGAACACACTGGGGACTAACACCTGGGCATGGCTCAGTTTGAAGAAGAGGAGATTCCATTTACCTATCTATTCTGGAAACAGTAACTTACAAATTCTCATTATTGTTATTAACTGCGGTAAAATCAAAAGACTTGAAATGCTTCTGTACAATCTCAACTTATTAAAGAAGAAGTTTTGGGGAAGAAGAGAGTAATTGTACTTCGTCCATGCTACTAATTAAGTTAGCAATTTCCTATACATGGTGTGTCATGCTGTACACCAGTACTGGTCATTGCTTTATATTGTGAAAAATACAATGCTGGAAGAAGCACTGGGACCTTTTATGTGATTTACCTGTAGTACTATGAAATAACTGGTCATTATTTACATGGAGAGCTTTATTAAACACCTATAGTAAGTTGTTTCAAAGTGAAAAGTAAAACTTAATTTCCTTTTTTTCTAACCAATATGTACTTTATTAAATTTTAAAGCAGAGACAGACAAAGAGAAATAAAGACAGTCCCATTTATTGGCTCACTCCCCAAATGCCTATAGTAGCTGGAGGCAGAAGCCACGAGCCAGGAGCCAGGAACTCTCCCACATGGGTAGCAGGAATTCAATTAATTAAGTCATTCTGACTTGCTTCTTGAGTCTACATTAGCAGGAAACTGGAGTTAGGAGTTAGAGCAGGGTATTGAATCCAGGTACCCTGTTGTAGGACATGGATATTTTAATGAGCATATTAATCATTAGGCTAAACACTTTTTTTTAACATAAAATATGGGGGCCGGTGCCATGGCGTACTTGGTTAATCCTCTGCCTGTTGCACCGGCATCCCATATGGGCGCCGGTTCTAGTCCTGGTTGCTCCTCTTCCAGTCCAGCTCTCTGCTGTGGCCTGGGAGAGCAGTGGAGGATGGCCCAAGTGCTTGGGCCCTGCACCCGCATGGGAGACCAGGAGGAAGCACCTGGCTCCTGGCTTCGGATCAGCACAGCGCCAGCTGTGGCGGCCATTTGGGGAGTGAATCAATGGAAGGAAGACCTTTCTCTCTGTCTCTCTCTCTCTCTCTCTCACTGTCTATAACTCTACCTGCAAATAAATAAATAAATAAATAAATTTTAAAAAAAGACATAAAACAGGGGCTGGGGCTGTGGCGCAGTGGGTTAAAGCCCTGGCCTGAAGCGGCAGCATCTCATATGGGCGCCGGTTCTAGTATCGACTGCTCCTCTTCCGATCCAGCTCTCTGCTGTGGCCTGGAAAAGCTTAGAAGATGGCCCACGTCCTTGGGCCCCTGCACCCGAGTGGGAGACAGGGAAGAAGCTCCTGGCTCCTGGCTTCAGATCGGCGCAGCTCCAGCCATTGCGGCCATCAGGGGAATGAACTAGCAGATGGAAGACCTCTCTTCCCATCTCTACCTCTCTCTGTTACTGTCTTTCAAATAAATAAAATAAATCTTTTTAAAAAAAACTCATAAAACAAAATTAGGCCAACATAATATCTGATAGGACAGAGACACAGAAACTCTTGCTATAAATATGACTTGACTTTAACTCAGAAAACTAGGTAAATACAATGGATTAACAAAAATTTTAATACAATTAACCTTCTGGAGTTTAAACAACCTAATGCCAAATGCCTCATGTTACCAATTATTTTGCAAAATAAAGCAATTCCAAATCTATCGGATTATCCTCTTACCTGTGGAGCTGCCTCCCTCCTCAGCAGCAGCCCCATGGAAGAATCAATCATCCACATTTCCAGGAGAGCACCTGTGTGGAAGGAGGCAGTGACAGGGGAAGAGGAATGGGGTACACGTCGGGAGCTCCAGAAAGGCAGTCTGCACAACAAGCTCTGAGTGAATGCAGGAGGTCTGGAAAGCACTGTCCCAGAGGAGGCACAGCTACCAAAGACAAGTAAGGCCGAAACACAGCAAATTCTGGACACCAGCAGAAAATGAAAACCAAAACCAACACACAGACACCCAGACACACACACACATACCATTAACTCCTTTATAATCAAAATCTACAAATTAATGTTGGTGACAATTCTGATGATTAAAATTAGAGAAAAATGTATAGTTTTGACCATGCTTAAGTGCACTGGGAAACCAGGAAATTGTTTATCTACTCTAATACATTACAGGTATCTAAATACTATTGTATGCGATAGGTGTTTGGTTTAGGAGTTACGATGCTGATCACGATGACTGCATCTAACATCAGAGTGCCTTGAGTTCAATTCCTGGTTTTGGCTCCTGACCAGCTCCCTTCCAATGAAGACCTATTTGAGAGACCTGGACTGAATTTCAAGGTTTTGGCTTCAGCCCAGGCCCATTCCTGAGGCAACATCAGCCACTGCAGGTATTTGGAGAGCAAAACAATGGATGAGAACTTTTGCTCTAGCTCTCTGTCTCTCAAATAAATAAATATACCAAAGCAAATGAATATGATTGTAAAAGTATAGTAGCAGCAATATAGGGACAAAGACAACATAAACAAGAGTAATTCTTATCATATGGAATAAGTGATTAAAATACATTTAAAAACAGTAATAATTGCTATGTTAAATTTTTACTTTAATTCTTAATTCTTTCTTTTTCTTTCTTTTTTTTTTTTTTTACAGGCAGAGTGGACAGAGAGAGAGAGACAGAAAGAGAAAGGTCTTCCTTTGCCGTTGGTTCACCCTCCAATGGCCGCCGCGGCCGGCACGCTGCGGCCGGCGCACCTTGCTGATCCAATGGCAGGAGCCAGGTGCTTATCCAGGTCTCCCATGGGGTGCAGGGCCCAAACACTTGGGCCATCCTCCACTGCACTCCCTGGCCACAGCAGAGAGCTGGCGTCCTGACCGGGACTAGAACCCGGTGCGCCGGCACGACAGGCGGAGGATTAACCTATTGAGCCGCGGCGCCGGCCAAATACTCATTTATTTCTGAAGTCACATTTCTCTTTTTACACTAGACCAAAGAATGAATTTGAAGAGGAAGAAATGGCAGTAAACTTTTCATCAGTCTCTCACTTTAGATTTCTTTGACAATCGCTCTGTGGAGAAAAATTGCTCCCTGCCCCCTTTCCCAACTTCCATCTTTGTGACTTAAGATACAAAAATTGTAAGTGCCACCATTCATACCTCAATGATTACAGAAGCTATTGGCTGGAAAGGATTAACAATAACTGGTTCTGGGTCCAACTCAGCCAAACCACTGGTTCCATCAAGTTCCGCCTGTTCTCGTTCTCTTTGTTCCCTATTATTTGAGGGAAAGAAAGTGCAATTCCTTTTCATAAAGTGCTGAACCATGTTTAAGAAAATTTGTACTAGTTATAAGGCTATTACATCTAGTAATTTAAACATCTGGACATGGCTTTTATTTACTGAGAATTTCAGAAATCCTTAAGCCTCTACCACCATGTAAGGATTAATCACTTCAATTTTAAATGAAGGACATGCTGACAAAAATGATATTTCTTATGACCAGCTTATTAATATCAATGGTGTAAATTATTTTCCATGTCCAAGGGTATACATCAATTTACTAATTATTTTATAAAATCAATGCTGTCCTCTTTACTGACTTGAGCAGATAAGTCCTCTTGTTTACCCTCTTCCTAAAGGCTATGTCTTTTTTTGTAAAATACAATTGAGAAAACATTTCTTTAATGCAACCTATGTTTTTACTTATGCACAAACACATTTCTTATTTATTATATGAAAATAAAAGAGTAGGACATGTATAGATTGAGTCTATAGAAGTACATGACAAAGTAGTAATATAAAATGATTTCATATTATATTTTAACTAGGTAACAACTGTTGCTTTCTGTAGTGGTACACAGACTATAAAAGAAGTTTCCCTATTTCACTAACATTGAATAAGTATTCTCATATTAGTTACCACTGAGCCATTTACTCTATGATTTATAGTTAATGTTTCCCAAACTTGATTAAAACAAGCAGCCAAAGACAGAAAAATGTGTATTATTGATCTCCAATTATACTATATATGTAGGGCAGCAACATGAATGCTATGACACTTACTAACTTTATTCTGTGATGGGAATATATCCTTTCACTGTCAACTTAGGAAGACAAGGCTTGGAGATCTGCAACTTACTAACTCTGTGACCCTGGGCCTGCATGTTTGAGCCTCAGCTTTCTCACAAATGTGGACAGAAATACAGACCTTACAGGTGTGTTTCAAGGTTTAGAAAATGAAATCTTCATATATGGGAGGACACTAGAAATGAACATACTTACAGACTGGTCACTAATGTTACCATTAATAAACAATTTTAGGTACATACCATTAATCTCCTATTTTCATGTATCAAAAAATAGCATGTTTTATTGTTTTTCAAAAATACTAGAAATGACTACCTGAACAAAACAGATTGAATTCTGTGACATATAAAGGTTGTTTTTGTTATCATTCCTCCCTAAATTCCAATTTACTTTTTAACTACAGAATTATAGTTCAACAGGAAGTTTCAGAACACAATTGGCACAGCTAGGAAGAAAGGAAAAAAGAGGAATAAGTGTAGGAAAAGTATGCCAAAACATGATCTGGAATATCAATATGGAAATGATAAAAAAGGCTAAAATTATTTTATTTTATCCAATTCAATTTTATTGTTGTTGCACTGGTTATTTTCTCAGCAGAGGAAAAGCAAAGAAATATTCAGAAAAGTATGCTCATATTTTTATTTTTATCAATACATAAGAGGCATACTTGCTTGAAAGACTCATTGCGGGCCGGCGCCGTGGCTCAATAGGCTAATCCTCCACCTTGCGGCACCGGCACACCAGGTTCTAGTCCTGGTCGGGGCGCTGGATTCTGTCCCGGTTGCCCCTCTTCCAGGCCAGCTCTCTGCTGTGGCCAGGGAGTGCAGTGGAGGATGGCCCAGGTGCTTGGACCCTGCACCCCATGGGAGATCAGGAGAAGCACCTGGCTCCTGCCATGGGATCAGTGCAGTGCACCGGCCGCAGTGCACCGGCCGCGGCAGCCATTGGAGGGTGAACCAATGGCAAAGGAAGACCTTTCTCTCTGTCTCTCTTTCTCACTGTCCACTCTGCCTGTCAAAAAAAAAAAAAAAAAAAAGACTGGTTGCACTGTGCTTTATATCATGAAAATAAATGCTAGAAAATTAATATTCTCATAAGAACTGAAGCCTCCCATTGGCAGCCTCTAAAACTACTCACCAATTTTTCTTTTGATATTAAGCTTGTTTTATTATATACTTAGTTGTGGAGAATTTTCTTCACAAATATTTCTTTCCTGTAAGTCCTATCTTGGAATTAAATTAAAGATACTAGTTAGGGACCAGTGTTGTTGTGTAGTGGGTAAAACCACTGCCTGTGACACCCGCATCCCATATGAATGCTGGTTCCAGTCCTGGCTGCTCCATTTCTGATCCAGTTCCCTGCCAATGTGCCTGGGAAAACAGCAGAAATTGGCTCAAGTGCTTGGGCCCCCACATGCACATGGGAGACCCAAAAGAAGCTTCTGGCTCCAGACCAGCCCAGCCCTAGCTATTGTCGCCATTTGGGGAGTGAGACAGTAGATGGAAAACCTCACTCTGTCTCTCCTTCTCTCTCTCTCTCTGTAACTCTGCCTTTCAAATAGAGAGGTAAAAGATACTATTAACAGAGGATTTCCTCCACAACATTACAGAACCACTCACAAAGGCATCACCAAGGCAGTGGGTGCTTGTCTACCGAGCTACAAATATGTAAAATCACAAAAGAAGCTCATTATTAAGGCAACTTTGTATCTTACTGCTCACTCTTACTTCATCTCTCCTCCTGTTTTCTCCTCCCCATCAAATAGCAGTCCAGTAACAAAAACAACAACAAAAAACAAAAAACAAGGGTTAAGTATTAAATTCAACTTACAAATAATTCTATGGTGGGATTTATGTCATTTTTTTTCCAAATTCAAAGCTTGGTTAATTTAATATTTCATTTCAGACAGTATACTTTTTTTTAAAGATTTATTTATTTGAAAGTTGGAGTTACATAGAGAAGGAGAGGCAGAGGCAGATAGAGAGAGAGAAAGAGGGGTATTCCATCCACTGGTTCACTCCCCAATTGGCTGCAATGGCTAGAGCTGCGCCAATCTGAAGCCAGGAGCCAGGAGCTTCTTCCAGGTCTCCCACGTGGGTGCAGAGGCCCAAGGGCTTGGGTCATCTTCTACTGCTTTTCCAGGCCACAGCAGAGAGTTGGATTGGAAGTGGAGCAGCTGGGACTCGAACCGGTACCTACACGGGATGCTGGCACTGTATACAGTATATATTTAAGATAATTTAAGACAGTGCTACCTAGTTTACTTTTTCACACAACTTGTGTTGAAGAAGAGATTTTCCTTGAATTGACTGATCCTCTAACAGCTCACCTTCTGTCACTGAGTATAAAGAGGGCTTAAAGTTTCCCAATCTTGACACTATTGACATATTAAGCCTGACAAGTCTTTGTTGGGGGGATGGGAGGAAGTTATCCTGTGCCTCATGTTTAGCAGCATCCATGGCCTCTACCCAATAGTGGCATCCCATGTACCTCCTTTCACCAAGCTATGACAAAATGTGTCCAGACATCTGCAAGTGTTCCCTAAGAGGCAAAAATAATCCTATGCATTCAAAAAACACTCCACCAAAAGTAATCCTAAGAAATAAAGAGATAAAAATTGTAAAACTTCAGGAAATAATGAGTATTAAAAAAGCAAATTTAGGGGCCGGCCCTGTGGCATAGCGGGTTGAGCTGCCACCTGCAGTGCTGACATCCAATACGGGCACGGCCAGTTCGAGACCCAGCTGCTCCATTTCCCATCCAGCTCTCTGATGAGAAAGCAGCTCTCTGCTGGGAAAGCAGTATAAGATGGCTTGAGTCCTTGGACCTCTGCACCCACGCAGGAGACCTGGAAGAAGCTCCTGGCTCCTGAACTTGGATCGGTGCAGCTCCAGCATTGCAGCCAATTGGGGAATGAACCAGCAGATGGAAGACTTTTCTCCCTCTCTCTCTGTGTAACTCTGACTTTCAAATAAATAAATAAATAAATATTTTTTAAAAAGTAAGTTTAACCATAGTAATACAAGGAAATTGAGAAATCTATCACTCAAACTTATGCAGAGAAATATCCATGGAAATAGAAAATTCACTTAGTGTCTTCCTTCAGAAAGAAAAAATTGAGCAGACAGAAGTAACAAAATTTTTGTTCATAAAATTGTTATGACTCTTAAAATGACCCCTGGTACAAAATTAATTTACTTACCTTTCTTCCCGTAATTTTCGGACTCTCTCAGCCCTTTCTCTTTTCTCTTGTTCCTCAAGAGCACGTTGTTCTAGTGTGTCTTTTTGGATTCGTTCATTTAAGGCATCAAAGTCTCTTGCAATGATATGTAGCAGCCAAAAAAGGCCTTTTTTAATGGACTTGTCAATTTTCTTTCCATATCCCAACACTGCTGAACATGGTTCCTAAAACAAATTTATTTGACAAAAGATGAAGACTAAAAGACCAACAAATATATCTGTAAACCACTAAGCATAATTACTAATAAAAATTAACCCATTTAAAGTAATGATGTGATTCATGTGCTTATTTAATTTACAACATATACCTGTGCAACGATCACAACCATTGTTATGACACAGAAATTAAAATATTTTATACATAATATCTGTGAGTTATAGAAACTGAAATATTTTACAGGAAATACCTGTAAACTATGAGAGACATAAGAAGTTGATAGTACATTATAATTTTACAAGCTTGTTGGAAATCCAAATTGAACTGCCATAATAAAAATATTCTATTTATTAAAAATATCAGAAAGTTTTAATTTCTTACACCAAGAAATTTATAGCAGTGAATATACATAAGATTGACAACCTAAAGTCATTTTAAGAAACAAGAATAAATGACTGAATCCCCTGTCCAATTCCTTAAGATTGTATGGTAACTTTCCTGACAGAATTTTTGAAAACTCATTATAAATCTCTTAAATTTTTTTAAATTTATATTTATACAATTTCTTTCCCATTTCACAAAACTTATAGCATGACATGCTATCATAGTTACATCCCATCAACAATATCTTCAACAAAAAGCCAATGTAAAAATCTTTGAAACCCTAAAGATAGTTTAGGGAATCAGGCACAACAAAACAGAATACGCTATTAAGTAATATCAAGCAAACAGTGAAAGAGTGATTCCCTGGGTGGGAAAAAAATATCTTTTAAAAGAACATTTTCTAATTGCCCATCACTTTTATAAAAATTGTTACACTGAACATATTTCAAGAGGCAGCAAAAAAATACTTACTATTTGACATAGGCACTTGTGCTCATTGACCAATTTTTCCAGAGACAGACATTCAATCACATCAGCTTCTCCCAAAGCCCCTTCCTTGTCTTGTTTATTTGCCAACCTAAAGAGATAAATGAAGTAATTTTATAGCAAACATAAAATTTGGTGGAAACTTAAAAATATTTTGATCATGTTCTTCTAATTCCAGTTACTATCATGTTCTATAGTGTATGCTGGTTTTTGAAAGTATGAAAGTATCAATTTCATCATTTTCCTTCACTTATTATCGCTAAACTACAAAAACTGGCCTACACAAGGAAAGTTAAAAAGAAATGTCAAGAAAGCATAAACAGGGGCAGGTGCTGTGGCACAGTGGGTTAAAGGTACTGCTTGGGATATCCATTGCTAGTTCAAGTCCTGAATACTCTCCTTTTGATCCATCTTCCTGCTAGTATAGCCATTAGGCAATTGATTAGGAGATGGAAGATTCTTACCCTTTCAAACAAATAAATCTTACAAAAAAAGAGAACAAAAGCATAAGCAATAGATCAAAAGGCCATAAAAAGAGGCTACAAACAGAAAAAGTAGGCTACTCTTCATAGCTCACACCCATACATTATGTTCTTATCTTCTTAAACACCCTGAATGATAATGTAAATGAGTTTATTTCATGTTCTTATCTTCTTAAATTACAAGTTGCATCATATTTTCAATGCCAAATATTCACTTTGAGCTTGTAATATCTGAGCTCATCTACATATTAATGTGCTACTGTGTACACATTAATGTGCAATTTCCTGGTACTTAAATTCACCTCTAATTTACTTGGCATAGTACTGAGCATAAACAAAATTATACTCAATGAAGAATGAGCTAAAGAACAACTAAAGTACGTTGTAAAGTAAAACATGAATTACCAGAAAACACCACTATTTGGCATAGGTCAAAAGTTTAACAACAGGCAGCTGTGGATATCTGTAGGTTCTGCATCCATGGGTTCAATCAACTGCAGATCAAAATATTTGAAAAAAATCTCATCTTTTCTGAACATGTTGAGACTTTTTCTTATCATTATTCCCCAAACAACACAATGTAACAACTATTTATGCAGTATTTTAATGTATTATTATAAATAATCTACAGATGATTTAAAGTATATTGGGGGATGTACATAGAAACATGTATATATTATACCGTTTTATATAAAGGACTTGAGTATTTAAGGATTCTGGCATCCCTTAGGGCTCCTAGAACCAATGTCCATCCCACAGATACTGAAGATCAATTGCACTGTCTTGGTCAGGGATTCACAGATTCTTAGGCAAAGATAGAGGTAGATAGGAAAGAAAGAAAGAAAGAAGAAAGGAAAGAAAGGAAAGAAAGGAAGGAAAGGAAGGAAAGGAAGGAAGGGAAGGAAGGGAAGGAAGGGAAGGAAGGAAGGAAGGAAAGAAAGAAAGAAAGAAAGAAAGAAAAAGAAAGAAAGAAAGAAAGAAAGAAAGAAAGAAAGAAAGAAAGAAAGAAAGAAAGAAAGAAAGAAAGAAAGAAAGAATTTACTTATTTGAAAGGCAGAGAGAGAGACAGACAAAGATAGTTGCACAGAGATATCTCCTATTTGCTATGGTGCCTGCAAAGACAGGACTGGGCCAGGCCAAAGTTAGGAGCTGGGAACTCAATCCAGGTCTCCAGTGTTGAGTGTGGCAGGGACCCAACTACTCGGCATGATCTGTTGCTTTCCAGGGTGTGCATTAGTAGGAAGCTAGAATCAAGAGAGGAGCTGGAACTCAAACTCAGGTACTCTGATATGAGATGCAGGAGTCACAAGTGGTGTGAAAACATTACTACAACATCCCTAATACTCCTAACAAAATTAACAGTAATATCACTCAATTCATTCAATATTTCCCAAAACCATTCTATAAATGTTATATTCAAATTCAGTTCCAAATCAGATACACATTACAGTCTCTCTAAAATCTTTCTGAATCTACACTACATGTCTTCCACCAACTTCAACATCACCTCTTTTATTCCCAAGATATTTACTTATAAAATTAAAAATTCATCTTTCTTTAGAATTTCTCATGCTTGGGATTTGGGTAAAATCTTTGTCATGAGGTCATCTGACATATATGCCATGT
This sequence comes from Lepus europaeus, assembly GCF_033115175.1. NCBI lineage: Eukaryota > Metazoa > Chordata > Mammalia > Lagomorpha > Leporidae > Lepus > Lepus europaeus. The sequence continues at coordinate 48,388,914 of NC_084828.1, read as the reverse complement.
CTTGACTACATCAGGAAGTTAGTGTAGATGCTGGATGACGTTCAAGTTGAAATGTTTTGGTAAGCATGTTTCATAGGTGGTGCTGATACTTTCAAGACATAAAATGTCATACTTTACTAATATTAAAATTGATCAATGAACTTAAGAGTAAGCCAGGTCCATGCAAGATAAATCTTGCCATTAACACTTCACCTGATGATTTAATCAGCCACTTAAGAACTTTGCCTTATTCTATTCTAAGAGTTCATGAAATAGTACATTTTCCAGTTTTATATTCCTTCTGCATCTACTAGTAGGATTTCCTCTTAAAAATAAGTTTTGTCAACTACTTGGTGACTCTTATTTCAAAATGATTCATAGAGCAAAGTAGAGATCTTCTGCCTTCATTTCCTAATTTTCTTAATAATGAATCTGTGCCCTTGCTATCTCCCAAGGTGATCAAGTAGCTTTGAGTTTTTTGCTGTTTGATTATTTTGTATTAGGGGCATAAATAATGAATTTGTTGATTTTTAAAATGTATCTTACATGTTTCAATTTTTTGTCACTGTAGTTCTTTGTGAGGCTCAAAATTATTCATTTTTGGTTGATGAGAATCCCCTTCATATAGGTTCCTAGGTCCCTCTGGTATGACTCCAGCAGTTTTTAATAATTGCTTTCTACTGTGAAACAGTATGTCCTAGTCCTGGAATCATTCATCTCCCTAAAGGAGCCCCATGTCAGTGAAACATGGTATTTCAAACACCACAATTTGGGTGCTATGGATATTCACTACTATTGATTTGCCATTACATCTAGAACCTTTCCATACAAAAACCTATAAAATACATTTTTTGGAATAAATTCATATGGACTTTTCTATTCCAGATGAAACATTACCAAGTTTTTAACTGATCTTCTTATATTTTGTTTCTTTTAATTTATGCTGGAAACAACAGTTCCTACTAACATATCTATTTGCTTTATCCTCTTATGGATCAGAGTTTCAATATAATAATGCCACTATTATTACCAAAAAATAAGTTCTAAAAACGTGTTAATATTTCTTTGGTTATTTTTGTCTCTAAGATAAATCCAATTAGATATACACAGTCAAGATACCGAGTCGCAAAAATTACTTGAAATAATCCTCTGTGTGGTTATCCTACAATGTAGACATACAATTAGGTCAATTTGTTTCAGGGTGCTTCTGCTTTTATAGAGATCATCTGTCTCCTAAGATTTGATTTTTAAAACATATATATGAAGGCCGGCGCTGTGGTATAGTGGGTAAAGCTGAAGCCTGCAATGTCAGCACCCAACGTGGGCTTTAGTTTAGGTCCTGGTTGCTCCACTTCGAATCCTGCTCTCTGCTGTCACCTGGGAAAGCAGTAGAAGACGGCTCAAATCCTTGAGTGCCTGCACCCATGTGGGAGACCTTGAAGAAGCTCCTGGCTCTGGACTGGTGCAGTTCTGGCGGTTGAGGCCATATGGAGAGTGAACCAGCAGATGGAAGACCTCTCTCATTCTCTCTAACTTTAACTCTGTGTAACTTTGCCTTTCAAACAAATAAATAAATCTTTTTAAAAAATACATATATATGATTCCAAATCCAAAACTATAAAAACAAAGTATTATCAGATCGATGTTTCCTTCCCTAGTCATTCCTTTCTACAGGTGCTGATTGCCATTTATTTTCAGTTGATCCTGCTGTTGTTTTGAAACTGAGTTGTTGCCCTTTCAATCAGGTCTCCTCTTGATATTTGGAAACTCAAAATCCCCTAGTTGTGTTTCACTATTCCTTCTCAGAAAACTTCTCCACCCTATATATATTTTTAAAGATTTATTTAGTTCTTTGAAAGGCAGAGTTACAGAGAAGCAGAGGCAGAGGCAGGGGCAGGGGCAGAGAGCGTGAGAGTGCGGGCGCTGGCGCTGGTGCCTCGGCTCACTTGGCTAATCCTCCGCCTGCGGCGCCGGCACCCTGGGTTCTAGTCCCACTTGGGGTGCCAGATTCTGTCCCGGTTGCTCCTCTTCCAGTCCAGCTCTCTGTTGTGGACCAGGAAGGCAGTGGAGGATGGCCCAGGTGCTTGGGCCCTGCACCCGCATGGGAGACCAGAAGGAAGCACCTGGCTCCTGGCTTCAGATCAGTACAGCGCGTCAGATGCTGCGGCCATTTTGGGGGTGAACCAACAGAAGGAAGACCTTTCTCTCTGTCTCTCTCACTGTCTAACTCTGACTGTCAAAAAAAAAAAAAAGAGAGAGAGTCTTCCATCCGTTGGCTCACTCCCCAGATGGCCACAACGGCCAGAGCTGCATCAGTCTGAAGCCAGGAACAAGGAGCTTATTCCAGGTCTCCCACTCGGGTACAGGGGCCCAAGCACTTGGGCCATTTTCCACTGCTTTCCCAGGCCATAGCAGAGAGCTGGATCAGAAGTGGAGCAGCCAGGACTAGAACTGGCACCCATATGGGATGCCAGCACTGCAGGCGGTGACTTTACCCACACACTGCCGACCCCTCCACCCTATTTTTAACAATAGGTTCCTGCCATAAAAGTGGTTACTAAATCACTGTTTCTTAAGTTATATTTGTAGGCTTCACCATAAAAGGGAGGATTATGATCTGTGGAAACTCTAAAGCCCCTAGTTGTGTTTCATTGTTCGTTATCAGAAAACTTCTCCACCCAATTTTTAAACAATAGGTTCCTGCCATAAAACTGGCTACTAAATCACTGTTTCTTAAGTTATATTTGCAGGCTCCACCATAAAAAGGAGGATTATGACCTACAGGTGGCAACAGGAACCAAAATTATATGCCCTGCCTTCAACAGAACCAAAAATTGGAGAATGAGTGGAAGAAGAACCACGCAGCTTTAGGAAGAAGTTTTGAAGAAGCTTTAGGAAGAAGATAACTTTTGTAAAGGGACAAGAGATTACAACATCCACTGACTTGACCCTTCCTCATTCCAACCAATACATAGCTCAGGCAGCCACAGGCCACGTAATTATAAACTGCCCCACTGAGTTGTTCACACCTTGAATTTTCTTTCCTGACTCCATAAAACTTTCCCCAGATCTCCAGTTAGGAAGACAGTTTTGGGTTGGGGGTTCTACCTGTCTTCATGCCAGTCCACCATGCAGGTAAAGCTTTTCCTTTCCCAAAACATTTGTGTCACAGATTGGTTTTGGTTCACATCACATTGCAAGCCTACCTCATTCAGTAGTAAATGCATTTTGGAAAAAATAACTGTATGGGGAAAATGATATTTTCAAAATGACAATTCGGGCACTGTGGATGTTCACTTCTATTAATTGTGTGTATGTGCAGATATAACTAGATGAATGTGCATGTGTATTAATACATATCCACCTTCCTTTTCCTCCTTAAAAGCTAGCATACCTATAAAGTCTTATGCACCATACTTTGTTGTGGTGGTGGTTGTTTCGACCTGAACAGTTGAAACTACCCTGAATCAGTACCAAGAAATCTTTATTAGTTTCTACAGTTGCAAATGCTCCATTGCTTAGACGATCTGTCATTTACAAGCCAGTCTTACACTGAAGGACTTCTGGTTTCCAGTTTTTGTTTCTATAAGGATGTTGAAAAGAATAGGTGTGAAGGAGTCGCTTACTGGGGAAGTGATTCCAGGAAGTAGGACTTCTAAATCAAAGAATAAAAGCAAATGTTATTCTGAACAATATTAGAAACAATGTCTTTCCTGTCACCCTCAAATAATAATAATTCAAAGAGAATAAAAAGGAAGGGTTCAGAAATTTGGTAGTATGAGTGAAGTTTTTGTTTCTAATGATCCTATAAATCCCCCTGGGAAGAATTAATTCTGAATTGCTATATTGGCATTTTAAATAAACAGATTAACAGATATAATATTAGTTCATTCATATTGAAAACTTTAGAAAAAACATTTTAAAACAAAAACAGCAAGTATAGTAAAAATAAAAGTAGGATGGAAGGTTTAAAGATGCAAACCCTTTTCTGACTGTTCTACTTCTGAAATTCTATGATTTTTATGACCTAACCTCTTATGGGATTTCCTAAAATAGGTTAGAATTCTATCATTTTAAAGTAAATGAAAAAGTTTTAATAGTAAGCCTCTTTTGATTTCTCTTTTTTTCTATTTAATTCTATATTTTCTACAAGATTTGAAATCTAAAGAAAAGAAAGTAACCTTTATTTAAATAAAAACCCACATTTCTGGATTAATGTATTTTATACATATAATATGGGAGCGAATTCATAGAGCCTGTGCCAAATATTCTCTGCAGGCAGTTTAACAAGGACTTCCTGTTACCAGCTAACTCCATGAAAATGATCTTCCCTTCCTCTAAAGAACAGACGTCTAACAGGCAGAACCAGATTCTCCAGGTGTGAAGTAAGCAATCTATTCTCATTTGATATTAACAGCAAAAGTACAACTTTATCTCTAACTTATTTGACTTCTCTATTTGACTTTCAATTAACTATATAAAAACCACGCAGAAATTAGCCTGTGACTTGTAAGACAGACATTTAATTCCATCAAACCATTACATGAGATGAATTCAGAACGTCTCTCAAAGGCTGAACTCCAACACCGCAGGTGAAAAAACGACGAAAGGAACGAGAGAAAGGTAAATAAATCACTCTTTTTTTGTGTGTTTTTTAATGTAAGATATTCATTGACTGAAATCTGGTTATATGGTAATATTTAAAAATTGCTCAGCAGACAAGAAAGTTACTTGCTTTGCTTAGATTTGGACAGGGCTATAGGCACCTGATCTGTTCATTTATGCTACTTATATACTGAATGCGATGTAGAAAGCTTAGAAATAGACCACTATAATAAAAATCAATTTTAGAGGAAATTATTTTTAAGGTTTTAGAACATTACTTCTCATTTTGGAGACATTACAAAGTCTCAACAACTCAAATTCTTTCTTTTATACATAGACTATAAATTAACCTTGCTCTGCTTGCTTTAAAGAACACCTTTACATTCAACTTTGAAAATAAGCATATGCCCAAATTTCACATACATGTTTTATGTTTAAAATTTAGGTAAATTTCTATACAGTTTAAATTAATTTATTCAGTGCTGTCTTCCTGATTCTTCTGAAATTAATTTGAGGAAATCTGAAAGTAATCTTATTGTAAAAGGATTATCTTAAAATACCAACATACTCAGGTACCTTTTTGCTATTTCTACCAGTGTATTAAAAACACATAAATTACAAAATTTAACATAATTTTTTCAAGCTTTCACATCAATATAATGTTTAAGTCAGCATTATCTAATGGAAGCAAACAGATAGATCAGATATTTTCAAAATTATAATTGTTACCATGTTAAAATTTAATAAAGATTCTACTTGAAATTAAAATAATAATGACTTTTAGAAGTGTTTTAATGATAGACTTGAAAGTTGGCTACATAAACCTAGAGCACATTATCTTCATGGCTATGTAATTTTAAATTTAAAATAAAAACCACTTCATGTATGTAAATAACAGCTTACTTGGTCAGATAAATAAAAGCTAAAAAATTACATGAGTCTTAATAGTTATACAAAATGAGCTTAATATTATTAAATTCAGTAAGTTAGCTGCTTAATTAACTTATTTACACTAAACAAAAGGAGAAAAAAAAGCATTAAAAGCTATTATCAAAATATTAGATAATTCAAACTTAGAGAATATACATAACTTGCAATAATTTTTTAGAAAACACTATACTGTCCTAAATAAATAGCTCAGGAGGTTAATATTCTAGTAAGAATTTCCTCCTTTCACCTTAAACTATAGAAATATTGCAAATTATCCTCACATACAAAAACAAAAGAATTCTCTATTTTTATTGGGTATAACTGGTTATATGTCTTCAAAATCTTTAATGAATATATATTAGGTATAGAATGATGAAACACTTTATTTTTTAAAAAAAACTATAAATACGTTAAATATTTATCCCAGGGACTAATTATTCATGTTTCTATTTCTAGGAATTTTTACTATCTGTAATAGGATGATGAATACTAACTTTGAGTGACACAAGTTTATTTTCCTATTTCCCAGAAGAAATTGTGCAAGTTGATCATTATATATACCAATAAATATTCAAACTTCCCTTCTTCTTTCAAATATCATGTTTAAGCTCAAAGATAACTATTGTCAGTAGAATTCAAAACTGTACTGTAAAGCAGCAAGCTAAACTTGCTAAAAGATGATTCATATTTGGACAGAACTCTGCCAACCTTAAGAAAGTAAAATTTAGGTACAGAAAAAAATTGCATAACACAATGATCTCATTAATTTCACCTAGCAGAAGCAATTAAGTGATTTCATAACTATGAACGTCATATTTTATACCTACATAAACTTTGGCTCTTCCAACTTTTAAATTCTAATATGGTCATTTGTCTCACTTTGCCTAATATTCTAATTTATAAATATCTAAGATCAAGAGATTAAATTGGAAATAGTTAAGACATTCCTATAGTTATGAGTATATAACTACTAGAAAATACAATTTATATACACCATGAGAGTACATCTGAGCGTCTGCTTTAAGTCAATTTCCACACAAGTGAACAAGGATTACAGAAACACTCCAAATTATATTAACTCTGCAGACATAATCTACTATGATTCAGGCTAGGTGCACAGATATAGAAATTCCTCCCTCTTTCTCTAAACATATAAAATGTTTGATACAGTCTTAAGTATAAAAAGACAAATTTCAACACTGCCTCATAACATTTTAACATAAAAAGGGAAGCTCCCAGGTGCCAGAAATGAAGAGGGAACACACTCACAGCCAAAATGAAGAGTGGAGATTGAAGCTAACTCTATTATGCTAATACAAACAAGTATTATGCCTTAGAGGATGATGTTTAGGGTCTGTGCCTATGGGGAACTAAAACCAAGTTTCTCAGATAAAATAATAAACCAGGAAATACAGAACATTATCTGCATACAAAGACAGGAATATCTCTATCAACTTGTCCAGAATTATGCCAAGAAATTAAGGTACCCATCAAACTACAAAAATCATAGGAGAAAAATGAGGCCTATATTTATACTAGTTGTATTACAATGGTCAAACTCCATGAACCCGAAGTGGTGACAACCACACAAAAATAGCCTCAAAATATGTCTATAATTTAGCAGAGTACTTAGGATATTCCTGTAAAATATAATTCTCAAATATAATCTGGTTACAGGGTTCAATTAATACACTAGCCCAGGGCTGGCAATGTGGCACAGCGGGTTAACATGATCCTTGCAACGCTAGCATCTCATATAAGAGTGCAGATTCAAGTCCCAGACGCTCTGCTTCTGATCCAGCTTCCTGCTAATGTGCCAGGGAAAGTAGTATATGATGGCCCAAGTATACGGGCCCCTGCTACCTACATGGAAGACCCTGATGGAGTTCCTGGCTCCTTGTCTCAGCCAGCCCAACCTTGTTGTTGTGGCCATTTGGAAAATGATCCAGTAGATCAAAGATGTCTCTCTCTGTCTCTCACAGTCATTCTCATTCTCTCCCTCTCTCTGATGCTCTGCATTAAAAATAAATGAAACTTAAAAAAAAATATACACTTGCCAACCTCCAGGAAAGTGGCCACTAGCTAGTGGCAACAGCAAATAAATTAAATTTATTAGTGAGAAATCAGAAATAGCCAAATAATTTTAAAGGATCTTTAACAAAAATATACTTTAAATGTTCAAAAGGAATAAATGAATACATAAGATTCATAAACTGAGTACAATATAAACATTATGTTAATTTTATATGAATATCCTTTACATAATATGTACACCATAACAGATAGTAAGGAAAATCTGATTCAATTTCCATGTTTTTCCTTTAATATCAATATCATATTTAAAGGAAAAAGATTCAGAATATTTACTTTTTTGTTAGTAAGTTTATTAACATTAATGAGAATAAAATCAATACTAAAATATTTTAGAGTTCCTTAAAAAACCTTTTATTTAAAGATAAAAGTGTTCTGAACAGAAATCCAGGAAAAGATGCCTTTTACAGGTGTTAAAGTCAAGTTTCTTGGTTTCCCAAATCAGTGACAGTAAAATTCACTCTCCTAAAGGCACTTTACAAAAATAGCATGTTACAACATCAATTTGAAAAATACTTTTTCTTAAACAATTTTTAAAATCTAAAGGCTTTTGATGACACTGATAATTTATTTCTATTAAGAAAAAAGATCCATCTAGTCAAAAAATGCTAGTCAGTTGTTTGAGGATCTGTTCCTAGCTATGCATTCAAAGAGAAACTTCAAAACATTATACTCTTGAGAACTGTTGAAATTTAAAGATTGGTAAATACTACTTAGCCATTATATAAGAATAAAACAGAATTTAATTCTATAGATATAAAATAAAAATGTTTTGTTTTGATATTGTTTTCTCTCTCTCATCTCTCTGATTTCTTTTTTTTTTTTTTTTAAAGGCAGAGTTAGACAGTGAGAGAGAGAGAGAGAGAGAGAGAGAGAGAGAGAAAGGTCTTCCTTTTCCATTGGTTCATCCCCCAAATGACTGCTACAGCCGATCTGAAGCCAGGCGCCAAGTGCTTCCTCCTGGTCTCCCATGCGGGTGCAGGGCCCAAGCACTTGGGCCATCCTCCACTGCCTTCCCAGGCCATAGCAGAGAGCTGGACTGGAAGAGGAGCAACCGGGACAGAATCTGGCACCCCAACCGGGACTAGGATCAGGGGTGCTGGCACCACAGGCGGAGGATTAGCCAAATGAGCCGCAGCACAGGCCAAGCTAAGAGTTTCATGAAAGGAAATATAAAAATGTATTTTACATCTGCAGAAAGCATATGTATTCAGCTGTTAGTGATAGAATAAAATTTTTCAGAAACTCAAGTGATCATCAAATTTACATTTTAAAAGAAACCTATGCTACCTCCCTCCCCAAATTAAGAGGGCAAATCAAGCATGGAGCTGAAGAACCAAGAATTAAAAGAAGACAATATCAACAGAAAGAAGGAATAAAGTTTTCAATTAAAAGGAGACAATATAAAAAGAAGAAAAAAATTTTCAACACAACCAGGTCACATTATAGAGGGTTTTAGAAAATAAACCTCAAATGATGAAATAAAATTAAAAGAGAATCTGCTACATGCAAATGTCAAGGGAATATTTTTAAATGTTAAATTTTAGAATGAAATAATGATCATATAAACAAAATTAAGCAACTGAAAAACTACATAATACCTTCAAAAAATGTAAAAGCTGCATGTTTTTTGACCTGTGTAGTGCTTATATGGTTGCATTCACCTTGTGAAGAGATATCAAACTACACATTTATGTTCTGGGCTCTTCCTGTAAATGTGAAAATATTCCAATAAAATGTTTTATGAAAGAAAAAGATAAAATATAAATTTTCTATCTCTGTCCATTAAAAGGGACTAGGTACTATGAAAAAAAGATTGACAGGGAATATAACCACCATGTTACATGAATGACATGGATATAAATAATATTTGGGTAGCCACAATAACGTAAACAAGGAATACTGATTGACCAAAAATTGTGACACAACTATATTAATGGGGAGATTGAGGAAAGGAAGGAGGTGTTAAGAGAAAGTTAAATCCACATCTTTCATAGCATAAATTAAATGTACATTGTGAGGGCTGGTGCCGCGGCTCAATAGGCTAATCCCCCGCCTAGCGGCGCTGGCACACCGAGTTCTAGTCCCGGTCGGGACACCGGATTCTGTCCCGGTTGCCCCTCTTCCAGGCCAGCTCTCTGCTGTGGCCAGGGAGTACAGTGGAAGATGGCCCAAGTACTTGGGTCCTGCACCCCATGGGAGACCAGGATAAGCACCTGGCTCCTGCCATCGGATCGGCGCGGTGCGCCAGCCGCAGTGCGCCAGCCGCGGCGGCCATTGGAGGGTGAACCAACGGCAAAGGAAGACCTTTCTCTCTGTCTCTCTCTCTCACTGTCCACTCTGCCTGTCAAAAAAAAAAAAAAAAAGTACATTGTGAAGTAAAGCTGAAGCCTACAATGCCAGCATCCCATATGGGCAACTGTCCCAGTTGCTCCATTTCTAATTCAGCTCCCTGCTAATGTCATAGGAAAGCAGAGGAAGATGGCCCAAGGGCTTGGGCTCTTGCAACCATATGGGAGACCTGGAAGAAGTTCTTGGCTCCTGGCTTCTGTCTGGCCCTAGCCTTTTGGGGAGTGAACCAGTTGATGGAGGATTTCTTTCTCTCTCTCTCTCTTTACTTCTTTGCCTCTTTACCTCTGTCTTAAAAATAAATAAAAAAATCTTTAAAAAAAAGTACTATCTAAAACTAAAAGCCAGAGATACCTATACAAGCTGAAAATGACTGCCTTAGGGGAAGGGGAATTGGAAAGGGGGCATGACAGGAGTAGCAAGCATCAGATAAGAAGGTATTTCCAAAAGTTCATGGAAAAATGGAATTAAAAAGATAAGCTTATTCTAGGACAAAAAATTTGACATCCATGCATAAAGAGATCTTCAAAAATTTTATGGTAATGTATATTATGAAAACACCATGTATTTTTGTTCCAAAAATCTTTTAATTCCATTTTCCATGAGATTTTGAAAGCACCTACATATATGTTGCTATAAGTCTTGAAGTGATTTGATATCTGAAACTGTTTATATATATTAATTTGAGGTATAAAAATTAAAACAAATGTTTTGTAACATAGCAAAAGCAGTAAGACATGGTAAAAACTTTGAAATTATTTTCAGCATCAATATGATAATACTAGAAAAAGCACATAAAGAAGTGATAAATAATGCTAAACTGAATAAAGAGAAGGGAGCTACTGAACACAAATCATTATTCAAATTGACTTTAATATTAGATTCCCTCTACACTGTAAAGGACATTAGTCCTTATCAGAGTGCTGTATTTTTTTTTTTAATTTGACAGGCAGAGTTAGTGAGAGAGACAGAGAGAAAGATCTTCCTTCCGTTGATTCACCCCCCAAATGGCCGCCACAGCTGAGCCAGGTGATTCCTCCTCATCTCCCATGTGGGTACAGGGGCCCAAGCACTTGGGCCATCCTCCACTGCCCTCCCGGGCCACAGCAGAGAGCTGGACTGGAAGAGGAGCAACCGGGACTAGAACCTGGTGCCCATATGGGATACCAGTGCCACAGGCAGAGGATTAACCAAGTGAGCCACGGCGCCAGCCCCCTGAGCTCTGTATTAAATCATGGGTAGTAACTGCTTTCACAAAACTGCCACATGAGAAAAAGTCTTGGTTTTTTAAAAAAGATGTATTTATTTATTTGAAAGGCAGAATTACAGAGAAAGAGGGAGAGACAGAGAGAATGAGAGAAAAGACCTTTCATCCACTGGTTGGTTCACTCCCTAAATGGCTTCAGTGGCTGGGGCTGGGACAGGCCAAAGCCAGAGCAGGAAATTTCATCTGAGTCTTCCACATGAGCGACAGGGGTCCAAGTACTCAGGTCATCCTCTGCTGCTCTCTGAGGCACATAAGCAGGGAGCTGGATCAGAAGTGGAGCAGCCAGGTCTCAAACCGCTGCCCAAATGGGATGCTGGCTTCCCAGGTGGCAGCTCAATCTGCTGTCCCATAACACTGGCCCCACAGAAAGTTTCTATAATTATTTTTTATTATTTTAGTTATCTTTAAATATCTGTATTAACATAATCATCAAATATCTGATAAAATACTGAATATAAAAGGTATATAGTGGCATGCATTTGGTCTAATGGTCCACTTCTTAGTGCCTAGGTTGGAGACCTGGATTTGCTTATGATTCTAGCTTCTGGCTAACATACATCCTGAAAAGCAGCAGGGATTGGTTCAGCTAGTTGAGTCCCTTCCACCCACATGGGAGACATGGATTGAGTGCCCAGCTCCTACTTTCAGCGCTAGCCCCATCACACAGGCATTTGGGGAATGAACCAGCAGACAGGAGCATGCTCGCTCGCTCGCTCTCTCTCTCTAATAAATTTACAAAAAAAAAAAGGCAGACAGATCATACCAGTTTTAAGTAATATATACATTCTAAACATTTATATTATATAGCTTAACAAAGGATGTTATATACTTTGTAATATCCTAAGTATCTTATTTATTATATAATGGTATCATGGCATGGAAGCTTGATAATACCAGTACTACCACTAACATGCTCACCATGACTCTACACAAAACATTTTGCTGGTTCTTAGCTTTCTCAAAAGAAAAATGAGAAAATTAATTAGTTAACCTATCAGGATTCCTTCCAGATTCAAATTAGAATATCTGATAGGCATCGAAGAGATCAGATTCACCCCTCCATTGGTTTAAACATCAGAGGATTACAGTTTATTGTCACTTGCTTTTGGCTGGTTGAGAAGTAGTAAGAGAAAGTGGCACGCATCACTTCAGGTCTATAGTATTTTAATGCCTGCGAGATTCTCGTACTTTCTTCTTGCCCTCCTGACAATCACATTCACAAAGGTGGAGGCTAGGTTTCCAAGTGACCAGGATGGAAAGTAGGATCCCACAAAAATTCATCAAGGATATGAAATGTGAGCAAGAAATACAAGCGTGTAGCTTTAAGCCACCAAGATTTGGCAACTAGTTATCACTGTGACATAATCAAACATATCTTGACTGATAAAATTGGGTCAGGCAGAATTTCATAAACCAAGTATTTAAAACTCAACAAGAAATGGCAAGTAAAATTATTTCATAATTCAAAATACTAAAGTGTAACTGTAAGTAACATTATAAATTAACTTGCTTAGTAGTTTAGAGAGAAAAATGATATAAAAAGGAGAATAAAAAATAAATAGTATGCTGATATAGTATTATATGCATCGGTTCAATTTTGCTTATTTCCTACTTATATGCAAAAAGGATAAGAAATATATTTCTAGAAAATGTGTCTATCATGTGGATAAATAACTACTGAATTTTTTTTTTGAAGATTTACTTATTTATTTGAAAGACAGAGCTACAGAGGTAGAGACAGAGAAATCTTTCATGTGCTGGCTCACTCCCCAAATGGCAGTAATGGCTAGAGCTGGGATAGGCTGAAGCCAGGAGCCTGGAACACCATCCAGGTCTTCTACAAGGGTGTCAGGGGCTCAAGCACTTGGGCCATTTTCTGCTGCTTTCCCAGGCACATTAATTGGGAGTTGGATCAGAAGTAAAGCAGCTGGGACTCAATGTGGCATTTATGGGGTGCCTGTGTCACAGGAGCTGGCACAACCTGCTACACCACAATACTAGCCCTATAACTACTATTTTATATGGATCTGTTTTCCTGATATCCAAAGTTGGCAATCCTATTTATATTACCTTCTTAGGTTCCTTCCTTTCACAAAGTTTCCAGATTTTAGTAACAAAGCTTATTATTTATTTTTTCCCTCATATCTTGAAAACTCACTAACTTTGTTTAGTTCTATTCCAAAGTTAAAGAAATTGTTCCTTCCACACAAAGTAGAATACAGAGAATGAAAAGAGCTGTGGGGCATGAGGGGAGGGGGGAGCTGCAGGGAACATTTTCCAATTTATAAGTCTATTAGTTGCCTAACTTGCATTGATGGAACTTTTTTTTTCATTTTTAGTATTAAAAAATCAGTGAGAAAATAAGACTACAAGCTATTTGAATTAAATATTTAATATATTTACACCGTTAAGTACATTATCAAAAACTTGCTCTTAAAATGCTTAGCAATACAACTACAAAGTAAATGTTTCTGAGCAAAATTTTAGTATCTATAAAGTGCTTTGTCTGCCAAAAACAGATTTCAAGGTCTTATCCCTTATGATGTGGCTTCTTTCCCGACCACTTAACTGACCTAATTGTTTCTTTTCAGAACTCACCCTAGATAATCTCTTTGTAGTATCTAACACCACTGAAAAAGGCTTTATAGCAGGTCTTGCAATTCTGGGAAAAAGTATTTCAAACAGGAAAGATCAAGTGCCAAAGGCCTAAGGCCAAGATGGTTTCTGATTTGTGTGGGCAACAACAAGGAAGTAGGTGTGTGACTGAAGCATATGGAAGGGGAAAACTATAGGAAGTAAAATCAAAGTCACAGGAGGGGTGAAGAAGCCATCTAGAACCCTGTAGGGTCTGGCTTTTCCTCTGTAACACCAAGGGAGTTTCAGGCACAGGAGTGACATGATTTAACTTACATTTTAAAGTGAAATCTGTGTTAAGAAAAGACAGGAGAGGGGTGATAAGGAGAGTATTTAGGAGCCTATAGCAATAATCCAGGTGAGGAATAATGGTGACTTAATTCAGGGAGATGGGAAGATTTGACTGCATTCAAATATATTTTGAAAGAGAGGTTGACAAGGTTTGTGATTTGACTGGATGTGAAGTGTGGGAGAAAAAATAACCAAGAATGAGTCCAAAGTTTCAGGTCTGAATGACTCAAAGAACAGAACTGCCATTTATGAAGATGGCAAAGCTTAAGGACTTGGAGGGAGAGCACAAGCTCATTTGAACCAAAGACTTTCCAATGGAGCTGTCAACCAGGACTGTTTTAAGAACAGTCTGAACTACAGAAACAAATTTCAGTCACTAAAACTAATAGATAGCATTTAATGCCATTAAACTCGAAATTATGATGATACAAAGAGGACTGATCCTGGAAATATTCCAATATTCAGAGTTGGGGGAGATGAGAAAAAATTAAAAAAAAAAACAAAGTGATAGAGAGTCAAAAAAGTAAGAGGAAAACCAGGAGAGGGGCAGGTGCTGTGACACCAATAGTTTAAGCTATTGTTTATGATGCCAGCATCTCACATTGAAGTGCTGGTTTGAGTCCTGGCTGTTCCACTTCAAATCCAGCAGATGATGGCCCATGAACTTGGGACCCTGCCTCCCATGTAAGAGACCCAGATGGAGTTCCAGGCTCGTGGCTTTCACCTGGCCCAGATCTGGCTGTTATGGCCATTTGGGAGACCAGGAAGAAGCTTCTGGCTCCTAACTTCAGATCAGCCCAGCTCCAGTTGTTGTGGCCATTTAGGGAGTAAACCAGAGGATGGAAAATCTCTCTCTCTCTCTGTAAACTTTGCACATCAAATTTAAAAAAAAAAAAAAAAAAAGGTTTAAAAAATTAAGTAGAAAAAATTCAGGAAAAATACTTTTCTTGAGAATCTTTCAAGAAAGGACTGTGTTAAGTACTACTGATGGGTTAAAATCATCAAACACTATTTCTTCTGTGTCCAAAAATACATCCTAATGGCTCCACTTTATTATTCAAGTTTCCCCTGTGAACTATTTCTTCTATCTTGGAAAAGTATTCTTTACATAGCAAGCAATATTTAAAATATAAAAATTATGTCAAATATCCAATTTATCGGTTTTTTTGTCTTCCACTGCATCTAAAATAAAATCTATACTTCTTATTTTGGCCCATAAACCCCTTCTAGCCTTCTGATTTCTTTCTCCCAGTTATTTCTCTTGTTAATTTCCATCTACTCAGGCATTCTTTTTTTCTTAAAAGATACATTCTCATTCAATGCCCTGACATCAATCTCCTACACCCAGAATACACTCCCTTGGCTCTTTATCTGGCTGGCTCTCAATATGTAGGCAGGTGTAGGTGGGATATCTCTAATTGCCTGCAAGGTCTTCATTATACTGAATCAAACCTCTTTCTGTGTAATTTCCAACCACAGTCCTTTGGAGTTATGTCCAGTAGGTCTAATTCCTGCTGTATATATAGACATTTGTATTTTAGAGTACAGTTAAATAGATTCCCTATATCTTCCCTTTCAGAGGATCAGTAAATCCATTTCATTCAATGATTATTTTTGTGATGTTATTTGAATCCCACCTTTTCCATGCTGTTAATTTAGAAGTCCATAATTTATTAATTTTCATCTCAAAAAATTATGCTCAGAACTTAATACAGTGTCCTTACTCTCCAATTTGCTCTGAATAGTGCAGTTAGTATGTCTCTCTTAGTCTATGCAGACATCATATTATTTTGTATAATTATACTGATGGTCCTGATAGAAAACTCATAATTGATATCTAATATTTTTCACAAACAACATTGCAAACCCAAGGGTCTTCTATTCTGTAGATGTTGAAATGTTTTCTAAACAATTAGGAGAAATATTTTATGTTGATTCTGGTAGATATAATTTTGTTACTTTTAGTATAGTTTCTCTGCTACTTTAATGTTTGAATTCTACACCATCTACAGATCTTGATAAGTATGCCTTCTATGATAACATCCAAATCATCAATAAAAATTTTTGCATAAACACATAAAACACTGAGCATCCTTTTTTTGTTTTGTTTTTAGAGTCTTTTTTTTTTCTTTGACAGGCAGATTTAGACAGAGAGAGAGAGAGAGAGAGAGAGAGAGAGAGAAAAACACAGAGAAAAAGGTCTTCCTTTTACTGTTGGTTCACCTCCCAAGTGGCCGCTACGGCCAGTGCGTTGCGGCCGGTGCGCTGCGCCGATCCGAAGCCAGGAGCCAGGTGCTTCCTCCTGGTCTCCCATGCGGGTACAGGGCCCAAGGACCTGGGCCATCCTCCACTGCACTCCCGGGCCACAGCAGAGAGCTGGACTGGAAAAGGAGCAACCAGGACAGAATCTGGCGCCCCAACTGGGACTAGAACCTGAGGTGCCAGCGCCACAGGCGGAGGATTAGCCTAGTGAGCCACGGCACTTGCCCAACACTGCGCATCTTAACAGCAGAGCATCAAAGATCTTTTGCTCTGGTTGATTCTGTATGAGCCAACAAGCTGTTTATCCCCTAAACATACTCTTAACTTCACAAATACCATAAAAGTCGTGGGCGTGTAGCGAGTGGTTTAAAACACTACTTGGGACACTCACACCTTATATTGAAGTGCCTAGGACTCAGTTTTGGCTCCACTCTGGATTCCATTTTCCTGATTATGTCCACCCTAAAGCAGCCAGTGATGGCTCAAGTTGTCAGGTCCACATGGAGACCTGGAATGAGTTCCTGGCTCCTGGCTTCCATCTGGCCCTGTCCCAGCTGCTGTGGGCACTGAGAAAGTGAACCAACAGAAAGGAGATTCATTCTCTCTCTGTGTGTCCCCTGCCATCTCTCTCTCTGCCCCCTGCCATCTCTCTCTCCTGCCTGCTTTTTGTCTTTCCAATAAATAAAATATTTTTTAATCATGAAAGACATTAATAAATGTCTTTGTAGAATCAAGAATTGAACTTCGTATAACAGCAAAATGAGTATACGTTTAACATTACAGAGACCAAGTTAACTAGGAACAATAGCACCTTAACAATAAAAGTAATTTCAGAGTATAAAGATCAATCCTAAAAATTGAAAGTATGGTCAAAAGCATTCTTTATCATGAGTGCATGTTTGGGACAAAAATTAAAACACTGTTTAGGATGCCCGTATTTCTTATCAGAATGCCTGGTTTGAGTCTTGTCTCCTTCACTTCCAATCCAGCTTTCTACTAAGGTACACCCTGGGAAATAGTGGATGATGATTCAAGTACTTGGGTCCCTGCCACTTACATAAGAGAGTCAGATGAAGCTCCTGGTTCCTGGCTTCAGCCGCCACCCCCACCTCCAACCCCACGCTGTTGACAGCATTTGGCAAATAAAAGAGCAGATTGAAGATCTTTTTCTGTTTCTCTGCCTCTTTCTTTCTCTGCATTTCAAATAAAATGAAAATAATTCTAACGACAACAACAAAAACCCACCCTTTATCAAGAAAACTACCATGTGGCAGATACAATCATGACACTGAAGAACTGATTTTTAGGCAATTATGCCTCTAGCACTAGTTTCTCAGCTACTGCACTGAGCACTCATTGTTACCCAACATTATCCAAAGTAATGTATAGATTATTTTACATTATTTTTCCTATTTCAATGATCTTTATGAGGAAGTCTTACTAATATTTCTAAGTTTTAACCTCCTCATAAAGAACCACAAAACATTTTGCTGCAAGATAGCTATAGCAAGCCCAGTGCTACCTGGAAAATATCAATTTCTCTTTGTTTAGTACCATCATTTTTGTTTCTTAGGAGGAAAGGGAAGATGAAAGACCGACTTCAAGAACTAAAGCAGAGAACAAAAGAAATCGAAGTTTCTAAAGATAGTCACCTGCCAACTATAGAAGCAGAAGAACAAGGGACATTTCTGCAGCAAGCTGTTATTTATGAAAGAGAGCCTATAACTGAGAGACACCTACATGAAATCCAAAAACTACAGGAGAGTATTAACAACTTGACAGACGATGTTCAAAAATTTGGACAGCAACAGAAAAGTCTGGTGGCTTCAATGAGAAGGTTTAGTCTACTTAAGAGAGAGTCTAGCATTACAAAGGAGATAAAAATGCAAGCGGAACACATTAACAGGGGTTTGGATGATTTAGTTAAAGAAGTCAAGAAGTCAGAGGCTGAAAATGGTCCATCATCAGTGGTCACAAGGATACTTAAATCTCAGCATGCTGCAATGTTCCGCCATTTTCAGCAAACCATGTTTGTATACAATGACACAATAACAGCAAAGCAAGAGAAGTGCAAGACATTTATTTGCCGTCAGCTCGAAGTTGCTGGAAAAGAGATGTCTGAGGAAGAAGTAAATGATATGCTTCATCAGGGAAAATGGGAAGTTTTTAATGAAAGCATACTTACAGAAATCAATATCACTAAAGCCCAACTTTCAGAGATTGAACAGAGACACAAGGAACTTGTTAATTTGGAGAACCAAATAAAGGACTTAAGGGATCTTTTCATTCAGATATCTCTTTTAGTAGAGGAACAAGGAGAAAGTATCAACAACATTGAAATGATGGTGAACAGTACAAAAGAATATGTTAGCAACACTAAAGAGAAATTTGGACTAGCTGTAAAATACAAAAAAAGAAATCCTTGCAGGGTATTGTGTTGTTGGTGCTGTCCATGCTGTAGTTCAAAATAAAGAAACTATTTTCAAAAAAAGTTCCCTAGCTTCAGGATAAAGGATGTCGCGCGTTTCAGTGCCTCACTTTGTTTTTCTTCGTTTCAGGGATCCATTCATAAGTTTCTCATCACTGTTAAATTGCAATTTTCCTCCTTAATCTTTACCCACTTGAATTACAGAAAACTCCTTAAGTTTATTCATTTGAGAATATATGAGAAGTTGAGAATTCTATTAAAGGAGACCTCAAAAGGTGTTATAATTAAAAACAAATCAAGCAATGTAGAATCTGTATCAAATTTTTTATCCTCAGTCAGATAAGAGCTCAGTGGTCAACAGAAACTAGAAAAACACAACTATGTGCTTGATGAAAAAAAATCAAATTAGTAACCAGGAGCTGAATCTAGCTTAAGTACTAAGAAGGTAAGTTAAGGCACTAACTGCTTGCTTGCTTTTTTTATTTATTTGAAAAACTGAGAGAAGGGGTGGGGACAGAGACAGAAAGAGATCTCCTATCTGTAAATTCACTCCCCAGATGCCATGATGGGCAGGGCTAGGCCAGGGCAAAACCAAGAGCCAGGAACTCCATCCAGGTCTCCCACATGAGTGATGGGGGCTAAATACCTGAGTCATATTCCACTGTCTTCCAAGGCACATTAGCAGGTGGGTGGATTGTAATCAGAGCAATTGGGACTCAAATCAGTTGTTCAATATGGGATGCCAGCACTGCAGACAGTGCCTAACCCACTGCACCACAATGCCAGCCCCAGCACTGTTTTCTTGAATGTAACTCCATTCAGGATACCATACTACAGAGCATGGGGGCCAGCAGATACAGTTACAGTAAAAACAACTGTACTGTTTTGTCACCACTTTGTGATGATGCCAGGCCCAACACTGTAAACTAGAGACATAGCTTGAACTGACATAGGGGATAATTTTGGAACTCACATTTTAGTGGAGAAAGCAGATAAATATAATTATTAAATAGTGTTAAGCTCTGGGCAAAGACTTAAAGGTGAACAGAGGCTGTGAGAATGGCTTTTTATCTTAGGTACTTGTCAAGTGATGGCCACAATGAAAGGAAATTTGAGTATTTAAGTGAAGATATGAAGGATGAAGAGAAGGGAAAGTATATTCTAGGCATAAGTGACAAATAATAGAAAGACTTCAAGGAGGCTATTACATAATCTGTTGAAGGGTAAAATGACAGTACAGATGGTGGTATAATGCGAAAAAAAAATGAAGTAAGAGGTGATGTTAAGAAAGTTCAGCAGGGCCTGCCGCTGTGGTGCAGCAGGTTAATGTCCTGGCCTGAAGCGCCAGCATCCTATATGGGCGCTGGTTCTAGTTCTGGCTGCTCCTCTTCCGATCCAGCTCTCTGCTGTGGTCTAGGAAAGCAGTAGAAGATGATCCAAGTCCTTGGGCCCCTGCACCCACATGGGAGACCTGGAAGAAGCTCCTGGCTCCTGGTTTCGGATCGGCACAGCTCAGGCCGTTGCGGCCAATTGGGGAGTGGAAGACCTCTCTCTCTCTCTGTGTGTGTAACTCTGACTTTCAAATAAATAAATAAACCTTAAAAAAAAAAGTTCAGTAGGAGCCGGCACTGTAGAGCAACAGGTTAAGCCACCATCTGCAGTGCCAGCATCCCATATGTGCATTGATTCAAGTACCAGTTGTTCCACTTCCAAACCAGCTCCCAACTAATAGCCTGGGAAAGCAGCAGAAGATGGCCTAAGTCCTTGGGCTGCTGCACCCACCTGGAAGACCTGGAAGAAGCTGCTAGCTCCTGACTTTGACCTGGCCCAACCCAGGGCCATTGCAGCTATTTGGGGAGTGACCAGGGGGTGGAAGATCTCTCTCTCTGTAACTCTTTCAAAGAAATAAATAAATCTTATTAAAAAAAATTCAGTAACAGACTTAAGGCTTTGTAAGCCATGAAATGAAATAAGTGTAATGCAAAGTTCTCAGACCTCTAGTTTGGTAAGATTATATAACTTATACCTAAAAAAGGTCACTCTGTCTATTGTAAGGATAGTGAGTTAGAACAGTTTAAAAGGAGGTGAGTAGAGGACAAGCAACCAGGTATAGAAAATAATAAGATGCTAATGCCATAGTCAAGGGTGAGAGATGATGATGGCTTGGGCTACAGTGGAGTGAGGTGGTGATGACGGTTGCAACAATTACTAATGCTAAACATTATTAAGGTACTTACTATGCCCAGGCACTGTTCTAATAATTTTACATTAAATGAAGTATGAAGATAGTATTATTACAATTATACTAATGAAAATATTTAAGCACACAAAGTTAAATAACCTGTTCCAGACAAAGAAACTGTACACAGTGAACAGGCATTTGAACCCACACAGTCTGATTTCAGACACAGTTCTTAAGCACTACAGACTATAGTGGTGACAGTAAAAATCATATAGCATGTGATATGTGATAGCCTTAAGAGATAGAATCTGCAGAATGCTTAGCAGTTGGTGATGACATTTATTGAAGTTGAAAAAGACAGAAGAAGGTTTCAGAATTAACCAGGTGAGAAAGAAATCAAGCATTCATTTTATCCAAGAGAATCTGAAATAATTATAAGATGTAAAGTACAAACTTGTAGAATATTAGCTATATCAGTAGGGGTTCTTGGGATATGTCAGTTGGGTGATCAATAGATAAATGGTATATGAAGATAGGGTGACCTGAAAAGGTAAGTGGATATAAAAACAGCAAGTCCAATAAAGAGTCTGCTATATTCTAAAAATGAGGCTTAAAGCTGAAGAGTTGTAAAAGAGACAAAAAATGGAAAGTGAGGTAGCAGGAAAACCAAAAAAGTGTGCTATAATGAAAAAGAAATTTTAAAGAAGAAAAAAGTAGAAGAAACTCTCAACTTCAGGTTAAATATGAGAAGCAAAGCAACAATAGATATGGCAACATGGAGACAGCTGTTACTCCAACAAGAGTAGTTTCAAAGAATTTTAAGGACAGAAACACAAGCAGAACATGTTAAAGAACATGACATAAAGAAATACAGCAGCCACTAGATAATTCTTCCCAGAAGACTGAATAGGGCACTGTAGAGAAGAGTCAGTAACTTGAGAGGGATGTGAAGTTAAAGCATTCCACAATACTTAAAAGTAAAAAGCCTAAGAGTGCATTCTGCTGATGAGAATGAATCCACTGAGAGAAACTCCTGATATAGAGAGGGGATGGGCTAGGTATTGAGGTAGAGTGGGCTAAACCACCACTTGGGATGCCTGCATCCCATATCAGAGTGCCTGGGATCAAGTCATGCCTCCACTTCTGATCCAGCTTCCTGCTAATTCACCTGGGAGGCAGAAAATAACAGCAAGTATTTGAGTACTTGGGAGATTTGATTGGAGTTCCTGGTTCCTGGCTTTGGTTGGCCCAGTCTCAGGTTTTATAAGCATTTGAGAGTGAACCAGTGGGTGGGAGATCTCTCTCTCTCTGTTGCTGTCTTCCAAATAAATAAATAAATATTTTCTTTTTATGGAGAAGGAATAATATGCAAAAGCAGAAACAGCTGAGATTTGGGGGTACAAATGGAAAGGCTGGCCTTGAGTTGGAGCAGAAACACATCGTCCATATGATAGGAGGGAAGGCAGAATTTAGCAATAAAAGCAGATAGCTGAATAAATCTGGTGGCAGGAAAAATGAAGGAACTCTTGTTTGACTGTTCCTTAAAGAACCATGAGGAAAAACTATCAACTGAAAGCACAACAAGATCAAGAAAGACAGGAAGAAAGGACAGTCATTTTGGAGAGAAGGATAAGAAATATTAAGAGAACAGTAGTGGGCTAACCAGACAGCAATCAGGGCCCACCTGAAATGTGTGGTCATAACATTAAGGTAGAATCAGCCACTTCAGTCATGGGTTTTCAACCAATAAATGTTTAGTGCTTGGTTGGTGGCACAGAAGGTGCAGGCAATGGTTCACAACAAGACAGTGGCTTTTCCAGGGATGTACAGTAGAAAAGAAAAATGGACCAATGGAGTTTGGGGACTTAACAACACTGGATTTATATATGTAACAAATACACGTATATCATAAATGCTGTTATTTTTAACTTAAAAAAAATAAAGAAAAGAAAAACTTTCTACTATTAACTACCAAGCATCACTGGTGAAAAAAATGTTTCATATACTTCAGTTTAGAATATTTAGGGAGGGCCGGCGCCACGGCTCACTTGGCTAATCCTCTGCCTGCGGCGCCAGTACCCCGGGTTCTAGTCCCGGTTGCTCCTCTTGCAGGCCAGCTCTCTGCTGTGGCCCAGGAAGGCAGGGGAGGATGGCCCAAGTGCTTGAGCCTTGCACCCGCATGGGAGATCAGGAGGAAGCACCTGGCTCCTGGCTTCAGATCAGTGCAGCGCACCAGCTGTAGAGGCCATTTGGGGGGTGAACCAATGGAAGAAGACCTTTCTGTCTGTCTCTCACTGTCTAACTCTGTCAAAAAAAATATTTAGGGAATATAATTTCACAAAGAAATTTAAAATAGATGATCATCTCCACAGCTAACTAGATAGTGATACACATATATCTCCTAAAATTGTATCTTAAGCTTAGTGATATTTGTTTATAACTTTTCCTACCTTGTTTATCATGAAAGGTGAGAACATCAAGCACTACTCAATATTCATTAGTATAATTATATCCAGATGGATTTATAAAAATATTTTCCATTAGCATGTTATATGTCTACACAATGCTTTTAAAGATTCATTTATTTTTGTGAGGCACAGCAATAGACAGAGAGAGAGAGAGAGAGAGAGAGAGAGAGAGAGAGAGAGAAAGCTTCCAGCCACTGGTTCACTCTCCAAACACCCCAACTGGGCCAGGCTGAAGCCAGGAGCCTGGAACTCTATTCAGGGCTCCCACATGGATGACAAGGATTCAGGTGCTTGAGCCATCATCTACTGCTTCCCAGGCATATTAACAAGGAGCTGGATCAGAAATGGCATAGCCAAGACTCAAACCACACTCCACAATGGGATGCCAGTGTCCCAAGCAGCAGCTTAACCTGCTGCACCACAACACCCACCCATACATAATACTGAAATATTGACACAGAAAGATTCATCATAAAGCAATGTATCATATACAATTTTCATTGTTCCCTTTGTATTTTAAATTGTTATTTATTTGAAAGGCAGAGAAAATAGAGATCTTTTTATCCACTTGTTCATTCCTCAAATGCCCACAACAGCCAGGTCTGGATTAGGCCAAACCTGAGAGCCAGGAAACCAAGCTAGGTCTCTCATGTGAGCAGCAGAAACCCAATCACTTGAGCCATCATCTCTTGCTTCCCAGGGTACACATTATCAGGAAGCTGGAATCAAGTGCACAGCCAAAACTCGAACCCAAGCATGTGGATATCGCAAGCAAGAGTTTTAACTGCTGTGCTAAATGTCCACCCTCCTTGATATATTTTCCATATAACTAGGGACACTGAACCTACACAACAAAAACATTTGATATTGAACTAATTGAATTAATATGAATTTTGTACATTTTAGGATTCTACTGGTTCTAGAATATAAAATAAAATAATATGAGCACTAAGATTCATATAAATAGCCACTGAAACATGCTATTTTCTGTAATCACTGACTTCATTCAGCTTGAATTTGTATGA
Source organism: Lepus europaeus (assembly GCF_033115175.1). Lineage (NCBI taxonomy): Eukaryota > Metazoa > Chordata > Mammalia > Lagomorpha > Leporidae > Lepus > Lepus europaeus. Next base: position 48,364,403 of record NC_084828.1, on the reverse strand, counting down.
TGAGACACTTTAAAATTCTCTTATTTTTAAGCTCTCCTAATTCATCTTTACCTGGACACAGCATCCAATCAACAATATCTACCACATCTATAGAACACTAATATTACACTGCACTAGATGCTTAAAACACACTATTTGGAAATCACATGACAACACAAGTATTAAAATCCTTACTTACAAGTGGAGTTACAAGAGCTCAGAGAGAATAAGTAGCCTAGCCAAAGCCTGGCTGACTCCAAAGCCCAATTTTTGCTGGGCCTCAGGATGATGTGGAAAATCTGTGGGAAAAAAAAATTCCCCAAAACATCTCTGACTTCGCTCTCAAATATTTCACATCTGAGCTGGAAATGATACAGGTGCTCCATGGACAGCATCTTGCAGTCTAACAACACTGCCAAATGGTTTCTGATAATATGTTTTTTAAACAGAGTGTGTTGGGGATGGAGGGAGAAAGGAGGGGAACCTCTGTAGGCTCCAGTGTTTAAATGACTTACCAAGTCAATTAGCTGAGCAGCTTTACTGAAAAGTGCAGCTGCTACAGGTGAAGGTGAATGCTATTAACAGACAAAAGGAGGGGTTGGCACTGTGGCACAGAGGGTCAAAGACCCAGCCTGCAGCATCTGCATCCCATGTGGGTACCGGTTCTAATCCCTGCTACTCCATTTTGATCCAGCTCCCTGCTAATAAGCCTGGGAAAGCAGTGGATGACGACCCAAATCCTTGGGCCCCTGCACATGGTAGACCCAGAAGCAGCTCCTGGTTCCTGCCTTCGGATTGGCTCAGCTCCAGCCATTGCAGCCATTTGGGGAGTGAACCAGCGGATGGAAGACTCTTTCTCTCTGTCTCTCTCTCTCTCTGTAACTCTTTCAAATAAATAAATCTTTTTTTAAAAAAAAAGACAAAATGAAGCCCTCAGTAAGGAAGTTTGGAGGTGGGTCAACACTATAAGAAAATGAAAGAAATGAAGACGCTGCTTGGTAAGGTTGCATTGGAGGAAAACCCTAAGCCACTGGCCCTATAAATTCAGTTAGTAGGAGATTCTTAGTAAATTAAGAAACTCATTACTGTATCTAAGAATTGAGTGATGATGTGACATAGGTAAATACTAACATGTCTCCAGTATTCTAAAAAATGATCCAAATCTCCAATTTACTATATAAACTTAGCATATTTGACTCAAAATTTTTTTCAAAAAATATTTATTAGTTTGTATTTTTTAAGTATAGAGTTCCAGAAAGAGGAGGGACAGAGATATCTTCCTTCTAAACAATTCACTCACCAAATGACCATTAAAAGCCAGGATTGGGCCAGGACAAAGCCAGGTGGCAGGAACTCTGTCCAGGTTTCCCACACGAGTGGTAAGGGCCCAAGTACTTGTGTCATCCTCTTCTGCCTTTCCAGGTGCATTAGCAAGGAGCTGGATCAAACACAGAGCAGCTGGAACTTGTACCAGCACTCTGATGTAGGATGATGGTATCAGAGGCGGTGGCTTAACCCATTGTATCACAACATTGGCCCAAACTTTTTACTCAATTTCCAACAACAATATTAGGTTAATCCATAACCTCCTGAGCTTCTTCTGGGAAATTTGTAAAGACATGACTCAGGGGCAGGCACTATGACACAGCAGATTAAATCTTGGCTTGGGATGCCTGCATTTGAAGAGCTTGTTCCAGTCCTAGTTATTCTCAAGCTCCCTGCTGATGTGTCTGGAAAGCAGATGATGGCTCAAGTAACTGAGTTCCTGCCATCCATGTAGGAGAATCAGATGGAGTTCCTGACTCTTGGTTTTGGCCTGTCTCAGCCCTGGCTTTTGAGATCGTTTAGGAAGTGAACCAGCAGATGGACAACCTCCCTGTCATTCTGCCTTCCAAAAAAATATGACTCAAAGAAAACTGTATTTTCCTAGCATTTCCCAGTAATACTAATATTTTCCTATAATATTATCTAGAAGTGAGTCAGGTGAGCATATAAAGACTAGAGACAAAAATTTTGTACTGAAAATATAGTAATAAAATTCTGGTTATTGTTTCTCCTAACATGGAAATTCACTGCCATGGTTTTTAATCTTTTTGGTCATAAATTCCCTTTATGAATTGGATGAGAGTTAGGATCTACTCCCAAGAAAAATGCACATGCAGTGGGAATTGTGTATATGATTTCATAGGGAGGCCACTCACAGGCAAAAGTCCCTAGAACAGGCGGGTATTCGGGTGCAGCAGGTTAAGCAGCTGGTTGGGATGCCGACATCCCTCTCTGAAGAGCACCAGTTCAGGTTCCAGTTGTTCCACTTCTGACCAAGCTTCTGGCTAATGCACCCTGGGAGGCAGCGATGGTGGTTCAAATGCTTGGAGCCCTGCCACACTTGTGGGAAACTCAGATGAAGTTCCAGGCTCCCAGCTTCAGCCTGACCCAATGGTGGTTGTTGCAGACATTTAGGGAGTGAATGGAACAGTGGATGGAAAATAGAACTTTGTGTCTGTGTGTGTGTTAGGGGGTGGGGGAAAAGATGCCTTTCAAGTAGAAAATAAACAAACAAACAAACAAAAAGACCCTGGGTCCACAAACTTTTATTAGAATATTTCTCATACCTAGTAAGATCAAATCAAAGATAATATGTTTTCCTCTATGAAGAAAACTGCTTTCTATATGCTTAGTTTCATTTTAAACATTCCATTAGTGATGTTCTGTGAGATTTGCCCAAAAAGTTAACTTAGACCATATAACTCTAGAGAAAAGCAGACAGTATTTAATGAGAAAGTGGTACCATTCCAACAGCTCAAGTGTGCTAACCAAAGTAGAAACTGTTATTGCCCTAGAAGGAAATTTTAGCCTGTGGGTCATGAGAGTCATTCTGGTTAAAAGTATTAGAAGATTCAACGATAAGAAAGAGGGATGATTTGTTATCTCTCTGAGGGTAATTTTTTTAAAGATTTTATTTATTTGAGAGGTAGAGTTACAGACAGTGAGAGGGAGAGACAGAGAGAAAGGTCTTCCGTCCGTTGGTTTACTCCCCAAATGACCTCAATGGCTGGAGCTACGCTGATCCAAAGCCAGGAAACAGGTGCTTCTCCTTGGTCTCCCATATGCGTGCAGGGGCCCAAGCACTTGGGCCATTTTCTATTGCTTTCCCAGGCCACAGCAGAGAGCTGGATTGGAGGAAGAGCAGCTGGGACTAGAACTGGCACCCATATGGGATGCTGGTGCCACATCCAAGGGTAACTTTCAAAACCATACTAGGGAAAGGAGGTATAGAAAGAGCCTAACACTAGTTATAATGGTGGTGTAAACTGCTGAAAACCTAAATAGGTTAAGATGTTCAATACCTCCCATCCCAGTTTACTAGATAATTAACAAACAATGTCTCATATTTTTTGTTTCATTATTTAATTATTAACTATTCCATCCACTAGTTCACTCCTAGGACAACAAGGGCTGAGCCAACACTGAAGTCAGGAGACAGGAATTTGATCCAGGTCTCTCCCATGGGTGGCAGGAACTCAACTTCTTGAGCCATCCATCACCTGCTGCTTTCAGGGTCTCTACTAGCAGGAAGCTGGATATTGAACCCAGGTCCTCTGGTACAGGACAAAGTCACCTTAACCACTCAGTTAAATATCTGTTCTGCCTTGTATTATTAATGAAAAATTTCTATGGTGGATACTGAGCTTAAAATCAGGTATTTCTCCTCATTTCAGTGCTATTTATACTACTGCAAAAGCAATTTACTTTTTTTTTTCTTTTTTTTTGACAGGCAGAGTGGACAGTGAGAGAGAGAGAGAGAGAGAGAAAGGTCTTCCTTTTTGCCGTTGGTTCACCCTCTAATGGCCGCCGCGGCCGGCGCACCACGTTGATCCGAAGCCAGGAGCCAGGTGCTTCTCCTGGTCTCCCATGGGGTGCAGGGCCCAAGCACTTGGGCCATCCTCCACTGCACTCCCAGGCCACAGCAGAGAGCTGGACTGGAAGAGGGGCAACCGGGACAGAATCTGGCACCCCGACCGGGACTAGAACCCGGTGTGCCAGCGCCGTGAGGCAGAGGATTAGCCTATTGAACCACGGCGCCGGCCAGCAATTTACTTTTTCACTTGGAAAAACCTTCTTTATCAAGACTATCTAATTTGAAGTTTTGATGTTTTTTTCCAACTATTAAGATGTAATGCTATTTTTTAAAATTGTGTACCTATAAGCAAACCATTAAATAATATGTAATAAAACCAGTGGTAGGAGATCTAAAGACTCATATGGATAAATATTATTCCCAGTTCATCACAAGCCTTGATCGTGACTTTGTCAGCAAAAGAACTGGCAGGAGCAGCAATGTTTACCATACTATGCCTCCTTTTATCTCTATCTACATTATTCCTGAAAGGAAAGAAGGCATCCAAACGGACAGAAACTTCACTTAGCTTGTTAACTAATCCTTTTTCTCAGCCTCAATTAATAACTCTGGGACTTCCTCAAGGAGTATCTTCCATTGTTATCAAACCTGCATCCTCACCAACGGCTCCAGTCATATATTGACCAAATCACTGAAGACTTCCACTCTTCACTCTTGTCTTAAATCTCATCACAAACACTGATGGATGGCATCTAAGACAAGAAGAGTTTGCCTTATCCCTACAAAGTGTGTGAGGTATCTGCTCTAATGCCAGTTACTTGCCCATTCTTGACACAGCACACAGAAACTGAGTATACTTGATAGCAATGGTTGCCATGAAATTGTCCCTGAGGGCAGACTCTAGCAAATCTTTATTCTAGGTCACAACATTGCTAAACAATAGCCTGTAGATGACACTATTAAGCAAAGACCAAAAGCATTAAAACTTCATTTTCATCTGGTTTGTGAGATTAGTCCATCTGAAGAACACAGCCATTTTTATTTTTCTTTTTACAAAGTATTTTCAAGGCAGCAACAATAGCACAAGATACTTCTCGGTATAATTTTTGCAGTTAGGACATCACAAACAGCAGAAAATTCAATAGAAATTACCAAATAAAGACATTCCATCAGTTCCTCTGGCTTTTGCTTATGAGTTTATACGTGTGGAAGAATCTTAAAGAAATGATTTAACATGCAGACTGGCCTCTTCTTCACTGAGTGGAATTCCAACAGCAGCACCTGATGGACTGGTATGTCTGAAAGAGGTCATGAGTTGACTGCCTAAAGGACTTCTGCATTCCTTTGCCAGCTGTAAGTTTATGAATCCAAAATCCAACAGCTCCTGTGAGAATAGCAATGGGGAGCTTGGGCTTCAGAGTGTATGGTTGGGCACGAGGTACACAAGGGTTCATTCTTTTTTTTTTTTTTTTTTTTTTAAAAGATTTTTTAATCTATTTGAAAGATAGAGTTACAGCAAGAGGCAGAGAGAGGTCTTCCATCCGCGGGTTCACTCCCCAGATGGCTCCAATGGCCAGAGCTGTGCCGATCTGAAGCCAGGAACCAGGAGTTTCTTCCAGGTCTCTCATGTGGGTGCAGGAGCTCAAGGACTTGGGCCATCTTCCACTGCTTTCCCAGGCCACAGCAGAGAGCTAGATCGGAAAAGGAGCAGCTGGGACTAGAACTGGCGCCCATATGGGATGCTGGCGCTTCAGGCCAGGGCGTTAACCCGCTGCGCCACAGCACCAGCCCCAAGGGGGTTCATTCTTTAGGTCAAAGGCAGTTGAGATATTCCTTTGCTGCATCCTGAAGTAATCTGAAATTGATTCATCATATTGTGTTATATGAGTGAAAGCCTTCAAGGCTAACTGGCAAGTAGTCTCCAAGTAGGTGACTTCACTATCAGAACAACACATCTCTGCAGACACCTCTACATTATACCCTGTTTCAAATACAACCGTTACTCAAATCTAGACTTCGGCTGAAACTTTCATAAGGTCATTTCACCAACATCAATATGCTCAAAAGACTCCAAACCAGTTACATCTGAAGCAGCCACTGTTTTCACAAGGAATGCAGATTACAGGCAACAACTTTTATAAGGCTGAAACTGGCCATATCAGCATTATCTTCTAGGATGTTAAGGGCCAGGATTTCAGCACGAACTGCAAGATATAAGATGGGGCTATCCCATCAGCCTAGTGACATCTCTTTATGCAGTCTAGTATCCCTAAGATCTTTCACAATACAGATTCAAACCAAGTTTGTTTGTTTCTGGAAAATCTGACAAGGCCAAATTTGTCAGATACCTCAGTAAGGGAAGGTGGCTGGGAGTCTCGGCTACAGGCATGGGCTCTAGGCACAAGTGGCAAGCAGCTGCCAGGTTTTTCTTCTTTGTTACGTAAGTTAGAAAAGCCTAATTAAGGCCTGGTGTGGCACAGCAGGTAAAACCACTGCATGTGACGCCAGCATCCCATATGGGCATCAGTTCAAGTCCTGGCTGCTCCACTTCCAATTCAGCTCTCTACTACGCACTTAGGAAAGCAGTGAAAGATGGTCCAAATACTTGGGCCTCTGCCACCTACGTGAGACCCAGATGGAGTTCCAGGCTCTGGATTAAGCCTGGCCCTGCCTTGGCCATTGAAGCCACTTGGGGAGTAAAATAGCAGATGGAGTTTCTTGACCCTGCCTTTCAAATAAATACATCTTAAATAAACAGGATAAGACAGAGTTAATCACTGTAGTCAACATTAGAGAAAACTGACTTTCTAAGTGCACAGGTTTAACATGATAGCTAAGTAAGCATTTGCAAGGCATTTATATTGCAAATCACTTTTTATTAAAATTGATTCTTAGGATATATTTAGTAACCTACTGTCTGGTTCATGTTACTATATGTAGCTTAATACAAATACATTTGCTATGGAAGATCTCTCTCCCTCTCTGTTTCTCCCTCTCTGTCACTCTTTCAAATAAAGAAAATAAATCTTAAAAAAAAAATTTTTAAAGAAAACCACAGACGCCTAATCAGGTTCTGATCCTGACTTTCCAAAAAAAGCCTCAAATTTGTGACACTGAGGCATTATTTGTAATCACACGTGCTGTCAGGCTAGAGCACAGGAATAAATTCTGAAGAGCTAAAGATATCCATGACCTGCTATGGTCAGCTACTCTGCTTCCCATAAAGAACAATGAATTCTGGATCTATCAATGTGTAATTTTATGATCATAGGCAAGATTCTAATTCTTAAGTAAATTTCCTTCTACTAAATGACAGAATCTTCTTGGAAGTCTATTATTTTCTATTTGCTCAATATTGAGGAGTAAGAATACAAAGTTTTCCAAGTATTAAGTGAGTTCTGAGAGGATGTGACAGCCCTACATCATCTTGTTTAGATTCAGATAATTTATAAACAGAAGAACTTAGAGCTATGAAGGGAATCTGAAGAATTTTAAGCAAGGAAATAGCAAAAATATCAAAGTTACATATAAGTGCTCTCCTATTCTTCAAATATTTCTGCATTGTTTCACTTGTTATAACAAGCAAGTATCAAATTTGCAATTTGAAAAGCATCCAATTAAGAAAAAGAGCTCCTAATGCTGTATAATTGTTCAAACCTGGTAAATGCCACTCTTAGGATCATTGGTTACTATCCTCACTCTGTCTTTTATGACCTTGTCTAAATATGATCAGTCGGTAAACTTGGAAGGCTTCCATAGCCTTGGCAACTCATGACGACAGCCTAGGATGGTTACTGGCGCCATAAACTAGAGTGTCAATTTGTTGGGTCAACAACAGGAGCCACTGTGCACTTGCTCCTCATGTGGGATCTCTGTCCTTAATGTGCTGTACATTGTGATTTAATGCTATAACTAGTACTCAAACAGTATGTTTCACTTTGTGTTTCTATGTGGGTGCAAACTGTTGAAATCTTTATACTAAATCGATCTTCTATATATAAAGAGAATTGAAAATGAATCTTGATGCAAATGGGAGGGGAGAGGGAGCGGGAGAGGGGAGGGTTGCGGGTGGGAGGGAAGTTATGGGAGGGGGAAGCCATTGTAATCCATAAGCTGTACACTGGAAATTTATATTCATTAAATAAAAGTTAAAAAAAAAAAGAAAAAAAGAAAAAGAGCTCCAGCAGGTAATATAGAGGAGAGCTAAGAAGACAGGCAGGACTGCTAGCAAGAAGTCAGTTAGGAGATTGTTGTTACTGGTAACTTAAGCAAGAAGTGAATAGAAATTAAAGGCAGGTAACCAATCCTCCGCCTGCGGCTCTGGCATCCCAGGTTCTAGTCCCGGTTGGGGCGCTGGATTCTGTCCCGGTTGCTCCTCTTCCAGTCCAGCTCTCTGCTGTGGCCCGGGAAGGCAGTGGAGGATGTACCAAGTCCTTGGGCCCTGCACCCACATGGGAGACCAGGAGGAAGCACCTGGCTCCTGGCTTCAGATCAGTACAGCGCACTGGACGCTGCGGCCATTTTGGGGGTGAACCAACGGAAGGAAGACCTTTCTCTCTGTCTCTCTCACTGTCTAACTCTGCCTGTCAAAAAAAATTAATTAATTTTAAAAAATGATATTAACACAGTAGCATCTGTGGATCAGAGAGAAAGAAGTAAATATGAAAACTTCTGGGGCCGGCAGTGTGGCACAGCAGGTTAACACACTGGCCTGAAGCACTGGCATCCCATAAGGGCGCCAGTTCGAAACCTGGCTGCTCCACTTCCAGTCCAGCTCTCTGCTGTGTCCCAGGAGGGCAATGGAAGATGGCCTGAGTGCTTGGGCCTCTGCACCCGCATTGGAGACCTGGAAGGAGCTCCTGGCTCCTGGCTTTGGATCAGCACAGCTCTGGCCATTGTGGCCAACTGGGGTTGAACCATCGGACAGAAAACCTCTATCTCTGCCTCTCCTCTCTCTGTGTAACTGACTCTCAAATAAAATAAATAAATCTTTAAAAAAAAATAAAACTTCCAAACATGGGTCTCTGGAAGACATTCAAGAGCTGTTTTATAAAACGGGTGAGATACAAAATTTTATGTAACATATGAATACTGAATGTTTTATAAAAATATGCATAGGAAGAACAGGAAATTCATCAAAATGTTAGCAGTGGCTGACTCCAGATGGCAAGTCAACTTTCAAAAATCATTTAAAATTTGAAGCACAAAAAAGTCCTACATCTTGGTAAATTTTTAAGCACGCATGTTTTGTGTAAAAAGAAAAGTTTTCCTTTATTAATAGAAATTCTATGGTTGTAAAATTCCCCTGACAAAAGTTGGTCAATGGTAAACCATTCTGTATTTCATGAACATAATATATAATTACTTTCATGTCTCTGAGAATTCCGGCTAATACTGAAAATATAATAGTGAAGCAGTTACTCCCACTGTGAGTAATAGACTGAAAGAAGATATACTGTCAACATAGTTACTTGATTACTCAGTAATCACTGTAGTCACTTAGTAATTGTATACTTCCACCTTAGGACTTTTCCAGAAATCTCTACTAACTTCAAATGTCATCTTCTCAGTAAGGCCTACTGTGATTATCCTAATTCACCATCAGCTTCTTGATGTCTTTTTACCTGCTTTCTTGTCTTCAACATACTTATCATCTAATGTGTGATACAATTTATTAATTGTACTTATTGTGTATCTCATTCAAGAATATGTTTCTAATGTCATAAACTAGCAAATAATAATGTTCAATAAATATCAGTTGAATTAATACAACCACAAATGAATAAAAGCATAAATAATAAGTGAATGAAAGAATAAATAAATGATTATTTGGTTGGAAACATGCAATTATTTCACAGATGATTAACAGTCATTAAAACTACTTACTTTTGTCTATAAATCCCTGACTCTCCACCTAAGCATTTGTAGAAACCAAGTTAACATGTGAACTCCTTAATTAACACACAATTATTCTTAGGTGTTTAAATTTAACTAAAAAGTGATCCCTGTTAAATATAAGAATGCGAAAAAGAGGGAGGAGATGTACAGTTTGGGCCATGCTCAATCAGACTTGCCCCAAATGGTGAAGTTAGAAATGTGCCAGCGGATGCCAGGATGCCAATTCAATCTCATCAAGGTGGCATGTACCAATGCCATCTCACTAGTCAAAGTGATCAGTTTTAGTTCACAATTGATCATAATGAAAGGATTAAGATCAAAGGGATCACATAAACAAGACTAGTGTCTGCTAAAAGGAGAGAATGATCCAACATGGGAAGCGGGATACACAGCAGACTCATAGAATGGCAGATGTCCTAAATAGCACTGTGGCCTCCGAATCAGTCCTTAAGGCATTCGGATATGGCTGAAGAGCCATGAGGCTATTTTAGGCATGGAAAGCCAAGACACTCTGGAAAAAAAAAAAAAAATCCTAAATGAAAGATCTCTGCGAGTGAGATCCCAGTGGAAAGAATGGGCTATCAAAGAAAGAGGTACCTTTCTCTGAAGGGAAGAGAAACTTCCACTTTGACTGTGGCCTTTCTAAATAAGATCAGAATTGGCAAACTCAAAAGGTTTCCACACTAGTCCAAGTGATCAATTTCAGTTCACAATTGATGGCTCTGATACGTCTAAGAGTCAAAGGGATCACACAAACAAGACAAGTGTCTGCTAATACTAACTGATAGAATCAAAAAGGGAGAGAACGATTCAACATGGGAAGCGGGATACACAGCAGACTCATAGAATGGCAGAAGTCCTAAACAACACTCTGGCCTCAGAATCAGCCCTTAAGGCATTTGGATCTGGCTGAAGAGCCCATGAGAGTATTGTAGGCATGGAAAGCCAAGAAACCTTGGAAAAGAAAAAGAAGAAGAAGACCTAAATGAAAGATCTCTGGGAGTGAGATCCCAGTGGAAAGAACAGGGCCATCAAAGAAGGAGGTACCTTTCTCTGAAGGGAGGAGAGAACTTTCACTTTGACTATGACCCTATCGGAATAAGATCAAAGTCTGCAAACTCAAAAGGCTTCCATAGCCTTGGCAACTCATGACTAGAGCCTAGGGAGATTACTGACGCCATAAACAAGAGTGTCAAATTGTTAAGTCAACAACAGGAGTCACTGTGTACTTACGTCTCATGTGGGATCTGTCCTTAATGAGTTGTCCAATGTGAAGTAATGCTATAACTAGTACTGAAACAGTATTTTTACACTTTGTGTTTCTGTGTGGGCGCAAACTGATGAAATCTTTACTTAATATATACTAAATCAATCTTCTGTATTTAAAGATAATTGAAAATGAATCTTGATGTGAATGGAATGGGAGAGGGAGTGGGAGATGGGAGGGGTGCAAGTGGGAGGGAAATTAAGGGGGAGGGAAGCCATTGTAATCCATAAACTGTACTTTGGAAATTTATATTTACTAAATTAAAAAAATAAAGAAAGAAAGAAAGAAAAAAAAGCAAAAATATATTTTTACTACTGAAGACAACTAAGAAATGGACAACTTTTCATCTAACCACATGAAAGGCTAATTTTGTTTTCTAAATCTTTAATGATGAATCACAAAAACGAAGGAAAAGGAACAAGAAGGCATGGGGAAAAGTTCAATTAACTCCAAGCTATAGGGCAATTTATAAAAAAATGCTTTCTCTTAACTATGTATCATAGTTACAGCACCATCTGGTGTTTACTATGCATAAATGCTATGAGTACAAAAGTCCTTTGTTACTTATTTTTTAAAAAAAAAGTTCTGGTACCTGGAAAAAATAATATAAGCATATGACTAAGCTACTAACAACAAAGCTCATATGTTAAATATGTAATTGTAGAAGTAAAAATTGAGAAATCAGTGACATTAGGAAACCATGTAAACAAGAATATTCTTCCAAGAAAGATTTCAAACACAAAATCTAAGTTATTAAAACAATAGAAAAATACTCTAGAATTTTGTTAGTAGACAATTTCAAAAGGCAAAATCCAATAAAAAGTAAATCATCAATAAAACAAGAAGTTTATACTTCAATACTCATGAGATTTAATTATAAAACTTGTTTATAACATAGCCTCAACCCTTTACTCTGTGGGCAGTATTATACCAAGGCCTCAAAATATTAACAACTACCACTTAATTGCACATATTTTGTTATACTAGGGCATGACTATCTGTGCTTTTTGCATATTTTGTAACAGATCAATGCCTTTATTAGGTAAAGCCACTGCCCTATGTTAGCAATGACACTAATGTTACTTACACCAGTATAGGCTTTCCTGAAATCCTAGGATGTCTTAGCACTTCAGACATTGTCTCTTTTGTCTCTTCCATTCTCTCTTCATCACTGGAATCCACAACAAATATTACTCCATAGGACTCAGCGTAGTAATTCTTCCAGATTCCTCGAATTCTTTTTCCACCTCCCAAGTCAAAAATGGTGACTTCAAATTTCCCTTGTCTAAGGTTAATTTTGGAAAATCCAACAGTAGGAGCTACATCTTCAGGGTGTTCTGTTTGAGACGATACAAAAGAAATAATCTGAAGTATTTAAATTAACAACATTAATTTTCAACTTACATGACATAAAAAGTATTATTTGTTTTACCTAAGTATTAAATGGGATGTTTATCATTTGTCTATACAATAGACACTATGTCCTAGCATACTGGTTTGGGGAGACATCAGATACTATAAAACATTCAACATAATAATTTACTTTATTTTTTTACAGAGATAACACGGCACCCAGCAGAGACTTAATAACAAGTCATATAAGTTGAATAAATGAAAGAACTCTTGCTTTAAGGCTATTTATTCCCCAAGTTACAAACTATATGTTTCAACCTTTAACTTCATAGTCATTCCCTTTGGGTTGGCTATGACAATTTCTGGGGAGTTATAAAGGAAACCATCAATATTTAAGAGCAGTGGTAGGGAACATCTGTCCCATGGGTCATATGAGGCCCACGAAATCATTTAGTCTTTTCCTGCCAAGGCAACCACAGAAGGGACTTGAAATTCAACAAATCTAAAATTTTTAAGTTGATGATTTTGTATGGCCCATGAATAATGTTATAAATATATAAATGGCCTTTGGAAGAAAAAAGGTTCTCCACTACTGATTTAGAAAAAAAACAAGTTTAGGAGAATCAAAGAATGAGAGAACCTACAAAGAATTAAGACCACTCTTTTTTTAATTAGTTGAATTAAAGCTACAATTGCAATAAAGAAATTTCTGATGGTACTCTGAAAACTGTAAAAGTACATGTTTTGGATGATCCAATAAATTTAAAATTGAGTTCTTTTTTTTTCTTTGTACTTCTATATATAACAACACAAAGAAGGTATAGAAGGCATATAATTATAATTGCCAAGGAATGGTAATAACAGTAATATATTAAAATTAAACATCCTTTAACGTCATGAAAAACTTCATAGGCAAAAGGGATTTTGGCCTCACATTTAGGTGATATTTAAACAGGCTTAAGAATGATCTAAGTAACAGAAAAAAAGAACAGTCAGCAAAGTAGGCAAAAGTAATCATCATGGCTGGAGTAAATCCCAAGGTGGTGAATGTATACTGAAGTCAGATTGAAGATACTTCTGAACACCGAGAATGGAGAGCCACTAAAGAAATTTGGCAGACCAAAGACATAAGTAAGGGTTATTAAAGTAGTGCTTTCTCTGGCCTCAGAATCAGCCCTTAAGGAATTTGGATCTGGCCCAAGAGCCATGAGACTATTGTAGGCATGAAAAGCCAAGACACCCTGGGGGGAAAAAAAAAAAAAAGACCTAAATGAAAGATCTCTGTGAGTGAGATCCCAGTGGAAAGAATGGGGCCATTAAAGAAGGAGGTACCTTTCTCTGAAGGGAGGAGAGAACTTCCACTTTGACTATGACCCTATCGGAATAAGATCAAAGTCGGCAAACTCAAAAGGCTTCCATAGCCCTGGCAACTCATGACTAGAGCCTAGGGAGATTACTGACGCCATGAACAGGAGTGTCAAATTGTTAAGTCAACAACAGGAGTCACTGTGTACTTACATCCCATGTGGGATCTGTCCTTAATGTGTTGTCTAATGTGCAGTGATGCTATAACTAGTACTGAAACAGTATTTTTACACTTTGTGTTTCTGTGTGGGTGCAAACTGATGAAATCTTTACTTAGTATATACTGAATTGATCTTCTGTATTTAAAGATAATTGAAAATGAAAAAAAAAAAAACCTGGTGTTAAATTGGAAATTGCATAGAAAATTAATTAATTTTTTAAAAATATCATGTAGGATCTCTGTCTTTAATGTGCTGTACACTGTTATGTAATGCTATAACTAGTACTCCAACAGTATTTTTCACTTTGTGTTGCTATGTGGGGGCAAACTGTTGAAATCTTTGCTTAATATATACTGAACTGGGCCGGCGCCGTGGCTTAACAGGCTAATCCTCTGCCTTGCGGCGCCAGCACACCAGGTTCTAGTCCCAGTCGGGGCACCGGATTCTATCCAGGTTGCCCCTCTTCCAGGCCAGCTCTCTGCTATGGCCCGGGAAGGCAGTGGAGGATGGCCCAAGTGCTTGGGCCCTGCACCTGCATGGGAGACCAGGAGAAGCACCTGGCTCCTGGCTTAGGATCAGCAAGATGCGCCGGCCACAACGGCCATTGGAGGGTGAACCAACGGCAAAAAGGAAGACCTTTCTCTCTGTCTCTCTCTCTCTCTCACTATCCACTCTGCCTGGCAAAAAAAAAAAAAAAAAAAAATATATATATATATATATATACTGAACTGATCTTCTGTATATAAAGAGAATTGAAAATGAATCTTGATGTGAATGGAAGGGGAGAGGGAGCGGGAAAGGGGAGGGTTGTGGGTGGGAGGGAAGTTATGGGGGGGAAGTCATTGTAATCCATAAGCTGTACTTTGGAAATTTATATTCATTAAATAAAAGTTAAAAAACATAAAGTAGTGCTTTAATATTCATCCTGCAAAGGTCTCTAGAGTGACTAAAAGTAAGAATGATATACTCTTTGCAAATAGGTATAAAGATTTTAGAAAGAATGGAAAAGAGAATACAAGAAAGGTAAAAATAGAGCTTGCTGACTCAATGGTTATGAAAAATAAATAAAGATCAAGCTTCATGTTTATCTCTTCCATTCTCCCTTCATCACTGGAATCCACTACAATATATTACCCCACAGGACCTTATTTAGAATCGTATGGTCCAAGCCAGTAGCCACAAACCACATGAGGCTTCTAAAATGTAATTGAATTAAAATGTAATAAAACTAAAAATGCAATTTTCAGTTGTATCAGCTTCATTTCAAGTGCTGCAAAGACAGAAGTGACTAGTGGCCCACTTTACTGAAAGAGCCTATATAGAACATTTCCATCATTACAGGAAGTTCTACTGAACAACACTGGTTTGGATTCTCACATTTTACAAAACATTCACTATTATGAAGATAAATTTGAAGGCAATTGCTAGTCTTAGTTATGACTGAAAGTCAGATTCCTCTTTGCCAAGCACCCTAGTACAGTTTACACAGTTCCTAAGAAAGTTAAAAGGGACACTACAAGTCACCTTTTTTGCTAACTATCCCTTATTATCTAGAAAGAGAAGAGAGAGAGAGACAAAAGTTGGACCTAAAATAAGCAACTTGATTTTTCAGGAACAGATTTGCATTGGACATTTAAAAATAAGTATCAAGGGGTAAACAACTAGTGCAAGGGTTAAGAATCAACTTGGGACACCGGTATTCCATATCAGAGTGCTCGGGCTTGAGTCCCAGTCACACTCCTGATTCCAGCTTCCATTAATGTGCACCATGGGAGATAACAGGCAATGGTTCAAGTAGTTGGGTCCCTATTTATCCAAGTGGAAAACACTGACTGAGGGGTCAGCTCCTGGCTTCAGTCTGGCTGAACCCCAGTTGCTAAAAGCATTTGGGAAGCAAGCCAGTGGAAGGAAGAAATTCTCTCCTCTCCTCTCTCTCCTCCTCCTCCTCCCTCCTCTCTGCTTTTCAAAATAAATAAAATAAACTAAAAAATCAATATCGCTCTGCTCCAGGTCAGAGCTCATTTCCATAGATAAAATGGGCAGCCGGTCTTTAGGACTAGAAAAGCCCAAATAAGGAACACTCTCTACTCTTCACTCTGGTTCCTACTTAAATTTTTTGTTTCAAAACTTAAGACTGCAGGGGCTTGAATTAGGGCATGAATTAAATCATGCTGCCTGCAACTCCAGCCTCCTCTATCAGAGCTCAGCTTTGAGTCTTGGTTGCTCTGCTTATGATCTAGCTCCCTCTTAATGCACCAGGGAAAGTAGTGGAAGATGGCTGAAGTGCCTGGGTCCCTGCCACCCATGTGGAAGACCCAGATGGAGTTCCAGGATCCTAGCTTAGATCTGGCACAGCCCCGGTTGTTGCAGTCATGTGGAGAATAAAGTAGTGAATGGAAGATGGATCTCTCTTTCTCGCACGCTCTTCCAAATAAGTAAATCAATCTTTAAAAAAAAAAAATCCGTAAGACTAAATGATGAAGTATAACTTTCTCCATAAACTATTTTCTAACGATTCCTTCCTATCTCCAGTATCACTTTAATTCCCTCTCATAACACTCTCCCTTCTTATTGATCTTACAATAGCCTATACTTTCCTAGCAGATGGGACCATATCTTGCCATCCTTACCACTCAGCACAAAGTATATAACATCCAATAATACAGCACCAAACTGCTAAGATGGCTGAAGCTGCTGTCCATACATCCATCCTTCATTTTGTTCTTCCATATACTTATCTAACCATCCTAAATTCCTAGAAAATCTAAGATAAAATGCAAATATGTGGCCATCACCACGGCTCACTTGGCTAATCCTCTGCCTGCAATGCAGGCACCCTGGGTTCTAGTCCCGCTTGGGGCACCAGGTACTAGTCCCGGTTGCTCCTCTTCCAGTCCAGCTCTCTGCTGTGGCCCAGGAGGGCAGTGGAGGACAGCCCAAGTACTTGGGTCCCTGCACATGCATGGAAGACCGGGAGGAAGTACCTGGCTCCTCGCTTCAGATCAGCACAGCGCCAGCCATAGTGGCCATTTGGGGAGTGAACCAACGGAAGGAACACCTTTCTCTCTGTCTCTCTCTCTCACTGTCTATAACTCTCTGTCTCTCTCACTGTCTAACTCTGTCTGGCAAAAAAAAAAATAATGCAAATATGTAGTCAAATATTTACTTAGCATTGGTTTAGTCTAAGCACTGAGCAAGATTCTAGAAATATAATGTTTAATACAATTTATCTTCTGTTCTTACAAACTCTTACTCTATTGAAAAAATATAAACAATTAACTGCATTATGAAACCAAGCTGATACCCAAAATGCACATTCCATGGAAAGAATTTTCACATCCAAAAATCACAAAGTTCCCTATTAAGAATCACTATTGGGTAGAGAATCCTAGCCTTTTATGATGATGATGATGATGATGATGATCACTGCTACTACAACTACTGTTTAGGTATACAACTATTTAGAGTACAACCTTGGCATCTAAGGCTCTGAGAGGTGACCACGAAGATTTGTGTCCAGAGCTGCTCTGAAAGTGTGCCCTGCGGCCATAGTGATGAAAAGCTGGAGCTCAGAACACCTGGTATTTGGGCATCCATAGGACAAGGTGGCTAAGATCACCATGAGGAGGTATCTGAACCCAATAACCCATGCATAGTAGGTGAGGACATGCTGGAGAGTGGCATTTAGTGGCATGGGCAGCTTCACAGCCTGTGCCTGCTCAGGACAAAGTGAGGGCTACCTGGCCTCTTGTAAGCAATTTTGGGAACCAGTAGGGCTTTGGCATACATCAAAGAGCATTCTGCTGTAGATCCAATGGAAAAGAAAATGGAAGTTTGATCCACCAATATCACTCTCACAAATTTTGTGTCAGTGAGAAGCTGGTATATACACACCACCCAGAGAACCCTGCCATGACGGCGCTCACCAGGAAACCATCATCACTGTGAAAGGCATTAGCCTTGGCAGCTAGATGCAAAGTTTAATGGCCAACACACTAGCATCCAATGCAATGGACTGGGAGGCCTTGGAGTGCGTAATCGGCAACCTAGTGGCTCAGATCTTGTGAGACTGCAGTTGTCCAGCAGGGACCCACCAGAGCTCACCCAGCATAGTCAATCACCTGCACCTGCACTGCAGGAGCACTTGCAGCAGCAGGCTAAGTCTATCAGAAGACATTTCCAAAAGGGGCAGGACAAAGGCAGTGATTCGCTACCTCATCCTGGCTTTTAGCCAATTTAACTTCTGTAGTGGGAAGATTTTTTTTTGTTTTAACTGAGTAGGAAGTTAACTTACCCTATGTCCAAAATACCAAACCAAAAGTAAGGGTGCTCACCTGGAGCCCTGCCCTCAGTGAAGCTGCCTCACCTCCCTAGCTGTTTTTGAAGGGAGGTTGTTAAAGATTCAGCCAGTAGAACCCAGATCTGGCCTTGTCAAGACCACACAGGCAGGGCTCTAGTGCATGCTGGTCTCAGGCCTGTGCCTTGGGCCCTTGCTGGTTCCAGGCACCTCACAGCCACTAGCATGCCCCATTTTGTTGGTGTTTTTTCAATTTCATTACCTTCCATAGTCCCCAGATCTTGGGCTTAATTTAGAAGTAGATTTTCCACTATATGTGTATAACAAGTAACACAAAATATACCTATTTAGTTTTGGAATATGAAATGGGATATATTTTTCCTTATTTATGTCTTTACTAAAGGAGGCAAAGGTAGCTATGTGGATACTTTGAAGCTTATTGAAGCACCTTGAGCATCTGCAGATTTTCTGCCTTTAGGATATGGGATGGCCTGGAAACAGTCCCAAGCAGAACACTGAGAGATGACCAGGAAAGAAGCCAAGAAACAAACCCAAAACTCTGCCTAGCCTTCATTCCCTTCCCTTGAGTTGGGCAGGACTAGGAGCTGAACACAGTAGCTACTGTGTCAACCCTTCACTTAAGTCAGAAAATGCTAGGATGATGTTCAAGAAAAACATGGCTTTTATAATAAATTTAATGTTATTGAGAAGCAGAGAGACAGACCATCTGCTGGTTCACTCCCCAAAGGAAGACAATAGTGGGAGCTTGGCTGGAGCTAAAGTAGGAGCTGGGAACTCAATCCAGCTCTCTCAGGTAGGTGTCAGGGACCTAATCACTTGAGCCATCACCACTGCCTCTTGAGGTCTACATCATCAGGAAGCTGCAGTCAGAAGCTAGAGCTGGGACTCAAAGCCAGGTACTCCAGCAGGCTCAAATGTCTTAAACAGCACCTTAACCTGCCCATTTAGTTTTCTTTTTGTAAGCTAGGCCCAGTGAACCACCCTGAGGTCTATGCACTGGGGCTTTGACCTTGGCCAGGTAACTTCTGCCATACTATCTCTGTGAGAGCAGTACCAGGAGCTCTTTTAGATCAGCCTGCCTTTCTTGTCAGAAAGTGATGGAACTGCCTATTCTCCCATTTGGCATTAGAAACAAACATTAAAGCAGTATCTGATTTGAGCCAGTGTCCCTCTGGCCTCTGGCATTTCTACCCTCATATTTCTGAAGGGGCAGACATGCTTTGATCTAGGAATTAACTGCTTGGTGCCTTTACTGGAAGCCCTGCCCCCCACCCATAGTTGTCATCAGCAAATCTCTACTTAAGGCTGAGCCTTGGTGAACCCCCACTGTGTAAAGGAAAGACCTTTGTAGGCCCTGTTATATCTTCAGTCTCCAAAGGGAGGCAAGGCTATGGAGGATGGCAGGCAGGTAAGGAAAGTGCTGTCCTCAGTGAGATGGTCCTCTGCTTGTTAGAGGCGTTCAATAGCAAGCCTGGGCAGGTCCCGTGACTGCCGAGCTTTGAGTTCTGCATCAGTGAAATGTGGATGCTAATTCCTGTTGGGTGTGGAGCAAACTGCACAACAGGTATAGCACCTTGGTGCTGGTGGCTTGGACACCCAGCCCCCAGTGCAATCATCGCTGCCATTGGTGAAGAAGCATACATGTTAAGCAAGGGTATTTTTAATTTATAAAAATGTTAGTCACTGGAGAGAGTTAACTATTATAAAACTATTGCATATCCAGTGATTAGTTAGCCTTTAGTCCTGTTGTAGCCTGGCCTTCTGGGGCTATGAGCTTGCTGTGTTCAGCTGTTACAACAGTGACTGGGGGCAGGGGATGGCCGCCTGCAGCCTGCACCTGTTTCTGTTCAGCCTGCTCTGAGATGGTTTGTGTGTTTTTACAGGGTTGTAATGACCCCCTTCTGAAGGACGTGTGACCAAGAATGACGAGGCCCCTAGAGCCTGCCATATTTACATTTGGTCTTTTCCAGAAAGCTTGTCAATCCCTTGCTTAGGGACTTCTCTGCATCTCCGTGTCCACTTAAACATAACAAAATCTGTTCCCTCCAATCCAACTGCTTTCCTTTCCCCATTTCTAGCTAGTGTTACCTCTGTTCCCCAAATCCCAGAAAAACCTGGATTACTTAAAACAGCTGTTCCCACTTCCTTTATCAGTTAAGCCACACAATATTCCTCTTAGTGTTTCAAACCAATTCTAGCTCTGACTGTCCTGCTCTGCTTTGGGGCCATATGGTCTGGGGTAGCCACTTCTATGACGGCCCCAGGAAGCGGTGCCCGTGACCCGCCTGTGGGTTGTACCCTACACGTTGAGGGCTGGCCCATGATCGGTGCAGATGACAGCATGTGACTCCAGCGGCTTGGTCATAAGAGACACTGCAGCTTGGGCTGTGCTGACCCTGTGCGGTCTCTTTTTGAACAGCTGAACTTATGACCTACTAACACAATCATCTGACAGCCATGAAAAAGAGAAGTTAATAGAAAAACTGAGGTTCATGGTAGGGGAGCTACATTAAGATTAAGAAGGTACTGTGGGGGCTGGTGCTGTGGCATAGTGGGCTAAGCTTCCGTTGCAGCACCGGAGTCCCTTCCAGGCGCCAGTTCTAGTCCTGGCTGCTCCTCTTCTGATCCAGCTCTCTGCTGTGGCCTGGGAAAACAGCAGAAGATGCCCCATGTGCTTGGGCCTCTGCACCTGCTTGGGAGACCCAGAAGAAGCTCCTGGCTTCGAATCAGCTCAGTTCCAACAATTTCGGCCATCAGATGGACCAGCAGATGGAAGATCTCTCTGTCTCTCTCTCTCTCTCTGTAACTCTGTCTCTCAAGTAAATAAATAAATAATATTTAAAAAATAATAAGGTATTGTGACATTCCAGGTGAAAGACACTGAAGGTTTGGCTTTAGGCAACACCTATATGGTTAGAAAGGAAGTAGGTACTGTATTTCAAAAGAAACCAGTAAATATATATTTTTTAAAAAGGTCAAGACATAAGCAAAGGGCAAGAAATAAGTGGAGGAATAGAAGCCAAGGGAGAGATGGTTTAAGGAGGCTGCCTATTATAACTAAAAAGTATGGCATAAACAAGTAGGACATCAAAATGAGTGAAAGTGCCCTTAGAGAACTGACGTTCCAGAGAATTGGTGAGATATACTGACAAAATACAATTAAGGAGTGATACAAGTGATAAAAAAGTAGGCCTAAAAGAGAATGTATTTAGTTCTTAATTCTCCCTACAGGATGGCTGGGGACAACAGGAATCAGAAAAGGCTCTTTTAGGCAGACATTGTAGTGGAGAGGGTTAAGCCACTGCTTGGGATACCCACTTCCTACAGGAGGGCCCTGGTATGAGTCTTGGCTCCTCGACTTCTGATCCAGCTTCCTAACTAATGCCTGAGAGGCAGCTGATCATGGTTCAAGTATTTGGGTTCTTGGAACACACAGGGAGACCTAAATGGAGCTCTGGGATTCTGGATATTGCAGGCATTTGGGAAGTTAACCAGCAGATGGAAGATCATTCTGTCTTTCCCTTTCTGTCACTCCTTCAAATAAATAGAGTAAAATAAATCCTATAAAAACGCCTTATAAAAGAGGAGAGTATAAGACAAAAACATGTCTTTATAGGTAGATATTCTCCCTAATAAGACAAACAAGAACAACATTAGAAAAAATACGAAGGTATAATAAGGATTAATTTGGGAAACATTAAGTAGTTTTACATAATTAGGACCTTAAAAAAATTCAAAGTAAAAAATCTGTCACTGGAGTAGGCTGAAAGCAAATATGAGATAAGAATAGAAACAGAGCAGAGGAGACCTCAGAGTTAAGGCAGCTTTGACTTTCAGTTTATTATGTGATATTGTAAGCATTTTCCAGACTTAGAAAAAGGAAATGATGGCCATACAGAAGTGGAACATACAAGATAAAAGGCCTAATGGAAAGAGGGTATTCCAAGTCCATTCAACAAATCAGACATGGTCTGGTTAGTAGATTCTTAGGTGTCTGCTCCCTTGAATGGAAGAAGGAAAAAGTTTAGATAAGGTGTCATGTCTGTGGGTCAAATTGCCTTGCCACCTATTTTTGTAGGACCCAGAAGCTAAAAATGTATTTTACATTTTTAAACTACTGAAAAAAATGCAAAGAATGTTTAATAACATAGGACGGGCCGGCGCCATGGCTCAACAGGTTAATCCTCCTCCTAGCGGCGCCAGGACACCGGGTTCTAGTCCCGGTCGGGGCGCCGGATTCTGTCCCGGTTGCCCCTCTTCCAGGCTAGCTCTCTGCTATGGCCCGGGAGTACAGTGGAGGATGGCCCAAGTGCTTGGGCCCTGCACCCCATGGGAGACCAGGAGAAGCACCTGGCTCCTGGCTTCGGATCAGCGCGGTGCGCCGGCCGCAGTGCACTGGCCGTGGAGGCCATTGGAGGGTGAACCAACGGCAAAAAGGTAGACCTTTTTCTCTGTCTCTTTCTCTCACTGTCCACTCTGCCTGTCAAAAAAATAAAATAAAATAACACAGGACAATCATATGAAGTTAAAATTTCCATGGTCATAAATAAAATCTCATTGGAACATGACCATACTCACTTGTTCACATATTATCTATGAATGCTTTCACTACAATGCCAAAGTTACACCTTTGGGAAAGAAAACATACAGCTCCACAACCAAAAAATTTACTATTTGTCCCTTTACAGGAAAAGTTTGTTGAGCTCTGCATTTAGATGGGGACAGTGAGTGCTCTGAGAAGATATAACCTAGAGGGTGGCATAAGGAATATCAAAAAAAGTTTTAGAAGAATCCATAGAGAACAACACAAAATTTACGTTACATAGAATTTGAGGTAATGGAATGTTTTTTTTTTCCAACACTGAGTTTTGTAAGGTGTTAGTAAACAACTATTTGATTTGCATGATACTTGTTCTGATCATCAGCCTTCAGGAACAAATACATGTTAGGCTTTTCTTCTAATTCACACCATTAAGATGCTTGGCTAGTAATATATGCACAGCATCTAATAAAATCACTAGCATAGAGGATGTAATATTATAGTACAAAGCATTAAATTTAGACTAAGTGCATCCACTGAGATGTAATACATATAATAATACAAAGCCCCTTAATGACAGAGATTCTATTTTTACTGTAACTAAAAATTATTTATCTTATTGAAAAAATGCAAAGAACAATGTAGGCTAACTACACTTCTACTCTTTTTAAATCTAGGCATAGACATAATAAGTACTAGCCAAAAAAATTATGTACAAGATGGGTATTCTTAAAAGTAAGGGTAGTTAGCCGGCGCCGTGGCTTAACAGGCTAATCCTCCGCCTTGCGGCGCCAGCACACCGGGTTCTAGTCCCGGTCGGGGCACCGATCCTGTCCCAGTTGCCCCTCTTCCAGTCCAGCTCTCTGCTGTGGCCAGGGAGTGCAGTGGAGGATGGCCCAAGTCCTTGGGCCCTGCACCCCATGGGAGACCAGGAGAAGCACCTGGCTCCTGCCATCGAAACAGCGCGGTGCGCCGGCCACAGCGCGCCTACTGCGGCGGCCATTGGAGGGTGAACCAACAGCAAAAAGGAAGACCTTTCTCTCTATCTCCCTCTACTGTCCACTCTGCCTGTCAAAAATTTAAAAAAAAAAAAAAAAAAAGTAAGGGTAGTTATTTTATTTATTAATTTATTTTTTACTTTTTTCCTTTCTGTTGTCCTTGCTAATCAACAAGCCCCTATAACCTCCATACCTGTGCATCTACTCCATGATGATACACTGGCAAAATTAAGATATGTCCTAGTCACCATATTGGTCACAAGTATATTAAGATATAAAGTAGTCAAGGACACATTATCCATATTCAATTAATATGTAATAAAGCAATATAATATACATAAGAAAATAATTCAGAATAATTTAACAGAGTTCAGAAGATACATAAATATTTTTAGCTTACCTCCTTGGATTCCCTTTGCTGTTGCCGTTTTACCAGCATTATCAAGTCCGACCATCACAAGAGTCACTTTTCTTAAAATAATAGAAATTTAAAAGTCACTTTCTTGGTTGATTTAGCAGTAAGGAAAATAAAAGCAAATGCATTCTTACAAGCAACATTTAAAGAGCACCTACTATTTATAAGATAATCTGCTGGATACTAGAGGAAAAATAAACAAAATAAAGATCTGAAAGTAAAATTCACAAAAAATACCTTTAAAACATCATACTTCTATTTCCTAAGCACATAAAGTAAAATTGTACACATATAATCCAAAGGCTAGAGAAGAAATAAGCCGAAGAAGAAAGAAGGAAAAAGAGGAACACAGAGTCTAACTCTCTGAGTTATTCAGAGTGACTTGATTTATTTTTTAATTCTATGGATTATAATTGATCAGCTGATTTATGTAAGTATATAAGCAAATAATTTCTCTAGGCTCAACTGTTCTTAGTTATGCAGCAAATTATGAAACATAAAATATTAAATATAGTATAGCATGATCATTAACTTAAATGATAACATTTTGAAAGTGTTCCTATAATATGAAGCATAAAATGTTTCTGATGACATACCTAAGCTCCATGCAGCCAAAATTATATATAATCTAGTTCAATTTTACAACTAAAGAAACATAAGCCCAAATAAATTAAATACTTTGCCAGTCACAATAGAATTCAGTTACAGAGTAAGAATCAGAACCTAATTCACCAACTCCTAAGAATGTCTTAAACTTGGGAAATTAAAAAAAAAAAAAAAAAAACCTATTATACTGGTCCTATTAATTGTCTGATTCAGTTTACCACTATAGCTCATTTCTGTTCCAAGCTTAACCTTTGCACAAGGTAAAAGGTGAGACACTCCGTTACCACCATGGATTTGGGAATGAGGACTGCCTTGGGAACACAGAGCCACAGCTTAACACAGCTGCCATGTTAAGACCACAGGGTAGGGCCTCAGTCCTGTGGGACAGAGTCAGGGTTTCTGCCAAGGACAGTGATTCCTCATGAGCAATCATCTAAAGGAGTTAAAAGTGAAAGGACAGTAAAGGTGTTCTTTAATGTTCCTAGAGCTGGCTCTCTTGGACCTGGACTTGCTAAAAAAAATTCCAGATGTATTCAAAGAGTTCACATAACAAAGAGAAAAGACAGAGGTGAGGGCATGAGGCAGTCCAGTTGTGGACCTCAAGCTGACAAAGAACCAGCTCTCTTGCAAAAGTCAAATTGGTCATATATTAAACAAATAATCACTGACTGTTCGACGCCACACACCAGTGTTCTAGGTACTTGAGATCCATCTGATTATAAATCAACCATCACCACAACAAAATACAAACAAAAACACACAGATCCCCCCTTTCTGTGACTGAGGGACAGAAATACCACTCCTGAAATCTACAGTACTCAAAAAGCTGTAGTTTTACTTGGAAAAGATGGGGAGAACCCTTCCCTCATGAAACAACCCTAATGAAAACAATACACATTATAAAGAAGTAAAAATCCAAAATTCCTGTGTTATAAGCTTACATTTTAGTGACAATAGACAAACAATAAAATTGTAACAAATAAATCAAGAGTAAGTTATACAGTATGTTAGAAGACTAAGTAATGCGAATACAAGGAAGAATAGAGTAGAATAAATGGGAGGAGTGAGGTTGGGAAATGAGACCATTTTATTGAGGGTGATCAGGGAAGGTCTCATTCAGAAGGTAAAATCTGAGTCAGGCCTTAAGGGAGGGAGTTAGAAACACATGTATCTGAGGCAAGAGAGAATAACTGATGCAAATGCAGTTCATTAGCATTCATCCCATAATGGAGCATCAGTTCAAGTCTTGGCTGCTCTGCTTCCAATCCAGACTCCTGCTACTGAGCCTGGGAAGAAAGTGGAAGACGATTCAACCATCTGGGCCTCTACTACCCATATGGGAGACACAGATGGAGTTCTAGGCTCCTGGTCCTGGCTATTGTGCACAAAAATATTTGGGAGTGAACTAGTAGATGAAAGAACTCTCTTTCTCTTGCTCTGTCACTCTCCCTTTCAACTAAATAAATGTAAAAAAAAAAAAAAAAAGGGCCGGCGCCTTGGCTCACTAGGCTAATCCTCCGCCTTGCGGCGCCGGCACACCGGGTTCTAGTCCCGGTTGGGGCACCGATCCTGTCCTGGTTGACCCTCTTCCAGGCCAGCTCTCTGCTGTGGCCAGGGAGTGCAGTGGAGGATGGCCCAAGTTCTTGGGTCCTGCACCCCATGGGAGACCAGGAAAAGCACCTGGCTCCTGCCATCGGATCAGCGCGGTGCGCCCGCCGCAGCGCGCCTGCCGCGGCAGCCATTGGAGGGTGAACCAACGGCAAAAGGAAGACCTTTCTCTCTGTCTCTCTCTCTCTCACTGTCCACTCTGCCTGTCAAAAATAAAAAAAATTTAAAAAAATTTAAAAACTAAAAAGTTAATCTGTCAGGAGTATTGGTTCCATAGTTGGAGTCTGGTGCCAGGAAAGAGATCTCAACTGGACTTATGACTCATCTAAATGGCAATTAAAACAACGGGAATGAGATGAAACAGCCCAGGGAAATCATGAGAGAGAGAAGAGTCAAGAGGCAGTGGAGAATAGAACTCCAAGGACCACTGAAGAAAACAACAAGTTGTTATTAGGTAAAAAATAAGAACAAAGAAACAGCAGTACTGAGAACAGTATTCAGAAGGGTAAAATGAAGAATAATGGACAGGAATTTGATGCAGTGGTTAAGTTGCTACTTGCAATGGCCACATCCCATATCAAAGTATCTGGTTGAAGTTCCAGGTCCTCACCTTCCAATCCAGCTTCCTGATAATGCATACCCTGTGAGGCAGTAAATGAGTGCTCAAGTACTTAGGTCCCTACCACCCATGAAAGAGATCTTGATGGAGTTCTGGGCTCCTGGTTTCAGTCTTCCTCTCTCTCTCTTTTTCAAATAAAATTAAAATAAATAAATAAATGTCTTAAAAAAAAGCTTTTTTTAAAAAAAATGATCATAGACTAAAAAAATTTATAAAATTATCTTCGTGATAAACTACCTGAAATTATACATCTCAGATTTAAAATGGTCTCTGTTTTTCTCAACCCTGCAATAGCCAATGCTTCTGATCTATATAGCAAGTCTTGATAGTTCAAAGTTAATTATCATCACACTATCTCTGCAAGAAAAGCAGGTACAAGTACTAGGGGTTTCACTGTTAGTAGGAATTGAATGCACAGCAGATTCCACTGGGAAGTACAACTATAATGGTCTATAAAAGCAATAATAATTACTTGAACCATTCTGTTTATCCTAATATTTACTCATACTTTTACACACAGAGAAAATCAGCAAGGTAGACTGACTTGTTTTCATCAAGGTATCACTAAAAACACTAAAAAGCAATATTTAAAACTACAGGAAGAAGCAAGGTCTAAATTTTAACACCAATACCTATATAAATCCCTCCAAAAAACAAATGAATATATATGAAAAGGAACTTGGCAACATTTGTATGATTATTGTGTAAATGTGAAAAAAATTTAAAAATAAAAAATTCTAAAAGAAACTATTATTTTGGCATTTTAATTTAGACTATAGAGCCTAGCCCAATGTTATATCAAAATCATTATCTAAATTTACTGAGTACTAATAAGTAGTAAAAGAACCAAATTTGGGTCATATCCTAGCTCTGAAGCCTTGATGAAGTCAAATTCTTACTGTAGGTTTTTCATCTTTAAAATTTAGAGACATGGAATGAAAATGTCTCTAGGTTCTTTATTATCCTAAAATTATACAATTCTTACCATATATAAACAAACACTACAAGGATAAAAAGTAAAACACTGCAGTTCAGCATGTAGCACATTAGATAATCCTTGCTAATCTGTGTGTACAGCTTAATTAGGTAATTAAGAACTCAGCAATTTCTATAAATGGTCTAGATTTACAGTTATCAACAAGAAAGCTGGTATTAGGCAGCTAACTATTCCTCCAGTAAAAACTCCATAGCAGAGATGACATACCACCTTACAGTATGCTTTCCTAGACAACAACATGACTGAATAGGAAGCCCTGAATCACCTGCTCAGTTTGCCTTCAAGTCTCTTAGACTTGGCCATAGTGAATAATTTACTAATAAAATGGAAATAAAGTTTTTATGGACTGAATTGTGATGCTGAAAAACACAAACCAGCAAGAAATTATCCAGACAAGTGGTTGCCTCTGGGGAGAGATGGTAGGAGATGAACAGAGGGCAGAAAGCTACAAGGATTTGTTACCTATTTCTTTAAACGACTGAAATGTGATGATTAAAGGTTAATATTTGTAAAATCTAGGTAGGCAACACATGGGTACTTGTTACAGTTTTCAATAAAATAATGGTAAAAATATTTTTTCATTATTTTATACAAAGGTACATCAAATAACTCATGGAGAAATGAAATTAAAAGATGTCTACTTTGATGAAAAAATTTTCATCATCCATGGATAGTTTTTTCATGGCATGCATTTTTAATGAAAATTTGTTTACTTATTTATTCATATGAAAGAGTGACAGAGAAGGGGAGAGACAAAGAGAGATCTCTGTCAGCTATTTCATTCCCCCAAATGGCCACAATGGCCAGGGTTAGGCCAGGCCAAAGCTACAAGCCCAGAATTTCAACTGGGTCTCCTGTGTGGGTGGCAGGGGTCCAATTATCTGGGCCATCTTCTGCAGCTTTCGCAGGTGCATTAACAGGGAGCTGGATCAGAAGCAGAGCAAGATCCAAACAGACACTTTGATATGTGATGCTGGAATCAAAAGCAGCAGCTTGTACCTCTGTGCCACAAAGCCGGCCCTAATGTTTGACATTTTTTATGAACTTTTTGAAGATTTGTGCATTCATGAATTTCAAAAATTTCACTTTCAAAATTAAACTAATCTTATATTTTTATTTATTGTTTGAGAGAGAGGGAGCTCCCATGTAATTTACTCCTTGTGTGGGCTGGGGATGGGGTTTGAGCCAAGAGATGGGAAAGTAATCCCCAAGTCTCCCACATGGGTGACAGGAACCCAACTACTTGGGTCAGCACCACCGCCTCCTAAGATCTGCACTGGCAGGGAGCTGGAATAGGAGATGGAGCCAGGAATTAAACTCAGGCATTCAGGTACAAGATACAATTTGATTTCCACAAACTTAATTTTAAGTACACCCATATTATAACCCTCTTTGTCACTTTTTTAAAACTTTGAATTGGTCTTTTCTTCTTTCTTAGGTGGACCATTCCCGAAATTATGCTCATAGAAAGCTTAGGGTGCACACATTTCTTCTAAACGCAAAATCAGACCCCTTCCTAAATTCTCTTGCCTGACTTTAGCTAAAAATCTTGGAAATCGTCTTACGACTTTTTCCTATTGTAACACTATATTTTATATGTACTATTTTCATAACATGATGCTACATATAAACAACAAAAGCTCAAAGTATGCAGACGATAATAAAGAAGAGTGAGGACTTATTACACAGTCCATACAAATCAAGACACACCATGTGTTCTGTACCCAGGATGAAGGCTGCTTCCTAAACACAAAATAAACTGCAAAAAATATTTAAATGTTAAAAATTAAAATGGTAAAGTACTAG
Source organism: Lepus europaeus (assembly GCF_033115175.1). Lineage (NCBI taxonomy): Eukaryota > Metazoa > Chordata > Mammalia > Lagomorpha > Leporidae > Lepus > Lepus europaeus. The sequence goes on along the minus strand of NC_084828.1, from coordinate 48,334,614 downwards.
AGAAAAGTATAGGTGAATATAATCTTGTAATGCTGAAGAACTTTCTAAACATTACATGGAAAGGGAGATAGTATATGAATTAGCAAATTGAAATGTCTATACTTCAAAAACCACAAAAATTTTAAAATTATGTATAAGAAAAATATCTGCAACATTTTCCACAAGAAATGGCTATTACTATAAACACTTAAAATCTTTTTTAAAATTCAATGAGAAAATGTATCAGCCTCAATAGAAAAATCAGAAAGAAAGTCAATGGACAGTTTCCAAACAGAAACACAAACGTCCAAGGAAAAAACATTTTTGTTAGCCGTAACCAAGAAGAAACTGAAAGCAGACATCAGGTTATCCTATAACCTGGACAGTATTTCATTTTTTAAATAAAAAAAAAGCACTTTTATATATGCTAGTAGGAGTAAGCTATTTGGGGACTGAACCAGCAGATGAAAGACCTCCCTCTCTCTCTCCTTTCTGTCACTCAGCCTTTCAAATAAATAAGTTAATGAATATTAAAAAAAATTCATTTTTTAAAAAAGCAAGGCAGGTAGATACTGTGCCTCAACTGGTTAAGCTGCAGTTTGCAATGCTTGCTCCCCATATTGGAGTGGCAGTTTGAGTCCCAGATGCACCATTTCCTCTTCATCTTCCTGCTAATGTGACTGAGATGCAGCAAACAATGGATCAAGTCCTTGAGCCCCTGCCACCACTCACATGGCGTTTCAGGCTACTAGGTTTGGTCTGGCCCAGCCCTGACAATTGCAGGAATTTGAGGAATAAACCAACTAATGGAAGATCTTTCTCTCTCTCTTTCTTTCTCTCTCTGTCATTCTGCCCTCAGTTCAAATGGAAAGTCCAAAGGTGGAGGTTAGTTGGCAGTTTTTGATTGGTCAAGACTGTTTCATTTTACCATTTATATTGAGTTGGGTTATCATTTATACTGAGGCGCTGGACCACCTCAGTCTAATGGTCCTCCAATTAATCATACTAACAGTATCAATCACCTGAAATTTTCTACACCATTTGAATTAGAATTCCCTTTCCAAATATTATATTCTTCCAAATATTCCAAACATACAAGGATTATCACCAAAGCATTACCGGTAACAAGTGAAAATGTTTAAACACACTAAATATTTAATAACAGAGGAATGATTAAATACACTTTGTAAATAGATACAACACCCTACTCTGCTGCTATTAAAAAGATGCTGAAGAAAAATGTATAATGTAACAGAAAGATATTAAGATGCATTAAAGAAATAAAAAGAAGTAATAAAACAGTATAGTATTATGTCATCATTCTAAAATTTTATATGAATATGAGATCCTACATCAAAATAGGAATAGTGATCATCTCTTGGGGGGTGAGATTATGGGTAATTCAGCTGAACTGTGCTTTCCATGTTCACATCCATCACTTTTAAATGTTGTTTAAGTAACAACAGTTCCTGTCCTGAAGACATTCTAGGAGGCCCATCGCATGGTTGCCTAAACATTTCATTATAATTCATGGGTAAGTGCAGACAAAAACACTGTGCTAAGGAAACACAAAGAAAGAGTAAAGAATGCTGCTTGTTTCACATAAGGTTTCCAGAATGGGTGAATCTCCCAACAGAGATTTGAAGTCTGATTAGGGGCATTCCAAAGAGGAGAGGCTCATTCCAAGTAAGAATGGAGGGTCCAGAGAATTTAGTAACCCATATCTGGCATGACCAGAGGAGAAGAGAGTCCAAACACCCAGGCTGAGGACAAATCATGAATATACTGCAAGAAGTTTAGTATTACCATTAAGGCAATTAGAAAGTATTAAAAATGTAAAACCAGGGCACTGTGACATAGCAGGTACAGCCACCACCTGCAGTGCCTACATCCTATATGGACGCCAGCTTGTGTCCCAGCTGCTATACTTCCAATCCAGTTCCCCGCTAATGTGCCTGGGAAAGCAGAAGAAGATGGCTTAAGTGTTTAGGGCTCTGCTCCCAAGTAAGATACCAAGAAGAAGCTCCAAGCTCCTGGCTTCAGTCTGCCCAGTCCTGGTAGTTATGGCCATTTTGGGAGTAAGCCAGAGAATGGAAGATCGATCTCTCTTTCTCTCTCTCTCTCTCTCTCTCTCTCTCTCAGAGAATGGAAGATGGATCTCTCTCTCTCTCTCTCTGTAACTGTTTAAAATAAATAAAAATGTAAAATCAGTTGTATACCAAAAAGGGCACTGAGAGTAGTATGGAAGTCTGTGAGAGAAATGTGAGAGAAAATTAATAAAAACCCAATCTAAAACAGAAAAAAACAATGTAGGAGGATGGAAATAGAGGAAGACATTTAGAAGTTATAATGGTTTCTCCTTATGTAGCCTTGCTTTCCATGGTTTCAGTTACCAGTCCTCAAGTTCATTATGGAAATAAACGCAGAAATTTCTAGAAATATTCAGTTAATTATCTTTAAATTATGCACTGTTTTGAGGAGTGCAAGGAAATCTTGCCTAGGGTATGAGTCATCCTTCTGATCAGCACACGCATGCTGTATATGTTACCTGCGCGCTGGTCACCAGACTTCTCAGTTAATAGACTGTATTTCAATGCTTAAGTAACACTTATTTTATTTAAAAATGGCCCCCAAAACTCAAGAGTAGTGATGGTAGCAACTTTATTACAGTCTAGATTAGTATTTCTAATTGTTCTATTATCAGTTATCACTTTGTTACTTACTATGCCTCGTATATACATTAAACTTTATAATTGGCACTTATATATAGGAAAAAAATGCTGAGTTTGGTACTACCTGTAGTTTCAGGCATCCATTGGTAGTCTTAGAATGTATATCTTGCTAGTTAAAAATAAATCCTAATGAAGAATGGGATGGGAGAGGGAGTAGATGAGATGGTTGGCGGGTAGGAGAGTGGTTATGGGGGGAAAAACCGCTATAATCCAAAAGTTTTACTTTTGAAATTTATTAAATAAAAGTTTTCTAAAAAAAGAGAAGAAAAGATGTATATCTTGCTACTGTATTAAGCAGGTAGAAACAAAATGACCTGCTGCAAAAGACCTGCTGATGTAGGAAAACCCAAAGCACAAACAGGCATCTAGGATTACCCCAGCTTCTGATTTGGGTAAAATTGACTAATTTTAGTAAAACTGAACTAATTCACTACTAAGAAATACAAAAGAAACAACAGGGACATGTGGTATGGAAATGAGAGAAGATACAAGCTCAATTTTGGATGTGTTACGATTGAGGACTAAAGGGCAATTGGGGCTTGGGCAGGCCAAAGCCAGGAGCCTGAAGTTCATCTGAGTCTTCCTCATGGGTAGCAGGCACCCAACCATTTGGGCCATCTTCCACTGCTTTCCCAGGTGTGTTAGCAGGGAGCTGGATCAGAAGTGGAGCAGCCAGGACTTGAACCACTGCTTATATGGGATACCAGCATGACAGGTGGCAGCTTAACCCACTGTGCCATAATAACAGGCCCTACCATGTTTACATCCTAAAAAAGGAATACAAGAAAAGCTCTGAAGACAGAGAGATTTTGTATACTTGACAGTAAACCTGAATAATATATTTTCAGATAAAAGTTTAAGTTTATTCTTGAATCTCAAAAGTTCTCTCGTGGTCACTGGCTTTTATACTTTAGGATGAGCTGAATGCTTCACAACTGAAAGGAGGAAGCAACATACAGCACAGTTAAAAGAATTAATTTTGGAAAGGAAAATGAACCTTCCTTCACCAAGACAGGAAAGGAAAAAGGGAAGGGTAGCTATAATGATAAAAAAAAAAAAATATGAGGGGCCACTGTTGTTGCTTAGCAGGTTAGGCTGCTGCTTGTGATGTAGGTATCCTGTATCAGAGAACTGGTTCAAGTCTCGGCAGCTCCCTGATAATTGGCCAGTGAAGACAGCTTTTCAGCTGTCTTCCCAGCTGCGTGGGAGACCTGGATAGAGTTTCTGGCTCCTGTCTTCAGCCAAGTATAGCCCCCGCCATTGTGGCTGTTAGGGGAAGGAATAAGGGGATGAAAAATCTCTCTCACTCTTTCCATAATTTTGCCTTTCAAATATAATGAATAAATCTTAAAAAGAAAATAAAATATGAATTGAGCAGAGTAAAGCACTAATTCATACTTGCTTCCTAGGATCAGAAATAACATTTAATGAGTGACAGATATAAGCCAAGCATCATGTACTTAAATAATAAACTTTTGTCTTTCAAAATGCTCCCATAGAGAAATGATCAGCATTTGACAGAGGGAAAAATATCAAACTGCTAGGATTCACACTCAAATCAACTTGACTCAAACACTATATTGAAAAACCTAGCAAATGCCACTTTAACCAAATGATCAAGGTTAACATCACACATCAGCATCATTTCCCTTGTACTGTAAAGGACACATCGCCTCTTAGGTATTCTTCTCACGAATATGACACCTTGGTCAAATCAGAAGAAAGTTATCAGACAGACAAATTGAGGGGTATCTTGAAAACAAGCAAGACAAGGAAAGACTGAAGAACTGTCACAGATTGGGAGAGACTAAAGAGACATGGCAAATGTAAGACAGGATCCTAGATTAGATTCTGGAGAGAAAAAAGGACATTAGTTGAAAAAACTGGTAAGCTGAGAATAAAGTCTATGGTTTAGCTAACAGCATTATACCAAAAGTAATTTCATAATTTTTATCACTGTACTATTGTCTCAAAATGTTAAAAAAAAAAAAAAGCAACAGAATATTTTACTGTTTCAGAGCTGCGGCAAAGCAGATTAAGCTGCCACTTGTGATACTGGCATCCCATACCACAGTGATGGTTCAAGGCCAAGCTGCTCTACTTTTGGTACAGCTTCCTGCTAATGCACCTGGAAAGGCAGAAGATGATGGTTCAGTTACTTGGGTCCTTGCCATCATGTAGAGTTCCTAGCTTCTGTCTTCAGCCTGGCCCAGCCATGGCTGTTTGTGGCCATTTGGAGAATGAATCAGTGGATGGCAGCTATCTCCCTCTCCCACTCTTTCCCTCTGTTCCTCTGCCTTTCAAAGAAAAAAAAAAAAAAAGAAGAAGAAGAAAAAGAAAAAGCCCACTACACTGCACTGCTCCTATTGGGGTAAGCTACTTGTCTGGCAGTCTAGCATTACAGTCTATTCAAGTTTAATTTACATAGCTTAAAAGCCTATGTTCAGGTTCTGACTTGTAGTTAACAATAGCAGGTATGGTTTGAGCACTGGCTAGGTTCCTGAAATGCCTATCATCCTGTCCTGACTACAAACCTAGATGGTGCTTTATGTTTGATTTCTAACTCTGGCCTTACCTTTATCACATGAATTGAAACCCTGAACCCAATCTATAGAATAACGTGCTCATTGAAAGAGTATCTAAGTGAAGAAAGGTAGGTAAACAGAAAGACTACAGAACAGAGAAGTCAGAATGGAAACTCATAACACAGTACATTAATAACCATCATACATTTGCAAACATGTCTTCATAAAACATGAGGGGGAATCCCAATAAACAATAGCACAACTAAAAGTTAAAAAATGGTATGTTAAACATAAAATTAATACTCAGAGATGGCCAGCACTGCGGCTCACTTGGCTAATCCTCCACCTGCGGCAGTGGCACCCCTGGTTCTAGTCCCGGTTGGGGCACCGGATTCTGTCCCGGTTGCCCTTCTTCCAGTCCAGCTCTCTGCTGTGGCCCAGGAAGGCAGTGGAGGATGGCCCAAGTGCTTGGGCCCTGCACCCGCATGGGAGACCGGGAGGAAGCACCTGGCTCCTGGCTTCAGATTAGCGCAGCGTGCCAGACGTAGCAGCCATTTGGGGGGTGAGCCAACAGAAAGGAAGTTCTTTTCTCTCTGTCTCTTTCTCTCTCACTGTCTAAATCTGCCTGTCAAAAAAAAAAAATACTGAGAGACAACTTTTTGAAAGATTACAGACCATCATAAATGCATAAAATCAGCCTGCTTGCCTCTAATTTATTCCAGTAAAACAAATGAAACTACTTGCTAATATTATTTATTTAAGGATGTTTATTATTAAAGGATAATTAAATTACTCATGTGAATTACATATTTCTAGCATGCCAACTTGGATTATTCACTTTTTAAATGCTGAATAGCCACTTGTAGCTATGTGCTAGCCTACTAAACAGCATAGATTTAGACAATGCTTACTAAAGAAGGAAATATAGTCTGAGTTACAAAGTTGAATTTCGATTCTGCTTTACAAACAAAATTCAATTGTCTGTTCGACTTGGAAATCAATACATTCACCTTCCTCCAAACTCTACCTTTTCTTTAAACAAATCATTCCAGAGACATACTACATGGCTAAGAGAAGTGAAGACTAATGGCGATGAGATAAATTGAAAATTCCTTCTTTGAATTACAACTTTGGATATCTTTAGTTGAAAGGCTATATGTAAAAATACCTTCATAAAAATCAAATACATTTTTTAAAGCAGACACAGAGAGAAACATAAGGAGCCACCTATTATGAATAACCTTCAAGTCTTAGTAAGAGACTCTGAAACCAGACCAGAATATGATTAGAATAAATCAGTCTACACACCCAGAAATGTATCTTTGACTCATAAGAGTCAATCATATCGGGGTTGGCGCAGTGATGCAGTGGGTTAAAGTCCCAGCCTGCAGCACCAGCATCCCATATGATCACTGGTTCAAGTCCCGGCTGCTCCACTTCCAATCCAGCTCACTGCTAATGTGCTTGAGAAAACAGCAAAGGATAACACAAGTGCTTGGGCCCCTGCACCCATGTGGGAGACCCAGAAGAAACTCCTGGCTCCGGACTCCTGGCTTCAGATCAGCTCAGCTCCAGCCATTGCAGCCATCTGGGAAGTGAACCAGTGGATGAAAGTCATCCCTCTCTGTCTCTTCCTCTCTCTGTAACTCAAATAAATAAGATAAATCTCTAAAAAATCAATCATATCACTTATGTTTAAACCATACAAATCCAGTTAAGAGTTAATGATGGTGAAAAAGTTTTCAAGAGATTTGTTTTAAAGCAAACTTTTTTCTGAAATGTATTTTGTGTAAGGGTTGTTTTCCGGAACCATTTCTTTAAAACACAGTTCATCCTTATCATCCTTATGGTACTTCAAATACTATATTTGAAATGTTAAGATTTTGAAACTTTGCTGTATTTTATCCTTGGCTAATTTCAGAAAACTATAAAAAAGTTAACATTATTTGTTAGGAGAAACGAACTCATTTCCTTATAGGTTGGATCCCTGTTTTAAAACCATCATTTTCACTCTTCCCAACACAGTTCTTGGCACATGGCATATTCTTAAATACTTGTTAAAGGGACCACAAAGAAACAGGAACTGAATATCAATACAGCTAGCACTCCAAAATGAAATGTTAAAAAGTGGACCCTTTCAATGTGAAGGCTTTAAAGTCCATATGAAAACTGAAGCTGCAATAAAGAAAATGCTATCCATCACTTACTGAATACAACACTTCAAAGACACAGATATTATCACCCTCCTTTAATGTATGAGGAAGGTGGAGCAAAAATTGAGTCATGTAATTGTTAAGTAGTGGAGCCAGATTTCAAACCTGGGTCCTCAAACAAAATAGTGTGTGTGTGAGAGAGAGAGACAGAGACAGAGACAGAGAGACAGACAGAGACAGAGAATGCGATGTGTGGATCTCGAGAAAATACATCCCATGAGTGTCTGTCTCCTTTCAAAAAATTTCCATTACCAAAGCTTCAGAGAAAAATACACCACAAATCGTTTTCCAAGTCCATACACATACACACACTCCACAACTTTTAAAGAAATTCAATCCTATGTAAAACCTAACAACGATAAGCACTGTGGATGAGAACTTAAAGGCTGTGTCTTCCACTCTTCCTCCCGGGACCAAACTGGGAACCCAAGCATCTTCCGCGGCTAGGAGAGGAGTCCCCCGGCGCAGAGGCGGGGCCCCAGCCAGCCCCTGGGGCGCAACTGTCCTCATCCCCTGGACTGCGCCGGGACAGCCGGCTCCAGCCTACCTGACGGGCTCCCGCCACCGCTTGTACCAGCCGCAGCAATTAGCCATCAGACTGAACATCCCAGGTCGCTCCTCCCGTCACCTCCCATCCGAGCCCTGAGCGGGGATGGGCTGCAGGCCACCCCGGGCCGTGTCCCGGGGGCCTCCGCCTCTCCAAGGCGCCCCTCAGGCGAGCAGGCCCGAAGAAGCCGAGGGTGAAGTGACGGCGGCCGTTAGGATCACAAAGCCCCGCGAACTGCTTTGGCCCGCGAGCGGGCGGCAACTGTCCTCCTAGCCGAGCTACCGCGGGGAGAAGGGCGGAGATACACCCTAGCAGGGCTAGCGGGACCTGGCTGGAGAAAAGCCCCGCGTCGACGTGCTGACGTTCCGCCGAGGCGCGGAAGGCCCTCCCCCAAGCTCCGCCCACATAGGAATTCTCCAATCATTGATTGAGGTCCCGCAGCGGGGGCCTCTGAGTGGCTGAATGGGCCCGGTTCCCCGCCCCCGACCGAGAGAAGAGACAGGGACAGGGGAGTGGTCCAGGAAAAAAAGGCGGAGCTAGGGGGAAAATGGTTCTCGTAACTAGGCAACCGAAGCGTCCAGATATAAACTGAGAGGTCCTGGTCAGATCTTAGGCAAGGCTTTGTACCTGTCCAAAATGTGTTGCGAACCGAGGATGCTCCTCTGATTTTGTCTCAAATATCCCCAACCGAGATCCAGAGATGGCTCTTACTGTGCATGGGATTTTGTTCTGCTTTGTTTTATGCAGTAGGCGTGGGGACCTATTGGGGTTCTGGCAGACTCCGCCTGCACAACTACAGAAACAATGCAGAGACAATTATAAGTTACGGGCAAAGGAAAAACTCATTTGCTAAAATATCTTAATAATTCAAATGACAGTGACATTTTAACCTGCAGTTACTGTCACATAAAACGTGAAATGAAATTGTTTGCTATTTGTTGTAGTAGGATTATGGTGACAAAAGAAATATGTATTACTTATAGAAAATGTGAAAAACATTGAAAGGACCAAGGTGAGAAAAATATCTTAGATTCACCAACCAAAAATAACTAGGGTGAGCATTTTGATAGGTGTTCATTCCAGGATTTTTAGATACATAGGTTGCTGGCTACTGATTTCTGCAAGATGGAGATGGTGATATAATCGTTTGTTGTGTAATGTTTTACTTTTGAAAAGAGGTACTTAGTATCTGGATTTGTATTTATAATCTTTGGAGAGAAATATAACAAGTACATCCCTATAGAAAAGCACTCATTAAATGTAGGAACCTACGTGTTCATATTCAGTTTCTACTCTTAATTATATATTTTCCCAGTGGGAATTCTTGTGTAACCAAGGGAAAATAATGGTTTGGAACTAAGATTGATGTAGGTTTTAAATTATTCTCTGTCCTTTACAAACTCATGCAACCCTAATTCAAACTCATATATAAACTTACTTACATATATACAACTTACTGTCTCTGAATCTCTGTAACCCATCTGTAACATGAGAGCCCAAATACTTTTGCAGGGATGCTAATCCTGCACTTTAAAATAAAATATAGGGTTTCTAAATGATGAAATAAGAGAAATAAAGCTCAAGTGCTATCTCTAATAAATAATAACAGATTTTGTAGTTTAGTGTAACCTATCCTGTAAACATTTAATACACATATTCTCCTACCTACAGTCTCCTTGGTAAGGGAATAGGAGGGCTAGGCAAGATGAAACCACAATTCTCCCTTAATTACAAGCCATTTTACTACTGTCCCTACTCATTGCTTTCACAACAAACTTTCCTAAACTAGTGGCTTTCAAACCATAAAAAGCTCTATTGTTGATTATCATTATTTTATCTATTTACTATGATTAGGCTTCTGTCCCATCAACCTACTCTAAACATATTTTGTGATATAACATCTCTTCCTCTTTACCAATCAGTTCTCTTTAATTTTGCATCATTTAATACCTTTAATACAGTTAATTCTTCTAAAACTCTGGCCCTGCCTTGGCCTTCCACAATTATGCACTATCCTGGTTCCCTTATCTCCTTGGCCAGACTTCCTCTGGCTTCCTAAACATAGTTTCTAAGATCTTCCTTTATCCACTGCTTTTTAAGAACATGTAGCTTTGGAGAATTTAATTATTACATCTGAGCCTTGAAAGTCATACTATGTGACATTTCCTTGAGCATTTCTGGAACTATATCCATTTTTCTAAAAATGTGAGTATGCTCAACACCAACTGTACATTTTTAGAGTCAACATATAGTCAGTCACTTAGCTAACTATGGTGGTTCCGTTATTCAGTATCATAAATGGTGTGGTAGACATAAATGCTGTTAGCCATTTCTAGTTCTTATAGATGGATGAGACAGTTATTCTCACCCTCCTGAAATCAAGAGTACCATGTGACATGATTTGTCCAATGAAATGTAAATGCTATGTCACTTCTTGGTGAAATCATTTAAAAGCTACCTAGCAATTCTCCTCTTCCCTTTCAGTGGTAATTGTGGAAGCCTATGTTGACTTTGAACTACTAAATCAAACAGCATAGAATACTGAGCCAAAATATGGAAGGCAGTTTCTTGGAAATTTATTCACACATGCAGTAGTAGACATTTTATGAGCAAGCAATAAATACTAAAGCACTGCAAATTTGTGGTTATGTTACCACAGTATAATCTAGTTTATTCTGAATGATGAAACAGTTTTGCTGCTATCACTCCTTCATTTCATGATCAATATTGATATTTTGGACACAGGTTCCAGTTCTCGCTGCTCTACTTCCCGCCCAGCTCCATGCTAATGCTCCTAGGAAAAACAGTCCAAGGGTTTGAGCCCCTGCCACTCACCTAGGAGACCTGAAAGAAACTCCTGGGGTCCTGGCTTCGGCCTGGCGCAGCACTGGACATTACGGCCATCTGGGGAGTGAAACAACACGTGGAAGTTCTCCCTCTCTCTCTCTGTCTCTGAAACTATGACTTTCAAAATCAACCGATCTTTAGGGAAAAAGTCACTTTAAAAAAACTAAAAATTTTATCTAAAGATATATTATTAAATTTATTTGGGGTGGTTTTCCAAATTCAATATTACAGTGTGGGATGCAAATTTCAGCATTGACAACTATTGCTGGCATTGTAATGCATATTTGTGGTACTAGATATTCATTTTCAATTGAAGAGTTAAGAAGAGCAAGATTTTTCTTTCACCTTCACTGCCTTCTTGTATTCATACTACTTCTATTTTTTATCTCTGTATTTGAGATAATTTTATGAATATTATTGAATTCTGATTTTGGACGTATTTTCCTCCTTCAGAAAATTTGAGATCTCAAAGTTGCTATTCTCCTCTTAATGCCTCCTCATAAGTTGTGCAGATTCCCAAATGGGGCTTTTATCTTAAAGATTGGCCTAGGGGGCCAGCGCCTAAGCAGCCACCGCCACCTGCAGCACCAGCCTGGCTTCTCCACTTCCAATCCAGATCTCTGCTAATACTTCTGGAAAGCAGCAGGAGATGGCCTAAGTGCTTTGGCCCCACATTGGAGACCAGCTGAGGCTCCTGGCTCCTGGTCTTGGCTTTTGCAGCCATTTGGGGGGTGAACCAGCCATAGGAAGATCTCTCTCTCTCTCTCTCTTTCTCTCTCTCTCTCCCTTTCTGCCTCTGCCTCTCCTCTGTAACTCTTTCAAATAAATAAAGAAAATATTTTTTTAAAAAAGTCATGGTCTGGGGATGACACTGTGGCATAGTGGGTAAAGTCGCCACCTGCAGTGCTGCCATCCCATATGGCACCGGTTGGAGTTCCCACTGCTCCTCTTCCGATCCAGCTCTCTGCTATGGCCTGGGAAAGCAGTAGAAAATGGCTCAACTCCCTGGGCCCCCACAACTTTATGGGAGACCCGGAAGAAGCTCCTGGCTCCTGGCTTTGGATCAGCTGAGCTCTGGCCGTTGTGGTCATTTGAGGAGTGAACCATTCAAATGGAAGACCTCTCTCTCTCTCTCTGGCTCTACATCTCTCTGTAACTGTCTTTCAAATAAATAAATCTTTAAAAAAAAAGTCATGGTCTAAATGCATTTCAATATTTTATAATTAAATATAGTACTTAATGATTATTTAGCTTACTATAACCCAAACAATTCTGTAGAGATTAGCATTGGATTTATATTTAAATCATGTGGGGATGAGAATGAAGTGGTGAATAGATAGACCTGGACCTGGTGTTGTCAGACAAGCCAAAAAGGAAGGGAATTTAAAAGACAGTGGATTTATAGATATATTTAATAATTCGTTTTTGAATGAGTTGAGGAGGTTCAGAGGGGGTGCCACTCCAAAATGTGCTGCTTTGGCCTGTGTATTATTTTGAGTTAAATACAATCCAGAACCAGCAGAAGAAAACACTCCTTATTTTTCCCCAACTTCCTAAAATATAGCACAAGTTTTTTCTCTTTTGTAGAGGAAATTTACATTTATTAAGGAAATTTCCCTTAGTAAAAATATAAGTATCTATATGCAGCAGGAGGAGAGCTAACTTTTATTATCTACATAATAATATTTTATTGACCGTCCCTACATTTCCTCCCCTTGCCTTCTCTTAAATTGCAGCCTCTGTTTCCAGAAGCCTCAAACCCCTATCTCTTTGGATAGCTCAGGATGATATGCAACAGGATCATTTGGCCACCTTCTTGAATCTCATATTTTTGTGACTCCCATTTGTATATGTGTAACTGAATATTGTTTTCTCCTGGTAATTTTTCTTCTATCAATTTAATTCTTTCAACAGCCAGACCTAGAAAGGCAGAGAAAGAAAACTGAACTTCTACTAAGTGAATGAGAATTCCGCAGCTCATGCTCTTCATCAGAAAGGTGATTCTAGTGTCAATTGATTTCCATCCAGCTGAGTCACAGAACCAAAAAAAAAAAAAAAAAAACAAAAAAACAAAAAAAAAAACTAGAGACCCTTGAAATATGAGTGCCCTATCAAATTTCACTCAGACACAAAGGAAATCAACTGATACTTCATTTGGCCAGATAAATACTAAAATATTCGTTGAGTAGTACTATTTGACTCATTCTAATGGCTTTATATGTTGTCTCTTTTTTTAAAAAAAAGGATTTATTTATTTATTTGAAAGTCAGAGTTACAGAGAGAGAGAAAGAGAGAGTTTTGTGCCTCTGCTCTCCCAGGAGCATTAACAACGAGCTGGATTGGAAGTGGAGCCAGTGGAACTTGAACTGGCACCCACAGGGGATGCTGGCATTGCAGGCACTGTACCACAATGCTAGCCTGTATATGTTATCTCTGAAAATCCTTACATTAACACTATGAAAACTTACTCTTGGGGCCAGCATTTTGCCATACCAGGTAAAGCTGCTGCCTACAACGCCAGCATCCCATATTGGCACTGTTTTGAGTCCTAGTGTTTCCACTTCTGATCCATATCCCCGCTAATGCACCTAGGAAAGCCACAGAGGATGGCTCAAATCCTGGAAGAAGCTCCTGCCTCCTGGCTTCTGGCTTCGGCCTGGCCCAGCCTTGGCCACTATGGCCATTTGGGGAGTGGAACGGTGGTTGGAAGATCTCTCTCTCTAACTACTTTTCAAACAAACAAAATGAATCTTTTTTTTTTTTTTTTTTGACATGCAGAGTGGACAGTGAGAGAGAGAGAGACAGAGAGAAAGGTCTTCCTTTTTGCCGTTGGTTCACCCTCCAATGGCCGCCGCGGTTGGCACACTGCGGCCGGCACACCGCGCTGATCCAATGGCAGGAGCCAGGTGCTTCTCCTGGTCTCCCATGGGGTGCAGGGCCCAAGGACTTGGGCCATCCTCCATTGCACTCCCTGGCCACAGCAGAGAGCTGGCCTGGAAGAGGGGCAACCGGGACAGGATCGGCGCCCCGACCGGGACCAGAACCTGGTGTGCCGGCGCCGCAAGGCGGAGGATTAGCCTAGTGAGCCGCGGCACCGGCCACAAAATGAATCTTTTAAAAAACCCTTACTATTGGCCGGTGCCGCGGCTCACTAGGCTAATCCTCTGCTTGCCGCGCCAGCACCCCGGGGTTCTAGTCCCGGTTGGGGCGCCGGATTATGTTCTGGTTGCCCCTCTTCCAGTCCAGCTCTCTGCTGTGGCCCGGGAGGGCAGTGGAGAATGGCCCAAGTGCTTGGGCCCCTGCAAAGTCAGGGAGACCTGACTTTGGATCGGTGCAGCACGCCGGCTGTAGAGGCCATTTGAGGGGTGAACCAACGGAAGGAAGACCTTTCTCTCTGTCGCTCTCTCACACTAACTCTTCCGGTCAAAACAAAAAACAAAAAACAAACCCTTACTATTATTTTATTTATACAATAGAGGTTTAGAAAGGTCATGAAATTTAATTTTTTAATTATTTATTTGAAAGGTGGTGGTGGGGATACAACTTTTAGTTATTTCTATGGGAGGCAAAGAGACAAAGAGATCACCCATCTGCTCCAAATGGCCCCATCAGCAATGGCCAGGTGGAAGCCAGGAGCTCAATCCAGGTCTGTGGCTGGCAAGGACTCAACTAGTTGAGCTATCACCAGTTGCCTCTCAGCGTACACATTAGCAGGAAGAAGGGATAGAGAAGGGAGCCAGCCCCTGAACCCAAGCACACCAAGTACACGGATGTGGGATGCTGGCTTTTTTTTTTTTTTTTTTTTTTTTTTTTGGATTTACTTATTTGCTTGCAAAGCAGTTGGAGAGAGGAAGGGTGAGAGATAATTTTCATCTGTTTGTTCACGCCCTAAATGGCTGCATTGGGAGCTAGGAACCAGGAACTCCATCTGAGTCTTCCACACGGATGGCAGGGGCCCCAGCACGTAGGCAGTCTTCTGCTGCTTCCCTAGGATTCCCATCGGAGCTCAGGGGAGATCATGGGATGCTGGCATGGCAGGTGGCAGCTTAACCCTCAGAGCCACAGTGCTGGCCCAGGGTGATGCTGACATCTTTATCAGTACACCAAATGTCTGCCCCAAACGATTAAGTTATACAACTAATTAATGGCAGAATATGCACTGCATTTGAATTCAGGCAGTTTAGTTACAAAGGCAGCTTTGAACACGTTTAAAATATGTTCCATCAGTACAGAAACTAGCGGTAATGTGCAAAACCCAAAATGAGTTGTTTGAAGGTGACAGAACTTCAGACGTCACCGAAATACTTTTTTGCAATAGTTTTTTTAAGCCATAAATGCAAGACCAAAACAAAGATGTGAACGATCACAAACATCCTATGCTCTTCCATTCTCCTTCTCCCTGCAGCCTTCCTCAAGGTCCTCACTGGCTTCCAAGTTTTGGGTCACATCCTCATCCTCAGCACTTCTTCTAAGCCCGGAGCTCCTGTCCTCTGAGCTCTCAAAGCTCGCTCTCGGCCCTGCAGCCTGGGTGGCCGGAGATTTGGACTGCGTGTCCTTCCTCCGTGGAAGCAACCGCAGGGACCTGGGGGCGGGAGAGGACGCAGGTCTCGGCTGTGTTTACCGGGCTCGCGACGCTGTCCCTCAGCCCTTCCCCCCTCGCCGCGAAAGCTTCCTGGAAATGTCCTTGTTATCACTTCCCCCTCTAGGGCTGGGGGCTGGGAGCGGGCGGTCCCCCGCCCCCAGGGGTGCCTCCCCGGCGCCGGCGCGCCGCAGTCCACCCAGAGCAGTGCCAGGGCTCGCAGCTGCGCGCTCCCGCTCCCCGCCCGCGCCTCTGCCGCTTTGCAATGAGGGTTCTCGGGGGGCGCTGCGGGGCGCTGCTGGCGTGTCTCGCCCTAGTGCTTCCCGTCTCAGAGGCAAACTGTGAGTAACCCATAGCGTCTTGTCTTCACCCTCGGCCAGCGCTGCCAACCGCGCTACGTGCGCTGCTTGGCAGGATTTTCTCCTCTCGGGCGGCAGCTTCCTCGGAAGTTTCCCGTATGTCCCCACAGCCACGCCGCGGACGGAGGCAGCCTCGGATCCTGGAGCGGAGTCCTGGTGGGACAGGGCCTTTTTTTTCCCCCCCTGCTGCGGAACTTAGGTGTTGCTTGAACCTGGGTGACCCCAAGAATCTAAAGGAATTGGAACACCTACCTGTTTCCCTGCTGCAGCCGCAGGTCCCAGTCGTAGGGCAATGATGAGCACATTCCAGACAAGAAAAGGAAACGCTGTTCCATCCCTTAGGACAGGCGCCTGCCCCCAGCCTGCACCCCCTCCTGCAACCAGCCTCCCTTTTGCAATTTCTGGACTTTGAGCTTGGTTTGCTTTTCTCACTAACATCGACAAATGTTTTAGGATGGCGGAAGGTTTGCACAGTAGATGTGTGTTTATAACCTTAGAATGCAAAGATTGTTAAATATTGTTATTTCTCAGACCTTTCTGTACTGAAGATTTTGACAGTGTGTGCCACTAGTTTGCGTGAATTCTTTATACTTTGTATTTTTATGTTCCCATGCCCAGATCCGTGGCAAGATACTGAGTTTTCTCAGTATACAAATACAAAAGAAATTGCCCAGTTTAGTTGGCAGTTGATTTGCTTGCTTCCTAAAGTATGAGTATGTTCGTGAACTAAAAATGTATCCTTATGCTATGTTTTATTCTCAGGAATTAGCATGGGAGACATTACTGTGACTTAGAAATAACTTTAGTCCCAAAGTAAGCGTTTTGATAGAAGTTTCAGAAGTAAATACAAATTTACTAACATTCCATTAGTTTTATGAATTAATGATCAAGGTGAATTAAATATTTTAAAATTCTAACTTAAGGGTAAAGACATTATTTGTTGATCTTATAAGAGCATTAAAGAACTCTAGCTGTAGAATTTCTTAAATCCCTATCATTAAGCCTGTATGCGACTTCATGCACTCATTATCTAGCATATAAGGAATACCAAATCCTAGTATATTTGCTTGGCAGTCAGCCTTCTGGAGAGTACAAACAGGCTAAGTGGTTTGAGCCCCTGCTGTTTGTCATCACAAGGATTTTCTAGAGCCTCTCTTTTTGTACATAATGTTACATTTTGAGTGAATCTGGAGAGGTAAAAATGACCTGTGTGTGTGTGTGTGTGTTATATGTAAATATATGTGTGTATAGAAGACATGGAGAATTACATATTATCTAGAGACATCTTTGGCATAAATAAATTAATTGTATGAGTATATCACAAAGAGAATAATTGATTCTTTAATGTCTGTCTAAAAATTTTGATAACTTAATTGGATTACAAATCATGTCTGATTTACTGATGAGAGAGATGGAATGTTTTTACTTAAGATTTTAAATTTGAGAAATAATTAGAACTCTGTAATTCATTATGTCATGTGTAAAAATACAGTTGTGGTTCAAAGAAAAAAATTACAACTCACAGATTTATTACCAAGAGAATTTTTAGAAATCATCTAGTTCAAATTCTCTATAGAGAAGTTGAAGATATTAACTGTCTTTCCAGATATCACACACACACACACACACACACACACGGACTTCAAAACAGTTGTGGAAAGTGAAATTAAAAGATGCTTATTTTTGTTCATGAAAATTTGAAATCCATGCATGAATTTGCACTGAAATAAACATCTTTAATTACATTTTCCATGAATGTTTTGAAGTCCCCTTGTGTGTGTGTATGTGTGTGTAGAGATTAAATGAGAGAGAAAAGTGTGTATATTTTCAGTGTATACTATGTACATATTTTAATGATTCCTAATTAATGACCTGTAGTGAAGGAAAATAGGAAATGTCCATTTTGGCAGGTCTACTCTGGCCTCACTCAGACTGCCACTTCTGAGTGAATGAAATCTATACTACTTATCACAGACTCATATTTTCCTTCTTTTTTTTTTTGGTACTATTTCCTTCACTATTTATGCATCCTTGTCTTTGCTTAAATTTTCTATTCTTCAGAGTCTGAAATGTTGCACTGATAGATTTAATTAAGCTTAAGTTGCAGTTGGGGTCTGTGCTGGAAGAATCAGAGACAGTTTTTGATATACAGCAATGACAACAAATTCTATGCCATATTCTTTTATGATTAATTCTATGCTAGAGAATCCTGCAGTACTTTCCATAATAGACCTTTTCTGTCCACCAAGGTTAATATTTCTCTGTAGCTTAACAGATCTATGTAAATAAACTGTCAAAGTATTATGAAAACCTAATAAATATAGGAATTTTTTAAGCTACAAGCAACAATAATGAACTCTTGCTAAGTAAAGTAAGGAAGAAAGAAATGGAGGGAGAGATGAGGAAGGAAAGGAAAAAATGAGTTAATTTAAAGGAAGGCTCCTGAATGGCATCATGAGTAGCCACATATAGGGAAGCTTAAGCACCTTTTTAACCTTTTTTTAGAAGGTAGATAGGGCTCAAGGGAAAGGGGAAAGAGAGAGAGAGAGAGACAGAGAGAGACACAGAGAGAGATATATTTGAGAGAGAATGGTCCATCCTCTGGTTCAGTCCCAAATGCATGCTACAGCCATGACTGGGGCGTCCTAAAGCCAGCAGCTCTGAACACAATCCAGGTCTCCCATATGGGTGGCAGGGATCCAAACACTTGAAGCCATCATCTGTTCCCTGGCCCCTCCTAGGTACACATTAGCAGCAAGCTGGATCAGAAGCAGAGAATCTGTGACTAAAACCAGGTGCTCTGACATATGAGCATCCCAAGCAGCATCCTAACCGTTGTGGCAAACACCCAACCTGACTTGAGCATCTTGATCATCTAGTAGCGAGAACCCACCTAACTGCGCTTCAGGAGCCTTCATCAGATGAGTCGGTTCTAAGTGCCTTCTTATTCCGGGTATCTCTGCTCACAGTTCAGGTTCCTAGGAGAGCCTCCTTATCTGACTTAGCTTGCCTCTGGAGTCCTGTGATTGATGGCTCGCTGGGGTCACACAGAGAGCCAGGGCAGTTCCCACACAGGAATGGATACTGGGAAGAAAGCAGAAGCAAGATGAGTCTGTACATTCTGATTGTTGACTGCATAGCATGCACACCTCTCCCTTTTTTTCACAAACACCTTTTGAGAATATATGTCTAAAACAATGCCAATAACTGCTGTGCAACAGAAAGAACCACTTCTCAGCAGGTTCCAGTCAGCACACCTAGAGAAGAAAGCCTTAAGCTACCATTTCCCATTTTTTTATCACCACATTATGGCTGTGATTTCTCCGGTGCAGTGCTAGGCTTTCTGGGTAAAGTCACAGTGCAGTGCACCAGCACATCCTATTAAAAATTTTTATTTATTTAAAAGGGTGACAGAGAGGAGGGGGAGGGAGAGAGAGAGAGAGAACTTCCATCTGCTAGTTTACTCCCCAAATCACAGCAATGGCCAGGGCTGGTCAAGGCTGAAGCCAGGAACCAGGAGATTCATCTGGGTATCCCACATGGGTGGAGGGGCCCAAGGACTTGTACCATCTTCCCCTGCTTTTCCCAGCACATTAGCAGGGATCTGGATTGGAAGTGGAGCAGCCAGGCTTCTAACAGGAACCTATGTGGGATGCCAGCATGGCAGGCAGAGGCTTTACCCACTATGCCACAGCACCTGTCCCCACCAGGACATCTTACAGGCCAAAATGATTGACAAGCAAGAGAGTCAAATGACTTTAGAGTTTGCTGTTTCTCCCTTGGTTGTAAGTTTTAGTTGGTATTTATAATTCCTTCACTACCCATTTAATTTGCCCTCAGGAAGTTGTTCATTTGGTTTGTGTCTGCTCAGTGAGATGAACATCGCCCTTATTCAGCAAGAACCTGGGCCCTTCTTCCTACCCATGGATTGTTCATCTATTGCTTCTCTTCTGTTTCTGCTATGTGTAATAGTCGTCATCCTGGAATCTTGGAGAAGCTAACCCTGAAGTCTATGTGGCAACATTATTTTGCCTTGCTTGTTATCATTTCAGTATCATCTTACTGTTCTATTGTTGACAAAGATAAAGAGCTCCAATTGTCTACATAACAGTTTCAGCTTTGATTTCAATTGAGCATATATTAAATATCCTGGTGAATTCATTCCTGCTTGGTTTCCAGATTTCTAGATGAATAGAACCTAGTTGGAAGGAAAATAAGTGAAAACATCAGACTAGCTCACTGTATTCACTTCCTAGGACCACCATAACAAGTATCGGACACTGAGTAGATTAAACAAGAAACATTTCTGATCTCCCAACTCTGGAGGCTACAACTCTGAGATCTAAGTGTCAGCAGAGTTGCTTCCTGTGAGGGGCATGAGAGAATCTGCTTCATGCCTTTCTCCCCACCTCTGGTGGCCTCACATGTCCCTTTTCTCATGGATGACATTAGTCCTGTATCTTCTCATCATCTTCCCTTTATGTTCATATGTTCCCTCCTATAAGAACACCAGTCATATAGGATTGAGGACTACCCTAAGGATCTCATCTTAATTTGGTCATCTGACAAGACCCTATTTCTAAACAGAATTGCATTCACAAGTATTAGTGGGTTAGGACTTCAACATCTTTTTAGGGGACACAGTTCACACTTTAAGTCATTAAGCATCAAATCAAGATCAGTGTTTCTTCTCTTTCTACCTTCATTCCTCACCTGTGTGCTTTTGTGTTAGGAAAGCAGCACTATAGGGCCAGACGTTGAGGCACAGTGGGTTAAGCCGCTGCTTAGGATATCCACGTCCCATATGAGCGTTGGTTTGAAACTCATCTCCTTCACTCCTGATACAGATTTCTACTAATGTACTAATGATGGCTCTAGTACCTGGACCCATGCCACCCATGTGGGCAACTGGGTAGAGTTCCTGGCTGGTGGAATTGACCATCCCCAACTGTAGCAAGCATTTGTGGAATAAGCCAGCAGATGGAAGATTCTCTCTCTCTCACTCTCTCTCTCAATCTTCCCCTTCTGCTTTTCCCCCCTCTCTCTGTCACCTTCCTTTCAAATAAGTAGATAAATCTTTAAAAAAACAAGGAGGAAAGTAGCTGTATATTGGTGATTGCTGGTAGGAAGAATGCCCCACTTTTTTTTTTTTTTTTTTTTTTACCAAACTTTGGAAGACAATATAATGTCCCAAAGGCCAGTAAGAGAGTCCTCAATAATTAGTCAGTTCATCCTTCCATAAGACTAACTCCTTCCAGGTATTAGGGTATTTGTTAAGATCAGTGAAAACCCAGATAATCATCCTCTGATTTATGTCCTTAATTATGATGTGAATTCTGTAGTTAGAGGTACTGTTATGTGTCTTAGCATAAAACACTGACTGATTTTACCAGCAGTGATGCTGACAGAACAATTAAATCCAAGTACAGAATAAATATCTCTT
Source organism: Lepus europaeus (assembly GCF_033115175.1). Taxonomy (NCBI): domain Eukaryota; kingdom Metazoa; phylum Chordata; class Mammalia; order Lagomorpha; family Leporidae; genus Lepus; species Lepus europaeus. Next base: position 48,313,390 of record NC_084828.1, on the reverse strand, counting down.
CCTCTGAGTACAAACTGCTGCTAGCCTGTGATAGAAGAGCCCTAATTAACCAACCATTCACAAGGGGTGTTATCAGGAGAGTGGAAATGGCAGTGGACAAGCACTCCAGTATTGGGTGCTGACATCCCAAGTAAGTGCTTAACCCACTGTGTCCCAGTGCTGGCCCCCAGAAGTATCCTTAAACCAGAGAATTCTGTTAGTTGAACACAGGTCTCTCTTCATGAGGCCATAAAGGGAAGTTGATGGAGGGGAAGAAGTGGAGAGAGTGAATAACCTGCACAGACAACTTAGTTATTTCTTTAAGCTCTTGTTATTCATATCAGTAAACTATAGTTTGTGCTGTTACCACTATATTTTTTGTCCAGATGAAAAGGTAGCATCTGCTTTAAGGTGGCCTATCCTGGCCGGCACCGTGGCTTAACAGGCTAATCCTCCACCTTGCGGCGCCGGTACACCGGGTTCTAGTCCCGGTCGGGGCACCGATCCTGTCCCGGTTGCCCCTCTTCCAGGCTAGCTCTCTGCTGTGGCTAGGGAGTGCAGTGGAGGATGGCCCAAGTTCCTGGGCCCTGCACCCCATGGGAGACCAGGATAAGCACCTGGCTCCTGCCATCGGAACAGCGCGGTGCGCCGGCCGCAGCGCGCCTACCACGGCGGCCATTGGAAGGTGAACCAACGGAAAAAAGGAAGACCTTTCTCTCTGTCTCCCTCTACTGTCCACTCTGCCTGTCCAAAAAAAAAAAAAAAAAAAAAAAGGTGGCCTATCCAAATCATACTATCAATAGGTATTCTGTAGTCAGAAAGAAAGTAATTGCTTGGTGGAAAAAGCATGGCTTGCCCATCCCAACTACTGAAATTTGTCCTCTTGGATTTGCTAGGTTCTAGAGAGGATCCTGCTATCCTTTGGGAAATTTGAGCACAGTAGGATCTCATAGGTTGTTGACTAAGTTGAATGGCAGAATGCTTGAACTTTGAAATAGATAGAAAGCATTATTTTTGTTATTGTTTTAATTGTACACATTTATGTGATTTTCAATAAATATATACAACATGTACTGATTTAACAGGGTTATTAACAGTTCTATTTCTTTATCATTACCTAAGATTGACAACTAAAAGCCTCTCTTTCAGTTTACTCATAATGTATAATAGGTTATACATAGCCCACTATGCTCTAGAACTGGAGAACTTATTTCTTCTGTCTAACTATGTTTCTAAACCTGTTGTCCAACCTTCTTCTCTCTCTTCTCCCTACTTTGGTCCTAGCCTCTAGTTTCTACTATTTTACATTCAAATGAACCTTTTTAAACTTCTACATGTGAAAGAGAACATATGGTATTTGTTTCTGACTTATTTTATCTAACATCATGTCTTCCATTTCCATCCAGTTGCTGGAAATGACAGGTATCATTCTTTTCTGTGTATTTATACCATATTTTCTTTATTAATCCATTGATTCCATAGCCAAGCTATGTAGCAATAAACATGGAAGTGAATGTATTTCTTTGATATGCTGATTTCATATCCTTTAGAAACATATCCAGAAATGGGATGGTTCAAATGATAGATCTGTTTTTTAGTTTTTCTTTTTTTCAGGATTTATTTATTCACTTGAAAGTCAGAGAGATATCTATATATATAGAGAGAAGGAGGACAAGAGGGAGGGGGATATATATATATATATATATCCCATTCACTGGTTCATTTCCCCAGATGGCTGCAATAGCCAGAGTTGGGGCCAAGCTGAACCCAGGAGCCAGGAGTTTCATCCAGGTCTCCCACATGAGTTTCAGGGGCCCAAGCACTCAAACTATTTAGACCACTGCTTTTCCCAGACCATTAGCAGGGTGCTGTATAGAAAGTGGAGTAGCTGGTATCCAAACTAGTGCCCATATGGGATACCAGCATTGTAGGGGATAACATAACCCACTACACTGCAAAACCAGCCTCTAATTTTAGTTTTGTAAGATACCGCCATACTGCTCTCCATAATGTCCCTACTAATTTATATTAGTACCAACAGTGTATAATAATTTCATTTTCTCTACATCCTTACCAGCATTTGTTATTGTCTTTTTTACAAATTTTCATTTATTCATTTTACTTATTTATGAAAGAGAGAGAGAGAGGGAGGGAGTGAGGGAGAGAGAGAAAGAGAGAGAGAAAGAGAAATAGACAGAATGATGCAGATAGCTTTGCCAGTTGCCCACAACAGCTGAAGCTGGGATAGACTGAATGCAAGAACTCAATCTGGGTCTCCTACATGGATGACAGCGACCCAAATTCTTGAGTTATCAGCTGTAACCTCCCAGTGTGTGCTTTAACAGGAAGCTGGAAGGGAGAGTGGAGCAGGAACATGAACTCAAGTACTCCATTATGGGATGTGAATGTCTCAAGAGGTAGGCTTCTTAATCACTGTATTAAACACACCTACTTCTCTTTTTCATAATAACTATTCTCACTGGCATGAAATGATCTTTTTTTGTGTTTTTTGATTTGCATATCCCTAATGGCTCATGATGCTAAGCATTTTTTCATAATTTGTTGAAAATTTGCATTCTTTTATTGAGAAGCATATATTAATATAATTTCCCACATTTAAATTATATATTTTTTAATTTTTGAGTTTTTATTAATTTCTAATGTATTCTAGATATTAGTCCTTTGTCAGATTAATAGATTGCAAAAATGTTCTCCCATTCTTTAGGTTGTTTCTTCACTCTGTTGATTGTTTTGTATGCTGTGCAGAAGCTTCTTAAGTTTTTTATTATTGGGACCAGCATTGTAGCGTAGTGGATTAACCCATCACCTATGATGCTAACATCCCATGTGGGTGCTGGTTTGAGTTTTGCTACAAATATGGATATGCAGATCAATGGAACAGAATAGAAACTCTAGAAATCAATCCATGCATCTGTAACCAATTAATCTTTGACAATGGAGTTAAAATCACTCTCTAGAGAAAGGATAATCTCTTCAACAAATGGTGCTGGGCAAAATGGATCTCTATATGCAGAAGTAAGAAACAATACGCCTACCTTACACCTTATACAAAAACCAACTTAAAATGGATCAAGGATATACATCTATGACCTGATTCCCTTAAATTACTAGACGAGAACTTAGGAAAAACTGTGTAAGACATTGTAATAGGCAAAGACTTCTTGGAAAAGACCCCATTAACACAGACAATCAAAACCAAAACAGACAAATTGGATTACATCAACCTGAAAAGCTTCTGCACTGAAAAGGAAACAGGCAACAAAGTGAAAAGGCAACCAAGAGAATGGGAGACAATAATTGCAAACTATACAACAGACAAAGGATTAATATCCAGAATCTATAAAGAGCTCAAGAGACTCAACAACAACAAAACAGTCTTGTTTAGAAATGAGCAAAGGACTTGAACAAGCATTTTTCAAAAGAGGAATTTAAATGGCCAACAGACACATGGAAAAATTATCAGGATCACTAGCCAACAAGGAAATGCAAATTAAAATCACAATGAGGTTTCATTTCACCCCAGTTAGAATTGCTCCCATATAGAAATCAACAGACAGTAAATGCTGGTGAGGATATGGGAAAAAAGGTACTTTAATTCATCCTTGGTGAGAATGTAAGCTGGTATAGCCATTCTTGAAGATAATAGGGGGATACCTTAGAAAGCTGAAAATAGATCTATCATATAACCCAGCATTCCCACTCCTGGGAGTGTACCCAAATGAAATTAAATAAGCATATTAAAGAATTATATGTACCCCCATATTTCTTGCAGGTCAACTCTCAACAGTTAAGATATGGAATAATCCCAGATGTCCATCAGTGATGGTTGAATAAGGAAATTGTGATATATATATATATATATATATATATATATATATATATAACTATTCAGCCATAATAAAGAATGAAATCTTGCCTTTTTCAACAAAATGGATGTAACAAGAAACCATTATTTTTAGTGAAATAAGCCAGTCCCCAAAAGACAAATACCATGTTTCTATTATCCGTTACTGTTGAGGAACAATATTCTTTATCCGCTTAGAATTTGTTGAACTCTTTACTTAGTATAGGGTTCATCTTATGAGTATAAAATAAACTGAAGGTTGATCATTATAAAAACTAAAAGAGAGAATAAGAGAAGAAGTAGGAGGAAGGGTATATATGTGGGCAGGAAGGAGGATTGGGTGGGAAGTATCACCATGTTCCTAGATCTGTATGTACAACATTCATGAGATTTGTTCACCTTAAAAATTTTAAAACAAAATTCTCCCTTTTTATTTGTGGCTTCTTTTTTATTGATAAATCCAGCTAAAATTTATTAATTTATTAATTTTGTTTACTTTTTTATGTAGACATAGTTATTTAAGGTATACAAACTTCATGCATTTCATATATACAATTTGAGGAACATAGTGATTCTTCCCACCTTCCCTCCTTCCTGTCAACACTCCCATGCTTCTTCTCCTTCCCTCTCCTATTCTCATTCTTACTTTATACAAAGATCTAATTTCAATTAACGTTATACTCATAAGATTAACCCTACACTAAGTAAAGAATTCAACAAACTATATGGGAAAAAAAACTCACCCTCAACAGTCAAAACAAGGGCTGCTCAGAATCATCGCTTCTCAAAGGGTCAATATCAGTGCTATATATTACCTTTTAGGTACTCTATTAATTACCACAGATCAGGAAGAATGCATGGTATTTGTCTTTTTGGGGTCTTGTTTCATACTTCTACATGTGGAGATTCAGTTTTCCCAGAACCATTATTGAAGAGACTGTCCTTGCTGCAGGGATTGATTTTAGCTCCTTTGTCAAAGATAGGTTAGTTGTAGATGCATTAATTTATTTCTGGAGTTTCTATTCTATTCCTTTGGTCTACCTATCTGGTTTTGGGGTTTTAATTTTTTTTTTAATTTATTTTTTGCCAGCACTACGCTGTTTGATTATAACTACCATGTAGTATATCTTGAAATCTAGTATTGTGATGTCTCCAGCTTTGTTTTTGTTGTGTAAGATTGCTTTAGCTATTCAGGGTCTCCTGTATTTCTATATGAATTTCAACATTGTTTTTTCTAGTTCTGAGAAGAATGTCCTTGGTGTTTTGATTGTAATTGTATTGAATCTGTAAATTGCTTTCAGTAGTATGGACATTTTGATGATACTGTTTCTTCCAATCCATGAACATGGAAGCTTTTTCCATTTTTTGTGTCTTCTCCTCTTTCTTTATTTAATGTTTTGTAATTTTCATCATAGAGATTTTTGACATCCTTGGTTAATTTTGTTCCAAGTCATTCAATTTTTTTGTAGCTATTGTGAATGGGATTGATCGTAGAAGTTCTCTCTCAACCATGGCATTGTCTGTGTATATAAAGGCTATTGATTTTTGTGTGTTAATTTTATATCCTGACACTTACCAAACTCTTTTATGAGTTCCAAGAGTCTCTTAGTGGAGTCTTTTGGTTCACCTTTGTACAGAAACATGTCATCTGCAAATAGGGATAATTTGACTTCTTCCTTCACAATTTGTATCCATTTGATTTCTTCTTCTTGCCTAATGACTCTGGCTAAAAATTCCTGGACTATATTAATAGCAATGTTGAAAGTGGGCATCCTTCTCGTTGGGAATGCTTTCAACTTTTCCCCATTCAATAAGATGTTGTCTGTGAAGGTTGTGTCATGAATTGCCTTAATTATGTTAAAGAATGTTCTTTCTATACCCAATTTGCTTAAGATTTTTTTCATCATGAAAGGATGCTATATTTTTTCAAATGCGTTCTCTGTATCTTGACATAATATTGCGGTTTTTGTTATTAAGTTTGTTGATGTGATATATCACATTTATTGCTTTGCGAATGTTGAAACATCCCTGCATACCAGGGATAAATCCTATTTGGTCCGGATGAATGATCTATCTGATGTGTTGTTGGTTTTGATTGGGCAGTATTTTATTGAGGATTTTTGTGTCTATGCTCATCAGGGAAATTGGCTTATAATTTTCTTTCTGTGTTGTATCTTTTTCTGGTTTAGGGATTAGGTGATGCTGACTTCATAGAAGGAGTTGGGGAGGATTCCCTCCCTTTTAATTCTTTTGAATAACTTGAGAAGAATTGGAATTTGTTCTTTAAGCCATCCAACCCTGAGCTTTTCTTTCTTGGGAGTTTCTTTATTACTGATTCAGTTTCCATCTGGGTTATTGGTCTGTTTTGGTTTTCTGTGACTTCATGGCTCAATTTTGGTAGGTTGCATTTTCCAGGAATCTATCCATTTCTTCTAGGTTTCCCAATTTGTTGGCATAAAGCTCTTTGTAGTAAATATGATGATTCATTTTATTTCTGTGGTATCTATTGTTACATCTCCTTTTTCAGCTCTGATTTTATTAATGTTTGCCTTCTCCCGCTTATTTTTGGTTTGTTGTGCCAATGGTGTATCAGTTCTGTTTATTTAAAAAAAAAAACTGGATCTTTGTCTCATTGATCTTTTGTATTTTTTGTTTTAATTTTGTTGATTTCTTCTCTAATTTTAATTTGGTTTGTTGTTGCTTTTCTAGGTCCTTGAGATGCTCATTTATTTGGTATCTTTCCAATTTCTTGATGTAGGCACCAGTTGCTAAAAACTTCCCTTTTTTTTAATTAAACTTTTATTTAATGAATATAAATTTCCAAAGTACAGCTTATGGGTTACAATGGCTTCCCCCTCCCAAAACTTCCCTCCCACCCACAACCCTCCCCTTTCCCGCTCCCTCTCCCCTTCCAATCACATCATGATTCATTTTCAATTCTCTTTATATACAAAAGATCAGTTTAATATATATTAGGTAACGATTTCAACAGTTTGCCCCCATATAGCAACACAAAGTGAAAAAAAAAATACTGTTGGAGTACTAGTTATAGCATTAAATAAGAGTGTACAGCACATTAAAGACAGAGATCCTACATAATATTTTTTTAAAAATTAATTAATTTTCTATGCCATTTCCAGTTTAACACCAGGTTTTTTTTTTCATTTCCAATTATCTTTATATACAGAAGATCGATTCAGTATATAATTAGTAAAGATCTCATCAGTTTGTACCTACGCAGAAACACAAAGTGTAAAAATACTGTTTCAGTACTAGTTATAGCATCACTGCACATTAGACAACACATTAAGGACAGTTCCCACATGGGATGTAAGTACACAGTGACTTCTGTTGCTGACTTAACAATTTGACACTCCTGTTCATGGCGTCAGTAATCTCCCTAGGCTCTAGTCATGAGTTGCCAGGGCTATGGAAGCCTTTAGAGTGCGCTGACTTTGATCTTATTCCGATAGGGTCATAGTCAAAGTGGAAGTTCTCTCCTCCCTTCAGAGAAAGGTACCTCCTTCTTTGATGGCCCCGTTCTTTCCACTGGGATCTCACTCACAGAGATCTTTCATTTAGGTCTTCTTCTTTTTCTCTTTTCCATGGTATCTTGGCTTTCCATGCCTACAATACTCTCATTGGCTCTTCAGCCAGATCCGAATGCCTTAAGGGCTGATTCTGAGGCCAGAGTAAAAACTTCCCTGTTAACACCACCCTTGCTGCATCCCATGAGTTTTGATATACTGTATTTTCATCTTCATTCATTTCCAAAATTTTTTTATTTCTCTTTTGATTTCTTCTATGACCTTGTGTTCATTCAAGAATATGTTGTTCAGTTGCCATGTGTTTGCATATTTCTAAAGATTCTTCTGGCCAGGGAGTTCTTGTATGTGCTAGAGGGTGGGGCAAATATACAGGGTGACACCCACATTGGGCATGGTAGATCTCTTTGTTATGAGAGGGGAGGGTTTGATCAGCTCCGTTGGCATAATCACACCCTCACCTCCTCTCTTCCAAAGTGGGCAATACCCAGTGTCCGAGTGCTAGCACACATTGGGTGCAATACTCATCCATGCTGCCACAAGAACCACACAAAGGATCCGTGCAGTCCTCAGTGTTAGCATGGATACTTCCCCCATGACCTACTGTGGGTAATCAGGGAGCCCTGATCATGTGGAGCTGCCCACAGTGCCTGCCCAGAGACCCAGCCACACCCTATGCCCTTCAACGCAGCCACAGTGTTCCCACAGTCCCAGCACACAAGTATCCCACAGTGACAAGGTGTCAAGAATCCATTGTATCCCGCTAGTCTGTCCTGTCCACAGAGAGGTGGAGACGCTCCCAGAGCCAGATGCCTGTGGGTGCTCTGCTTAGGCAGTTTGTACCCCAGAGCCTGTAATGTGTTGGGAGGCTGGGGGAACTTCACAGTCCTACATGGGTGCCCAGCCCCCGTCAGTCCTCCCAGCCAGACTCAGGCCTCTCCTCTTGGTTGGTTACTGTGGTGTCCACACAAGTTAGTGCATCTGTTACATATGTCCAAAATGGCACCTGCCGTCTCTGTTGCCAGGCACCGATCTCAGGGTGATAGGGAGAGAAACATGCCCCCTTTTTTCCTCTAGGCTGGCATGTACCCTGCCCCTCACAGGGCTCAGAATGGACTCCTGTGAGGCTCTCCCTGCAGCTGTGTCACCAGTGCAGAGGCTGCTACAGTCTGGTCTCATCTCACACTCCAGAGCTGACACTGAGAATCTCAGCGGCTGCAATCCTATGTTGTGCTAAAGCTTGTGCTGCACATCCACACCCTCCGCATAGATCCACAGCGGCCCTCTTCCTTCCGTGGAATTTCCACTGCAATTTTTTCCCTTTTTCCTGAGATTGCACTCTCTCCACTTTTTTTAAACTACCTGCCCCGAATCTAGAGCAGTAAACTCCCTCCCTATTCTGCCATGGATTTCCGGCTATTGTTGTTTGTCTTTCAAATAAACAACTCTTGGTTTCATTGGTGCTTTGTATTTTTATTTAGTCTCTATTTCATTGATTGCCACTCTGATCTTTGTTATTTCTTTCCTTCTACTAACTATGGCTTTGGTTTATTCTTGCTTTCTTTTATTCTGGTTCCTAACTGCATGTGGCAGCTTTTGGACTCCTATGGAAAGTGTATCCGAGTAGAACACCTGAAGATAGAATGTGCCTCAAAAATAAGAGAGCCACCAAAATTTATTCTTCTACCTTAGTGACGGACACCCAGGTACATAACAAATTTTCTCTCACTTGGGCAAGAATACTCCAATATGATCAAATTGTTGCTGAAAATAGTCTGGTACTGTAAAGTCTATGGAAGGAATGAGAGTTTAGGTCTATAGTTATTATTTGATCAATTGCTCTCCATAAGCCTCAGTTTTATAAAAAATAAATTAAAAGGCAGAGTTACAGCAAAAGAGCAGGAGATAGACAGAGAGATATATAGAGAGATCTTCCATTCACTGTTTCACTCCCCAGATGGCCACAATGGCCAGAGCTGTGCCAGGCTGAAGCCAAGAGCCTAGAACTCCATTTGGGTCTCCCACATGGGTAGCAGAGTTGGGCCATCTTCTGCTGCCTTCCTAGGTGCAATAGCAGGGAGCTGGATGGGAAGTGGAACAAGCAGGACTTGAACTGGGTGCTTATATGGGATGCAGGTGTCACAGGCAGCCTTTTAACCTGCTGTGACCCAGCCCTGGGCCTCATAAGCCACAATTCTAATATGCTTTAAATCTTAGAGATTTTACTTCCCGGAGGCTAATATCCAATAATTACCACAGGTGTTTTGAATTTCTTTCCTTATTGTAATCTCCCAGGCAAGATATTTTATTTTTTCAAGAAGCTGAGTCCTGTAAAAAAAATTATTTATTTCATGGCAGAGAGTCAGAGAGAGAGACAGAGAGAGAGAGAGAGAGAGAGAGAGAAAGGGAGAGCACATTAGCTCTTATCCATTGGCTCACTCCACAAATATCCACAATGATTGAGGGGCAGAAGCTGAGAGCTAGAAAGGCAACCCAGGTTTCGGGTGGCAGGAACTCATCTACTGTAGCCCTCGCCACTGCCTCCCAGGATCTGTATTAACAGCAAGCTGGAATTGGAATCTATAGCTGGTCGTGGGACCCATGCAGGTATTCTAACTACTTAGGTCAAACACTTACCACAGGATATTTTGTTTTGCATTTGAGAAAGTAGGACAAAAGTTTACTATATGGAAGCTATAAACAGAAGGCTACAGAGTGGTTACAGAAGGATGTTTCTTCAAGGGCATCTCCCTTTCCTTCATTCAAGGGGTTCTGGATCAGGCAGTTGACTCCTGATTGGTAATCAAAGAAAGATGGTGATTCTTTTGCATTGTGACTGAAGTACAACCTCTTTTGCCAACCCGGGATGATTTTTTTTTTTTTTTTTGACAGGCAGAGTGGATAGTGAGAGAGAGAGACAGAGAGAAAGGTCTTCCTTTTTGCCGTTGGTTCACCCTCCAATGGCCGCTGCGGCCGGCGCATCTCGCTGATCCGAAGCCAGGAGCCAGGTGCTTCTCCTGGTCTCCCATGCGGGTGCAGGGCCCAAGGACTTGGGCCATCCTCCACTGCCTTCCCGGGCCATAGCAGAGAGCTGGCCTGGAAGAGGGGCAACCGGGATAGAATCCGGCGCCCCAACCGGGACTAGAACCCGGTGTGCCGGTGCCGCAAGGCGGAGGATTAGCTTGTTAATCCACGGCGCCGGCCTTGTTTGTTTTTTTAAAGGCAGAGAAAGAGAGAGAGAGGACTTCCATCTACTGATTTACTCCGCAAGTGACTGTAATAGCCCAGGGTGGGCCAAACCAAAGCCGGGAGACCAGCACTCAATATCAGTCTTTCATGTGGGTGGCAGGGACCCCAGTACTTGAGCCTGCTGCTCCTGCTGCCTCCTGGGGTGCACATTAGGAAGAAGCTGCAATTGGAAGCAGAGCTAGGACTTGAACCCAGGCAGCCCTATTTGAGGTATAGGTATCCCATGTAGTGTCTCAACCACTCTGCCAAATGCCTACCCTACCCACCAAGTTTTTATGTGAAACACTCAATGCAGCCATGGATCCCGCAACAATGACCCACCCTAGGCAATCAGGGAACTCTGAGTGTGTGGAACCACCCACAGCAACTGCCCTGAGACCCATCCACACCCTGCACCCTCCCAGGCAGCCTCAGTGGTTCCACAGTCCCAGCACACCAGGCTCCCACACTCACAGGGCACCGAGGATCCACTCTGCCCTGCCAGTCCATCCTATCCACAGAGAGATGAAGACATTCCCAGAGTCAGCAAACGGTGGGTCCTCCGCCCAGGCAGCCTAAACCCCAGAGCTTGTGGGGGCACCGCACAGTCCTCCGTGGGTGTCCAACCCCCTGTCAATCCTTCCAGCCAGACTTAGTCGTTTCATCTTGGCTGGTTGCTGGGTGTGAGAACATAAGCTGGCTCAGCTGTTGTTTGTCCAAAATGATGCCCATCCTCTCTTAGCTAGTTGCAGGGCACCATTGTCAGGGGGTTGAGGAGAGAGAGGGACTTGCCCCTCTTTCCCCTCTAGGTTGGCAGGTACACTGTCCCCCATAGGGATCCAGGCCAGATTCACAGTAGGCTCTCCCTGCAGTTTGATTGCCAGTGGCTTGGGCTGCTGCAGTCTGTTCTCACCTCACTCTCCAAAGCTGGTGCTGAGGCTCTCGGCCGCTGGGGTCCTGTGTTGTGTCCATGCTTGTGCTGCTCATCCATATCCTCCATGTAGATCCACAGCACCCCTCTAACTCCTGTAGAATTTCCACTGCAATTTTCCCCCTAACTCTTCCCTGAGATTGCACTCTCTCCACTTTTTTTTTTAACTATCTTCCCCTAGACTCGAGCAGTAAGTTCCCTTCCTTTTCTGCCATCTTAGAATCTCCAATCTTTTTTTTTTTAAAGATTTATTGATTTATTTGAAAGGCAGAGTTAGAGAGACAGATACAGAGAAATGGATAAAGATGAGAGAGAGAGAGAGAGAGAGAGATTCTTTCCAGATGTCCACATCAGCCAGTGCTGGGCCAGGCTGAAGCCAGGAGCCCAGAGCTCCAGAGCTTCTTCTGAGTCTCCAACTTGGGTGTAGGGTCTCCAGCACTTGAGCCATCTTCTGCTTTCAGTAGCAGGGAACTGGATCAGAAGTGGAGCAGCTGGGACTCGAACTGGTGGTCATATGGGATGCTGAGGTTGCAGGCAGCAGCTTAATGCACTGTGCCACAGCTCCAACCCCTCTCCAATAATTTATCTTTCATGGTATTGGTAAAAATATAAAAATAAAATTATGACTTCCTGCATTTATATGAAATTTTCTCTCTATCCGAATGGTACATTTGGCATTTTCTCCGTGAGTCTCCCAGTTATCCTGTGAATGCCCCTTCACAGCTTTGGAAAAATGTTACCCTTACTTTGGCTGTATCAGAAGTTATCATTCACTCCCCCTCTGCCTATTCTGATTTTAATTTCTTGAAAACTTCTCACCCTCCCACTAGTATTGCCGAGAATGTTAATGATGATCTCATTATTATACCAACTGTACACATTTAACTCTCATTGTTAGTAACATTTTTCCAGCATTTGGATATTGTAGAAACTCTCTTATCTTTTTGAAATTCACTTTTATGTCTGTAAACATTGTTGTCTTGCAGTTTTTCCCCCTGTGTACGTATGTCTTCATATTCTGCTTTTTTTTTCTTTTTTTTTTTTTGATGACCCATGCTTTCTCTTAAATGTTAAGAGTTTCCTGAGGTCCAATTTTAAAAACACTTATTTTATTTTAATTGACAGATAATAATTGCATGTATTTATGGTATACAGTGTGCTGTTTTGATACATGTATACATTGTGGAGTGATCAAATCAGGCTAATAGGAGTATCGCTCACATCAAATACTTATGATTTAGTGTGGTAAGAACATTTAAACCCTCCCTTAGTTATTTTTGAAATGTACAATATATTGTTATGAAACTGAGCTTCCATTTAGATTTTGTGGCTTCATTGGACATCTTTTACCAGCTTAAACTGCTAGCTCCTTTTTACTGACTCCTTAACATCTTAAAACTATTCAGGTAATCCAAGTGTCTTAGTCCATTTTCTGTGACTGTAAATGAATACCTGAGAGTTGGTAATTTATAAAGATCAATTTATTTCTTAAAGTTCTGGAGGTGGGGCACCCAAGAGCAAGGCCCTGCCTTCTGATGAGGGCCTTCTGGCTACATCACAACATGGGGAAGGCATCCTGTAATGAGACAGGGCACAGATGATAGCTCAGGTCTCTTTATCTTCTTATGAAGCCACTAATGCTGTCACAGGGACCGTGTTCTCATGACCTCATCTAATCCTAGTTGCCTCCCAAAAGCCCTGCCTCCAAATACCATTAACATATGACTTTGGGGATTAAATTGCCAACATATGAACTTTTTGGGGACATGTTCAAACCATAACACCAAGTATAATGCAATCTAATTTGTAAATACATTTACATACTAAAAAAATGCATCTGTAGTACCTATAATGTAATCAATGTAAATGTAATCAATAAAGTATCAATGTAATGTTTTAGCCTATTCATCATCTTCTAAACATTGTCTGCCTATATACACTCTTAGAAAGTACTGTGTAAGTACAAGAAGGGAATTGTGCCCTATATATTATGTTAACTTTATATTTCACCTAAAAGTATGCTGACTGTTTTCTTACTGGTAAGTTAAAATCTACATCACCCTAGGTTTTTATTGTATTTATCCAAAGTCATATTTTTGGATAATCAGATCATTTTTAGTATTTTGCTTATATCAATAATAGTGTCATGCATATATATTACAATATATATACCACAATGTTATATTTATACACACCTCCATGTTCATTTCTTTAAATTATTTCCTAGGAATAGAATTGCTAGCTGAATGTCTAAATAGCATGCCTATTTTAAAGGTTTTGCATATACCTTGTTAGATTTCTCTTTGGAAATCTGCTTTTAAAAGTAGATTTTTAAGTTTCCTCATTTTTGCCAGTGTTATTCTTTTTAAAGTCTTTGTCAATGCAATAGTCATGAAAAAGATACAACTTTGAAGGGAGTGTGGGGATTTGGGTGTCTTATCTTGAAGTGAAACTTGGCCAAAATACTTAAGAAAACCTTGTGACTGGAGGTTCTGGATCACAAAGTGAAATTCAGCCACAAATATAATTGTTACCATGTGTTTGTCTTCTGTCTGGTGAGGCTTGAAGGAGTTCTGGAAACGTCCCAACCTCCTTTTATCCATATGTTTATTAGTCATTTTATTTTTAATGAAATGCCTATTGATGCTTTTATTCCATTACTCTTTTTTTTTTAAATTTTTTGACAGGCAGAGTGGACAGTGAGAGAGAGAAACAGAGAGAAAGGTCTTCCTTTGCCATTGTTTCACCCTCCAATGGCCGCCGCGGTAGGCGTGCTGCTGCCGGCACACCGTGCTGATCCGATGGCAGGAGCCAGGCGCCCCTCCTGGTCTCCCATGGGGTGCAGGGCCCAAGCACTTGGGCCATCCTCCACTGCACTCCCTGGCCACAGCAGAGAGCTGGCCTGGAAGAGGGGCAACCGGGACAGGATCGGTGCCCCGACCGGGACTAGAACCCGGTGTGCCGGTGCCGCAAGGCAGAGGATTAGCCTATTGAGCCGCGGCGCCGGCTATTCCATTATTCTGATGGGGATTTTTAATTCTTATTGATTTGTAGGTTCTCTGGATATGTTAAAAGTATTAAACCTCTTTCATATTAGTTGCATCTTTTCTGTGGTTTATACCTTGAATTTTCTTAGTAGTAATTGTGTTTTGAGATAAACAGATCTTTTTCCTCTGCTTCCAGATTTCTTTTCTTTTTTTTTTTTAAATCTTTTTTTTTTTTTTTTTTTTTTTGACAGGCAGAGTGGATAGTGAGAGAGAGACAGAGAGAAAGGTCTTCCTTTTTGCCATTGGTTCACCCTCCAATGGCCGCTGCGGCCGGCGTATTGCGCTGATCCGAAGCCAGGAGCCAGGTGCTTCTCCTGGTCTCCCATGCGGGTGCAGGGCCCAAGGACTTGGGCCATCCTCCACTGCCTTCCCGGGCCATAGCAGAGAGCTGAACTGGAAGAGGGGCAACCGGGATAGAATCCGGTGCCCCAACCGGGAGTAGAACCCGGTGTGCTGGCACCGCAAGGCGGAGGATTAGCCTGTTAAGCCACGGCGCCAGCCCAGATTTCTTTCCTTTTCTTCTCTTTTCTTTTTCTTTTTTTTATTTATTTGACAGGTAGAGTTTTAGACAGTGAGAGAGACAGGGAGAAAGGTCTTCCTTCTGTTGGTTCACTCCCCAAATGGCCGCTCTGGCTGGTACTGCACCTATCCAAAACCAGGAGCCGGGTGCTTCTCCCTGGTCTCCCATGCAGGTGCAGGGCCCAAGGACTTGAGCCATCCTCCACTGCACTCCCGGGCCACAGCGGAGAGCTGGACTGGAAGAGGAGCAACCGCGACTAGAACCCAGTGCCCATATGGGATGCCGGTGCTGCAGGCGGAGAATTAACCAAGTGAGCCATGGCGCCTGCCCCCCAGATTTGTTTTCATAATTTTTCTGTTTGATGTGAACTTTAGGGTGATGCAAACGGAATGAATCTCCAACTCCATTGATATATGCATGTAGTAAAACCCTGCTGGGCTGGCGCCGTGGCTCAATAGGCTAATCCTCCACCTGCGACTCCCGCACCCCGAGGTTCTAGTCCCGGTCGGGGTGCCAGATTCTGTCCTGGTTGCCCCTCTTCCAGGCCAGCTCTCTGCTATGGCCCAGGTCCTTGGGCCCTGCACCCACATGGGAAACCAGGAGAAGCACCTGGCTCCTGACTTCAGATCAGCGCGATGCACAGGTCACAGGGCTCCGGCCAAGGCAGCCATTGGAGGTTGAACCAACAGCAAGAGGAAGACCTTTCTCTCTGTCTCTCTCTCTCTAACTGTCCACTCTGCCTGTCCAAAAAAAAAAAAAAAAAAAAAAATCTGCTGTGTGTACTAAGTGGGATAAAAAATATTCAATTTGTAAAAATGAAAAATGTGTTGTATTTGATTACCTGTTCACAAAAATGTTAAGACTGAACCTATGTAGCTAGCTGACCAGGTGTGGGGTTCTAGATATACGATCTAGATTATGTCCTGTTCCCTGCTACAGCATAACACTCTGCAGTGTGGTTATTGGCTCAGATCAATGTTGATGAGAAAGATCGATAGTCCTGGCACTCACTGGGATTCTAAGGATTGCAGCCATCTGAGAGTCTCCTGCTTACAGGGTACTGTTTTTCCAGAAAAATTTAGACACTACAGTTTTTGAGAATCCTGGAGCCTTATGAACACATGTTCTATACATCTGTTGCTCTGCTACTATGCCACACTGGCAAAGTTATTATTTATCTCACTTTATAGTTCATTTTGAATATCTGAAAGAGTGTAATAGCCAACAACTACCAATACTTGCATAAATCATAGCATGAATGAAAAGGATAAGAGGAATATGCAGAACAATTGACCCCAAAGGGAACAGTTAATTGAAGACACATAAAATTACTTTAAAAAATTTGTAAAAATATCCTCCATATATTTGAGAGAATCTGGCATCCATAAAATAAAATTAGGCTGCTATGAAAAAGGAAAATTGAAGACATAAAATATAATTTTCAAATTTAAAGTTATTTACATTTCTCTAAACATTTTTTGTTTATTCTTCCAAGCAGACTTTAAAGATAAAATTGTACAATATTCAGTAGACTTTTGAGTGAAATTAAAGTGGGAGGCATTTTAAAGAGTTGTATTTTCCTATCTAGGATCATGATCTGAGACACTATATAAGAATTTTTATATGTCTAACAGTAACATTTTATGGCCTTTGTCATATGGATCTTTTTTATTAATTTAAAATGTTTAAGGTAAACAAATTTCATATTTACAGATTTAGGAACATAGTAATACTTCCCACCCCACCCTGCCTCCCACCCATGCTCCTCCTTCCTCTCTTATTCCATCTCTCAATTTTTACAGTGATGTACTTTCAGTTTATTTTATACTCATAAGATTACCCTATACTAAGTTAAAAGTTCAACAAATACTATAAAAAAAAAAAAACTGTTCCTCAACAGTAGAGACAAGGATTGTAAACATTCAATGAATTTCAAAGTGTCAGTTTCAGTCCTATACATTACTTTTCTAGAACTCTGTTAGTTACCACAGACCAAGGAAAATATATAGCATTTGACTTTCAGGGACAGGCTTATTTCACTAAGTATAATGGTTTCCAGTTGTATCCATTTTATTGCAAAAGACAGAATCTCATTCTTTCCTGAAGAGTATTCCATACCATGTGTATATCACACTTTCTTTAACCAGTCATCAGTTGATGGACATCTGGGTTGATGCCATATCTTAACTATTGTTAATTGAGCTGCAGTAAACATGGGGGTACAGATAACTCTTTCATATGCTGATTTCATTTTGTTTGGGTAATTCCCATGAGTGGGTTTTGAGTCATATAGTAGATCTATTTTCAGCTTTCTGAGGTATCTCATACTGTCTTCCACACTGGCTGTATTGATTTACATTTCCACCAATAGTAGATTAGAGTACCGTTTCTCCATATCCTTGCCAGCATTTATTGTTTGTTGATTTCCATATGAGAGTTGTTCTAACTGGAGCGAGGTGAAACCTCATTATATTTTTCATTCACATTTCCCTGATTTGAGAGGATCTGGCATCCATAAAACAAAATTAGGCTGCTATGAAAAAGGAACATTGAAGACATAAAATATAATTTTCAAATTTAAAGTTATTTACATTTCTCTAAATTTTTTTTATTCATTCTTCCAAGCAGACATTAAAGATAACATAAAATTGTCTAGTGATGTCTAGTGATCCTGAGCATTTTTTTCATGTGTTTATTGGCCATTTGAATTTCCTCCTTTAAAAATGCTGTTGAAATCCTTTGCCCATTTCTTAACTGGATTGTTAGTTTTGTTGTTGTTGAGTTTATTGTGCTCTTTATAGATTCTGGAGATTAATCCTATTTGAGTTGTATAGTTTGCAATTATTTTTTCCCATTCTGTCAGCAGCCTCTTTACTTCATTGTGTGTTTCCTTTACAGCCAGAAGCTTCTCAGCTTGATTTAATCTAATTTGTCTATTTTGGCTCTGATTTATTGTGCTTCTGGGGTCTTTTCCAAGAAATTTTTACCTATGCCAATGTCTTACAGAATTTTCCCTGTCTTCTCCTCTAGTAATTGATGGCATTAGATCATAGGTTTAGGTCCTTGATCCATTTTGAGTTGATTTTCGTAAAAGGTGTAAGGTAGGGGTGTTGTTTCATACTTCTGCATGTGTAGATTCAAATTTCCCACTAACATTTGTTGAAATGACTGTCTTTTCTCTAGCAAGTGACTTTAGCTCCTTTGTCAAAGATTAGTTGGTTGTATATGCGTGGATTGATTTCTGGAATTTCTATTAAGTTCCATTGGTCTATATGTCTATATATGTGCCAGTACCAGGCTTTTATTATTATAACTGCCCTGTAGTATGTCCTGAAATCTGGTATTGTAATGCCTCTGGCTTTGTTTTTGTTGTTAAAACTGCTTTAGTTATTCAGGGTCTCATGTGTTTCCATATGTATTTTAGCATTGTTTTTTCTAGATTTGAGAAGAATGTCATTGGCATTTTAATTGGGACCACACTGAATTGGTAAATTGCTTTTGGTAGTGTGGACATTTTGATGATATTATTTCTTCCAATCTGTGAACATGGAAATTTTTTCCATTTTTTTTGTGTGTCTTTGTCCTTTTCTTTAAAGTTTTGTCATTTTCATCATACATCTTCACTTCCGTAGTTAAATTTATTCCAAAGTAAAAAAAAAAAAAAAAAACAATTTTTTTTTTGTAGCTATAGTGAAAGGGATTGATCTTAGAAATTTGTTCTCAGCCATGGCATTGACTGGGTATACAGAGGGTGTTTTTTTGTGTGTGTTAATTTTATACCCTGCCACTTTACCAAACTGTTTATGTGTTCCAATAGTCTCTTCATGGAGTCTTGGTTCATCTCTATATAGAAGCATGTCATCTGCAAACAGGGATAATTTGACCTTCTTCTTACCAACTTGTATACCTTTGATTTCTTTTTCTCATCTAATGGCTCTGAATAAAACTTCCAGGACCATATTAATAGCAATGTTGAAAGTGGATAGCCTTGTCTGGTTCCAGATATTAGTGTAAATGCTTCCAATTTCCCCCCATTCAATAAGGTGATGGCTGTGGGTCTGTCATAAATTGCCTTGATTGTGTTAAAAAATGTTCCCTTTATACCCAATCTGCTTAATGCTTTTATCTTGAGACAATGGTGTATTTTATCAAATGCTTTCTCTACATCAATTGAGATAATCATATGGCTTTTATTCTTCAATTTGTTAATGTGATATATCACATTTATTGAACCATCCCTGCATACTAGGGATAAATCCCATATGTTCTGGGTGATTGGTCTTTCTGATGTGTTGTTGGATTTTATTAGCTAGTATTTTGTTAAAGATTTTTGCATCTATGTTTTTCAGTGATGTTGGTCTATAGTTCTCTTTCTTGTCTCTGTTTCTGTTTTTGGAATTAAGGTGATGCTGGCCTCATAGAAGGAGTTTGGAAGGATTCCCTCCTTTTCAATTGTTTTGAATAGCTTGAGAAGGATTTGGATTAGCTCTTCTTTAAAAGTCTGGTAGAATTCAGCTGTGAAGCCATCCAGTTCTGTGTTTTTCTTTGTTGGGAGGTTCTTTATTACTGCTTCAATCTCCTTCTTGGTTATTGGTCCCTTTAGGTTTTCAATATCTTCAGGACTCCATTTTGTAGATTGTATGTGTTCAGGATTCTGTTTCTTCTAGATTTTTCCAATTTTTGGAATACAGCTCTTTATAGTAATTACTGATGTTTCCTTTTATTTTTGTAATATCCATTGCTATATCTCCTTTTTCATCTCTGACTTTATTAATGTGAGTCTTCTCCCTCTTTTTGTGGTTAGTTGAACCAATTGTGTATCAATTTTGCTTATTTTTTCAAAATATGTTCTCTTCACTTCACTGGTATTTTGTATTTTTTTTCAATTTTTTTATATCCTCCCTAATTTTAATTATTTCATTTCTCCTAATAATTCCTAATAGCTGTTTGTAGTATCTCTTGATGATTTGTTTTATTTCTGTGGTATCTCTTGTTATAGCTCCCTTTTCATCTCTTATTTTCTTAATTTTGGTCTTCTCCTGTTTGTTGGGTAGTTAGACCAATGGTGTATCAATTTTGCATTTTTTCAAAAAAAAACAGCTCTTCATTTCACTGATCTTTTATATTTTTGTTTAGATTTTGCTTATATCTTCTAACATTAATTATTTCTTTCCTGCTACTTATTTTGCTTTTTGTTGTTGTTTTTCTAGGTCCTTGAATGCATTGATAGCTCATATTTATTTGGTTCCTTCCCAATTTTTTTAATGTAGGTACCAATTACTAAAAACTTACCCTCTTAACACTTCTGTTGTTGTATCCCGTAAGTTGTGATATGTTGTATTGTCACCTTCATTTGTTTCCAGGAATTTTTTGATTTCACTTTTGACCTTCTTTTATGACTCACTGTTCATTCAGGAACATGTTGTTCAGGCGCCGTGTGTTTGCATATTTTCTAGAGATTCTTGAGTTGTTGATTTCCAGTTTCATCCCATTGTGGTCAGAAAAGATGCATGGTATGATACCAAATTTTTTTGAATTTGCTGACACTTGCTTTATGGCCTAGCATATAGTCTATCCTAAAGAAAGTTCCGTGCACTGATGAAAGAACGCATATTCTTCAACTGTGGGATGAAAAGTTCTATAAACATCAGTTAAATCTATTTTTTCAATAGAGTAAATTAGCTCTGCTGTTTCTTTGTTCATTTTTTTTTTTTTATTTTGACAGGCAGAGTTAGACAGTAAGAGAGAGAGAGACAGAGAGAATGGTCTTCTCTTCCATTGGTTCATCCCCACAAATGGCTGCTATGGTCGACGCGCTGGGCCGATCTGAAACCAGGAGCCAGGTGCTTCCTCCTGGTCTCCCATGCAGGTGCAGGGTCCAACCACTTGGGCCATCCTCCACTGCTCTCCTAGGCCACAGCAGAGAGCTGGACTGGAAGAGGAGCAACCGTGACAAAATCCGGCATCCCAACCGGGACTAGAACCCGGGGTGCCGGCGCCACAGGTGGAGGCTTAGCCAAGTGAGCTGTGGCGTCGGCTCTTTGTTCATTTTCTTTCTAGTTGATCTACCCATTGATGAAAGAGGGGTTTTGAAGTCTCCTATTACTATTGTATTGGAGTTTATGTTGCCCTTTAGAATAGTTAACATTTGTCTTAAATAACTAGGCACCTAGCACTGGGTACGTATGCACTTACTATAGTCACTTCTGCGTGTAGAATTTATCCTTGAATCATTACATAATGCCCTTCTTGTCTCTTTTGACAGTTTTTTGTTAAAGTCTATTGTTTCTCATATTAGAATGGCTACACTTGCTCATTTGTTTTCCTTAGCATGGAATATCTTTATCCATCCTTTGACTTTCAGTCTGTGTGTTTCTTTGTTGGTGAGGTATGGTTCATATAGGCAGCAAATAGATGTCTTTTTTTTAATCCATTTGCCAGTTTGTATTTTTTAATTGGAGAATGCAAGCCATTTACATTCAAGGTTACTGCTAATAAATAATGACTTGGCCCTGCCATTTTTCCATTAATATTCCTATTGTAAGCTTTGGATTTCTTTTGTACTTTTATTGGGAGTTTTTCTGTTTTATAATGATGACTATCTTTCTATGTTTCTATGTGTAGTACATCCTTAAGCATAATTTGTAAGGCTGGACAAGTGGTAACAAATTCTTTCAATTTCTGTTTGTTATGGAAAATCTTTATATCACCTTCATTCATAAATGAGAGCTTTGCAGGGTACAGTATCCTGAGTAGACAGTTTTTTTTTTTTTAAGACTTGGGCTACATCTCTCCATTCTCTCTTCACTTCAATCTGATTTTCTAGCAACACCTCAAATTTTTTCTAGCCTGTACCCAACACCAAAACATCAAGATCCAAAACCACTTCCACATTAAAGGCATTTGTTATAGCAATACCCCGTATCTCAGTACAACAGTCTGTATTATTTATTTGAAAGTCTGAGTTACACAGAGAGAGGAGAGGCAGAGAGAGAGAGAGAGAGAGAGAGAGAGAGAGAGAGCTCTTTCATCCGATGGTTCATTCCCCAATTGGCCACAACAGTTGGAGCTGTACCGATCTGAAGCTAGGAGCCAGGAGCTCCTTCTGAGTCTCCCACGCTTGTGCAGGGACCCAAGGACTTGGGTCATCTTCTTCTTCTTCTTCTTCTTTTTTTTTTTTTTTTTTTGACAGGCAGAGTTAGACAATGAGAGAGAGAGATGGAGAGAAAGGTTTTCCTTTTTCCGTTGGATCACCCCCGAACTGGCCACTACGGCCGGCGCACTGCACTGATCTGAAGCCAGGAGCCAGGTGCTTCCTCCTGGTCTCCAATGTGGGTGCGGGGCCCAAGGACCTGGGCCATCCTCCACTGCCTTCCCGGGCCACAGCAGAGAGCTGGACTGGAAAAGGAGCAACCGGAACAGAATCAGGCACTCTAACTGGGACTAGAACCCCGGGGTGCGGGAGCCGCAGGCAGAGGATTAGCCAAGTGAGCCACAGCACTGGCTGGGGCCATCTTCTATGCTTTCCCAGGCCATAGCAGAGAGCTGGACCAGAAGTGAAGCAGCTGGGTCTCCAACCAGTGCCCATATGAGGTGCCAGCACCTCAGGCCAGGGCATTAACCCTCTGTGCCACAGCCCTGGCCCCATAAGTTATCATTTTATTCCATTGTTATTCAGGCTGTGTCTAATAGCCTGAAGTATTCTAACTTAAGCATTTTTAAAAATATTCTCACATAAACACTTTAAATAATATCATAAGAGTCGAAAAGGAACTCATTGTGATCTGGGTTCTTTCTAAGTCTATAAGCATACTTCAGGCTTGCTTATTTCTGAGATCTAAGGGATACTGCCAAGAGAGGAATATTGCAGAATTAGGCCAGTGCTTTCACTGTTGCCTTTTAAAATGTCAAGAACCCTTTGCCTGTTGATTTTCTAAACATCGATACAGACACGGGCCAGTGATCTAATAATATTGATGCCATCCTAACAAAATAGGTCACATAGAACAACAGCAAAACATTTCCTGTGCGTTAACCTCTGGTACATGACGTCAAAATCAAATGTTTTGGTGTTTTAATGGATATGAGATAAAGAAGACAAGGGAAGCTGACTGTGTGAATTTGTTCTTGCATGTTATGAAACAGACCTGCTTTAGCTTCAAGAAGTACAGCTAGTTAGCAGCATAGTAGTCCAGAGAAGGAAAAAAATGTGTTATAAAATTTTCCTTCTTCACATCTGAACTCTGAATCCCTTCAAATGAAGTATTTTCCCTGTATCATTTACCAAGAGCAAATAAATCAAAGAAATAGCCAATGTAATGTTTTCTGAATAATAATTTGCTGTTCCATCTTTTGGGTAAAAATGTTGTTTACGAGCAAATAACCAGTACATACTACTTTCTCTTTCTACAGTTGAGTCAAAGTTTTAATCATGTGCAGACAGTAGCAAAGTGATTTACTTGTATTTATTTGTTTTTCTAGAATAGGGAGTGTTAATTAAAGTTATAATTAAACCTCCGAGTAAGGAGAGGTCAATTTCACTCCGTGGTGGCTAAACAGTTCAGGCATTGTTTTCCTCCTGGTTCACTGATCTGTTCCAGGATAGGGGTCAGTGGTCACTTAAAAGAAATGCTACCAGTGGCTTTCTTAGTTTGAAATAAATGCCAACCCTCTCTCCTCTAATCCAAATCTATTATCATTCACTTTTATGCATGCAATATGTAAATCACACGTTATTTCTTCTTTTTCTTTTCTGGATTTAAATCCGTATCCATATCTATCTCTTATGATTTTCGATTCTTAAATTATTTTTCGTTAGCCTGTTTATTGTTGGGTCCCCTGACTTGAACCATAGTTAACCTTTATTGAATACTTTCTGACCTTTTTCTAACCCTCAACACAATAATCTGAGAAGAAATAGTTGCTCAGCAGCATGATGCTCAAAATGAAACAAAATGCAAAATCTGGAGAAAAGCAAGTGTAGTAACCCTCCTTTAAAAAAAAACAATTTTTTTTTTTTTTATTTCACAGGTAGAGTTATAGACAGTGAGAGAGAGAGACAGACAGAGAGACAGGTCTTCCTTCCACTGGTTCACTCCCCAAATGGCCACCACGGCTGGTGCTGTGCTGATCCGAAGCCAGGAGCCAGGTGCTTCCTCCTGGTCTCCCATGCGGGTGCAGGGCCCAAGCACTTGTGCTATCTTCCACTGCCTTCCTGGGCCACAGCAGAGAGCTGGACTGGAAGAGAAGCAACTGGGACTAGAACCGGGCGCCCATATGGCGTGCCGGCGCCGCAGGCAGAGGATTAACCAAGTGAGCCACAGCTCTGGCCCCTAAAAACAAACTTTTTAAAACATTGAGAAGCATAACATATATGTGTGTGTGTGTGTGTGTGTTTAACATTTCATTCTGAAAGCTAGCACAAGATTTTCTGAAAATTACTGATAATTGTGTGGACTGATGAACGCTTTTTTGAAAACTTGTTTGAAAACTGGCATTTAGCCTAGAGGTAAAAATGCCCTTGTCCCACCCTGGGATCCCTGGGTTTGATTCGTGACTCCGGCTCCTGACTCTAGTTTGCAGTACAGATCCCAGAGGCAGTGGTGATGGTTCACATAAATGAGCAGCTGCCACTCCATCAAGTTCAGCTTTGGCCAGTCTCTGCTTTTGCAGCTGTTTGGAGAGTGAACCACCAGATGAGAACCCAACCCTCTTTCCCATCACTCTGTGCTTCAAATAAATTAATCAGTTAATTAAAAAGGACCCGTTTTTGTGTTTTTCTTAATTCCTGCAGCCTTCAGAGGTTTTAATTACTGCATCCACCTGACAGTTGGAAATCATTTGTGGTAGAAATCATTATGAAATAATTGAAATATTTTAATGTTAATTACGTTTAATTGTTTTAAACAATCATTTCCCATCATTAATAACTAAAGGTTTTTTTCTGTATTGTGTGTAATTCTGTTTTTCTCCAGCTTTGTTTAGGGGGAATATCCAGGTGAGGCAGGATTATGTCTCAGAATATTATCTGGTTGTTCTCTCTATTTGTATGGTTACAGCCATTTTCCCTTCCGTGTTAAACACTGAAGCACAAACAAAGATAAAAACACTCTGCCAACCCAAATGCTAGCCAAAGATTGTTTTCTCAGACACATTCTTCCCGAGGCAGTTTTCATTCTTGGGATGCCAGATAGAAAGGGCAAGGAGAAGCAGAAGGCAAAACCAAAGCAGAGATAACTGGAGGGATAAATACAGAAGACAAGAGGGAAAATGCAAGAGCTTCAGCAGCTGAGCTGTCCTAACACTTCGACCCTCTTTCACCTGACGCCTGTCCCATATCTGCCTGCTCAGGTTTGGCAAGCCAGCAGATTTGTGGCCCTGCCCTCCCTGAACAGACAGTAGCCATACAGGACAATTAAGTGGGTAAGGGGACTTGAGCAAAGAAATCACTCTTCACCAAGTTGACACTGAATTGAGCAGTGAGAAATCTGTCTGTAAGCAGTGGCCATGCCAACTCCACTTATCTTATTAATGGGTACTTTTATGAAAACAGTAACAATAAATTACTTTTTTTGTATATAAGACAATTGAATTTACACTCAAAAACAACAATTCTACCCCTGATATGAAGGACACTAGTAAAACCTGTAGATGATTTCAGGAAGATTTCAACTAATGTTTGAACAATGCTTATGTTATAACCTTTAGGGGTAATTGTTCCACCTGCTATTGTCACTGTTTTGACAAATGGATGACTCAGATAAGTTAAAAAATCAATCAAACTCAATCATACTTATCTGGAAAGACATAGCACAACATTATAAGCTAGTGTTCTGAACCTGAATGTAACACTTTCCAAGCAACGTAGTTGGGTTTTAACAAGGACTTTTTTGAAATACTTCTTAAACCAAAGAAATGAAACAAATGATTAGGAATAGTGTAGTCATAAATACAAAAAGAGGACAGGTTGTGAATTTGGGATAATTGAGTCAGCTTCAGCCTACTCATGTATGAGATGAAAAATTGTGGTCCGCTTAGCACTGTTGTGACTAGGATTAGAAGGAGATAATGCAAACATGCCTTTATGTGCTTATGTTTCATGATTATTATTCTGATAAATAATGCAACTTTTTAGACATTCCTACAAACCAACTGGCTGGATAACTTTTGGCTGAAGGACTTTGAACTTGCTAGTAAAATCACTTCTAACCACATAAAAGGGTAATTGTTAGTGGAAAATGAAATTAAAAGATGTATATTTTGATGCAAAAACATTTTGATATTATGCATAGTTTCTTCATTATATGCATTTTCAGGAACATTTTGATGACTGCTAATATGAGTGTATTTCAAAATTGCACCAAAATAGACATCTTTTGTTTTTAAAGGTTTGTTTGTTTGTTTATTTGAAAGGCAGAGAGTTACAGAGAGACAGAGGCGTAGAGAGAGAGAGAGAAAGATCTGTTCACTGGCTCACTCCTCAAATGGCTGCAACGGCTCAAGCTGGGCCGATCCGAAGCCAGGAACCAGGAGCTTCTTCCGGGTCCCTCATGTGAGTGCAGGGGCCCAAGCATGGGTCATCTTCTGCTTTCTCAGGCCATAGCAGAGAAGTAGATCAGAAGTAGAGCAGCTGGGACTCAAACCGTCGCCCATATGGGATGCTGGCACTGCAGGTGATGATTTTACCCGCTATGCCGAAGCATTGGCTCCTTAATTCTTTTTTCTACTAACTTTTTGGAATACTTTTGTACTTGGCTTATCCTGAAGTTTAGGAGACGCCTTTGAAAACACACTGTGGCTGGCACTGTAGCACAGTAGGTAAAGCCCCTGCTTACAGCGCCGGCATCCCATATGGGTACCGGTTCGAGTCCCAGCTGCTCCCCTTCCCATCCAGCTCTCTGCTATGGCCTGGGAAAAGCAGTGAAAAATGGCACATGCTTTCTTTTTGAAAAAAGTTAAGTATATAACATGTCAGTGTCAGACTACACTTGTCTAAATATCTGTGTGAGATTGGTTCCAGGACCTTTCACAGATACTGAAATCTCAAATCCCTTGTACAAAATGGTATAATATTTGTGTATAACGTAAGCACATCCTCTCATATACTTTACATCATGACTAGATTTCCAGTACCTATTACAATGTAAATGCTATGTAAATAGTTGTTATACTGTATTGTTTTGAGAGTAAGGACAAGAAAAATCTGCACATATGCTCAACTACGTAGTATACTTCAGAGCAAACAACATTAAAAAAAATTTCAATCTGCCGCCTTGCGGCGCCAGCACACCTGGTTCTAGTCCCGGTTGGGGCACCGGATTCTATCCCGGTTGCCCCTCTTCCAGGCCAGCTCTCTGCTATGGCCCGGGAAGGCAGTGGAGGATGGCCCAAGTGCTTGGGCCCTGCACCCACATGGGAGACCAGGAGGAAGCACCTGGCTTCTGGCTTCGGATCAGCGAGATGCGCCGGCCGCAGCGGCCATTGGAGGGTGAACCAGCGACAAAAAGGAAGACCTTTCTCTCTGTCTCTCTCTCTCACTATCCACTCTGCCTGTCAAAAAATATATATATATATATATATATATAAATTTCAATCTGAAGTTGGTTGAATCCATGGATGTGGAATTTGTGAGTGTGGAATCCTCAGGTACAATAGGCCAGCTGTACACAGAAGGAAGAGCACTAGACTGAGAGAATGAGTATACAGTCCCCGACTTATGATGATTTGACTGGCAGTTTTTTGACTTCACAGTGCTATAAAAGGCATATGCATTCAAAAATGTACTTTGAACTTTGAATAGGGGGTAAGATACTCTTGTAGGTGGCTGAGCTGCAGCAGCTCCCAGTTGCCTGCCCTATCAGGAAAATAACTCACACTACAGTGTGCGGCGTTCCAAAGCTGGAATGTTTGGTAGGTTAGGGGTGTTAGCTGTTTTTTTCAGCTTCACAATAGGCATCCATATTTGAATTTCATTTGCATAACTTGTTAGCCCTGTGACTTTGGGCAGTTCATGTAACCTCTTCCAGCTTCAGTCTCTCAAACAGGAAAATGGGGACAATTCTTTCCTGTAGTTTATTTCTTTGTTTATAGAAAGATCAAGTTAGAGTCTGGAGTTGTAGCACAGCAGGTTAAGCCTCAGCCTGCAGCACTGGTGTCCCATATGGGTGCTGATTCGCATCCCAGCTGCTCTACTTGCCATCAAGCTCCCTGCTTATGTGCCCAGGAAAGAAATGGAAGATGGTCCAAGTCCCTGGGCCCATGCCACCCATGTGGGAGACCCAGAAGAAGCTCTTGGCTCCTGGCTTCTGCCTGGCCTACCTCTGGTTGCTGTGGCCATTTTGGGAGTGAACCAGCAGGTTGAAGATCTCTCCCTCTGTCTAAGCTTCTCTCTTTCTGTAACTCTTTCAAATAAATAAATAAATGTTTTGAAAAAAATTAAGTGTAATAATACATGCTTTGAAAACTATTAAATAGCATGTCAATTTAAAACATCATTGGGCTGGACCTAGATGAAATAAAACAGATATACAAATTTGTTACAGCATATTTGGACAATTAGTTTTATTATTTGTTAGCAATTGTCCTTTAGATTGGAGGTATATTTTTTTTTCTTTTTGATAATTCTCTTATAACTAGATTCAGTAAAACTTCCTGTTTTCTGGGAAGCATCAAATAATAGTGGATGATTTGCAGATCTGAATGTTAATGCCTATGACCTACTACTAGTTTTTGTTGTTTATTAACTTTATAATTTAGGGCAAATATATTGCATGCTCTTTACCTTAGTTTCATCATCTCTAAAATAACAAAGGTTATTCTGTTTCCTTTAAACCACACCTTGGTTCTCCTTAAGTGGTTGAAAACATCCCCTTTCACAGACGTGAATGTAGGATGTGTTATTACACCTGATCTATGTTTTATATTGGTGGTCCCTGCAGAGAAAGTGATCTTCTGAAAAATCAATATTAAGCTGTTTGTTCCAAAACGTATTTTATACGGAAGAAATAGCAAGGAGTAAATGTTTATGGAGGTTTTGTTTTCCTAAGTGAATTTGACCTTTGTTTTGTTATTGAATCAGTGCATTCATAATTCATTGAAAGTTTTATTGATTTTCCCAGAAAGATTCACATGTTTGCTTTGTAGTACAGAAGGCCCAAGTCTTTGCTGTATTTATTACAGAGTACAAACTACTTCAAATAAATGAGCTAATTGCCCTGAAAGACTTTTTTGTTGTTGAGAGGGCTATCGTTTATCAGTCAGTCATACACTTGGCAGGTAGCATACTCATGGTATCCGTTGTGTTATATGTATACCTACAGCCTTGGTTCCATCCTTATTTTAAAGAGCAGTGATAAAGACAATAAAACATAGTGTTATCAATGCAACCCCAAATTCTCTGTTGGAAAATGAAGTAATACTACTTCACTTTTGAAATTTTTCAATTTTTCACTAATAATTATGGTGAGAATTTTTAAAGATTTATTTATTTGAAAGGTGGATTGAAATGGAAGGCAATATAGACACACACATACACACAACACATTGTGGGAGAGAAAGAGAATGAGAGAGATTTCATCTTCTACTCTCTTTCATCTTCCATCCCCCTCCGGTTCACTGCACAAATGGCCACAACAGCCAATTAAGCCTGGCTGAAGCAAGAAGCCGAGAATTCCATTCAGGTATCCTACATGGGTGAAAGGGGCCCAAGTATGTCTGCTGTCTCCCACTGCCTTCCCATGCACTTTAGGAGGAACAGATCAGCCAGGACTTGAACCAGTGCTCTGCAAGAGATGCAGGTGGCAGCTTAATCCACTGTGCCACCACACTGCCCCCTGAGGTGACAATTAATTTATTAGTCCTTTTGCTTTTATTTGTTATTATTTACCAAGTAAGGAAATCAGGAATAGAAAAGAAATCAAACCATATTACTTTCTTATCTTCTTAATGGAAGAACTGTTTTTATTAAAGTAAGCCATAAAAAACTACTCATAGATTTTTTTTTTTTTTTTGACAGGCAGAGTGGACAGTGAGAGAGAGAGAGAGAGAGAAAGGTCTTCCTTTACCGGTGGTTCACCCTCCAATGGCCACTGTGGCCGGCGCACCGTGCTGATCAGAAGCCAGGAGCCAGGTGCCTTTCCTGGTCTCCCATGCGGGTGCAGGGCCCAAGCACTTGGGTCATCCTCCACTGCACTCCCGGGCCACAGCAGAGAGCTGGCCTGGAAGAGGGGCAACCGGGACAGAATCCGGCGCCCCAACAGGGACTAGAACCGGGGGTGCCGGCACCACAGGCAGAGGATTAGCCTAGTGAGCCGTGGCGCCGGCCACTCATAGATTTTTATTTGTGCTTTTTAAAATTTCTTATTTAAAAAACGATGTTCTATTCATATACTAAAATAATAGAACCAAAATTTCAGGTTTTCCATTCTTTTCTTCAAATATAGTTGCTATTAGCATTTAGAGCATGTTTCCAAAGTCTTCTCTATGTAAGTGTCCCAATGATATTTACACATCTACAGCTTTAGCTGATAAATATATAGGGTTATGCTTTGGGTGTGGCTTTCTATAACTTGCATTTTTAAATTATTTCTTGAAAGTTCTCTGTATAAGAGTATCTTCCTTTTTTTAAAGAAGAATAATTATTAATTTATTTGTGAGATAGACAGAATTGCCATTGGCTGGTTCACTTCCCACATGTCCATGATGGCTGGACCTGGGCCAGGCCTAAGCTTGGAGCTGGAAACTCAGTCCAAGTCTCCTACATGGGTGGCAGGGACTCAGCTATTCAAGCCATCACCTTCTGCATCACAGGGTACATAAGCAAGGAGCTGGAATCAGAAGCAGAGCTGGCTCATGAACTCAGGCACACTGATAAGGAATTCAGCTGTTCCAACTCTCATTTTAACTGCTAGGCCAAATGCCCACTCCGATCATCCTTCTTTTTTAACAATAGCACATTATTCCACAGTTCAGAAATATTAGAACTTATTTTTTTCTTTCTCATTCTGAAAGATATGTAGAATGTTTCTAATTTGTTGATTTTTTGAGCAGTTTTCCTTTATATTTCATTTGTATTGTTTAAATTATTTTGTGTATAGTCTTGCACATTAACATATTGGTGGTTTATTGTTGTTCTTGCTTTTAATTTGCAAAAGTGACTCATAAATTCTGGATGTAATTTATTCCATGTGATGCAGTTTTTTTTCCCTTCAAGTCTCTTACTTGGTATTGAATTTTGTCATTTTGTTGTTCATTTGTTTGAAATTTTTAATGTAAATTTACAAATTTTTCTTTTCCTTCCATATTTTGTG
Organism: Lepus europaeus; assembly: GCF_033115175.1. NCBI lineage: Eukaryota > Metazoa > Chordata > Mammalia > Lagomorpha > Leporidae > Lepus > Lepus europaeus. The sequence continues at coordinate 48,281,968 of NC_084828.1, read as the reverse complement.
CTTTGAATCTGGTCTCCCTTTTTCCATGTAGTCTCATTTTCCTGTTTGTACGTGCAATCCAGTGTTTTAGTTTATCAAGTACGTTGCAAAGAGCTGATTTTACAAAGCCCTATATTTCTTTATCTCCACAGAGATGACAAAAGCTTTCCATTCAGATTGAGAAAGTGTATTACTGTTACTGTGAATATGACTTCTGACATAGTTGTTTACTGTGATGTCTTCCACTGTAACAGGCAAATTTTCATGTGTGGACAGAAAAAACATGCTTAATTCTTATTGCTTAATAAATAAATGTTAGGTGGAGGAATCAAACATTTTTTATTCATATCAACTTATTTTTTTCTTCAGTTTTAACGAAGCAACATGCTTCACAAGTCCTGGTAAGGAAACGTCGTGCAAATTCTATGCTTGAAGAAACCAAAAAGGGTAATCTTGAAAGAGAATGCATTGAAGAATTGTGCAACAAAGAAGAAGCTAGGGAGGTCTTTGAAAATGACCCTGAAACGGTAAGAATTGATAACAACTCTCAAGTACAAACACTTAGGCACATAATTACAGACTGAATATTTCCAGTTTGTGTTCCATTTTAAAGTTAAATTTTTGCATATCATGTTCCATAAGTAACCACTTCCATTTTAAAAGCAAGTGACTTTCAAGGAAAGTGGGCTTAATAGGAAGACACTGCCCTGTGTTCTAACCAAATGAAGATTCATTTACACTTCATTATCAGCAAATAGTATTGACCTTGTGGTTTGCAAATATTTTCTCCCAAAGAAAATTTGCTTGTGTGGAGGGGGTAAAGAGGGGGACATCTGAAGTATAATATGTGTCTTTGTTCCTATTGTTATCACTATACTTCCTTAAATCTTTACATTAACATTTATTTTTAAATAAATTTTAAGGCTTTGGAAAACAGGGCCATCTGGGCAGGGGGGAAGGTAGGGTGGGAAGTAGCACTATGTTCCTAAGTTTGCATTTATGAAACACATGAAATTTTTTCACCTTATATAAATAAAAATATTAAAATATCTATATTGATAGAGTAAAAAAACAGGGCCATTGAATACAGAGGTTGGTATATAGCAGGTATTCTGTGAATGCCTAATGAGAACTTCATTACATTACTGTGTATACTGACTATGCTTTCATGTATTCTACAAATCCCTGGAAAGACTCCTGAGCTCACTTTATACAGCAGTTATTTCTAAATTACAACATATGCCTTAATGTATAACATTTTCTAAGATAATATAGAAAAAAATAATCCTAAAGACCCCTGGACACCTATCGTATGGGAATGTAGGATTCCCAGCTCTTATCTTTAGTCCCCTAATTTCCCTAAGGGAGGATGTTCTGTAATGTTCTAATAGCAGTAGGAAAAGGAGTCCCTCTAACAATGAGTTTGAAGGTGACCTTGAGAATTTAGTTCTGATAGCCTTCAGGGAGACCTCAGATCCTTTTCCTGAGATGAAACCAGGAGGAAAGAGGGGTGGGAAACCTGTACAAAATGCTTCTGTGCCTCTGCCATTGCACCCAGGTCCATGAGAATTGATTAAAGATAATGAGCAGATAATGTTTTCCTAAACTTGCATTTTCTGGTGGTATTCTTTAATTCTTTTTACTATCATCTTTTCTAAAAGTTTCAAAGATAAAGTTTTATACTGTCCAAAATTGAATCAAAATATTTCTCTCTGTTTTGTTGCTTTTTTTTTTTTTGTGGATTAACAATTGACAAGAGAAAAATATTTTATTGCACATTATATAATAGAGTACTCATATTAGGTAGGAAATTTATATATAATACATATCTACAGTATATAAATATGCATGTTTTCTACATATTTTACCTTTCCTAATAAGAAGTACTTGTATAGTATAAATTATATAAATTCCCTTACTAAGAAGGAATGTAGTATAAAGAGAAGGCTTCAAAATATTCATGGAAAATGGAATTAAAAGTTAATGTGAATTTTCTATGAACCTTTTGAAGAACCCTCATAGATACAATGTCATATATGTATATTTACATATACATACACATACATTTGTATATTGGAGTGTGTGGATACATATACATCCATTGTTCTTTATGGAAAATTTAAATATATACCAAAATAGAGAGAGAACAATATAATAAACTCCAATATATCACCCCCCCTTCAACAATTATCAACAACAATCTTGCATTCCCATTTTGCCTATTCTCATTCCATCATTCTAATTTTTATTTTGCTGGAATATTTCAAGGCATGGTTATGTACCCAAGATATTTTTTTTGACAGGCAGAGTGGACAGTGAGAGAGAGAGAGACAGAAAGGTCTTCCTTTACCGTTGGTTCACCCTCCAATGGCCGCTGCGGCCAGCGCACCACGCTGATCCGAAGCCAGGAGCCAGGTGCTTCTCCTGGTCTCCCATGGGGTGCAGGGCCCAAGGACTTGGGCCATCCTCCACTGCACTCCCTGGCCACAGCACAGAGATGGCCTGGAAGAGGGGCAACCGGGACAGAATCCGGTGCCCTGACCGGGACTAGAACCCGGTGTGCTGGCGCCACAGGCAGAGGATTAGCCTATTGAGCCATGGCGCTGGCCCCAAGATATTATTTTGCTATACAACCCAGGAATACTTGACTAGTACTTCTGACAGTGTAGATGTGTTCTTAATAGCTTAGTCTCTAAGTAATAAAATGGGAGTGAGGTAGATCATATGTAGATGAGGAATGTTAGTGGAAAAGAAAACTCAATAGCATTTCTTTGCCTCTGCTAACTGTAACATAGGTCTCATTGACAGAAGAGAAAGAGATGACAGAGAGAAAGGCAGAAGTGGGAGAAATGAAAGGAACAGTACAAGAACATTTGTTACTATTTGTCATTTTCTACCCTATTCCTACCACTCCAGGCACATCTCTGGAAAACCCACCCACATTCCCAATCTTCACCCTATTGCCTAAGTCATTCACTGTTCCTAATATATTCATTTCACTATCATATCATCACCTTTTGAACCCCATTTGTTATTGCTTATACTGGATGCTCTTGTGTAGAAGACTAGATTGTTGCCTCAACTACTTGGTAGGAGATTCCATCCTTATAAGATGATAGATAAGTGGAGTGCCAGTTTATATATGAGAGGAGGAAAGAATGAGGGACTAGTTTTGTCCAGGATGAAGATATTCTGTATTTACTGAATTGGAGCATTGAGTATGCTTTTGAATATTTGTGTAGAAATTCTAGTATCTTGTGAATTGCTTTCATTCTATTAATGCTACACATTATTTACATCATGGCTTAAGAATGCTTTTATGAAGCAGCCTGGGAAACTCATGGTTGGGAATTTTTAACATTTTTCTCCCTTTGGTAATGCACATTCCTTAAGTGAAATTACTGATTTACAGACAAACTTTAAATACAGACCCAATTTATAAGTAAGTTATTACATGTACATGAGATGCTACAAAATAAATGTCCAATTTAATTCACCTCAAATTGTGTCACTATTATTCAACATTAAATCTGATTTGGGGAATTCATTATATAAAATGTGTTTTCCATAAATCTAATCACTATGAAAGAATTAGCATTTTGTATCTTAAATAGAAACTGTTTGTAAATTAGAAGCTTTTGAAATGTGATTTAGTTGATCAATATTGCTTTAAGTCTAAGCATTTTGTTGGTTTAATTTTATTATTTTATATATTCTTATTATAATGACAGTTAATATGATTATATGATTTATTTACATCTTTAGTATAAAATACATTATGAATTAAGTTTTAAGTCTATATTAACATTTAAGCTTTCTAAAATATGTTTTCTTCTTTTCTTTTCTTCTAGGATTATTTTTACCCAAAATACTTAGGTGAGTTCAAAGGATCACAACTAAATAATCTTTTTTTAAGATTTATTTAATAATTTGAAATTCATGGTGACAGAGAGGGAGAGTAAGAGAAGTAGAGAGAGAGAGAGAGAGAGAGAGAGAGAGAATTTTATCTACTACTTAACTCCCCAAATTGCAACAACAGCTGGGCCTGTACCTGGCTGAAACCAGAAGCCTGGAACTCCATCCTGGTCTTCTATATGAGTGACAGGGGCCCAAGCACTTGGAGCATCTTCTGCTGCTTTCCCAGGTGCGCTAGCAGAGAGCTAGATCAGAAGTGGAGCAACCTGGATGCTAACTGGGGCTCATATGGGGTGCTGGTGTCACAGGCAACGCTTAACCTGCTATATCACAACTGTATAATCTTAAATGTGGAAGGAAACTTATATATTCCATCCAATATTATTTCATTGTAGGTGGGAGTGAGACTATTTGGTATGCAATGCTGCTGTCCTTTTATTTAAATACATGTAGAAATATTTGGAATGGTTCTTTAATTTTTTTGTCTGTTTCATAATGTCATTGGGCTGATAGTCGTATTTAAGTATCTAGATTTTCTGTAAGTATGTGATTTTCATAGATTATCTTTACATGAAAGGAAATATCTCTAAATCCTTTAAATATTACATTTAAATAATTGTCATTTAAATATTTCTAGAAATCATTATAGGTTCTCTCTTTCTGTAGCATTTCATCACTGCACATTACCCCATCTATGTTTTACTTTAGTATATAATTCTGGGATTTCAAAAGAATGAAGTGTTTCCATACCCAAATAGATTACATGACTTCAATTAAATATCACTGAAGGTAATGAACTCCAATTTGTTTTAAGCAAATACAGAAATATTTTATATTAGTATTATTTGGGAGAGTTGCGAACATTTCTAAACAATAAAAGTAGAATATAATTTGTGCACCTGTCTCTCAAGTGATTCTTTGTTGGTCCAGAACAGTGAATGACATCTCCCTCCTCCCTTTAGATTCAGAGTATTTCTTATTTGTGCATCTTTCTACCCCATTCTCATCACAGCCAACTTGGAATGGAAAGTAAATCTTCTTTGAGAAATAATATGCAGAAATGGGCTCTGCTATACATTAACAACTAGTTAGCTTAGAATTGTTGATACAGTTTTATAACTAACTTTGTTTTTAAAGATTTATTTGTTTATTGGAAAGACAGAGTTATGGAGAGAGAGAGAGACAGACAGACAGACAGACAGACAATGTGTTCCATTTGCTGGTTAACTCCCCAGATGGCTGTAATTGCAACAACTAGGGCTGGGCCAGGAGCCAGGAGCCAGGAGCCAGGAGCCAGGAGCCAGGAACTCCATTAGTTTCCTATGTGGGTGGCAAGGATCCAAGTAAATGGGCCATCTTCAGGTGCATTAGCAGAAAACAGGATCACAAGTAGAAAAGCCGGAACTTGAACCTGCACTCAGATCTGGGATCACAAATAGCATCTTAATCACTGTGCAAAACATCTGCCCCTACTTGCAGGTTTTAAAGTTCCAAGGTGTTATAATCTCATATTTGTGGGACATCCTGGGCTAGGGAGACTCAGCCACAACATACCATATTGCAGTGCACCCTGTCACCACTGTAAGATTCAACTCAGTGGTATGTCTCTTTAGAACACTGCAAGATCTTACAATTATTTAAACTCCATGATACAGTTTTCTCATCTGCCAAGTGGATAGAAATAATTCATCTAATAAGTTCCTCACAAGAAATAAAATGAGGCAATGTGTTCAAAACACTCAGTAAAATATGGCATGTCAGCCTTGATTTTCTTCCCTGACTTCTCTATTCTTGTTTTCTCTCCTTTCTTTCCTTTTTCTACCTACTAATGTAAAACTTAAAGAGTGTCTTTTCAAATTGTACAGGGACAAAATTGTGAGGTGATGTTATTTATGTCTACAGTTACGAAAATGCAGCAAGATTTTCTAAAACCTTTAGCCGCTGTTGTTTTAGACAGATGTGTATGTATCTGTGAAAAGGTCTCTCCTTCTGTTAAGCCACATGTGACTCATCACTTTCTAAAACAAAAACTTTTTGCATTGCTAAAGCGAAGAGTGAGAATATCAAGACCATTACAGCTTCTCAAATTTAGACAAGAATTCAAATATAATCAAAATATATTTAGAATAGATTGTCAATTTAAAATTATAAACTTGCATTTAAAAATATAGTATTAGTTGTTGCTTTCTCATGTAATGAGGCTGTTTTTGTAGGAGCAATACATTAGCAAATGTACTTCTGTGATCAGTGAGTACACTGGCTAAAGATAAATAATATTTCAGTTTGAAATTTGTGTTTGGGGAGAGATCCTTAAATAAAATAATCTTTTTTCCTTTTATCTCTCTCAGCTTCCTCATTTCTGGCTCTGCTAAACTGTCTCTTCTCTTTGCCTATCATATTTGGCAGCATAATAGAAGACAAAAGTACAAAAAAAATCCACAAAACATAAGATTTGGCCTTTAGTCCCAAACCTAAAAGTTGCTAGCTGTTTCATGTTAAGCAAATTATTTAACTTTTCAGCTTCTGTACTTTAAAATGTATGCTGAAACTATATTTTCTAACTTTAGAGCTCTTGAAATATAAAACAAGTATATATATGGAAGTAGATTTTATACTGTGTTCAACTTCAAGTGTTAAGTATTTTTTAAAATTAATTAATTTATTTTAAAGGCAGAGTTGGAGAAAGAGAGAGAAAGAGAGAGATTGATTTTCCATCTGCTGATTTACTCCCCAAATCGATACAATGCCAGGGCTGGGCCAGGCCAAAGACAGGAGCCTGACACTCTGTCTCTGTCTGTGGGTAGCAGGGACCCAAGTACGTGAGCCATCATCTGCCTTCCCAGGTACATTAGTAGGAAGCTGGATGGGAAGTGGAGCAGCCAGGACTTGAAAATCAGTGCTCATAGAGGATGATGGTGTCACAGGCTACGGCTTAACCTACTGTGTCACAATGCTGACCCCAAATGTAAAATATTATGATTTAATTGACCTATCATATGAAACACAAGTATACTTATAATTATGATTTGTTTGATTTAAACTGTATATTTTGTTCTTCATTTATTTATAGGTATATGTTTTAAATTCTATGTGCAAAAGAGAAAAAAAAATTCTACTTAAGTTAAACTTTTCTGTCATTTGATATTTTATAGGAATATTTAAGGGCCAGTAGCCCTAATTAGAAGAAAAACAAATTTACAATTCTGTCCCTGGTAAAAACCTAATAACACTTTTACTAATTAATAGAGCTCATTTAGAGAGCTCCTATTAGTGAGATAAGATTACTCACGAAATTAGTCTGCTGTAGCCCATAGTTTTTGGACAGTGTTTGGATTTAAGACTTCCAGGGGTTCAGAAAGCATTTCAGTCGATTCACAGCAAGAAGTATGAGAAACCTGTGTAGACCTAAGGCTGGCTTGACCTGGCGTGTGTGGGGAAAATCGGAGCACTGACTGCTGAGGCAGCAGAAAGAGGACAAAATGAAGGATCTGGAAAATGACCTAAGCTCTCAAATCAAGAAAGCAAACAAACGAAAAGCCCAAAGTAAAAGTAAATAAATAAACAAAAGTAGGGATAAAATTTAAGTTACGTGGAAAAACAAGAGAGGCTTCACAAACAAAAAATCTTTTTCTTAGATTCCTAAGTTAGAATGACTTCTGGTAAGGATGATCAAGGAGAAGCAATTAAAAAAAAAAGTATAAGGCAACAGACAAAACACAGGATGGAAAAGGAATATATTCTAAACCCCTATAGGATTTAAAAAGGTAACCGTGGGGCATGTGCTGTGGCACAGCAGGTTAATAAGCTATGGCTTGGGACATCCACATCCTATATGAGAGTGCAGATTCATGTCTTGGCTGCTCCGCTTCCAATCTAGCTCACTGTTAATGTGCTTCAGAAGCAGCAGACCATGGTCAAGAGGTTGAGTCCCTGCCACCCACATGGGAAACCTGGATGGAGTTCTGGCTCCTGACTTCAGCCTGGCCCAGCCCTAGCTGTTGCAGCCATTTGAGCAGTGAACCAGTACGTGGAAGATACCTCTCTGTCTCTGTCACTTTGCATTTCAAAAAAATGACTACTTTTTTTTTTTTAAAGATAACCATAAAGTATCATAAACAGCTATACCAAATACATTTGGAAACTTAGATAAAATGAGTATGCTGCTAGGAAATGTCAAACATCCCCAATTTTACAAAAAGCCATAGATAAAGGAAGGTAAAAGAAAGAAAGGAGGGAGAAGGGAGGCAGAAAGGAAGACAAAACATATGTAGTTATCATTATTTGTAATTGACATGATTTACCTAGAAAAAAAATACTAACCATAGACAAAGTATTAGAACACATAAGAGATTCAGATAATTCTACATCTACTGTATATAAATTCTCAGTTCTTTCTTTACACAAGTAATAATCTAATAGAAAAATAGATGATTATATACCATTTATGACAACAGCAAATCCCATAAAGTGTCCTGAAACATTTTAAGAATATAAAAAAGTCTTTAGAGAAAAATTTAAAACTCAGGACATAGAAGATGAGCTAAAATCGTGAAAAGACATTTCATGACCTCGAATTGAGTGATTCTATACGTAGAACAATCCTCCTGGTTAGAACATTTTTTTTAATTTAAGGAATTAAGTAATTTCAATTTAAAATGTAAATTAAGGAATAAAAGTTCACACGTGCCTCCAATGGGAAAAGGAGAAATACCTCATCAATACAAACTATGAAAGCCATTTCATTTTATCAAAGTAACAATTAGACTTATGGAAATGAAGAGAGCTCAGAAAAAGACCCCTGTATACACATTCTCATATTTGATAAAGATGACACCACAAAGCACTGTACATTGTTTAGAAAATGGTATTGGGAAAAGTAAACAGAACGTAAATCTGAGCTCCTAAATACTTCAATCTAACTAAAAGGCAGACCCTAAATGGAGAAAGGATTAAAAATATTAAGGTAAAACTATAAAATCAAATAAAATGATGGGAGAATAATTTTGCAATCAATAGCATAAGAAATTCAGACACAAATCACAAGACAAACATAACTGACAAATCTAATCATAACACAATTCTGAGCTTTTATTAAGATAGACAGGAAAGAAAATACAATGAAAATATAAGTGACAGAATGAGACATGACATTTGTAAATGTTTAAATTTTTGAAACTGCACAGGGACAATAAATAACTGCCAATAAAATGGTGCAAATTACAAAAAAAATCAGAATGCGAAATCCCAACATTTAAAAAAAATGATGTGAAGATATGCCTTATCTCATTAGAAATCAGTAAAATGTCACAAAATATCACTTTATTACCTATTATTCTGACAAAAATTGGAAAGCAAAGAGGTAGAAATCCTTTTGCTATACTGGTGGGAATGCACCTCTGGAAGGCCATTAAATGCATGGCCATCTACTGCTCCCACTGTTCCACCCTTGAGTATGTGTTCCAGAGAAATTGCCCTGCAGTGCAGTGTTACTTGTAGAAGTGGCAATGGGAGGCAATCTGAGTATCTGGGCTTGCAGGGATTCTAAAAATAGTTATTGTGTACTATGAATTAATGTTCTCCAGTTAGAAGAAATGTGTATTACCATGGATGAATCATATAGAGTGCTGATTAAAAATTTTAAAGAATATAATATATAACATAAAATCATTTTCTGAAGTGAAAGGAGTCCATGGATATAAAATCATACATTATATTTCACAAGAACACATACAAATGTAAAAAATACACAAAACTCATTGGAATTTTTGCCTATGAGTAAATATGAGTAGAAATGAAGATAGGCAGGAATATCTGTTTAAAAAAAAAGTCAGGGATGGGCTTTTCAAAGACCAGTTACAGCAAGGTACCCTCAGAGATGGAGCATCAGTGCTCAGCCTTCTACTCCCGAAGCCCAAACAAGCAAGCTTTCTGCCTGCTACTTTGAGACCAGCCTTCTAAGAGAAGTTCAGCCATAGGGAGAAGCCCTGAAGCAGCATATGCCATATGGTCAGAAAGATGTCGAGGAGTGTGTGCTGGCAGACATGTGAGTGGAAAGCCATCCCGCCCCAGCCACTTGAACTGACTGCAGTGCAGCAAAGACAAATAACCCAACCAAATTGTTTCTAAAGTTTGGACCCACAAGCTATGAGCAACATGGAATGATTATTTTAGATATTCATCTGGGAGCTTTGTTACTAAGCAAAAGACGAAGCATCACCTTTTTTAGTAAGTTGGTGACAATCTGAACAATGAAATGATAAATGTGTCTTTGGTGCCTATTAATAATATGCTTATGGCATTAACTGACCTCTGGTCTCGTGTTTTATCACTGTTATTTCAGCTGTTAATTCTTTGTTTGCTAAGAATATTTGCCAAGTTGCTGTATCTAATTTCACAGAGCTGTTGTGCAGAACAAAAGGAATGAAGGATGCCTGCTTTGTAACATCAAGTATTTGTACAAATATTATTGTACAAATATTAGAATTGTAAATTGCCTACAGCAACCAGAAACACTAGCTCATTCAAATGGCTGAGTTATATGCATTTTCTGAATCAAGTTCTGGTCTACTATCACATACCTGCTACATGATTCAAAGTGTAGATTTAAGTGACAATAAATGTCTCTGCTAATACAAAGTCTGCTCCACTTCTGCCTTTTTTAAAAAAAGATTATTTATTTGAAAGGCAGAGTTACAGAGAGAGAGAGAGAAAGAGAGAGAGAGAATATTCCATCTACTGGTTCACTCCCCAAATGGTCACAACCACCAGAGCTGGGCCAATCTGAAGCCAGGAGCTGCATCCAGGTCTCCCTCTTGGGTTCAGGGGCACAACCATTTGTGGCATCTTCTGCTGCTTTCCCAAGCCAATTGGCAGGGAGCTGGATTGAAAGTGGCGCAGCTGGAACTTGAACTGGCACCCATATGCTGGTGCTGCAGGCAGTGGCTTTACCCACTACACCACAGTGCCGGCACCCACTTCTGGCTCTAAGGTTCTTCTCCAGAGGGAAGAAACTGCCAGAACCTTATCAATCATAGTTCAGTATATTTGCAGTCTTGCTTGTTGTTTTTAATTTTTTAAAAAGTATTAGGTTTGATCTTTTGACTACTGAGTCTTATAAATACACAGGAGCAATAGTTTTTTTTTTTTAATTTTATTTAAGTTATACAAGTTTCATGTATTTTTTTTTTTTTTTGACAGGCAGATATAGACAGTGAGAGAGAGAGAGAGAGAGAGAGAGCCAGAGAGAAAGGTCTTCATTTCCGTTGGTTCATCCCTCAAATGGCCGCTACGGCCAACACTGTGCAAATCCGAAGCCAGGAGCCAGGTGCTTCCTCCTGGTCTCTCATGCGGGTGGCAGGGCCCAAGCACTTGGGCCATCCTCCACTGCCTTCCTGGGCCACAGCAGAGAGCTGGACTGGAAGAGGAGCAACCGGGACAGAATCCAGCGCCCCAACCGGGACTAGAACCCAGGGTGCCAGCGCCGCAGGTACAGGATTAGCCAAGTGAGCCGCAGTGCTGGCGTATTTCTTTTCTTTTTAAGATTTTATTTATTTATTTGAGAGGTAGAATTACAGACAGTGAGAGGGAGACACAGAGAGAAAGGTCTTCTGTCTGTTGATTCACTCCCCAAATGGCTGCAACGGCCAGAGATGTGCTGATCCGAAGCCAGGATCTTCTTCCTGGTCTCCCATGCGAGTGCAAGGCCCAAGGAACTGGGTCATCTTCCACTGCCTTCCTGGGCCACAGTAGAGAGCTGGACTGGAAGAGGAGCACCCGGGATTAGAACCAGCGGCTATATGGGGTGCCGGCGCTGCAGGTGGAGGATTAACCCAGTGAGCCAAGGTGCCAGCCCCTTCATGTATTTCATATATATATTTAGGAACATAGTGATACTTCACACCCCTCCCTCCTCCCCTCCTACCCATGTTCCAACCCTTCCACCTCTTAGGATAATTTCTACCATGACTTTAGATCAAGCAAAGGTGTATTCTCTAAATAGATTATATTTGTTCTTACTTACAGGTTGCCTTGGCTCTTTCCGAGCCAAATTATTCAGTGCTTCACGCCGGTCAGCTAATCCTTATCCTGACCTAAGGAGCTGTGTCAATGGTAAGCATTTCTACCATTGAATTTAAAAACAAAACAAAACAAACCCTGCAGTAAAGTACACTCATGTTAACATAAACTAAAGCATGAAAATCAACAAGTGATCCCATGAAGGGTTCTATGTCCTGCAGGGCAGTATTTTCAAACCGCATTTAAAATAATATTTTTGAGTTGTAAATGCTACTCTTTTCCTCAAATGAATTTTTCATTTAATGAACATTTAAACTGAACAGTGCCATTGTCTAGTAAGCTTTAGGCCATTGACCTCAGAATTTTTAATACCAGCAACTTTATCTTGACCATTGTTGCATAATCATGTGGTATAATCAAATGTTACAGTTGATTAATAGAATCGTGTTTATTTTAACTTTCTGGCATCAATAATGTAAATGCAGAAATTGTCATGTGAATCAAATTAGCATTCTTGTTCTGAAGTTCGCAGAGGGCCTAGTGATAATTCTGGTGAATTATTTTTCCATAATTTACCAATTTACCAGCTGAGAGAGAAGAATGTGTAACGGAGACATAAATTGGGATGATTGCTTAGTGAAGATTTAACATGTAGCATTGGCATTATCTAGATATTCATTTGTCTGCATTTTCCCTAAAATGGTTATGATTACACATAAGTAAAACTGTTAGCTTGAACATATATTACTTATACCTTATTTTTCCTCTCTCAGTTGAACAAAGGAAGAGAGAGTAATAGTTTTGATAACAATTTCCTATCAGTTTATTTTCTGTAATTTTAACTAATATCCATTTTATTACCACTTTTTAAAAACTTGATGATTTATAAGAATATTTATATATTTATTTATTTTTGAAGCAGAGAGACAGAGAAAGGTAGAAATATAGAGAGCTCTTGACCGCTACTTCATTCCCTAAATGCTTGCAATGACCAGGAGTGGGCCAAGGCCAAACCTGTGAATCAGGAAAGCTATCCAGGTCCCCAAATGGGTGTCAGGAGACCAATTTGTTGAGCCATCACTGTTGCCAAGGTCCACATTAGAGGAAATTCTGGAGTCTGGCACAAGCTTGAGTTTCAAACCCAAGGACTCAGGCATCTTAACTGCTAAGCCAAATGCCTACCCCATGTGGACTTTTTTCTTTTTTGAAAAATTGTGAAGTTAATTAGGCATTAGTTAGGTTATTTATTTAATTATTTATTTATAAAACAACAAAAATTTCTTCCGGATAATTTAAGCAAAGGGGAATATATTGGAAGCATGGGAAGAGCTTACACAGTAGATTCGGAAGGCTTGAGAGGCAGATATAGTAATGTGCAGGAACCAAGGGATCACTTCAGTGTCTAGTGAGGGGAGAGAAACTACAAATAAGTAAAGAAACAAATGGTTGTTGAACTGTATGAAGAAAATATGCAGGGTACTGCAGTTGAGCTTTATGCTTTTTTAATATTCTTCCTTTTCTCTGATAATATTTATTCTAAATTCTGCTTTATCTTATGTTAATATAGTCATTTTAGCTCTCTTTTGATTAGTTTTCATGGCTTATTTTTCTGTCCATTAACTTTTAACATGTATATTTGTTTATATTTCAAATAAGTTCCTTTTGAGTCTTGCTAGTTTATATAATTTGACAGTTTCTGTCAAAACTGTGGTGTTGGACTGTAGCCATTTCTGATGCAAACACAGATATGGTATGGTTTAAATTTATTGATCCATCTGCTCTTTGTTTTTTTCCTTTTCCCCTATAATCATATGAATTAATTGAGTCTCCTTTTTTGTGGGGGGAAAGGGAGTTGATTTCATTTTATCTTCATTATTGGCTTATTAATTATGCTTCTTAAACTTCAGTTGCCCTTGTCTCTAGAGTTGGCAATATGTATTTTAATTTTTTCATAATCTACATTCAAGTAATAATATGCTATACATACAGAACTTATAATTATGAAATGTAATTTCCTTCTGGTTTTTGTGCTGTTTCTGATCTTATATTTTAATATTACACATTATCATGTTATTTTTAATTGTATACTGGACAAAGTAAACAATACTACTCTCAGTAATAGCAGAAAAAGGTTAAGATGGAGTAATGGTGTTACACTACCCTATTGACTTAAATAAGTAGAACTCTGGTCAAATTTATATGAAGCAACATTTTTGGAAATTAAACAACAGGCAGCAAAGTACTGTCATACCTAAGCAAAGGGAAATAAGCAGACAGTTTATGTTCTTGGGTTCTGGATTTCTTTGTTTGCTTCTAAATAGAGTTTGTTTTTGTTCTGTTGTTCAGCTAAGTTACTTGGAATAAATTGAAAGAAATATTCTCAGGCCTAAATTTAAGGCCCCTAAGGCAGTGTGGAGTAGCCATTGATCTAAAACTAATTTAGCCCCAATAATTTTAAGCTATAAACTTTTGAGTATTCTACCTGATGTCCTTTGTAATATGAAGTCTGTTCAGTGTTGCTGTCTAAAATGCACTATCCTTAACCTTTAGTGAGCTTTGGAAGTTGTTCCCTACAAATCATTGTCTAACCAAGAACCCTAGAAGACCTTTCTGTAGATCTCAAGAGTTTATCTCTTCCTCAGTCTTTAGCCTTTTTCCCTCACTTTTCTCTCCTTTTACAGTGTTCTGACCAAAGAATTCTAGTTTGGCCTTCCTTAACTCCAATATTTGCCTTCTCAGCTCTGGGAGATCATCATTCAGCTTTGTTTGAATTCCCTGTACCGTTGCATGGAAACTGTCTCCAGGCAGTATGGGGATGCAATTTTAGAGCTCACCTTGTTTCTTTCTTTTCCCTTAAGAATAACCACATTCTGTAACCTGTTCTCCAATATTTGAAAACAATTATTTGATATATTTTGAGTTTCAGTTACTTAAGGCAAGAAGATAAAAGTGGTTCCTGTTATTCTGTCTTAACTCAGCTCATTTTTTTCTGTTTATTCTGAGAGTAGTATTGTTTGTTTTGCTTACCTAATTGGATTAAGAATCAGAAAAGCTATCTAAGTTATAGTTATAAAATGATTACATATTTGCAATGTACAAGGAGTTTGATTTCACAAAATAATTGTAAAGTTTTGCCTAACACTAAAATTTAATAAAAGTACTATTTGGAGGAAGGAGTTGTAATTTTTTTTATTGACTATAGGCTTCATGAAGAGAATCCATATTAAAAGTCACATAGTTTTATTTCACGATGGCATGACACAAAAATTCATAGCTATCTATTTCCTTCAGCTATTCCAGACCAGTGTAATCCTTTGCCATGTAGTGAAGAGGGATATTTGAACTGCAAAGATGGCCAAGCTACATTCACTTGCATTTGCAAACCAGGCTGGCAAGGAGAGAAGTGCGAAATTGGTATGTGTATAAACCCACCCTGACTCGCCTCAGGGAAAGGTCACTGAAGGTTATATTACTTTTGAAAGCAATTTATGGGAACGGAGTGGCCAACAGCCTGCAGAGCACCATGCCCAGGTTTTACAGTGACTATTGCGATATACACCTCACCCATGACTCTCCATCTGCAAGAGACGCACTGCAGTGGTAGGGAACACAGAGAATGTGAAAGAATGCTATGGGAAATGGATGCAACAGTAGGCCCAGAGCCTGACTCACAAGATGACGGCTGCATTTCACCCAGGAAACATCCCTTCTATTCTGTTCTCTGCTCCTCTCTTGCAGGGTTGATGAGCCCACTCTTCTACCGCCATCCCCTCCACCCTCCTATGTCCTCCTCACCCTAGTAGGATGCCAGCACCCCATATCGGAGGCCCTCCCATGATGCCAGTGATGGGCCCTCCTCCTCCTGGGATGATGCCAGTGAGACCTGCTCCTGGAATGAGGCCACCCATGGGAGGCCATATGCCAGTGATGCTGGGGTCCCCAGTGATGAGACCTCGGTCCACCCCATGATGGCGGCCACTCGGCCAGGGATGACTCGGCCAGACAGCTAAGGGTAGAGGGGAGGCCTCTTCCTAGCAGTTCTGTATCACCTATTCCACTTCACCGGGAGTTCACTGTGCTGCGACTCTGAGTGTCTAACAGCATCACAAAGACTGGCTCCCCTTTCCTATCAAAGAGAGAGTAGTCCTGGAGGGAAGAAGTGGGATTTTTAAAAAGTGCAGTTTTCATTTGGATTGTGAAATGTGAAAATGAAATTGTCAACTCTTTTAGTTAAAAAATAATAACAATTTATTTTCCCCATTTTAGATATAAATGAATGCAAAGATCCCTCAAATATAAACGGAGGTTGCAGCCAGATTTGTGATAACACAGCTGGAAGTTACCATTGTTCTTGTAAAAGTGGTTTTGTTATGCTTGCAAATGAAAAAGACTGTAAAGGTAAGGGAAAGAAGGTGGAGTCAAGGTGTATTTAGTGTTTGAGAGCAAAATTCAGACAGAAGAATTTTCCTGGGAAATTCTAGAAAGCTCTGTTTGTAAGTGCTCATAGTAAACATTTGTATCCAACTTACAGCCTTGTGATACTGTGGGATTTCCTTTTATTTAGCTGATAACAGGAGTATTTTGCTGTTGTTCTTTTCTTGTGCATGTGCATATGCATGTGTGTGTGTTTTCACAACAAACTCCTATAAGGTGACTTCAATGCAGGTCTTTGCAAGGTTTTTGTTTATCCTTTGTTTTCAGACATTGTAATAGCATTTCCTTTACTCTAATATGATGAACAGCTATTCAGAGAAATCTACCACAATCTTTAGTAACCTAATCACTTTATGTCAGCCTTCCTTCTCAGAAATACCTTTCTGATTTCCAAAACAAACTGTTATTTTACATTCTCAATTCCTGTTGTGGTTTTGGGAAAAATGAACATGATCCAATTTTCTTACCCTTTATATCATTGGTTATAGCTCTTTTTTCTTCAGATTAAAATTATTCTTGTCAGTTAAAAAAATTCATTTTACTATGTATTTCTTTTGTTTCCCTGTATCCCAAATTTTGATTTTTTTTTTCTGTGTATACTGTTTTTTTTCTATTCGACTGCTTTAACTGTGGTAATTAAATCTTAAATATTTGTGTTGGATGTGTGGATAATTAAAAATAAAATTTTGGGCTGGCGCCATGGCTCACTTTGTTAATCTTCCACCTGCGGTGCGAGCATCCCATATGGGCGCCTGGCTCTAGTCCCGGTTGCTCCTCTTCCAGTCCAGCTCTCTTCTGTGGCCCGGGAGGGCTGTGGAGGATGGCCCAAGTGCTTGGGCCCTGCACCCGCATGGGAAACCAGGAAAAAGCACCTGTTTCCTGGCTTCGGATCGGCACAGTGTCGACCGTAGCAGCCATTTCAGGGGTGAAGCAACGGAAGGAAGACCTTTCTCTCTGTCTCTCTCTCTCTCTCTCTGTCTATAACTCTCCCTGTCAAATAAAAAAATTTTTTTAAATCAAAAAAAAATAAAATTTTGCAGCCTGGAGTTGACATTTTAAAAGCCTTTAGAAACTGGAAACAATTAATGGAAATTTTTCCTTCCTTTGTAGTTCTCGTCCTTGTTCTGTGTTTTGTTACCAGGTTAAAAGAAAAAAGTAAATAAAATGTAAAGTTTTCTTGTTTAAAGTGCAGTTTAAATGACCCTCAAGTAAAGTGAATTAACTGGCAATTTCTTCTATAACAGATTTCTTCTAAACCATTACCTAATTTCTGACCATATATCTTATGTATCTGTTTGAAAGTATGTTTGAGTTCAGATAATCAGAATAGTAGGAAACTGTCGTAATTCCTGAATACTATATGCAGTCCATTAGCAGATACTACCTTTTCATGCTTATATTTTTAAATATTTGAATAGTATGACCTTCTAAAGAATTCATGAATTTTTATATTTATAAGTATTTAGCTCTTATCCACTGAATTATTACACACATGTATATAAATGATTACAGAAAGTTCTCCTCAGTATGAACGTCCCTGATGACTTGAATGTATATTCTTCATTTACATACCCTTTTATCCATAATACTTAAGTGATAGAATACAGAACTGTTAGAAGAATATAGTAATTCCAGTGGGAACTTTGCCAAAATGTGAATAGGTTTGGGATTAAGTTACCAGAAATTTTCCAGAAATGAAAAATAGAAGTTTTCATCAGACATTAGATGTCACTGTAGAGTCATGAAATCAGCCTAAACTCACACAATCTAAACCACTTTGATTTACACCCTGAACCAAAGAATGCTAGTTATATGCTTTTATTTTCTTCCAAAAATGTTGATTTTATGACTTTTTAAAGAATTATATATTTTATTGTGAGTTAATTGAGGATTGATACAGCCAAGATACAGAAAAAATTACCTTACCCCAGGGATTGAGTATATTAGTTTTGTGCAAGTTATTTTAACTAATGTCAGACATTTTGGCTATTAGTCTAAGGGAAACAAACTGTCAACTTTTTATAATAAAGTCACATTTTTCCATTCTGAAATTGTCTTTGTCAAGCGAGTAGAGATGAGAAAAGTTCACTGATAGTTAACATCATTTTGGACTGTTCCTGTAACTCTCTTGTTTGCCTCATAAATGCTTATTTGATTGTTGCTTGTATTTTAATTCCTACTGTACTCTGTGATATAACAAATTCATCTCCAATTTCTAGAATAGTAATTTGGTGCTAAAACTTATATTGAATTAATTGCATCTTAGTAATTACTTTGAGATTACTCAATTCCATCTTAAATTTGCATCTATATTGAATACTTTATGCAACAATAATAATGTACAAATTAGGTATTTGGCTGTTTCCAAAAATCAAGTTAAAACAGACAGCCCATTTCCTTTCTTTTACATTTCTGATAATATGGAATGAATATACTTTGAAGACCATATTTCAGAAACATGTATTTAGGAATACATTTGAAGAATATTAAGATTTATTTTCATACTATGACGTGGTAGATAACAAAATAACTCAAACCCACTGCTTTTAACTATAAAGGAACATGGTAAATATCAATGCATCTGTACAGAGAATTCATATTTAATGAATTAAAATATGATGATAGATTTAATATTTTATTGTTCTAAAACCACTCTGTTGTCTCATATATATTAAACTAGATCCAGGAAATACAAATCAAGGATTCTTTTGTATGGGAAATTCTTTTAATATATTGGTTTTATTTATAGATATGGACGAATGCTCTGTGAAGCCAAGCATTTGTGGCACAGCTGTGTGCAAGAACACCCCAGGAGACTTTGAATGTGAATGCTCTGAAGGCTACAGATACAATCCCACAGCAAAGTCTTGTGAAGGTAGAATGATGGTGGTATCATGGCTGTTAGTGGAGAGGGTGGGTTTGAAGAATGAGTTCACATTTAAAAACATTGGTTTTGCTTGACATCAACAATCAGATTTTCTGATCCATGAGCTAGCTTGGTTAACCAAGTAATCATTGGCTTCCTTCCAGAGCAAAAGCATGTGAGACATATGGTCTTTAGGTTTAGTGTTTTGTACTCCAATTGGCCGTTTAAGCTATAAATGCATTGGATACTTCCATGTGTGATAAAAGCAAGATAAATCTGTTATCACATCATTTAAATAATATTCAAAGACAAAGAAAATTTCAGTCTGGAAGGAAAAACGCATACATACAAAGGAAAAATCTAAACTTAAAAATCTTGTGAATGAAACAATAAGCCTGGTTTAAAGACAGGTTTTATTCCAAGCTTTCCAGTCATTTTCTGTGCTTATAGAAGAACGTAATTTATTCTAAAGTGGAAAACTACATAGTTCTGTTGTCTCATGTATTATAAATGAAAACTGAGCTTTAGAAATTTGAGAAATACTTATCAGTGATTTCAGTGCCTGTGGACTTGGGATATCCCCTTGGAGGTACTGTTGCTTAAAGGGATGCAGTGGCGCTGGCATTTAGGCCTCACATAGCTTAAAGCTATTAGAGGTTTTTTTTTTTTTTAATTTCATACATATGCATATGTTATATTTATAAATTATATAATATTTATTATATAAATTATCTTATACATGTCTTTACATTTGGTTTAAAGCTCACCAAATCAATACTAATTTTTCCATTATGGCAAAACACATGTAATATACAATGTGCCCTTTAAGTGTCCAATTCAGTGACATTGATTACATTGTTATGCAGCCATCACCACTTTTTTTTTTTTAAGATTTTATTTATTTGTTTGAGAGAGCGTTACAGACAGAGAGAGGGAGAGACAGAGAGAAATGTCTTCCACTCATGAGTTCACTCCCCAAATGGCCCCAACGGCTGGAGCTGGGCTGATCTGAAACCAGGAGCCAGGAGCTTCTTCCAGGTCTCCCACATGGGTGCAGGGGCCCAAGCACTTGGGCCATCTTCTACTGCTTTCCCAGGCCATAGCAGAGAGCTGGATTGGAAGAGGAGCAGCCAGGACATGAACTGGTACCCATATGGGAAGCCAGTGCTGCAGGTGAAATCTTAGCCTACTACCCCACTACACCACAGCACCAGCCCCACCACTGTCTTTTACAAAACTTTTTCATCAACCCAAACCAAAACTGTGTGATCATTAATCATAAGTTTTTTTTAGTTACCTTTATAGAGGTAACTCTTGGACCTCTCTAATCTTTCTATGAATTTGCTTATCTTCTTTTATAAACTCACTAAAAGTATCTGTCTACACACCATTTCTCCTATGCTACCATTCCAGGGGGAAATTACTGCTGCAAACCCTAGGCGTTTGCAGATTTACCACTAGTCAACTTCATCTCTTATGTTGTAATTTTATTCATTGAGTGACAGATAGTTACAGAATATTATGACTACACACACATACATATATAAACATATATTATATGATTTTATTGTTTTTAAGTGACCATTAACTTTGAGAATCTATTTTCAAGGATTTTATGAGAACATATAATAGCAGTTATCAACTTGGGATTTTTCCAAGATCACAGGGTGAATCTGATGAAAATGTTAAGAATCTTATGTTCCGAGGCCGGCTCTGTGGTGCAGTAGGTTAATCCTCCACCTGCAGTGCTGGCATCCCATATGGGTGCCGGTTCTAGTCCCAGCTGCTCCTCTTCTAATCCAGCTCTCTGCTAAGGCCTGGGAAAGCATTAGAGGATGGCCCAAATGCCTGGGCCCCTGCACCTGCATGGGAGACTCAGAACAAGCACCTGGCTCCTGGCTTTGGATTGGCACAGCTCCAGCCATGAGTAAATCAATGGATGGAAGACCTTTCTCTCTGTTTCTCCTTCTCACTGTCTTTAGCTCTACCTCTCAAATAAATAAATAAATAAATAAATAAATAAATAAATCTTTTAAAAGGAAAAAAGAATCGTATGTTCCTCAGAAGGGGACTTTAGCTTAAACATATTGCTACAAAATTTTAAGAATTATTTTTCTCAAAATGCAGAGTGAGGACAGGGACCATACAGAAAATTTCACATGGGGCCAGTGTTGTGGTACAGCTGTTTAAAGTGCTACTTCATGCTGGCTTCCCATACTGGAGCAATGGTTTGAGTTCTGGATGCTCTGCTTCTGACTCAGGTTCCTGCTATTTCACTTGGGAAGGCAGCTGAAGATGACCCAAGTACCTGGACTCCTGCCAACCATGTGGGAAATCCAGATGGAGTTCCAGGATCCTGGCTTCAGCCTGGCCCAGCCCTGGCCATTACAGGCATTTAGGGAGTGAACCAGTGGGTAGAAGATCCCCCCCCCCCACCTTCATCAATATGCCTTTCAAATAAAATAAAATAAATAAAATAAGCTTTTAAAAAAACATAAAGCAGATATTTTCACAATATGGGAGGTAATATCATAGTTTTTTTTTTTAAAGATGAAATAAACATATGTCATTTAAATTTATCACCAGCACTAATTCTTTTTAGAGATTTATTTATTTATATATTTGAAAGTTAGAGTTACACAGAGAGAGGAGAGGCAGAGAGAGAGAGAGAGAGAGAGGGAGAGAGACAGTGCTGTCTTCCATCCGATGGTTCATTCCCCAATTGGCCTCAATGGCTGGAGCTGCGCCGATCTGAAGCCAGGAGCCAGGACCTTTTTCTGGGTCTCCCACGTGGGTGCAGGGACCCAAGGACTTGGACCGTCTTCTACTGCTTTCTCAGGCCATAGCAGAGAGCTACCACCATTAATTATTGCATGAGAGTCAAACATTCATAATGTGGACACTTAATTCCCCATTGCGTTAACCTATAGTTAAAGGGTCTTGTCTTCCTTTTCTTTCCTCCATATCATCCCCTCTCCTTCCCATCCCCATTGCTCCTCTTCTTTTCTTCAAAGTAAAGAATTTGGAAGTAATTACAAGAGAATTTACATAATCAGAAATACAGTTGAAACTTTCAGTTTTTTTCTTCTAATTAAAAAATTTGTATGATTGTTATGTTAGTATTAATTACTAAAAGTTATAAATCGAATTTATTTCAAATGTGCTAATTAAACTTACACGAGTAACACATGTAAATTTGCTTGCCAAGTGTTTAAATGTGACTTGATGTCATAGGAATTTCTTGCTCTGAGGATTTAGTATCACGGATTACCTAATATCCAAATCAGAATACTCCTCTGCCTATTGGATTGAGCACTTAAGAGCTATTAAGTTTATATTCTTCTATACCCCAGATGTCGATGAATGCTCTGAGAACATGTGTGCTCAACTCTGTGTCAATTACCCCGGCGGCTACTCTTGTTATTGTGATGGGAAGAAAGGATTCCAACTTGCTCAAGATAAGAAAAGCTGTGAGGTAAACATTTTTCAGTGCTAAATTTATGTCTTCCCTGAAGTAAGAGATCCAGATATTTATTTCCACATAAAGTAAGTCAGGAAAATACAGATGTTCTACAGCAATTGCCATAGTTCTATCTAGGCTCTGAGTGGCAATCTGTTTAATAGCTATGGTCATGTAAGTTGTAAACATTGGGGATAATTAGTGACTGGGGAAAAAAACAGAACACAAAACAAGCCTACATGGTCACAATTTAGAGAGCCCCCATTTATAGCATTTACAAAAGAGAAAGTGTGTATGCTTCTTAAAGTAAGCAAGAGAAGCTGAGATTAATCCTCCTCTGTGAGAACGTGATCCTCCGTAGAAACTCTAAGGAAAATATTTTGCAGTATCTGCTCTTCTGTACACCACTCTGACAAGTTTGATCACGCCTTGCACAGGTTAGGACTTGTAAGTGCTCACAAACAAGTGAAACAACTTTGTCAGAATAGGATTCATTGGGGTTAGGTATATTAAGATTCAGAGAGGACGTTGTTGTGTAAACAAGCTTGCTTTTGGTAAGTCAGACTTATCCATAGTTGTCCTGGGAATTGAATGTTGTGGAGCAGGTGCTGGATTTTCCTTCTTTGAAACAAACAGGTCAACAACTGAAACTATTTTGGTGGAGGTGTAAGTGAAACTGGCGCCATCTTAGGCCTTGGAAGCCATCTTAGGCCCTGGCCCAGTCACCATCCTGTGAAATAAGTTTCAGTTTCTCCAAAATTAAGTTTCATTTTCCTAAGTCCAGCCTGGCTTACCAGAAATCAGGTGACCAAGTGGCCCAACCATATGGGTTGCCTTCACCTCACCCAATGGAATTTGCTCCCACTTCCTTACCTCTGCAGGGCTATAGAAGACCTGTTTTTTTCCAGCATGTGCTTTCTTGTGCACGTGGAGCAGCCTGTTGGGTTCCCTCCACCCCGACAATAAAACCTTTCCTTTTACTCCAGTGTTTGGTGTGTTTTGTGGTGGCCTTTCAGGGGGTGGAAGGGAAACTCTAAGTAAGTATCGTATGTTAATGATTCTTCCAATCTTTCCATCTGTGTTTCATAACAAGTGAAATTTATGTGATAATGAGGCCAGCTATGAGACAAATTCCTAAATAATTATGTGTATAATCCTAAGTAATTATTGTGTATAAACAAATACATTTATATCTGTTACCAAGACAGAGGTGTATTTGTCCAGAGAAATGTTAACACTCCACATTATGCTACCTGCTTCATAAAGGAAGATAAGGTAAGCTGGTTGGCATATGTAATAACTTTGGTGCTACTGAAATGAAATGCTGCACTGTGTGAATGTTTTATAACTTACTTCCTAATTGTTGCAGTATTTGTTGCATCTGCCATTGTTGCATCATCATCTGCTCTGAAATATATTTATCATGAGGAACTAAATGTTATTTCTGGGCCCATATTTATTACAATGCTTTGTACACAATTCCCTCAAAATATCCTTATATGTTCAAGAATTTTTCCCTAAAAAGCATTTTATTTTATTTTTTTAAATTTTCATTTATTCATTTTTATTTAAAACAGACAGAGGAGAGATAAACAGAGGAAGAGATCATCCATTTACTGGTTTCCAAAATGCCCAGAGCAGCAGGGCTGGGCCAGACTAAAGTCAGGAGTCACTCAATACAGGTCTTCCATAGAGGAGGCAGGCACTCAGCTACTTAAGCCATCAATTCTGCCTCCCCGTTGCATTAGTAGGAAGCTGGATTGGAAGATGGAGGGGGAACTTGATCCCAAGCACTCTGATATAACAAGTGTTCATCATAGCTGTTGCTTACCCTGATTTGCCACAACATTTATCCTGCTTTCCATGGTAATGTTTGTTTTCACTATTAGAAAAGAAAAATAACTGATACCACATTTGATGACTGTAAATCATGTTTTTGTAAATTCTTTGAAGACTAATATGATAAGTTAAAATTTATTCCTACAAACTTGTTTAGTACTCTGTTTACTATCTAGATAGCACAATATTGCTTGAAAAAATTTTTGTCTAACAAGTGAGTGAATGAAGTTCTCTGTTGATACATTAGTTCTTTCATGAGTTTATGGCCTCAAATAAAAACAAATTTCAGATCTAATTAATGGAAGGCATCATAGCTGATAGTTAACTAAAGATGTACATGTTCATCCTTGCAGAGAAAGGTTGTGTTTAGGACAGAGATTTGCAAAGGAAATATTAAAGACAAAAACCTAAAGCTACACATAGTAAACAAGACTTTAAAACAGTCATATTCTTGGAAATTATACTGATACACGAAATGAGGAATGGGAGGCATTGCTTTATTATTTGTAAGGATATTTTTAATTTATTTTAGTGTAACACAGAGGTTATGTTAAGGACCAGAGAAAGGATGCACAAACTGACAAATACTAAGCAACAACTTACTCATTTTGCTTGTTTGTTGTTTTGTTTGTTTTTTCAGGCTGTTCCAGTGTGCCTTCCTTTGGACCTTGACAAAAATTACCAATTACTTTACTTGGCAGAGCAATTTGCGGGAGCTGTTTTATATTTAAAATTTCATTTGCCGGAAATCACCAAGTGAGTTACCAATCTCAGTGATAACTTCTAGAGGTAAATCAGGTTTGCAATAGAAGAAAAGTGATTGAAGTGGTTTGAAGTGTATAAAATTATATGATCAATCTGATAATTAAGGTGTTATTACCCATCAAATTATTTGGGGAACCATAAAGTTGACTCCTTCACTCATACAGGTTTCATGCTAGAATCTTTTTGGATCTTTCTGGGCTGACCTTTACTGATGATCATTTTACCTTAACCTGACATTCTTCCTTCTCTAGTGAATTCATATTTTCTGATAAGCTGGGAAAGTAGATATAGTATATTTGTGATATTATCATTGTTCTTTATGCATGGTATAAAAACTACATAATGGGATTATACTAGAAAATTGCTTTTAGAATATCTTAAAAATTGTTAAGAAAGATTCATAAGGTTGCTTAAGTTGTATATTAAATGTATTGCATGGTTTTAGTTGCCTGTCTGAATGTTTTATCTGTTATTCCTGTAGTGAAATTGACTTTATGGAGGGAGCAGTTGTTATGTTTTTCAATCATAACTGTACTTCAATTATCAAATTTTCTAAAAACCTTACATTGTTGGAACTGGGAAAAAATAGAAATTTTATTGGAATAGTGTGAAAAAACACATATAAGACTGATTATATTTTATTTATTTATTTTAAAATATTTATTTGTTTATTTCGAAGGCAGCGTTACAAAAATTGAGAGATTTTCCATCTGCTGGTTCACTCCCCAAATGTCCACAATGGCTGGGGATCAGCCAGGTCAAATCTAGGAGCCTGGAACTCCATCTGGGTCTGCTACCTGGGTGGCAAGGGCCCAAGCACTTGGACCATCCTAGGCTGCTTTCCCATGCAGGGAGTTGGTTTGGGAGCGGAGCAGCTGGGAGTTATATGGCACTCATATGGGATGCCAGCATCACAGGTGGCAGCTTAACCTGCTATACTACAATGTTAGTCCCTGATACTGATTATACAAGTTTAAAATATTTTAATTAAATAAGTATTCATGCTTAGAATTTGCTTTCACACATATGTGATTTAATATTCATTAAACAATTCAATTAGAATAATAGAAATCTGATCATTAAAGAACATTGGAAGTTATTCTGAGATTCACTTCTATAATCACAGTTCTTTTAACATGTTTCCACCAATACCTGGTTTTCCCCTTTAATCTCAGACAGATAAAATCTTCAAATGATTCCAGTTAGAGACAACCCTTTCTTGTTATGGGAATAATGAGAATGAGAGAGAAGAAAGTTTATCATGGCATATAAACCTTCAGACACTTTGAGAAGTATTCATTTCTCACTGGCAATTCACAATAGGTTATTACCTACTATTGGATCAGAATTGATCAAATACTAATTTTTTCAGTGTTTTTATTTAGTTAGTTAGTTTAAATTTTTTTATTGAGTACCATGTAAGTGCAGAAGTATACATGTATACAAAATGTATAGCTTGATGAGTTTTCATAAACTGCCACCTATTTAACCAACATTAAGGAGAGAGAGTGCTTTTTCCTTTGAAAGTCTCTTTGCATCTTTTCCCATAATCAGATACTTCTACTATCCAAATGTTAACAAATTCGCTTTTTTTCTCCTGTTATTTCTGAAAAGAATGAATTGCTCCCCAATGTAATGAATCAGTACGCTGATGATATATTCCAGAAATAAAATATGCAGAACATGACTCTTTGAAATACCATTTTAGCATGATTTTACAAAGAAAAGGAAATTATCTCCATAACAGGATCAACTTCTGGAAGATCCTAAGCATACAAAGATTTGGGTTTTGGCAGGATAATACATACTTCACATGAGCCAAGTGCTCACATAGTTATGAAAGCAAATAAAAGTCCTTATTCCAAGCAAAATAGTTCTTTTTTGTTTAAACTGAATTCAGTAAATCTATTACGTTGGTATCCACCCAACATACTTTACTCGACATTTTACATCTTAAGAAAATTTCCCTGGAATTCTGAAGATAAAAATATTATTCCGTCACCTTTTCTTTGCTCGTTTCCTGAGATTCCTGCTGCATTGTAAATGGTGCCTTTATTACTACTATGTCTATAACGTGAGGTAGGGGGTAGAATTCCTTCTTTCCTTGTTTAGCTATTATCTGAAGTCCTGCTTTTTTAACTTATCTTTATTTGAACTGAACTCCGATTGTCATACAGCTCTCATACAACTCTTTTGTTCCTATTTGTCCTTTTTGAATCATTTTGACTTGCTGGCCCCTTGGAAATTTTAATGCTGATTCTCATTTTAATATTCTGAGGGCAATGTATCAACACATGCTATTTAAAAGCTCTTATCCCTAAGAATTTTCTCCCCTCTAACAACTGCACGTCTAAAGTCTTAATGACAATAGACATTGCCATAGCTCAGATACCCCCAAAGACATGTCTAGACTATACTTCTTAAGCTTTCTGTCCATATATTGTATTGTAGTGACTTATGCAGTAAGAATTTTTGGAGAGCTTTTTGAAATCAAACTAACAGATACATCATACAGTTTTGATGTTACCTTCCTGACCACACATAAAGGCTTAATTATGTTTGCAGTCATCCAGATGCTATCTTGTAGATCTCTGTGAATGATTCCTTCCTGACACAGGTGAAATCATGGGGGAAATGTGCCTTTTGATGAATAAACCAATCATGAAATTGTAACATCTTTTACTAATCATTTATGGATAAAGCAAAAAAAAAAATCACCTTAATGTCAGATTAGGTAACACATAAAAGACTCTAGGAGAGATACAGTATGCCTAATATTTATACAAGTGTATTAATTCCAGCATATGAAAGATTCCTTAAAAACATGCCAAAAAATGAAAAATTACCAAAGCATCTGTTCTCTGGGAAAAATAATATAAAAACGAGCAACATAATATAATTACTTGATTTTTAAACATACATGGAGTCAGATAATACTTAAGCAGTCTAATTCTGCCCTGCCTTTTATTAATTCCAGGGAACAAAACAATTAACTCTTTCAACATATTACTGTTTGTCACTACAAGAATAAAAAAATACATTTAGTCTCCTTATTTCTCATTATTAAGTATCTCTGTTTGTCCATTGTTTAGGTTTTCAGCTGAATTTGATTTCCGGACATATGATTCAGAAGGCGTTATACTATATGCAGAATCTCTCGATCACTCAACTTGGTTCCTGATTGCACTTCGCCAAGGAAAGATTGAAATTCAATTTAAGAATGATTATGCAGCCCAAATCACAACTGGAGGCCAAGTTATTAATGATGGACTCTGGAATATGGTATGTTTTACTGATTTCATGAAGATCTTACCACTATGATGCAGTTTGGATAAAATTTTAATTTATTTTTACAATAGTACCAGACAAAAATGAATTTAAACTTTTTCGAAAATATTTATTTATTTATTTGAAAGACAAAGCAACAGAGTAGGGTGTAGAAAGAGAGAGAGAGAGAGATCTTATACTCCACTGATTCACTTTCCAAATGTCCATAAACAGCCAGGGATGGCTGGTCAGGCCAGAGCAAGAAACCAATCATTTCATCTGGGTCTTCCATGTAAGTGGTAAGGTTCAAGAACTTAAGCATCTTCCAGTGCCTTTCTAGATGCATTAACAGGAAGTTGGCTGCAAAATGGAGCAGCCAGGACAAAAGCTGGCACCTCCATATGGGATGCCAGGGTTGGAAGTGGTGGCTTAACCTGCTGTGCCACAAAAATACTCCCCCAAATGGATTCAGATTTATTTGATGCCATCTGAAATATATTCTGTATACTGTAAATCTCTGAAATAAAGTGAGACACAATACTCACTCACTTCATGTATTTAGGATTTCCCATACATAAATTATTTTTAGTTATTTGAACAATTGTCTTTAGCTCTTTATCTTCTTTAGTGGCTAAGATACCATCATTCAGTGGACAATGGTGTGCCTTCTATAGATCAGGAATTGTAGAAGGCATAACAGTTAATGTGAAGACACCACTGATAAAAGAAAATTACCCTCAGTTACCACAAATACTTTTAAAATGAAAGAGAACTATGCATAATAACAAAAGTTATTTCAATTTTAGATGTAAGCATATAGAAAAGTGGTCAGTTTTGTGCAAGCAGTATACATTAGCAGATGTCTATGAGAATGCTCAGAAACTTGAATTCTTTTTATATGATTCTAACATGTTTATATTATCCCAAAATATCCTTTATTTTAATAATTAAGAATGGAGAAATGAGCATTTGACCTAGCAGTTAAGGCATCTGTTGGGATACCTGCAACCCATATCAGAATGTTCAAGTTCTGACTCTGCTGTCTGTTCCAGCTTCATGCTAATATGCGCCCTGGGAGGCAGCAGGTGTTGGCTTAAGTAATTGGGTCCCTGCCACCCACATGAGAGACCAGATTGATTACCAGGCTCATGGCTTCAGCCTGATCCATCCCTGACTGTTGTGAACATATAGGGAATGGAGCAGCAGATGGAAAATCTCTGTCTGTATATCTCCATGCCTTTTAAACAAGCTAACTAAATAAAATTTTTGAAAATTCATGCAAAAGTGGAATTAGAAGATAAGTTTATTTAAAAAAATCAAGAATGGCACTTTAATTAAAGTGGAAGAGATGAGATTATTGCTAATTTATTATTGCTAGTGGCTGAGCTTTCCTTCCAGATATAGTACTTCAGTGATTCACCCTACTTTCAGCAGAGAATAGCTAAGAAAAAGTCGGGCTCACCTTAGAATTTGACGCCTAAAGAGACAGCTTCTAGGCCTACAGGTGCTGGTGAGAGGTACCTACTGAGAAGCCACGTCAGGCCATCACTAAATTATTTCCTTCCATCCTTTGCCCACTTCGGCACTCCTGCATTCAATAAGTTTTGGGTGAGTGCTTTTAAAGTGCTAAATTCTTGAGTTAAAGGTGATAGAACTGGATCAAGAGATTTTCTCTACTCTTGAGCATAGGACCTCCATTTCACACCCATGCTGCTTTATGAACTAATGTAATATAACTTGACATAGAATAACTAGATGTGTGAACAAAAGACAACTGGACACCAATGTCATTCACCTAAAAGGGATTTATTTATCCTTGGGTAATTGTAGATTTTACAGTTTATTTAATTCATTTGAAAAGCAGAGAAAGAGAGAGACAGAGATCTTCCTTCTGCTGGTTCACTCTTCAAATGCCCACTACAGCCAGGGCTGGACCAAGCTGAGGCCAGAAGCCAGAAACTACTAACTCCAAGAAAATAGTATCTGCACAGGAACAGCTAAAATTGTCTGACAGATCACTAAAATTCTCTAATTTCTGCCAATGCTTTGGGTAGTGCAGCTAGCTACTATATCTTTCCTGCTACATCTGCATCTAGAATATTTGTTGGACACAGCTACTCCCCCAATGTGCTGAACACATTTTACTGCCTGTTTCCAAATCATCTACTAAAGAAAAAAAATTACTTTTTCAGCAAAAGAGCAAAAATAGAATTGATATCCATAGAACATAATGAAAAACAAGTCATTTTTAAAGGTTTATTTTATGTATTTGAAAGACATAATTACAGAGAGAGAGGTAGAAAGAGAGAGAGAGAGAGAGAGAGAGAGAGAGAGAATATCTTCCATCCACTGGTTCACTCCCCAAATGTCCGCAAATGCTGGAGCTGGGTCAATCTAAAGCCAGGAGCCAGGAGCTTCTTCCACATCTTCCACATGGGTGTAGGGTCTCCAAATCTCGGGCCATCTTTCATTGCATTCTCAGGTGCATTGGCAGGCAGCTGTATTGGAAGTAGAGCAGCCAGGACTTTATCTAATGCCCATATGGGATGCTGGCATTGCGGGCAGCAGCCTTACCCGCTATGACACATTGCTTGCCCCTAACATCAGTAATTTTAAGGAGAATTTGGATAAATGTCTAGGACGTGTAGAATATATATATATATATATATATATATAATCAAAATATCATTTACTATAAATAATACATATAGAATATTTGCTCATATAATATAAATATCAATATATTTGTATAAAATACACTACCTGGATATACATAGGTAAAGTTAAAAATAAAGAAAGGAAGAAATGTATTTGTACATAAATACAAAAGTGTCCAATTCAAAGTTTTGAATACTCAGCATTAAGTGATTTTAAGGTAATTAAATTGGTTTTGTTGATCAATGATTCTCCGTACATCCAATGACTGAATATACTTGCATACACAGTGATGCTTCTTTATTATCCTATAATGAAATGCATCAGTGATAAAAGCTGCCTTCATTTTTATCTAATACCAATATAATGCTGTCTTTTATAAAGAAATAAAGCCATTATAATTTATTAGCTGGCCCTATATTAGAAAATAATATAATTCAATATGTAAATACTCAAGAATAATTATAATACTTGTCAAAGCTTGCTTCTATTCATAGACTAATAGCTACAAATGAAGACAGAGACTGAGGTGTTCTGTTAGCAGTTAAGTGCATAAATGATGTTGCTATCAGTAATACTAATTTTCCAAAATGGTGAGAAACTTTTTTCATGTTTATTTATTTATTTTTCATCTGCTTGAAAGAGAGAAGGGGCAGGAGGAGAGAGAGAGAGAGAGAGAGAGAGAGAGAGAGAGAGAGAGAGATTGACTATCCTTCTGTTCTCTCCCCAAATGCCCACCACAGCCAGGGGGCTGGAGCAGGCTGACACTAGAAGCCAGAATTCCATCTGTCTCCCATGTGGGTGGCAGAGACTTAATTACTTGGGCAATCATCTGCTGCCTCCTAGTGTGCATTAGCGGGAAGCTGGATGGGATATAGAGCAGCCAGAATTTGAATGCTTGATAAAGATCTAAACAGGGGCCAGCACTGTGGTGCAGCCAGTTAAGCTACCACTGTGATTGCAGGCATCTCATATTAGAGTGCCTGGTTCAGGTCCCAGCTGTGCCACTTCCAATGCAGCTTCCTGCTAATGCACCTTGGAAGGCAGCAGATAATAGCCCAAGGACTTGGGCCCTTGCCACCCATGTGGGAGACACAGTTGGAGTTCCTGGATCCTGGCTTCAACCTGGCCCAGTCCTGGCCATTGTGGCCATTTAGAAAGTGAACCAACAGATGGAAGATCTCTTGCTTTCTCTCTCTGCGTCTCACTCTGTCTTTCAAGTAAAGAGATAAATCTTTAAAAAAAGAGAAAAAGCTGTAAACAAAACAAATATCACTACATCCTTGCTTTAAAAGTTTATTGCTTTCTTGAAAAATGTATTGAATGCTAAAACAGTACAAGTATTTTCTGTTCATATATAAGTAAACTCAGATAATTATGAATATTCCCAACATGAATATCTCATAGGGATGTTCAGAAGGTTGGCAGAATACTGGATATTTTATGATTTATTATTCATGACTATCTTGTATTTTGTAGAATGTCTAGCATATTGCAATACCTACATGACTCTTCCTCATTGTGACATATAAAAGTCCTCCCTGTTCCTTGAGTAGGGCCATATGATTTCATTCCTAAAAAGGTCTGAGAACTGAGCCTTTGGCTTTATATTAGAAGTAGGAAAGAGGAGGGTCCAGCAAAGGAGACTGAGAAGGAGTTGTAAGAATGAAGGAGAAGCCAGCTGGGGTCAGCTCCAGGACGCTAGGCTTGTTTGAAAGGGGGGAATAGTTAAAATTGCTGCTGATTGGCACTCTGGCCTCAGGATCAGCCTTTAAGGCATTCGGATCCAGCTGAAAAGCCCATGAGAGTATTTCAGGCATGGAAAGCCAAGACACTCTGACAAAAAAAAAAAAATGACCTCAATGAAAGATCTCTGCGTCTGAGATCCCAGTGGAAAGAAGGAGGTACCTTTCTCCGAAGGGAGGAGAGAACTTCCACTTTGACTATGACCTTGTCTAAATATGATCAGAGTCAGCAAACTCAAAAGGCCTCCATAGCCTTGGCAACTCATGACAAGAGCCTTGAGTGATTACTGATGCCATAAACAAGAGTGTCAATTTGTTAAGTCAACAACAGGAGTCACTGTGCACTTACTCCTCATGTAGGATCTCTGTCCTTAATGTGCTGTACATTGTGATTTAACGCTATAACTAGTACTCAAACAGTATTTTTCACTTTGTGTTTCTATGTGGGTGCAAACTGTTGAAATCTTTACTTAATATATGCTAAATTGATCTTCTGTATATAAAGATAATTGAAAATGAATCTTGATGTGAATGGAAGGGGAGAGGGAGTGGGAGATTGGAGGGTTGTGGGTGGGAGGGAAGTTATGGTGGGGGGAAGCCATTGTAATCCATAAGCTGTACTTTGGAAATTTATATTCATTAACTAAAAGTTTAAAAAAAAAAAAAAACAGCTGGAAGTTCAGACTCTGAAAAAAAAAAGTGCTGCTGATTGGCCATTGTCATGTTGTAAAGGATACAAATCTATTTTACATTCCAAGGTAGCTTTTCCCTTCCTACGTTAGTATGGTTTTATTTTTTAAAAAGACCTTTCTTATTTACTTGAAAGGCAAAATTATAGAGAGAGGTAGAGACAGAGAGAGAGAGAGAGAGGTCTTTCATTCCCTGATTCACTCCCCAATTGTCTGTAACAGCCAGAGCTGAGCTGATCTGAAGCCAGGAGCCAGGAGCTTTTCCAGATTTTCTACACGGGAAGAGGGGCCCAAGGACTTGGGCCATCCTCCACTGCCATCCCAGGTGCATCAGCAGGGAGCTCATCAGAAGTGGCACAGCTGGGACTTGAACTGGTGCCCACATGGGATGCCAGTTCTGGAGGCCCTGGCTTTAACCTACTGTGCCACAGTACCAGCCCTGGTAGTATGGTTTTAATATGCCTATTGTTTGGCCAGTGTCATTAATCAGTTAGCAAAAGAGTTTGCATTTTTAGTGCTATAGTTTTACATGAGGCAGTTACAGCAATAATTCTTTAAATTGCCTTTGTGGGAGGATTTTTTTATCAGCATTTGCAAATTTATTTTTTTAAAATCCAAGTTATCTTCAAAATTGGAAAAATCTTAATTACTTTTATATATGGTTCCTTAAGACCTCAATCACTTTTGTGTTTTGAAATGAAATAATTTATGTGAGGTGAAAACACTGCTGAACATATTGTTTTTCCTTAGTTTAGATTTAGAATTTATTTACTTTATTGATTCCATTATTTACTTTATTGATCACTTTATTGATGTGTACTATCAGACAATTGCAAAAAAAAGAACACTTAAAATGTTCCTAAGATACAGTGGCTTGCTTTATTTTAAAGTTAATTTTATGGACTATTGGGATTGAGAGATATATAATTGAATATTTAAACTTAATAGAATAATATTGATTGTTTTAAACTTTAAAATATGGTGCATATTTAATTTTTGACCTAGTATAACCTTAAAACACTTTTTTCACATGTATCATAACTTGACATTCCAAATGGATGGGAACAAATTAATAATTACACTAAAATGATTATTTTAAAAAGTTATTTATAGAAATAATAACAGGATTTTTCAGTCCCAGTGTTTCAAATGACATGTAGCTTGGTGGTTTGATATATTTTGTCTGTTTAATTGTAGGTGTCTGTGGAAGAGTTAGAACACAGTGTTAGTATCAAAATAGCTCAGGAACCTGTGATGAATATAAATAAACCTGGAAGCCTTTTTAAGCCTACAAATGGATTTCTGGAAACCAAAGTGTACTTTGCAGGATTACCTCGGAAAGTGCAAAATGCTCTCATTAAACCGGTAATGATCCAAGCTTGTACAAGTATATCATTCTCCATGGCTGAATTCCATTTGTCTGTAATAGGTTTGAAGATGTGTTTTTCTGAGAGTCAGTAGAAGTTATTTTGTTAAACATACCAAGTGTGACAATTTGAATTGAACATGGAAAAATAACATTAGTGACCCTTGAAATTATATTAAGGAAATAAGAAAATGGATGTCGGGTTTTTATGCCCATTTAGATCTCCAGTGTTACTCATGGAGAAGTGAGTTTTTTAAAAAAAATTTAAAGTCTCACTTCAGTGTTAATCTTTTAATAGCTACACATAGAAAACATATATTACAGAAACTAGTCAAAGAAATTTATCATATCTATTGTAAGCCTTAAATATGAGAGTTTAAGGATAGCAATAAGGTGAACTTTATTATTAAAAATTTATAGAAGGTATAACAGATAATTTTCTCAATATAATATTTGTTTAATAACTGTGGAATAGGTTTCATGAAGGAGATTAATTGTCCTTGGAAATTTTTAGAATTTTCTTTGAAATCATAGGTCTGCCAGATAAACTTTCTGATTTAACTTACATATTTACTACTTTTATATCAGTCTTTCACTTCTGGAAATTCATAGTTAGTTTTATTTATTTATTTATTTTATTTATTTGAAATCAGAGTCACAGAAAGAGGGAGAGACAGAGAAATAGAGAGAGAGGGAGAGAGAAAGAGAGAGAGAGAGAGAGAGATCTTCCATCTGCTGCTTCATTCCCCAAATGGCCACAGTGGCTAGGGCTGGGCCAGACCGAAGCCAGGAGCCAAGTGCTGCTTCTCGGTGTCCCACATGAGTGCATGGGCCCAAGTACTTCTGCTGCTTCCCCAGGTGCATTAGCAGAGAGCTGGATGGGAAGTGGAGTAGCAGGGACTTGAGTTGGTGCCCAAATGTGATGCCGGCTTCACGGGTGGTGGTGTTACCCACTATGCCACAATGCCAGCACCCCTACTTTTAACTTTTAAAAGATTCCTATATTATGATTTTGTACCTGAATTAATTAGTCCCTGTCAGAATGAATATGCCTGCTCTCTGAAGTTGATAAATCAAGACCCTTTAAACATGAAGCAAATTACTCAAGAATAATCAAACATTTATGGAATAGTTACTGTATGTCTTAAGTCTGGCAGGATGCTTTGGTGTAGGCCTTAGCCTGCAACAGTTTTGTTTCGGAAGGAGTTTAGAATTTGATTTGCAAAACATATGTATATTGTAAATGTAACTAAAGAAAAACAAAAAAACAGCTTAGAGCCCAGGGCAGTGGCTAGAAGCTTGTATAGAACTTGAGAGGAGGAAAGTTACTGCTGGATGGCATAGAACAGACAGGTAAAACCTGAGGTGCTGAAACTCATTAGGGTTCTATTGGACACTTAGGATGGCATAAACTCATGTTTGCTGAGAAAGACTGTCCATCTGAAAGGCAACTTGAAGGATTTAGATTCAATTCAAAATAAATAAAATAAAGGATTTTCTATCCAAATGAAATCCATACCAATAGTCAGTTAAGTAACTTATCAGTCTAACTTGCTTACAATGTGCTCCATGACCTACGTTTTAATTTGTTAGATTAATCCTCGTCTAGATGGATGCATACGAGGCTGGAATTTGATGAAACAAGGGGCTTCTGGAGTAAAGGAAATTATTCAGCAAAAACAAAAGAAGCATTGCCTCGTCACTGTGGAGAAGGGTTCCTACTACCCTGGCTCTGGAATTGCTCAATTTCACATAGATTATAGTAAGTGATTTCCCGTTTTTCTCCTTCTTTTCTAAGGACTACATTTATTTGTCGACAAACAGCAATTCCTTTGGTAAACAGGGAGTGCTTAACATGTGTCTTATGTTTATTCCTCCTGTTGAACAATTCTTATAAAATTTTCCAGTGTAATAGAAAAAAAATATAAAGACCATTGAACATGCTTATGTTATTTAA
This sequence comes from Lepus europaeus, assembly GCF_033115175.1. Taxonomy (NCBI): domain Eukaryota; kingdom Metazoa; phylum Chordata; class Mammalia; order Lagomorpha; family Leporidae; genus Lepus; species Lepus europaeus. Next base: position 48,245,015 of record NC_084828.1, on the reverse strand, counting down.
GCTTTATTGAAACAGCTTGATTCATTCTGCTTATATTCACTTGATCTATTTTAAAGTTTCCTGATTTCTCAGTTGTTAAGGCTACCAGTTACTGCACTAAAGGGATTCACCTTCATTTCTAGAGTTTCCATTTGATCTGTGTTCATCACATTTACCTCTGTTCTAAAATTTCTCATCCGGGGCAGGCATTTGGCCTAGAGTTAAGCTGCTGCTTGGATACCTGTATTCTTTTTTGAGTGCCTGGTTTCAGTCCCTGGCTTCTATCCTTCCAACTAACATGCACCATGGTAGGTAGCAGGTAATGGCTCAAGCAGTTGGATTCTTATCACTCACTTGGGAGACCTGGATAGAGTTCCCAGCTTTGAGCTTTGACTTGGACCAACACTGACTGTTGTGGGTATTCAGTAATTGAACCAGTAGATGGACATTCTGTCTCTGTCTCTACCTTTCAAGCTTAATAAACAAGTGAATAAAACTTCTCATCTATTTATTTATTATTCAGCTTATCCACACTCTAGCCTTCAACATAGTCATCATAATTATTTTAAATTCCCTGTCTAGAAGTTTCTATATCTATGTCATATTTGCATCTAATCATATTGATTACTTTGTGTCTTTACTAGGTGTGGTTTCTTCTTGCTTCTTTGTGTATTATGTAACTTTTGGTTTTGAGATGGGCATCTTATGTAGAAAAGTGAAGACTGACATAAATAAATAATATATCTGGATTGTATGTGGAAATGAGCATACCACTTCTTTTGCTAGGCTTCTATTGAGGGAGGTTGAACTAGTTGGGTTTTCTTGTTTCTAGGATTACATACAGTGTGCTACAGGCTTCAGACTCCTTTAATACTACCACCTGTTTAGGGTACATGTTGGTTTTCTCAAGAGTTTTTCTTAACAGTTGATCAGTATCAAGTTATTTCTAATAGCAGCTCAATTTTAGGCACTCCCTTCATGATAATGCCCCGAGTGCTCTTACAGATTCCCCACAGAGTGCTGTTACTTAATACTTACGTCTGCTAGTGGAGGAGGTAATCTAAAACTGTAAAACAGTATAGTTCTGCCTGCAGGCATATAGACTTACCTCTCAGGGTACAGCCTAAGAATTAATCAACGAATCATGGGGCTCCAAACCCATAAGAATCAATGTATAAACACCATCTTCACTATTACAATGATTGACTTAAATGTTAAAGGCAACAGATAGACCAGTCTAAGTTTAAAAGGGACGACATAAATAACATCAAGTACCCAGGGTAAAAATAATAGGAATAAAAAAGGAAGGAGGGAGCAACATGGGAAGCAGTCCACACAACAGACTCCTAGAATGACTGTCACAGTAAATAACACTCTGACCTTAGAATCAACCCATAAGGCCACCTGGTCGGGCTGAATGGCCTGCGAGAGCATCTCAGGCATGGAAAGACAAGACTCTGTGGAAAAAAAAATCCTATACAGAGGATCTCTGTGAGACCTCAGAGGAAAGGAAGGGTCATCAAAGAAGGAGACACTCTTCTCTAAAGGGAGAGGAGAACATCCACTTTGCTTATGGCCACGTCCAAATATCAACGAAATCTACGGTCACAGAAGGCTTCCATAGCCTTGGTAGCCCATGCCAAGAGCCTCGGATGATCACTGACGTCATAAAAAAGGAGTATTAATTGTTAAAGGAACAACAGTAGTCACTATGCACTCGCTCCCCATTTGCAGTCGATTCTCTGTCCCTATTGAATTGCAGTATGAAAATCGACTGCAAATTCTCTCCCCAAACTGTACTGTATATGTTGTGTGTGGGTGTGGGGGCAAATTGTTGAAATCTATGATTAGCAGAGAGTTGGTCCTCTCTCTATATAAAGTCATACTAAAAGTAATCCATAATGAAGAAGGAAATGGGAGAGGGAATGGGAGGTGGGATGGAAGTGGGGTGGGAGGCATGGGGGAAAGAACCACTGTATTCTTAAAGTTGTACCTATGTAAAAATGCATTCATTAAATTTAAAAAAAAAAAAACATCTGCTAGCAAGGTACAGGGTCTGGGGGTCAGGGAAATAGTCCTTATCTTTCTATACAGATTCAGTTACACAGGTGCTGTATGCCTGAATCACAGGACTGTGTGTTTCTCATTGATCCAGTGGTCAGGAACAAGATGTTTTCCTGTTCTTCTTCTGTAGTAGAGAGCTTTCTTTCTTTTTTTCTTTTTTATTAATCTGTCTCTCCTGTTTCCTTTCCCTACTATGAACGTGCAATGGCTCTAAACGTGAGAACTAATGACAGGGTTACTGCCCTTCCCCTAATGCTTTAGGCTTTTATTGTGCAGGAGGCAGAGAAGGATCTGGAAGGGGCTTTGTGCCCTCCTCCATCTGCTGCTGCTCCCAGGACTGCACCAGGAGGGAAGCTTGCTCTGGTTCTTTTCCCTGACCCCAGTATTTCTCTTGAGCACTGAGTATGATGTGGATCTGAATTTCCCTCCTGTCTCTAGTTTTAAGGGCTTCTATACTCTTACACAATCCCCCAAGTGCGCTTCAGCAATTTGTTAAAAGCTTTACCTAGATTATTCTGACCAAATTGTATGGCATATGGTGTCTTCCCTAGGTAACAAATTGCTCTCTTCTTGTCTCTCCTTGGAAACACTTATCATTCTTTGGGTTTCTGGTTAGTTGATTGCTCTGCAATAATCAGGTCTTTAATAGTTCAAGAGAAGTTGTGTTTATGCTGATAATTTGGTTTTTGTTGGTGTTGTAAGGCTGGGATTAGTGTTTATTCCAGTTTCTACAACCTAAACAGAGTAGCAAATCTTGCCACACAGATGCTAGGTTTTTACCTTTACAAATAATACCTCTGTGAACATCATGGAAGATATATCCTAGTACCCTTATTTGATTAATTTTATAGGAGAAAATCTGGAATTAGATTATCTCCATCAAATATTATGCAAAGGTATACTTACTACATATCTTTTATCAATTTTTAATCCAATCTTTTATCAATTAATAATTTATGTGCAGAATGAGAATGTTTGTTCTTGAAATTTGTCTCTAATCTGATTTTAAAATAAATTTTTTAGCTTTCAATATTATTTTCCTAATTTCTACTGAAGTTATATATTTTTCCATATGTTTATTGGCTACTTGTATATTTTAAAAATATTTTTAAAGATTTATTCATTCATTCATTCATTCGAGTGACAGAGCAACATAGAGAGAGGGGGAGACAGAGAGAGATCTTCCTAGGCTGAGCCATACCTTTCCAGTATGGGATGCCAGCATTGCAAGTGGTGACTTAACCTGCTATACTCTAAAACTAGCTCCAGTTTTTAAATTTTTATTTGAAAGACAGAGAGACAGAGACAGACATATATTTTTATCTTTCCTAAATGCCCACAACAGATAGGGCTGCACCAGGTCCAAGCCAAAAGCCAGGAACTCAATCTGGGTCTACCACATGGAAAGCAGATAACCCTAGTATTTGAGCCACCACCTGCTGCCTCCCAGGGTGCACATCAGAAGAAAGAGAATAGGGAGCAGATAGGAGACTGGAACTTAAGCACTCCAATAAAGGATGCAGGCATCCCAATCAGTGTCTTAACCACTATCCCAGATGCCTGCCTCTGTTTGTCCATTTTATTTGTTTTATCCAATTGTCTTTATTTGTTTTAGGAGTTCATTTTTTGAGCTACTAGTAATTTCCATTATCAACCAAGTTAGTGTCAATATGATATCTCTGCATTAAAACAAAATTTCTATTTTAAATATACTTATTTGTAGTCTTAAAAAGGACTTACTACAGTTTTTTAAAAATATTTATTTATTTATTTATTTATTTATTTGAAAGTCAGAGCTACAGAATAGGGTAAGAGACAGAGAGAATAAAGAGAGATAGAGATCTTCCATCCTCTGGTTCACTTCCCAGATGGTTGCAATGAGCAGGGCTGGGCCAGGCCAAAGTCAGCAGCAAAAAGCTTCATCTGGGGCTCCCACGTGGCTGGCAGAGACCCAAATACTTGGGCCATCTTCGGCTGCTTTTTCTCAGGGCATTAACAGGGAGATGGATAGGAAGTGGAGTAGCTGGGACACATATGGGATGCCGACATCAAAGGCAGCAGCTTTACCCACTAGGCCATAATGCCAGCTCTGTTACTACAGCTATAAGAAAGACCTTTCTCCAGTGATTTCTGTTTTCCTAACAAATTACTAAAATGCCTTTAACCTTGCTCGTCATATGAAGGATTTAAAAAACTGTTTAAATGGGGTGATGATTGAATACATGAAAAAAGTAAGCCCACAATGATTGTTCAAAGGAAAAGTTCCTGAAAAGAAAATGAAAACGTTACACTATACCTGAGAAAATACTCTTTTATAAGTACTTAGTTTTTTCATGGGAAACTTGAAGTACTATATAATTAATAATTAATGTTACATTATAATTTCTATACATTTGCATGTTCACTTTAGTTTGAGTGTTCATTATCTCACAGTGATTATATGTATTTCTTTCTAGTAGGATTTATAGGATTATAGAGAAAATATATAATGGTATTACATTTAGCTAAATGGAAAAGAATCTCGTAAAAGAAAAAAAGTATTTTCTTCATTCCTATTCACCTTTTTTTTTTTTAAATCTTTTTTGACAGGCAGAGTGGATAGTGAGAGAGAGACAGAGAGGAAGGTCTTCCTTTTTGCCGTTGGTTCACCCTCCAATGGCCGCTGTGGCCGGCACATCTCGCTGATCCGAAGCCAGGAGCCAGGTGCTTCTCCTGGTCTCCCATGCGGGTGTAGGGCCCAAGCACTTGGACCATCCTCCACTGCACTCCCGGGCCATAGCAGAGAGCTGGCCTGGAAGAGGGGCAACCGGGACAGAATCCGGCGCCCCAACCGGGACTAGAACCCGGTGTGCCAGTGCCGCAAGGTGGAGGATTAGCCTGTTAAGCCATGGCGCTGGCCCCTATTCACCCTTTCAAAGGCCCAAAGTGATTTTTAATCTTTGCTATATTATAAAGATATATTATATCTTTACTATATTACTTTGCTATATTAAATGATGAAGACTTCATTGTGAACTAATTTTTTTTAAGACTCAACTACTTTGAAACATATTAATTCAGCAAATATTTATTTAGTGGCTGCCATGGAAAACAAAAGCATGATGTCAAAGACATGTACCTTTTCAAGGCTGCACTTTAGTGCAGTGATCAACTTAGCCGTCATGTAAAAGGTTGACAAGGGTTATGATGAGAAAATCAAAGAACAGAAGTTTCCAATCTGATTTCTTTCTTTTTTTTTTTTTAAAGATTGTATTTATTTATTCGAAAGTCAGAGAGTTACACAGAGAGAAGAGAGGCAGAGAGAGAGAGAGAGAGAGAGAGGTCTTCCATCTGATGGTTCACTCCCCAATTGGCCGCAATGGCCCGAGCTTTGCCAATCTGAAGCCAGGAGTCAGGAGCTTCTTCCAGGTCTCCCACATGGGTGCAGGGGCCCAAGCACTTGGGCCATCTTCTACTGCTTTCCCAGGCCATAGCAGAGACTTAGATCGGAAGAGGAACAGCCGGGACTAGAACTGGCGCCCATACGGGATGCTGGCGCTTCAGGCCAGGGCGTTAACCCGCTGCGCCACAGTGCTGGCCCCTCTAATCTGATGTCAAAATCACCAGCTGACTTCAAAATATTTCTCTATTCTTGTACGGTCCTATTGCTTTATGTGTATACGTCATCTTTCCTGACATGCTAGTATGAGTGGTTGGCATGGTGGTGGAAGCTATAGCCACATTTCTCCCTAGAAATATTACAATGAATTGTCTGAACTTCCCTCTAAATGTATATTTTAAAATACAACTTCTCCGAGCTTTTGAACAAGAGAGAAGGAGGAACTTTGAAAGAGCAAATAAGGAAAATTGCTAATAAACTGAACACCATGAACCAGAATTTCATGGAAGGATATAAGGATTGGGACACATGTGTGTGTCTTGCTGGTATTTAAAGAGACTTATGTTTTGGTTTGCCTAAATGATATAGACCTTTGAAAAGGGAACTGAAATCTTTCATATTTCACCAGGAAAGCTTTGAATATTAATTAGATTATAAGAATTGCTCCCAGTGCATTTAGCAGTTTATTGATCCTGCCTCTGTTTCCATGTTTTATAAACAGATAACCTATCCTATGTTGAAGATTGGCAAGTCAATGTGACCTTGAAGATCCGCCCGTCTGCAGGCACTGGTGTTATGCTTGCCTTGGTTTCTGGTAACACAGTGCCATTTGCCTTGTCCTTGGTACAGTCCACCTCTGAAACTTCTCAGGTAACTTTACTCTAAACCTGTATTGAACCTTGTTTTGCTTGTTTCTGTTTGTTATTTTTGAAATTAATCTAATTATAATATTTACTTCAAAGGGTTAATTTAAAGATTTGTGGCATAATTTGTGAATAGTATTTGGCACAATCTTAAGCATGTTATTAGGGATCCAAAAAATGTCCATAATTATTGACTTATTTACAAGATCTGTACCAAAAATTAAGGAGAGAAGGGACGGTAGAGCTAAGGTGAAGGGACACACACAGGCTGCTTGGCACCAGCAGAGTATATAGAGGTCCATCCTTATTCAGAATCCTTGGAGCAGCGTGGGAATTAGTCTGTACTAAAGACGAGAAGTAGGCCGGCGCCGCGGCTCACAAGGCTAATCCTCCGCCTTGCGGCACCAGCACACTGGGTTCTAGTCCCGGTTGGGGCGCCGGATTCTGTCCCGGTTGCCCCTCTTCCAGGCCAGCTCTCTGCTGTGGCCCGGGAGTGCAGTGGAGGATGGCCCAAGTGCTTGGGCCCTGTACCCGCATGGGAGACCAGGAGAAGCACCTGGCTCCTGGCTTTGGATCAGCGCGATGTGCCGGCCGCGGCGGCCATTGGAGGGTGAACCAACGGCAAAAAGGAAGACCTTTCTCTCTGTCTCTCTCTCACTGTCCACTCTGCCTGTCCAAACAAAAAAAAAAAGGAGAGAAGAGAAGTGAGACTGATAACAATTCACTCCCAGATTATGTAGTGTTTAATTATAGTGTTTTGTGCTTCCTTGAACTTGTAATCATTTCTCTCATGAGCACATTAGGAAATAAGAGAGAAAACTAATACTGATCCACTTGGCGTCTTGCCTGCAACTCCTATAGGATATTACAAAGAAGATCAGGAAAGTCATGGATAAAAGGAAACTTATATAAAAGATATCAGAACATCTATATTATTCAGACATTTATTAGAGGCTGATAGTCCTTTCCATGTGTCATCCACAGTGAATTCCAACAAGTTACAGCAAGAAGCGTATGTTAGGCCAGCGCCACGGCTCAATAGGCTAATCCTCTGCCTTGCGGTGCCGGCACCCCCGGTTCTAGTCCCGGTCGGGGTGCCGGATTCTGTCCCGGTTGCCCCTCTTCCAGGCCAGCTCTCTGCTGTGGCCAGGGAGTGCAGTGGAGGATGGCCCAAGTGCTTGGGCCCTGCACCCGCATGGGAGACCAGGAGAAGCACCTGGCTCCTGCCTTCAGATCAGTGCGATGCGCCGGCCATAGCACGTCGGCCTTGGCGGCCATTGGAGGGTGAATCAACGGCAAAGGAAGACCTTTCTCTCTGTCTCTTTCTCTCTCACTGTCCACTCTGCCTGTCCAAAAAAAAAAAAAAAAAAAAAAAAGAAGCTTATGTTTATGCCTGAGTTGGCTTGAATTGAATAATGCATACAGTAGTGAAAAAAGGAGTACTATTTACATCTTAAAAAGACAATGGGGAGCGGGAGCAAGTTCTAGTGGTTAACCATAAACAACTTAAAGTCCCACTGACTGGTGTTTTTTGTTTTTTGTTAATCTATAATTTACAAGTTTACTACATTTGGATTTCAGGAGTTTTTTTTTTTGCCTTTTTTTAAAATTCTTATCTTCAACATTACATTCAAACACTAGAGAAGGTTAATTCATGTCATGTCTTTGATATTTATTTTACCCTGTCTGTGTTTGTCTCCTTGCTCTTTCTTCAAGTCAGATTCCCTTTTCAAATTCTAGTTACAATGTTTCATAATGGTATTTCACCTACCATTGATCTTTCTGGAGTATTTTATGAAATAACCATCTCCTTTAAGAAATTTAACAATAACAAGTTTCCTCAAATAACCCCTATTTGTGAAGTACAGACTTTTCACTTAACGTAGATACCTTGGATTCCAAGTGTACATTTCAGGCTGTCTTTGTACCATCTGGGAATCATTGTAAAACCAATCTCTCTAGTTTTGATTTTCTTTGTTCTTTTACTTTTTACATTTGCTCTGTCACATATGAGCTATCTGTATACATCACTATCAACAAACTGCTATTTCAGGCATATCAGCGGTTTGAAAATTCAGCGACATGAATATGTTTTCCTTTTTGAGAATTTTCTGGTAGATGCTCTGACTTACTGCCCGGGATCCCTGGGGTTTCTTTCTCAAGGCATCGTCTTGCACTTTGTCCCAAATCTATGGGACTGTTTCTGTGACAGAGACAAACCCTTGATCTTGCTGGCATGTGCTTAGTAAAGCACTTCAAATTTTCCACGTTACTCCAGCAAACAGTAATCAGCTCCTTTTTTTCCATATATGAGTTTTGAAATTAAAAGGCTTATAAACATATGCCAGAGCCAGAAAGATACTACTGCAGGTGCCCATTGTTAGTAAAACAACTCTGTTGGTTGAATTTTCAGAAGCCAGTTTACATTTTCATCTTAGGTAAACCTGCAGTTTGTAAAAGCTAATGTATATATTAAAATTATGATTATTATTATATTAATAATTTTAATACAACATGAGGGCTTTATAATTTTTTTTCTCCTTAAGATTCAGTTTTTTGGGGTTGGGCATTGTGCTGTAGCGTTAAGCTGCTGTTGGGTTCAAGTCCTGCCTCTGCTTCCAATCCAAAACCTGTTAACGCACATTCTGGGAGGCAGCAGATGATGACTGACATGCCTGGAAGTCTGCAGAGGATGGCTGAAGTGCTTGGGTCTCAGCCTTCCATGTGGGATACAGAAGGAGTTCCAGCCTCTGTGCGTGGCCTGGCCCGGCTTGGCTATTGTAGGTATCTGGGGAGTTAATCAGTGTATGAATGATCTCTCTCTCTCTCTGTGGGTCTCTCTGTCTCTGTCTCTCTCTCCCTCTGTGTTGCTCTGCCTTTCAAATAAATAAAAATAAACAGCTTTTATGTAGTTTTTTAATTTCAAAATTCAAAATCTCTCTTAACTGGCATTACTCTTGGTATTTGCTTATATTGGGCCTTTGCTCTTCAGGATATTCTGGTATCTGTTGAAAATAGAGTAATATACCAGCTCGAGTCCATAAGTCTGTGTTCTGGTCAACAATCGCAATTGGAATTTAGTGTCAGCAGAAACCATCTGGAGCTGTCAACTCCACTTGTAAAAGATGTCATCTTCTCTGAAGACCTTCAGAGACATCTTGCTGTTTTGGACGAAGCAATGAAAGGAGCAGTGACCACTTATCTGGGTGGCCTTCCAGGTAATGTTACTTTTTCTTTTAGTTTTAAAAAAACTATCTTAATCAAATTTAGGATGTTTTAAATATATACTTTTAGCAAAAAGACATCAGAAGGGAATATAGAATTTCAATATCTGTTTTTTTTCTGGAAGCTTATACTGTCATTTTTTTGGAAAAATCTCTTTAATATCTGCATTAAAAATTGTATATAGCAATGGGGCACCGTGTGATATTTTAATACATGTGTACATTATATAATATCTAAGAGGATAGATATATATATATGGATTTCCTCATTTAATAGTTCTTTATTATAAAAACATTCAAAATCCTATTTTCAAAGATTTATTTATAAAGAAGAGAGAGAAAGAGAGAGATAGTCCATTTGCTGGTTCACTCCCATAATGGCAACCAGCAGGGCTGGTCCAGACCAAAGCCAGGAGCTGGAAACTCCATACTGCTCTCCCACGTGTGTGACAGGGGCCCAAGTACTTGAGCCACCTCTGCTGGCTTTCCATGCGCATTAGTAAGAAGCTGGATCAGGAACAGAGCAGCCAGGACTCTAACAAGCACTCCTATGGGACGCCAGCATCCCGAGTGGCAGCTCAGTCCGCTGCACCACCACAGTGCTACACCCAGTGTTTTGTTTTAGAAAGAAATACATAGTATGTTGTCTTCAGTCACCCTACTGTTTAATAGAACTCCAGAACCTCTTACTCCTTTCTAATTCCATCTTAATCCTCAATAATTTACCCTTCCCCATTCTTCCGCCTTAATATTGTGTTACTATATTTTGTTTGTTTTTAATGGTGAACCAAAACTGACCGTTCCGTATTTGGCTCTCCTAGTCAGAAAGGATGATCCATGTCCTCCTCACAATAGCCTTGATGGTGCAGTATTTATTCTTCCACTCATTCATCATTTATCCCATAGTTATTCATTCGTTATTCTGTCTGTTTAACACTTATCCAATATATATCAAGACCTTATGTCTCAAATACCAGGGATATAGTAATACATAGATATGGCCCCTGCTATTAAAGCTTTTACTGTCTAGTATAAGAGAGAGATGTTAGACAAATGATTAAGAAAATATCAAAATAATAAAAATTTTGATCATTTCTGTAAATGAAAACTTTTTGTTGTTTTTTTGAGCTTAAAAATGGAGATTTGACTTGGTTATGGGGATCAGGAACAATATTTCTGAATACAAGGTTAAAATATAAATGTGATATTTGAAGGATTAGATGAATTTGACCAGGTGGTGTCATACAAGTAAAATGGCACAAAATGAGAAAAGCTTGTGCTTGAGAACTACACAGAAGATTCTTAGGGTTAAAGCATACTGAGCAAGTGGTCGGTAGTGCAGGATGAGGCTGTGAACTGAGTGGGTGGATGGCAGGTTTGTAGATCTGGTTCAGGGCCTTATAACAGACACAAGAATGAGGTAAAAGTCTGAGACTATTACATCAATATTACACATTGTGAAAATTCACTCTGGAGGGCTAGGTGGAGCCACAGGTGGTGCAGCTGAGAACTGGGCAGCTGTTGGGCGTTCAGGTAAAGAAGCTGTCTTAGCAGCAGGAGGAAATGCACAGCATTGACAGGTGCATGGTAAAACGTGCAGGCACTGTGCAGAGTGTTCCTCATGAACTAAGTCACTCATTCATCAGAATGGTGCAAGAAACCAGCACTGAGGATCCCCATTTTACAGATGAGGAAGGGGAGGAAACTATGCAACTGCAGACAGTATGCATTGAACAGACTGGAGACGTATGTAAGAAACCAAATAAATAAGATTAAATGACTGAAAGACATTAAGGATGGCTTTAAGTGTCTGTCATTAGCAGTTGCTGGACTGGATATCCTTAACAACATAGAGAAAACTAAGAGAATCAGTAATTTAAAGGTTTTTTTTAACTTTTATTTAATGCATATAAATTTTCAAAGTACAGCTTATGGATCACAATGGCTTCCCCTCACCATAACTTCCCTCCCACCCACAACCCTCCCCTTTCCCGCTCCCTCTCCCCTTCCATTCACGTCAAGATTCATTTTCAATTATCTTTATATACAGAAGATCAGTTTAGTATATATTAAGTAAAGATTTCAACAGTTTGCACCCACATAGAAACACAAAGTGAAAAATACTGTTTGAGTACTAGTTATAGCGTTAAATCACAATGTACAGCACATTAAGGACAGAGATCCTACATGAGGAATAAGTGCACAGTGACTCCTGTTGTTGACTTAACAAATTGACACTCTTGTTTATGGCATCAGTAATCACCCTAGGCTCTTGTCATGAGTTGCCAAAGCTATGGAAGCCTTTTGAGTTCACTGACTCTTACAATATTTAGACAAGGTCATAGTCAAAGTGGAAGTTCTCCCCTCCCTTCAGAGAAAGGTACCTCCTTCTTTGATGACCTGTTCTTTCCACTGGGATCTCAGACGCAGAGATCTTTCATTGAGGTCATTTTTTTTTTCCAGAGTGTCTTGGCTTTCCATGCCTGAAATACTCTCATGGGCTTTTCAGCCGGATCTGAATGCCTTAAAGGCTGATTCTGAGGCCAGAGTGCTGTTTAGGACATCTGCCATTCTATGAGTCTGCTGTGTATCCCACTTCCCACGCTGGATCATTCTCTCCCTTTTTTGTTCTATTGGTTAGTATTTTCAGATACTAGTCTTCTTTATGTGATATCTTTGATTCTTAGTCCTATCATTATGATCAATTGTGAACAGAAATTGATCAAATGGACTAATGAGATGGCATTGCTACATGCAACCACAATGGGATTGAATTGGAATCCCCTGGTATGTTTCTAACTCTATCATTTGGGGCAAGTCAGCTTGAGCATGTCCCAAATTGTACATCTCTTCCCTCGCTTATTCCCACTCTTATATTTAACAGGGATCACTTATCAGTTAAGTTTCAACACTTAAGAATAACTGTATTAATTACAGAATTAAACCAATAGCATTAAGTAGAACAGACAAAAATATACTAAGAGGAATAACGTATTAAGTTGTTCATCAACAGTCAGGGCAGGGGCTGGTCAAGTCACCGTTTCTCATAGTGTCCATTTCATTTTAACAGGTTTCCTTTTTGGTGTTTGGTTAGTTGTCACCGATCACGGAGAACAAAGGGACTGGCTTATTTCACTCAGCATAATGTTTTTCAGATTCATTCATTTTGTTGAAAATGACCGGATTTAATTGTTTCTTACTGCTGTATAGTATTCTATAGAGTACATATCCCATAATTTCTTTATCCAGTCTACTGTTGATGGGCATTTAGGTTGATTCCAGGTCTTAGCTATTGTGATTTGAGCAGCAATAAACACTGAGGTGCAGACAGCTTTTTTGTTTGCCAATTTAATTTCCTTTGGGTAAATTCCAAGGAGTGGGATGGCTGGGTTGAATGGTAGGGTTATATTCAGGTTTCTGAGGAATCTCCAGAATGACTTCCATAGTGGCTTAACCAGTTTGCATTCCCACCAACAGTGGGTTAGTTTACCTTTTTCCCCACATCCTCCCCAGCATCTGTTGTTGGTGGATTTCTGAATGTGAGCCATTCTAACCGGGGTGAGGTGAAACCTCATTGTGGTTTTGATTTGCATTTCCCTGATTGCTAGTGATCTTGAACATTTTTTCATGTGTCTGTTGGCCCTTTGGATTTCCTCTTCTGAAAAATGTTTATTGAGGTCCTTGGCCCATCTCTTAAATGGGTTGTTTGTTTCGTTGTTGTGGAGTTTCTTGATCTCTTTGTAGATTCTGTTTATTAATCCTTTCTCTGTAGCATAGTTTACAAATATTTTTTCCCATTCTGTCAATTGCCTCTTCACTCTCCTGTTTCTTTTGCAGTACAGAAACTCTCAATTTGATGCAATCCCAATAGTTAATTTTGGCTTTGACTGCCTCTGCCTCCAGGGTCTTTTCCAGGAAGTCTTTGCCGGTGCCAGTATCTTGCCAGGTTTCTCCAATGTTCTCTAATAATCTGATGGTGTTTGGTCGTAGATTTAGGTCTTTAATCCCTATTGAGTGGATTTTTGTGTAAGGTGTAAGGTAGGGGTCTTGCTTCATGCTTCTGCACATGGAAATCCAGTTTTCCCAGCACCATTTATTGAATAGACTGTCCTTGTTCCAGGAATTGGTTTTGGATCCTTGATCAAATATAAGTTGGCTGTAGATGTTTGGATTGATTTCTGGTGTGTCTATTCTGTTCCATTGGTCTATCCATCTGTTTCTGTACCGGTACAATGCTGTTTTGATAACAACTGCCCTGTAGTATGTCCTGAAATCTGGTATTGTGATGCCTCCAGCTTTGTTTTTGTTGTACAAAATTGCTTTGGCTATTCAAGGTCTCCTGTGTCTCCATATGAATTTCAGCATCATTTTTTCAGATCTGAGAAGAATGTGTTTGGTATTTTTATTAGTATTGCATTGAATTTATTAATTGCTTTTGGGAGAATGATGTTGTTCTTCCAGTCCATGAGCATGGAAGATTCTTCCATTTTTTGGTATCCTCTTCTAATTCTTTCTTTAAGGTTTTGTAATTTTCATCGTAGAGATCTTTAACGTCCTAGGTTAAGTTTATTCCAAGGTATTTGATTGTATTTGTAGCTATTGTGAATGGGATTGTTCTTAGCAGTTCTTTTTCAGCTGTGGCATTGCCTGTGTATACAAAGGCTGTTGATTTTTGTGCATTGATTTTTATATCCTGCTACTTTGCCAAACTCTTCTAGGAGTTCCAATAGTCTCTTAGTAGAGTTTTTGGATCCCCTAAAAAAGAATTATATCATCTGCAAAGAGGGATAGTTTGAGTTCTTCCTTCCTGATTTGTATCCCTTTAATTTCTTTTTCTTGCCTAATAGCTCTGGCTAAAACTTCCAGAACTATATTGAAGAGCAATGGTGAGAGTGGGCATTCCTGTCTGGTACCAGATCTCAGTGGAAATGCTTCCAACTTTTCCCCGTTCAATAGGATACTGGCCGTAGGTTTTTCATGAATTGCTTTGATTGTATTGAGGAATGTTCCTTTTATACCCAGTTTGCTTAGGGTTTTCATCATGAAAGGGTGTTGTATTTTATCAAATGCTTTCTCTGCGTCTATTGAGAGAATCATATGGTTTTTCTTCTGCAGTCTGTTAATGTGGTATATCACATTGATTGTTTTGCGAACATTGAACCATCCCTGCATACCAGGGATAAATCCCACTTGGTCTGCGTGGATGATCTTTCTGATGTGTTGTTGCATTCTATTGGCCAGAATTTTATTGAGGATTTTTGCATCTATGTTCATCAGGGATATTGGTCTGTAACTCTCTTTCAAATCTGCATCTGTTTCCAGCTTAGGAATTAAGGTGATGCTGACTTCATAGAAAGAATTTGGGAGGATTCCCTCTTTTTCGATTGTTCTGAATAGTTTGAGAAGAAGTGAAGTTAGTTCCTCTTTAAATGTCTGGTAGAATTCAGCACTGAATCCATCTGGTCCTGGGCTTTTCTTTGTTGGGAGGGCCTTTATTACTGTTTCAATTTCTGTCTCAGTTATGGGTCTGTTTAGGTTTTCTATGTCTTCATGGTTCAATTTAGGTAGATTGCATGTGTCCAGGAATCTATCCATTTCTGATAGATTTCCCCGTTTGCTGGCATACAACTCTTTGTAGTAATTTCTGATGATTCTTTTTGTTTCTGTGGTGTTTGTTGTTACATTTCCTTTTTCATCTCTGATTTTATTAATTTGGGTCTTTTCTCTTCTTTTTTTTAGTTAGTTGAGCCAATGGTGTGTCAATTTTATTCATTTTTTCAAAAAAACAGCTCTTCGCTTGGCTGATTTTTTGTAATTTTTTTTTTGATTCAATCCTGTTGATTTCTTTTCCGATTTTAATTATTTTCTTCTCCTACTAGTTTTGCATCTGGTTTGCTGCAGATTTTCTAGATCCTTGAGATGAATTGAAATCTCATTTATTTGGTGCCTTTCCAATTTCTTGATGTAGGCACCTATTGCTATAAACTTTCCTCTTAACACTGCTTTTTCCGTATCCCATAAGTTTTGATATGTTGTGTTGTTATCCTCATTTACTTCCAGAAAGTTTTTGATTTCTTCTATGACCCACTGTTAATTCAGGAGCATGTTGTTC
Organism: Lepus europaeus; assembly: GCF_033115175.1. Lineage (NCBI taxonomy): Eukaryota > Metazoa > Chordata > Mammalia > Lagomorpha > Leporidae > Lepus > Lepus europaeus. The sequence continues at coordinate 48,229,394 of NC_084828.1, read as the reverse complement.
AGTCTCCATGTGTTTGCATACTCTCTAGGGATTCCTGAGTTGCTAATTTCCACCTTCTTCCACTGTGGTCTGAGAAGCTACATGGTATTATTCTAATTCTTTTGCATTTGCTGAGACTTGCTTTATGCCCTAGTATGTCGTCAATCCTAGAGAAGGTTCCATGCACTGCTGAGAAGAATGTAAAATCTCTAGATGTAGGATTGAAAGTTCTGTAGATATCTGTTAGATCCATTTGGGCAATAGTGTCGATTAAATCTGCTGTTTCCTTGTTGATCTTCTGTCCGGATGATCCGTCTATTTCTGAGAGTGGAGTATTAAAGTCCCCCAGTACTATTGTATTGGAATCTAAGTTTCCCTTTAAGTCCCTTAACATATCTTTAAAATATACTGGGGCCCTGTAATTAGGTGCATATATGTTTATAATAGTTACATCTTCCTGTTGAATTGAACCCTTAATCATTATATAATGTCCCTCTTTGTCTTTGTTTTTGTGTTAAAGTTTATTTTGTCTGATATTAATATGGCTACGCCTGCTTTTTTTTGGTTTCTGTTGGCATGGAATATCTTTTTCCAACCTTTTGCTTTCAGTCTGCATGCATCTTTGTTGGAAAGATGTGTTTCTTGTAAGCAGCAAATAGAAGGATTTTGTTCCTTAATCCATTCAGCCAGTCTGTGCCTTTTAACTGGAGAGTTAAATCCATTAACGTTCAATGTGACCATTGATAAGCAGTGACTTTGCCCTGCCATTTTCCCAAAGATATTTTCTAGTATATGCTTTGAGCTTCCTATAATCTTTTACTAGTAGGTTTTCTTACTTTACCTTCTTTCATATTGATGGCCGTGTTTCTGTCTTTTTGTGTGTAGCATATCTTTAAGCATTTTTTGCAGGGCTGGATGAGTGGTAACAAATTCTTTCAGTTTCTGTTTGCTATGAAAGGTCTTTATTTCACCTTCATTCACAAATGAGAGCTTTGCAGGATATAATATTCTGGGCTGGCAGTTTTTCTCTCTTTGTACCTGGGCTATATCTCGCCATTCCCTCCTTGCCTGAAGGGTTTCTGATGAAAAGTCTGCTGTGAGTCTAATTGGAGATCCTCTGAGAGTAATCTGGCGTTTCTCTCTTGCACATTTTAGGATCTTTTCTTTCTGTTTCACTGTGGTGAGTTTAATTACAATGTGTCATGGTGAGGATCTCTTTTGGTCATGTTTACTAGGGGTTCTATGAGCTTCCTGTACTAGGATGTCTCTGTCCTTCTCCAAACCTAGGAAATTTTCTGCTAGTATCTCACTAAAAATGCCTTCTAATCCTTTCTCCCTCTCCATGCCTTCAGGAACTCCTAGAACCCGAATGTTGGTTTTTTAATAGTATCCTGTAGATTCCCAACAATATTTTTTAGATTTCTAATTTCCTCTTCTTTTCTTTGGTTTGACTGTATGCTTTCCTCTTCTCTGTCCTCTAATTCCGATATTCTCTCTTCTGCTTCACTCATTCTGTTTTTTAAGGCTCTCTAATGTGTTTGTCATTTGATCTATTGAATTCTTCATTTCATTATGATTTCTCTTCACTATCACAGTTTCTTGTTCTACTAGTTGCTTCATTTCATTTTGATTCCTCCTTAATATTTCATTTCCATGAGAGAGATTTTCTATCCTGTCCAGTAAGGATTTCTGTAGTTCAAGAATTTGTTTTTGAGAATTTCTTAATGTTATCAATTTTTTGATATCTGCTTCTTGCATTTCTTCTATCTCATCATCTTCATAATCTTGAATTGGGGTGTCTTTTTTTTTTTAAATTTTTGACAGGCAGAGTGGACAGTGAGAGAGAGAGACAGAGAGAAAGGTCTTCCTTTTGCCGTTGGTTCACCCTCCGATGGCCGCCGCGGTAGCGCGCTGCGGCCAGCACACCACGCTGTTCCGATGGCAGGAGCCAGGTGCTTCTCCTGGTCTCCCATGGGGTGCAGGGCCTAAGCACTTGGGCCATCCTCCACTGCACTCCCTGGCCACAGCAGAGAGCTGGCCTGGAAGAGGGGCAACCGGGACAGGATCGGTGCCCCGACCGGGACTAGAACCCGGGGTGCCGGCGCCGCAAGGTGGAGGATTAGCCTAGTGAGCCGTGGCGCCGGCGAATTGGGGTGTCTTTTTCATTTGGGGGCGTCATAGTGTCTTCCTTGTTCTTGTTACCTCGGTTTCTACATTTGTTGTTTGGGATATTGGAGATATTCTTTGGTTTCTTCGCTGTGGTGTTTTTTCTCGTTATACTATGACTCTAGATTAAGTGGGATGTCTGCTTTTGATGGATCCTTAGAGGCTGTGTTTGCTGTGGCTAGAGAGCTTTGTTTGGTTCTTCAGGGTTAAGGGTGTGCCAAAGGTGACTTACCCAGGTTGTTCTCTCTTGCTCGCTCTCTCTCTCTCTCTCTGACTCAGAAGGGAAGTAATTCCACACAGCTGAGTGGAATTGAGGGTAGTTGATGTATGAAATCTGGCCCCTGTGGGTATTCGTCTGCTCTACCCCAGGGACCACACAAGGGGTTTATGCAGCCTTCAGTGTGGTCTCAAATTTCTCTGAAGTCTCTCACCTGGTTGCCAAGGTTACCGAGTTTGTGTACTCGGTGAATTCTCTTGCCAACCCTCAGATTTTCACAGTCTCAGTTTGTTAGCTCCACACTTTCACTAGGTCCTAACATCCTGTTATTTCTCTTCACCAGAGTCAGGTTTTTCTGCTTGGCTGATGGCAGGCACCGCTTTACGTATGTCCAAAATGGCGCCTGCTCTTTGTCTTGCTCAGCTTTATAAGGCGAGTGGAGAGAGAGGCTAGTGTCCGTGCCGGTTCCCCTTATTTATTCGTTTTTTTTCTCTCCTCCATTCAGCCTGGTGTACTTTCCCCAGTGGGACTTCAAGCCTCGTTCCCTGTAGGCTCTTTCTGCCTTTCCCCCACCAATGTCTCGGGTTACCGAGGTTTTTGTCTCACCTCCCCTCCCAGCGCTGGCGTGCAGACTCTGCGGCTGGTCTTCCACGCCGTGGGCATCCTTGTTCTCCCTGAAGGTCCTCCGTGTCACATCCACTAGATCTGGAAGAGTTTCCTCTGCAATTTTTTCCGGAGCCTTTTCCTGAGACTACAGTAACTCCACTTTTATTGACCTATCTTTTCCCGGACTATCAATGCACGCCTTCACTATTTCGCCATCTTGGCTCTGCCCAGTTAATTTAAAGTTGAAAAATATGAAATTGGCACAAGCATTTTACTTTATATGGCAAAAAAATTGACACATAAGGTTTTTTTAGAAGTATTTTGAGATACTATTTGCAGGTTATTTTATTTTAAAGATTTGTTTATTTATTTGAAAGTCAGGGTTACAGAGAGACACACAAAGAGATCTTCCCATCTGCTTCTTCACTCCCTAGATGGCCGTAATGGCCAGGCCAGGCCAAATCCAGGAGCCAGGAGTCAGGAGCTTTCTCAGGGTCTCCTATGTTGGTGGCAGGGGCCCAAACACTTGGGCCATCTTCTGCTGCTTTCCCTGGCCATTAGCAAGTAGCTGATCAGTAGTGGAGCCACTGGGACACAAACCAGCGCTCATAGGAGATATTGGCATCACAGGCAGCAGCTTTACCAGCTGTACCACAACGTTGGCCCCATGTGCAGGCTGTTCTCAGGGAGAATTCTTAGCTTGATTTCTGGACTTCCAGGAACCTTCCTTCAGGGCCTTAATTACTTATGCGTGGAATTTTTATCTAGATTTCAAAGGAATAGAAATAAATAGGTTCTAAAATTTATTTATAGATAGAAAGAATAGACAGGATGGTTAGTGTGATAGAAATAATAGGTAGATAGATAAGAGATAGATATAGTTAGTTAAGTAGTTCATTACCATAATAATCATTACGAAGTTAAAATAATGAATTTGTATTGAGACTACAGACTGCCTTATTTACAAATTAGTCAAATGTAATTTTGAAAGAGCTTTAAAGACACACAAATATTAAAATGACAGTTGTTCCAGGACTTTGCAACAACACTGAGGACTGACTTGATGCAAGATGTGTTGAGGCAGAGAGTGAGGAAAAATTGATGGGGGATGAAAATTGGGATATTAAATTAAACAGTAGCGTAATCTGTGATGTTTAGGTAGACTTGAAAAGGATTGTTTTAAAAACTGCTGTGAACTCATGGTAGAGGGTAGACTTTATTCACTATGCCAGCAAATCAGGGGTGGAAAGTTTGAAGTATTTCTTTTTGGCTTAAGGTACTGAGGCTGAAAAATATCCATGGTGAATTGAAATTCATGGAGAAGATATGCCAAAAAGGAGAAAGCAAGAGATGAAAGTTTTTAAAATGAATACAATTCTTAAGAAGCCAAGAATATTACTTGAAATTCAGTTTGATAAAGAGAGCGAAAGGGCAGAAATGTACAGAGGTCCTAAAATCACCTTTACCTACTCACTTAGGAGTTATTAAATATTTATATTTTAGAACAACAAATATTGCATAAAAGTGAATTGTCTATTGTGACCTGTTGTTGTATGCTGAGCCAGACATCGTTTCTTTGGAAAATATAAAAGTTTTATTTTTATCCAACAATAGGAAAAGAGATATATTTATCATGGCATTTCAAAAATATTTCCAACTAGAGATTAACAGTCCTTAAGCTGTTGCTCAAATTTACAGAGAAAATAATATATATGTATTATTTTTATAACAAATGTAGAATATCATAAGATTATGCTCTTTTCTACTCTTCTTTAAGTGTAGTGTTTTCGTTCAAATTTTAAAGAATAATAGTTGTACACATTTTTGGGCTACAGTAGTATCTTTCTTTCTTTTTTTTTTTTTTTTTGACAGGCAGAGTGGACAGTAGAGGGAGACAGAGAGAAAGGTCTTCCTTTTTGCCATTGGTTCACCCTCCAATGGCCGCTGCGGCCAGCGCATCGCGCTGATCCGAAGCCAGGAGCCAGGTACTTCTCCTGGTCTCCCATGGGGTGCAGGGCCCAAGCACTTGGGCCATCCTCCACTGCACTCCCTGGCCACAGCAGAGAGCTGGCCTGGAAGAGGGGCAACCGGGACAGGATCGGTGCCCCGACCGGGACTAGAACCCGGTGTGCCGGCGCCACAAGGCGGAGGATTAGCCTGTTAAGCCACGGCGCCAGCTTTACAGTTGTATCTTTCAATGCATGTGCAGAAACAAGGCAAGCAATATTTTCTCTTATTTAACATCACTATGGTTGGAGGCTTGGAGCTTCTTCCTATTTGTTCCTGTAATATCTACAGGTTATTTTGAACTATAGGCTCCCCAGTATGCTATGTAACACTACAAACTTATTCCTTGAATCTAACTGATTTGGTACCCGTTATCCAAACTGCTTCTCTTCCACTCTCCCCTTCTCAATCTCTAGCAATGACCATTTTGTATTTAGATTGAGTTTTAATTTCTTTCCTTTTATTTCTTCCGTCCCCTCCCCTCCCCTCCCTTCTCCTCTCCTCTCCTCTCCTCTTTCTTCTCAGTTTCCACATGTGAAGAACATGTGGTATTTGTATTTCTGTGTCTGCATTATTTCACTATTTATTTTAAAGACTCTTCTTTCTCTAATGTGTGCTCTTGATACCTTGGTCAAAAATCAGTTGATTGTATGTATGTAGATTAATATCTGGGTTTTATATTCTGTTCTATTGGTCTATGTGTCAATTTTGGTGCCAGTACCATGCAGTTTTAATTACTATAGGTTTGTAGTATGGTTTGAAGTTAGATATTGTGATGCCTCCATCTTGATTGTTTTTCACTCTCAGGATTGCTTTGATTATTCTGGGTCTTTTGTGCTTTAATTTGAATTTTAGCATTGTTTTTTCTTATTCTATGGAAGAAAGTCATTAGTATTTTGATATAGATTGCATTGAATTTGTACATTGCTTTAGGTAGTAAGGGTTTTTTAGCAATGCTGATTCTTCCAATCCATCAACAAGGAATATCTTTTTGATTTTTTGAGTCCTTCATGATTTCTTTCAGCAGTGTTTTTATCATTTTCATTAGAGAGACCTTCACCTCTTTGTTTAAATTTATTACTAAATATTTGTTTTTCAAAGCAATTATGAATGGAATGTTTTTATTCCTGCTTCAGCAAGGTCATTATTGGTGAATAAATATGTTACTATTTTTTGTATTAACTTTATAGCTTGTGAGTTTACTGAAACTGGTTTATTAGTTCTCACAGTTTTTTTGTGGAGGGCTTAAGTTTCTGCATGTATAAGTCATGCCATCTGCAAGCATGGATATTTTGACTTCCTCCTTTCCAATTTCAATGCCCTTTATTTTTTTCTCCTCCATAATTGCTCTTGCTAATATTTCCAAGACTGTGTTGAATATGAGTGGTAAAAGTGGACCTCCTTGCCTTTTTCCAGATCTGAAGGAGAGGAAATGGTTTCAGCTTTTCCTCGTTCCATATGATATTGGTTGTGGGTTTATCATATGTAGCCTTAATAATTTTGATGTGTGTTCCTTCTATATGTAGCATTTGGAGAGTATTTATTATGAAAGAATGTTGCATCTTATCAAATGCTTTTTTCTGTATCCATTGAGATGACCATATGGTTTTTGTTCTTCATTCTGTTCTTGTGATTTATGTTTATGGATTTGTGACGTTGCACCACCCCTGCCTAGCTGGGATTAATCCCACTGGATCATGATGTATGATCCTTTTGATGTAGTGTTTGATTTGGTTTGACAATATTTTGTTGACAATTTTTGTGTCTGTGTTCACCTGTAGTTTTCATTGGTTTTGGTTTCACAATGGTGCTGGTTTCATAGAGAGGGTTTGGTAGTGTTACATCCTTTTCAGTCTTTTGAAATAGTTTGAAATATTAGAGTTCATTCCTCTTTAAGTGTTTTTTTAGAATTCAGTTGTAAAGCCATTAAGTCCTGGAATTTTCTTTGACGAGAGCCTTTTAAAAAATAAAGATTTTATTTATTTATTTGAGATGTAGAGTTACAGATAGAGAGAGGGAGAGACCAAAAAAAAAAAAAAAAAAAAAAGAAAAGAAAAAAAAACAAGACTGAGGCAGTAATTAAATGTCTCTCTTTGGGGCGATACTGTGGTATAACAGACTAATCCATCACTTGCTGCGCCGGCATCCCATGTGGGCGCTGATTTGCGTCTCAGCTGCTCTGCTTCCAATCCAGCTCTCTGCTCTATGGGAAAGCAGTGGAAGATGGCCCAAGTGCTTGGGCCCCTGCACCCACGTGGGAGACCCAGAAGAAGCTCCTGGCTCCTGATTTCAGATCAGATGACTGCAGAATATAGCTTTTACAGTCCCCATTCCAGAACTGCAGGCCTCCAAGAGTGCCTTACTCACATCCCACACGTTGTAACAGTTTATGCTTGGAATTGTGCACTAGCAGGCACAAATCTGGATCAACGAGATGCAGATAAGGCCTAACTGAGACTCTACAGGTAACCAGAAGTGTCCCTGGGTCTCAAACCACTATCACTGACCCAGAGCTGCAGGATGTATTGGGGTCCTAACGTCTGTCCTGATGAAGTCATTTGGCTATGGAATGTAGCTCCAACAGTCCTAATCCCAGAGCTCCAGGACTCAGAGGGTACCTTATCCAGGTCTAACAAGGTAAACATAGGTTAAACTAAGGATTGTGCGTTAGCTAATGAAGTTCTGGAACAGAAGACTGCACGTGAGGCTTTCCCCAGACTCAACAGAAGAGCAGAGGTGTCCCTGGAACTTACGGAACCATCAGTCGTGGTCTCACAGCTGCAGGATGCAGCGGGGCCCTTACCCAGGTCTCAGAGTACATGCAGATTGTGTTAGGGATTGTGTGCTGGCAGCTGCCAGCCTGAAGCACAGGAATGCAGATGGAGCCCTCCAGCATGCATGTCCCAGAGCTGCAGGACACACAAGGGCCTGCTCCCAGTTCCCATAAGTCATGCAAGAGTGACCCTGGGGCTTGTGCCCTGGCCTCCGGGCACCCTGTGTTAAGAGGTGCCCAGGGAGATTTCCTCAGATCTATTCCTCTGGGCTTTTGTGTCAGCTGCTGCTAGCACCAAGCCCCATGAAGCAGAAGGGCTGATTGCATAAAGCAATGGGGTAAAGCAAGTAAGTATGGCTCTGGGACTTATGGTCAGCAATACTGTGGCTGCAGCATGCAGAGGGGTCTGCTCTCTGCCCTCGAACGTTCCATGGCTCTGTGTCTGGGCCCTTCTGGGAGCAACAGGGCTGCTTGCTGCCGCCTCACATGGAATGGAGTTTTGCAGCAGCTGCAGTGCCCCAGCTCTGGTCTGGGGTTTCGTGTGGGAGGCAACGTGGATCCCTTTCTCACCTGGGCTCCAGTCTGGTTTCTAGGTTAGATTTAAAGCTGGCGAGGACTGTAGGATTCTCCTGTAGTTATTGCTGCCAGTCTGAGGCAGTGATGGATTTCACAGGTCTTTCTGCTTACCTTGTCCCAGCAAGATGGAGTCCCGCATGCAGGCACCAGGGTAGGAGCTGTGATGTGCTTTGTTTCTGTCTCTCTGCTGGCTTTTTTGAGTCTCTGTGCTGTTTGGAGCCTTGGTCGCTGGTTTTTTTTAACTGACATTTTCCCTCAGTCTGTCTCCTGGAAAACTTGGTCCTTTCCTTGTCATTTCTGGTTCTCCTCTGTGGCAGAGGCATGTGCAGGACCTCTCTATTCAGCCATCTTGCTAAGTGTGTTTATTTATTTGTTATTTTTATAACAATGTAGAATTTCACATGTAAGAATATGCTCTTTTCTACTCTTAAGTGTTTCTACTTGTCTTCAATTTGAATGTAATTGAATATGTTTATAGAGTTGGAGAAAGTCAGGTCGAGCATTGTGGCATGGTAGGAACAGCCTCTGCCTGTGATACTAGCACCCCATACGGATACCGGTTCGAGTCCCAGATGCTCCACTTCCGATCCAGCTCCCTGTTAATGTGCCTGGGAAAACAGCGAAAGATGGCCCAAGTCCTTGGACCCCTGCACCCACATGGGAAACCTGGAAGAAGCTCCTTACTCCTGGCTTTGGCCTGACCTAGACCCAGCCGTTGCAGCATTTGGGGAGTAAACCAGCAGACGGAAGACCTCTCTCTCTGTGTCTCACTCTCTATCTGTAACTCTATCTTTCAAATAAATAAAACAAATCTTAAAAAAAAAGGAATTGGAGAAAGTCATGAATATACTGGATTTCATGCCAAGCACAGTGCCTTATGTGTATAGGAGTCGTAGAAAATGTGTTTATGAGTAGAACTCATATTATTAACTTTTCCTGTAGGATTAGAATTTCATTGGAAATGGAAAATCTGAATGATTCTATTAATCAAAGGCAAATAAGATGCTCAAAATTTTGGACTAATAGCCTGATATTCTGTTTTCACAGATGTTCCCTTCAATGCCACACCAGTGAATGCCTTCTATAATGGCTGCATGGAAGTGAATATTAATGGTGTACAGCTGGACCTGGATGAAGCCATTTCTAAGCATAATGATATCAGAGCTCACTCATGTCCATCAGTTTGGAATGATAAAAGCAATTCTTAGAGTGTCCTTTTCTCTGCCGATAGTATCTTTTTCATATGTGTAATTATACTATAACAGTTGACAGTTTTTACTATAACGTGTGATCTTTGACTATTTTGTGGTATTTTTGCCTTCCTGAAACTTTTAAAAGGTTTTTTTTTTTGAGAAAAAAATTTTGTTGTGATATAAATTACATTTAAAATTCTTATTTCTGTGGCTGTTTAGAAATTAAATAATGGAACAGATATTTTAAATTGGACATTTTTGCTTCAAATGGCATTGCTTCAATTTTTGTTTGCAAAAGTAAAATTTAATTTTGTCATCATAAACAAGTATCTATTTTTCTCAAAAGCAAACTAAACAAAAATTCATGTCATTAAATGCCATATATCATAGGCAGATACTAGTATTGTTTGTTTGTTTGTTTGTTTTTCCTAATGAAGGCAAAAGATGTGAAGGCCTATTAAATATGAATTGAATAGAGGGCTTAAAAGTTTTCTTCCAAAATAGTTCCCTGGTGAGACTAGCTTAGGCTTTCTCATCTTTCCCTTTCCTAGTTTCGCATTTGATCCTGGATCTTCACTGAATTTGAAAAAAACTGAGATAAATTTTCATGAGAGAAGCACAGGAATCTTGTTGCTTGGAAACTGGATTCAATGAAGAGTGGTTTGTTTACATTGGAATGAGTGTGGAAGCCAGGATGAGTACATTCCTTAAATTTGAGTGGCTCACCCAAGATCTGCATTAGAAAAGGCAGCATTTAGTGATGGTAAAGAGAATGAAGCAGTATGAAAGTTTATATTTTTCCTTGAATACAATATATAATTACAAGAGAAAGTTGCTAGAGGTGATTGTTGAAGGAGAAAACAAACTATAGAAACTAGAACAAATTTTAACAATAGGATAACCACTCAAGGATATGTTGAGTATTCTGGCTCAATAATCAAAGAAGTAAGCAGGTAAAATTGTCACTTACTGGATGGTAATATATTTCTTTTTTTTTTTTTTGTAATATATTTCAAATGACAAGTTTGTCGCTTCTGACGCAACCATTCACAGGAGGTGTGTATGAGATGTTTTAACAGACAGTATTAGAAAATGTTTTTTCACCATAGTTATTTTACACCACACAAAGCACATTAAATTAGTGTTTATTTTTAAAATGTATATGAATAGTATTATTATTCTGTCAATTCTTTGAACAACACATACAATTACATAATATACAAGCAACTCTTCTTACAGCATATTAGTTTTCAGTTGAAAGATTAAGTTCAAATATTTATTGAAAGGTTATGATTGGATTGTAGACTGGAGTATAAAAAGTGAAGAAATGAAAAATGACATGAATTGAGTACCTGACATATGCCAGAAGTTGTACTTGGTCATCTTACTGGACATAATTTTCTCCCAGATGACACCATATACTATGGTTGATGAATATCAACAAGTTTCTATTTTTTTTAAAAAAAGATTTACTTATTTATTTGTAAGTCAGAGTTACAAAGAGAAAGAGGGGGAGAGAGAGAGAGAGAGAGAGATCAATCTTTGATCCACTGGTTCACTCCCAAATGGCCACAATGGCTAGAGCTGGGACAGGCCAAAGCCAAGAGCCTGAGTCTGTCACATAGGTGGCAGGGCCATCTTCCACTGCTTTCCCAGGTGCATTAGCAGGGAGCTGGATTAGAAGTGGAACAACTGGGATTCGAACCAGCACCCGTATGGGATTGAAGGCGATACCTTAACCCACTGCACTACAATGCCAGCCTCAATAAGTAAATATTGATAATTGTTTTAATGTAAAAAAACAAGGAGAGGGCCGACGCTGTGGCTTACTTGGCTAATCCTCCACCTGTGGCACCAGCATTCCATATGGGTGCTGGGTTCTAGTCCCGGTTGTTCCTCTTCCAGTCCAGCTCTCTGCTGTGGCCCGGGAGGGCAGTGGAGGATGGCCCAAGTGCTTGGGCCCCTGCACCCAGAAGAAGCACCTGGTTCCTGGCTTCAGATCGGCGCAGCACCGGCTGTAGTGGCCATTTGGGGAAGGAACCAACAGAAGGAAGACCTTTCTCTCTGTCTTTTTCTCACTGTCTATAACTCTACCTGTCAAATAAATTTATAAAAAGGAGAAAAACTAAGAAAATACGAGAAAAGGAAAAAAAGAGTTGAAGAAGGGGAAAAATAATTTCCTTTGGGGAAATAGTCTTTGTTTCTCATTCAATCATACCAGCATTCTAGGACAGCTATAGAAGTCAATACCATATTTCGTATTAGCAGAAACTTTCCTATAGGCAGTGACCTTCATAATAAGAGAGAAAAAAATAGGAAAACTAAATATCTACTTGCCTATAAATTCTTAAATACAAGTAGATAGTAACAAATTGAAGCCCACAGAGAAAAAAGATTAAAGATAGGGATAGCAAGGTAGAAATAGAAATTAAAAGATTAGGAACTGGTGTTGTGGTGCAGCGGGTTAAACTGTCATTTGCAACTCTAGCATGCCATATCAAAGCATTGGTTGTCATCTCAGCCTATCCAGCTCCCTGCTGATGTGGCTGTAAAGGCAATGGAAGATGGCCAAGTACTTGTGCCGTGGCACTCAAGTGGGGGACCAGGATGGAATACCTGGCTTCAGGTTCCTGGCCTCAGCCTTGTCCAACCCTGGCCACTGCAGCCATTTTTGGGGGGTGAGCAATGGTGAGCCAGCAGATGGAAGACCAATCTCTCTCACTCTCTTTCTCAATCTCGCTCTCTCCTTCTCTCTGATGCTCTGCCATTCAAATACATAATGTTTTTTAAAGACCAAAGGACTGAAAGAAGAAAATGTTAGGCAAGAAGAAAGAGAGGCAGAGATGAAGGGAAGGGAGAAGAGAGAGACGCAGAGAGGCAAAGGAATATGGAAAGAGAAAGCAAATCTGGCAGAAAATGAAAAAAAATATTGAAAACAAGCACAATGAATAAGTGGAATATTGCAAACAAGCAAAATGATGAGGAATGAAAGCCACAGAGACAGGAGAAGTCACAGAGGAAGTGGCAGAGAGGTGAAGCGCAAAGCAGGAGAAGAGGGTGCTCAACTAATTTATCCAAAGTAGAGGATGGTTCTGAGGACTTGCTGTGGTAAAGATGTTTCTGGACACAGAGCTATTGGTGGTATAGCTGCTAGAGTGAATACCCCAAACTCTTACCGTGGTCATCAAGAAATGCCCTATAGGCGAGGACAAGGATGATGACCTTAGGGCCCTCTGCCAAGAATGGGTGGACCCACAAATGTCTTTGACATTTTTGAGCCTTATTCCTGACCTCTTTGGGGCTCAGCATGTTTACACAAAAGGCAGTTGTCAGTGATTGCTTCATGGTGAGAGTTTCGTATTGGAATCAGAACTGTGGAAACTTTTAAATCTCTTGCCATAAAACAAGCCCAAACAGAATCAGTTATGGCAGATATACCACACACGAATGGACACTCAGGATGGCAGGAGAGGAAAAATCCAGTAGTGTGCCAAATTCAGTAGCCTATGAAGATGACTGAGAGAGAGAGTACCATGTCTTCCATATATGAACTGTACACTTGGGTAGAATCAATGACTGAGAGAATAGTGCAGCTACTCTCAGTATGTATTCAATACCTCCTTAGAAGGGAATCTTTGAATTTCAAAGATCCCTGTAACTTTTCTATAACTCAAGAAATATGTAACAGGATTATTCTAGAAATTTTAAAGATTCATTTATTTTCCCTGCAAGCACTGAATTATTTCAGAACCTTTGGCAAATGTATATCCAAGTATAAATAGTAGCTTCAAAGAAACTTTCTTGTGCTAAGCCATTATGAGTTAAACTCATACTTCTTGCTGTTTGTGCTTTCCTTTCTGATGTTTAAAATACTCCTTAGAAATGTCTACAAAGACTGGGGATATATAGCATTTCACTTCCTGTCCCCAGGCTGAACTTTCTAGGATATGCAATAAAGAAAAATCAGTTAACTCTAGTCTTATACCTCTTGTTTGTAATATAATCATCATAATCCTGCAGTTCAACTCTAACACATAGAACCTGAGCATCTACCACATGCAATAACTGGAGGTGTTGGGAAGGCAATGATAAACAATTCCTTCAACAATTATTTATGGACATGGAATGGACCAAACACTACACTGTTTTTGGTCACTTAGATTGTAAGAATGAACAGAATACAAATATCTATGCATCTATGTTCAAAAATGGTTATGGAGATGAAAGGAACCCTTAGAACTGAAGGCAGCATTGTCTTCTATTACTCTTAGTATTGTGTCTTGATAAATGTTAATGTAATCCATTCTAAACCTTTATATCAGAATGATAGATTCCAGATTACTTTTTTATGCATTCAATTTAAAAATATATTTTGTAGATGTGAAATTTAAATAGAAACTTAATCAATAGGGCCAGTCATTATCACTGAAAAGTAATTGCTCAGGCTCTGGGTGATCACTTCCACTGATGCTTAATTACTATTTGTCAAAAGGGACCCATTTTCTCTTTATTCAGTGCATCAGTTTAGAACCCTCAAGAAACAGATGCCAAGAGGGGGTTAGATGGGTGTTGCAGACTGCATTATGCCCCTCCAAAATTAGTTTGTTGAAGCCTTAAACTCCAATTTGACTGTACTTTAGAGAGGTTCAATGAAATTTTAAGAGTTCAGTGAGATAGTGAGAGTCAGGTCCCAATCTAATATGATGTCTTTATAGGAAGAGAGAGACTAGGCATGTTCACACACACAGGGAAATCCATGTGATGGAGCCAGAAGGTGGCCATCCACATGTCACAGAGAGATGCCTCAGAGAAACTGTGCTGATATCTTGTTCTTGGATTTCCAGTCACCAGAACCTTGAGAACATCAGTTTCTATCATTTAAGCCCTCTGGTCTGTGTTTATTATGCAAAACTTGCAAATTAATGCAATAGGCAATAAATTTATTGGGAGAAACACCTGTGAAAGAAAAAGGAAGCCCCAGGGAAAAGGTAGGGAGAATATTCAGGAAGCCCTATAATCTGACACCTGTGAAAGAAAAGAAGGAAGTCTGTTGATAGGAAGTCTCAGTTATTTAAATTTCTTTTTAAAGTTTACTCATTTGAGAGACAGGACACAACACAAGAGAAGAGATAGAGAAAACGCTCCCATCTACTGGCTTATTCCTCAAATGCCTGCAATGGGAAAGGGAGCCAAAGTTGAGAGCTAGGAACTCAGTTCATGTCTCCCAGAAGGGTGGCAGGAACCCAGTCACTTGAGCCATCATCATTTCTGCCTCCCAGGATCCATATTAGGAGCAAGCTGGAGTCAGGAGCCAGAGGTGGGCATCCCCAGGCACTGGGATATGGGCTGAAGGCATCCTTACTGTTCATTTAACTGCTAGGAAGTCATATTTTGTGCAGTTCTGGGAAGATTTCAATGAGATCGATGAGGAATTATTGAAAATGTTTGCCCATCAGAAGAGTGTCCATCAGGTGGGCAAAGCCTGGCATAAATATGTGTACTGTGCTCAGTTACTGAATGGAAGCAGCCTTGGTAGTTCCAGGGTATGTAACAACCAGGGCTGTCAGCAAGGTATGTTCCACCAGTAGGTTCCCTTGAAGGTTGTATCATACTTTACATGTCTGCTGCAGCTCTGTTAGGATGCTCTCCTTTAGTATTAAACCAAAATCAGACTCTCTATTCTCAACACTAAATCATTACTGACAATAAACATAAAGGAGTTAGGATATCATTGGGTGCAAATAGTAGAAACTCAACTTGAATTACTTTAAACAAAAGGAGAATACTTGAAAAAGTATTTGATTGACTCACGGATTTCAAGGGAAGAAAGAATGTTTCTTGGTCTTAGCCCACTGCATGACAACACTGGGTCCATTGTGTCTGTCTTTTACAAGGACACTTATCATTAGAGTTAGGGCCCACCTGGATAATTCAGAATGATCTCAGGATGCTTTATTTAACTAAATTTGCAAAAGTCCCCTTTCCAATCAAAATAACGTTCATAGGTTCTGAGATTAAGATATGAACATATCTTTTTTGGGGGCAGTATGACACCATTCAGCTCATTATATTTACAATATGTGTAAATTCATGTTACACGTTAGATTAACATTAAAATTTGAGATAACAGAAAATGAGAGTAATGTTACATTATAATAAGCATGAATTCTGAATGCATATTATTTGGCTTAAATGTCTTTTTCATCAGTTACAGCTATGAGAATTTGGATAAGTTATTTAATATCTCCATGCCTTTGTTTCCTTATATGTAAATTGGGATAATAACAGTGCCATGGTCATTTGGTTTGCAGAAAGAAAAAACTGCCCATAGTAATTGATGTATAAGTGTTTGCTATTACTATTTTTATTATTGTTACTAAATAGAATGTTGGTTGAATTCCTAGATTCATTAAAGTAGTGGTGTCACAATGGGTGAAAGTCTTAACTTCTCATTTATGGAACTAGAAACTTGATATGTTGTAGTACAAAATCTAGTTTTGAATGAAGTGATTGCTAAAGATCCTATCTCATGCATTGATGCTTTCCAATTTTGTCATAGGCTTGTCTTGCAAGTGATAACAGCCTGCTTAGCTTGATTCCATTTTTCTAAAGAAGAGAGATTATCTCTTCTCTTTAATTAAAGATGTCTCAAATCTGTCCCTTTGTGTAATAGTGCCAGATTTAGGAAAGGGTGATATTTGAAAACCTTGACATACTTATTTATGCTGTCTCTTTTCACCATCACAATTTTCACTGCTACCACAACAATCATTCAGACCCATGTTGTGTCTGACCAGAAATGCTAATCCACTAAGCACTCAGGTTAATCATCATTTAACAAAAGAAATAGATTCTGACTTGCTTATAAATTATGTGAGGAGGAAGGCAAGGAATCAAGGAAATAATTAACTAGAATAATTCATTTAGATGTATTTCCTGTGAAAGCATTAAAATGTCTTTGTTGCTTCCTGAAAGAACTACTTAAAAGCATTGATATATTGTGGTTCCATAAATAATTTTTCAGTTGATTATGTGGTTTATGAAGTTAAAAAAAAAGAAGAAAACTATAGAACTTCATACCCCACTTGGCCTCAGTTGTACACCATAGATTCATTGAAATAAAAATTCTGTTCCTTGATCTAGTCAATTATTGGCAGAGGCTATATAATGCTTTTTTTCTATTTTAGAAAATTTAAATATCCTCTTATTAGAAACAAATATAAGGTCTTTTGGAGTGGGCAGAAGATCTCTCTCTCTCTCTCTTCCTCAAATGGTTCTGTCTCTTTGGAGAACCACAACACAGTGACTTAGATTTTAAAATCAAAATTTACATCAACTTTCTCTCCATTTGTGCCATCAATTTGGGGGGTAAGTGACACACATGGTAATTAGACACAAATATGAAATGTCACTACACTTCCTCAATAGTTTTCTCTGACCCTAACCCTTTCCTCACCTGAAAAATTCTTCAGTTCTAGGACTAAGAGTAAATGTTCATTGTAGACTAAAAGGACTAGCGCTGTGGATAAGCCCGTTTTTGTTTTGTTTTGTTTTTTAAATGCTTTCCTTGGCACTCACTGCCTTTTTTTCTACCCAAGATCGCTGGAGGGTCCAAGGTCCTTCACGATCTTTCTCCATCTACTGCATCCACTCATCATCCCTACCATATCAGATCACTTACTTTGTGGCCCTCCTTAGCTGCCATTTAATTTACTTGTCTTTATTGCTTGACATTTTCTTTTCATGTTTTTCACTCCATTAAAAGAACTCTTCCTGCCTTTATTTAGATTTTGCCAACCCCCTCTATCCACTTTCTTTATAGTACTTAACTATATTTGTATATATAATTTTAGGTGTACTTTAATTTACAATATGTTTCCCTCCATAGAATATCAATTTGTTTTAAAAAGGATGAGTGTTATCTGGACCTGAATGCCTGGCGTTTAGAAAACAATACATATTTGTTGAATAAATAAATTCTGTTATATATTTGCTTTACTTCCTCACCAGCTAGGTTGCAAACACTTAAGTACAGGGAAAATACCACTACTCGTTTTGCACCTGGATCTGCTTCTGAACAGTCTCCCTGCCTCCTAAAATTCAAATGACTTCATGGATAGTTCAACAATCTTCATTCAGCACCAGTGAAGGCAAAAAGGAGGACAAGGAATAAAGTGAAAAAGAATGAGCCCTGTGAGTTCTAGTAAATGC
Organism: Lepus europaeus; assembly: GCF_033115175.1. Taxonomy (NCBI): domain Eukaryota; kingdom Metazoa; phylum Chordata; class Mammalia; order Lagomorpha; family Leporidae; genus Lepus; species Lepus europaeus. The sequence goes on along the minus strand of NC_084828.1, from coordinate 48,211,666 downwards.
TTTTTTTTTTTTTTTTGTAGCATTTTGAGATGAACTATAATATGCTTCACTACCATCTCCTCCACAAGAACGATTATCTTGACAGTGACATTTTTCAGAGCCATGTGTTTACTGCAGAGCATTAACAAGAGATAAAGGGAAACATGGAAGGCATCTGTGTTTGTGTTCTGTCCAGAAAGAAGCAAGACTAAGCCCTTTCTCCTCTAGACTGAAACAGGACGATTTAGGGTAAAATACACTGCATCCTAAAGAGATATTACCCTGGAAGAAAATATTGACATGCAACGACGCATCCTGTTTTTCTTCTCATTCTTGGAATTGCATATCCCAGGCAAAACAGATGACTCATATTACTGCAGAACATCCCATATCCACAAATCATGCCAGAACTGTCTCAAAGGAAATCCTCAACTTTTACATCAACCTGGACATGCCATTATTTTTCAAATACTCTTACAAAAGAAGTGTTTCATCATTACTTTGACATCTTTGGGAATAGCTTAAATGAGTTCTACTCAATTGCAAAGGAAAAAACCCAAAATTATTTACATTTAGCAAACCTGTTGTCTTTCCCCTAACTTAAAAGCCTATTATCCAACTACATTTTTGCTTTTTGTTCATCTTGTATTTTTGCCTGAAATACTGCTTTTTTTCTTTATCTGCCTTTGAAGATAAACTCAAATTTCTGTCTTAATTTTATTTCAGTTCAGCCAAGTCAAAACAGAACCGTAACACAAGCTCGAGGGTTTTGAGATTTCCTACTTTTCTTCATTCTCATGCTAACCTTGATTGCATGCTTTTCAGGTTCACTTCTGCTCACCACTTATTTTTTTCACTTGAGATAAAACTCACATAACAGAATTGTAACCATTTTAATGCATTCAGTGGCAATTAATACATTCAGAATGTGCTAGATAATTATTTTACATTTCTATATTTGGCCTTCTGAATTAGTATTCTCTAGAGAAAGAAAGTCAATTAGACATATGTCTATGAACCTGTATCTATTAATACAGATTTTTAAGATGGGATTTCTTTGGGGAATTGGCTCACTTTACTGTGTTGATGGAGGCTCCCCATGACATGTCACCTACAAATTGGAGAACCAGGGAAACAGTGATGCAATTCTGCCTGAGTCTGATGGCCTGAGAACCAGCAGAGCTGATGCTCTGATTTTTGAATTCAAAGCCACCCCTGAGACCCTGGGTTATCACTGGTGAACATTCTGGAGTCTGAAGGTTGGAGAACCTGGAGCTCTGATGTCGAGGGTAGGACCAGATGGATGTTTCAGCTAAAGAAGAGAGAGCCATTCCCCTTCCACTGCCATTTTGTTCTATTCTGGCCCTCAGTGGATTAGGTGATGATGCCCACACTGCTGAGGGTAGATTTCCTTTATTTCAATCTACTGATTCAAATGCTAATCTATTCAGGAAATATGTTCACAGACATGCCAGAATAATACCTCACCAGCTGTCTATCTCTTAACCCAATCAAGTTAACACATAAAAATTAACCATCACACCTCCTTTCTTATAACTTTAACAAACTTGTATTATCTACTCATGCTGGAGCCCTCAGCAGATAACCTAATATTTGAATTTCCTAAGAAGACAGAGCACACAAATCTCTTACCATCCACCCTAGCTTTCCAGTCCCCTTTACCCCTGTTCTCCTGATGCAAGGGTAAAACAGTGTATCTTTTATCCAGGACCAATTTCCCTTCTGCTCCTGCCCCATTTCCTCCTTTTTCTTGTACCCTGTCTTCCTTGCTTTCTTCTTCTTTTTTTTTTTTTTCAAAGATTTATTTTATTTATTTAAAATATAGAGTTACAGAGAGGTAGAGACAGATTGCTGAGCCGATCCGAATCCAGGAGCCAGGAGCTTCCTCTGGGTCTCCTATGTGGGTACAGGGGCCCAAGGACTTGGGACACCCTCCACTGTGCTCCCAGGTGCATTAACAGGGAGGTGGATTGGAAGTAGTGAATCCAGGACTTGAACCAGCACTCTTATGGGATGCTGGTGTTGCAGGCTGAGGCTTTAACATGCTGTGCCACAGTGCTGGCCCCTCCTTTTTATTTTTTTAAAGATTATTTATTTGAAAGTCAGAGTTATACAGAGAGAGAAGGAGAGGCAGAGAGAGAGAGAGAGAGAGAGAGAGAGAGAATCTTCCATCTGCTGGTTCACTCCCCAATTGGCTGCAATGGCTGCAGCTGAGCCGATCTGAAGCCAGGAGCCAAGAGATTCTTCCAGGCCTTCCACATGAGTGCAGGGGCTCAAGCACTTGGGCTATTTTCTACTGCTTTCCCAGGCCATAGCAGAGAGCTTGATCAGAAGTGGAGCAGCCAGGACTTGAACCGGTGCCCATATGGGAAGCTGGCACTGCAGGTGGCCGCTTTTCCCGCTATGCCACAGTGCCGGCCCCCTTTTTTACTTTTTAAGATTGATGTATTTTATTTGAAAGTCAGAGATACAGATAGAGAGGGAGACAGACAGATCCTCCATCCACTGGTTTACTCCCCAGATGGTCACAATACCCAGGGCTTACCCAAGCAGAAGCCAGGAGCCAGGAATGTCTTCTGAGTTCCATCCTTGACTTCTTAATCAGCTTTTTTCCTTTCTGCCTATTCTCCCTGGTCTACAAACTTATCCAGGATATTGCCATTCTGGAAATGATTTTTATTTAATTCTTGATTTTAGTAGCTATCTGTTTTGCCTTCCCTTATCGCTGCTAACGTTCTCAACAGAATAATCCATATTACCTGGTTTATTTACAAAAATACATTTCTATTTACAACATAATCCAATGATGATCTCAGATAGTCCACTAGAATTGCTTTTATAAAAGTCACCCTTGGGCTGGCGCTGTGGTGCTGTGGGTTCAGCTGCTACTCGCAGCTCTGGCATCCCATATGTGCACTGGTTTGTGTCCCGGCTGCTCCACTTCTGATTAGCTCCCTGCTAATGGCCTTGGAAAGCAGTAAAAGATGACCCAAGTGTTTGAGCCCCTGCCACCATGTGGGAGACCCAGAGGGAGCTCCTGGCTCCTAACTTTGGCATGGCCCAGCACTGGCTGTTGTGGACAATTGGGGATTGGAAGATCTTTCTCTTCACTCTCTCTGCAACTCTGACTTTCAAATAAATAAATAAAAATTTTTGAAATTGTCACCCTTGACTTCCTATTTGCAAAAATGAAGACTTGAATGGTAATTCTCACTGACCTTTTAACAAAATTTGAAACCTGTTGACTGGGCTTCCTAACTAATCTGAAATTCTTCCAATCTGTTTTTTGTGCCCTGCCCCCATCAAATTTTTTTTTTTTCCCAGCATGTCTGATTTTTTTCTCCCCTGCTCTGCGGAAGTCATTATTTATCTATTTTCCTGTGTGGTCACTTTTATTCTTCCAAATTTTCAAATAAAATGCACCCATCAAGATTGTAATATGGCTATGATATTTTACTAAGTGGGTTTGTCGACTCTACCAAAAAGCACACATGGAAAATTGACAGAGAAATGGAATCTAAAGCAACAAACAGCACAAGCAAAACACCACAGACCAAACAATTGCAACCACACTCTTACTACACTCTGTAAATTAACAGCTTGAGTGACCAGTCACTGTGTGTAGATTTCTTAGTTTATTGCAATAACAGAGTTCTTCATGGTTCTTAGTGGCTTATATTAATGCTATGAGGCCCCAGGGCTGCTTTGCTCACCTGTTTGCAAACTCCAGTATTCTAAGTGCACCTGAGGAGCATCTGTTCCCAGCTCCCATTTAGGCTATACCCATCTTTATAATGACCTGAATCTGACAGGCAATTCATTCATCAAACTTTCCAACTGTAGTAACACAACAAGTTCTTTCAGACTTTTGCTCTATCATCTTCCCCATTTACTTTTCAGGAATTTTCTGGAAAATATAGTGCAGACTGGCCCACATCTGAAGACTGAAGACCTGATTCATGATTATAGTCTTCAGACATTTGAATTTTTATTTATTTATTTGAGAAAGAGAGGACCCCCATCTGCTGATTCAATCTGCAGAAGCTTGAAAATACTCCCAGAGGATATGCCATTTATCTCCTGACTTAGCACAAACTTGCTGCACTGTTGAGTATACTCATTTTGTATGTTTGAAAGAAGCAAAGAGAGAGAGAGAGAGAGAGAGAGAGAGAGAGAGGTCCTCCATCTACTGGTTTACTCCCCTAAATGGCTGCAACAGCCAGGGCTGAGCTAGGCTGAAGTCAGGAGTCTGGAACTCCAGCCAGGTCGCCCATGTGGGTGGCAGGGACCAAGTACTTGAAGTACTCGGGCCGTTTCCACTGCTTACCCCCGTGCATTAGCAGGGAACTACATCAGAAGTGAAATGACTGGGACTTGAACCAGTGCTCATATGGGATGCTGGCTTCACAGGCAGCTGCTTAACCAGTTGTGTCACAATAACTGCCCCTGCTTTCACTTTTTAAAAAAATTTTTTATTTTTTTTTAAATTTAAAAATTTTTTTTGATAGGCAGAGTGGACAGTAAGAGAGAGAGACAGAGAGAAAGGTCTTCCTTTGCCGTTGGTTCACCCTCCAATGGCCGCCGCGGCTGGCGCACAACGCTGATCTGAAGGCAGGAGCCAGGTGCTTCTCCTGGTCTCCCATGGGGTGCAGGGCCCAAGCACTTGGGCCATCCTCTACTGCACTCCCGGGCCATAGCAGAGAGTTGGCCTGGAAGAGGGGCAACCGGGACAGAATCCAGCGACCCGACCGGGACTAGAACCTGGTGTGCCGGCACCGCTAGGCGGAGGATTAGCCTGCTGAGCCACGGCGCTGGCCCTGCTTTCACTTTTTGACAACAAAGGCTTTAGGTTGATTTTTTGTAGTTATTTATTTGTTTGTTTTGCATTCAGAATAACGGAAAGAGAAAGAGATCTTCCATCAACTGGTTCACTTCCCAAGTGCCACCAACAGCCAGGGCTAGGCCAGGCCAAAGAAGCTGGATGTAAAGTGGAAGAGATGGGTTTTGAACCAGGCGGGGCATTGCAGGTAGTGACTTAACCCACTGTGCCACAAGACCCAGCCCCATCAGGTTGTTTGTGTGCCTTAAAGCTGTCTCTGACTGCTCAGCAAAGGAATGCAAACTCACCTTGTTTTTGCCTGTTTCCTTGGTCATTCTCATTCTCTGTACCCAATATCTTTTGAGGACCTTATATTTCACTGCCTTGGAAGGCATTTCTTTTCTAAACACATTCATTGACTGAATAGCTACTATATGCTGCACTTCAAGGCAAGCATTGCTTATAAATATGAGCAAAACACACCAGAAGAAGTTTCTCCTTTGTTAAACTTCATTTTTGAGACTTCATTGATTTGGTTGTGCTATTTTCTCTGTAAAAAACATCATTTCCTCACTTTTGTGCTGGCAAACTTCTATTTATTGTTCAAGCTTACCTTTCATGCTACTTCTGGGACAGCTTTCCTGTTCACTCTAGAAAAAACAAATCTTTGTGTCTATGTACTGGCCAGACATTATTATGTTTTTAGGTATTTTTGAATATTTAATATTTGTTTCTATCCATCTTCAAGAACCACAAAGCCTAACAAAGTCTCCATGACCTTCTGCCTGCCTGTACAGCTTTGTTTTCTCTCTGGTTGTTCTGCATGCAGAGTTGCTCCTCTCCATCCATTCTCCTCACTGCAGCCAGGGCGATCTAGTCATCTCTCTGGTTAAAATCTCCCCAGGCTTCTATGGCCCTTAGATAAACACCAACATTCGGACTCAGCACCCCCTGCTAGGCACAGCCTGGTCTACATGATGATGTAGGCCTACAGCCTGGTCTTCTCATACTTGCTTTCCTTATTCATTGCTCCCCAGTCACTCTGGGCTTCATTAGCATTCGCAGAACTTTAGCACATGCTGTTGTTTTACTCTAAAAATTCACTGCCTGCCCGCCCTCATCACCGTTTTCCTTTACCATTTAGCTCACTCTGATTCTATGTCAAATCTCAGCTGAATCATCGTTTTTTCAGGGAAGTCTTTCTTGCCTGCCATAATAAATTAATTTTCACTATTATATATTCATGCAATACCATGTTCCTTTCTTTCATAGCCTTACCTACATGTTATGATTATTTGCATGATTCTTTTGTTTGTATCCACTTTCCCTATGAAATGACATACACCATTAATGCAAAAATGGCATCTTCTTTTTCACCTTAGATCCCAAGTTCTTAAAGAATGAACTCAACAAATATATACTGAAAGAACTGGAACTTAATGTGTTATGTGATAGGAAGATTGCGAGCTCCCACCTTGAGAACAGGACTGACGAATCCTTCACATTGATATCCTCAGTTCATGGTTCATATGAAAACATTTAGTTTAGGCAGACTATATTGAACTAGATTACAATTATTTAAAACAATCATGACCATGTAGTCAGTGGCAGATAGATGGCATTTGGGAATCTGTGAGTGTGGTCCAAATTAACCAATTAACATACAAATGATAAAATAATTTTATAATGCCTATTATAAATAAATTTTGTACTATTTTATTAATTTCTTAATGATGCATTTTCACTTATTTAAAAGGCAGAGTCACAGAAAGAGAAAGGGAGAGACACAGAGAGAGAGAGCCTCCATCCATTGGTTCATTCCTCAAATGATCACAATGGTCAGACCTGGGCCAGCCCAAAGCCTGGTTTTGTGTTATAGCAGCACAGACTAACACATACAGTTAAGCAGTGATAGATGTGTGCAGGGACAAAACCAAAATCGACTTGCTGGCAGGAACAGAATAGTTCCTGAGGTGCCCACGGCACAGAGAGACACTGGATGGTCCAGTTCCACTTCTGCAATGGGTGTTGACTGCCCCTATTGGCTTTGTGTGACACGGCTTTGTCTTAGATTAAGGTTGGTTTCCTCAATCTAAGGGATCATTCCGCATGGTATCTGTGAGGAACCCTTGGAATTAAGTCAGTATCTTCAAAATAAGGAGATATTAATCAGGAATTCACAATTTATTAAGGAAGTCCTCCAGGTAAGGAGGTGAAGGACACAAGGATGCTGTTTCAAGCAAGGGTGGGTAACAGCCTGACCCGGCAGGGAATTTTGCAACGTAAGTTCTAAGACGCTGTTTGTGCTGACTCAAGGCAAAGTGTTGGGCTTTCACACCCTCACACTGACTAGTGCATTTGGGCTGTTATAACAAGATCCCTGAACTAGGTGGACCTTCATTTCTTACAGTTTTGAAGGCTGGAAAAATACAATAAGGCACCAACAGGTTCAGTGTGTGATTATGGGAAGAGTTGGAAGGGTTAACAGGCTGTTAGGAAAGGGTCCTGGGAGAACAAAGGACCAGAAGTTTGTATGAAACCTGAATCAACTGATTAGACAGAAGACATTGCCCCAAGAAAATGAGAAGATTGATAAGGAACTCAATGGGTCTCATACCCATAGGTAGTCCTACAAGAGAAACCAGCATCATACCAGCACACATCACAAAGTAGAGTGTCTCAAGTCCTAACAACTGATCAAGAAGGTGTTACCTGCCTTAACTGGTCAGATCAACAACATTTCTCAAGTGCCACATCTCCCAAGTTGTCGACATAGTAACGTTTGTTAAGTGGTCAGGAACCACCGTCAGTGTGCAGAGACATAGGAAATAAAGCAGATCACTGACACAAGGAACTATGTAGAATTGGTCAATTGATATGTGCTCACTATATAAGCTCCTAATAATACCCAAACCTTGTTGAACTCCTCCCTTGGGGACCCCTCTTGGCAAGCAGGAGTTTCTGTTTCTCAATAAAATCTACTTTCATCTGCTTAGCTCCCCCCACCCCCCCCACTATTGTCTGCATTGTAATTCATTGCAGTGAGACAAAGAACCGGCTCCAAATTCTTGTAACAGTGAGGGCCCAGATCCTTGAACATTATGTCCTCTTATTGTGGAAGGAGTAGGCAAAAGGGCACAAGGAGACAGGCAGTGCCCCGGCACCTATCTCATGATGTCATTAATCCAATAAATGAGACGGTTGCCCTTGAGACTTAATCATCCTCTCAAGTCCCCACTTCTTCACTCTATCACACTGATGATTAAGTTTTAACATGTGAAATTTGGAGGACACATTCAGACCATACCATGTGTCCGTTCATCCCCAGCTTGTGACCATGTTGGGAGGCATAGTGGCTTTTAACTTTCAAGCTCTTCCTGGAAAAGAGACTTCACTAAATCGAGGCCTTTTTTTCCAAAGAGGATGACTGGAGCAGCCCCCAGAACACACAGGGAAGAAAGCTACTGGGTTCCTGATCATTTATTTATTTATTTATTTATTTATTTTTATTTTTTGACAGGCAGAGTGGACAGTGAGAGAGAGAGACAGAGAGAAAGGTCTTCCTTTGCCGTTGGTTCACCCTCCAATGGCCGCCGCGGTTTGCGCGCTGCGGCCGGCGCACCGCGCTGATCCGAAGGCAGGAGCCAGGTGCTTCTCCTGGTCTCCCATGGGGTGCAGGGCCCAAGCACCTGGGCCATCCTCCACTGCACTGCCTGGCCACAGCAGAGAGCTGGCCTGGAAGAGGGGCAACCGGGACAGAATCCGGTGCCCCGACTGGGACTAGAACCTGGTGTGCCGGCGCCGCAAGGCGGAGGATTAGCCTAGAGAGCCACGGCGCCAGCCTCCTGATCATTTATTACAATAGCCATAGGGAATGAATATCAAGCCCATGTCTTTTTAGTAAAGAGTTAGCAAGCAAGAAAGTCCATTCTAAAATTCTCACAGCTCTCTAAATGCTTCTTCTCACTTCCTCTACCAAATTCTGTCAGCATCATTCTCTGAGTAGCACAGTCCTTTTTTATCCACATAGCAAATGCCCTGCTCTGCTTAAACTGTCTCAAGCAAGTTCTGTACTTTTGGTCAAAATAGCATTGGCTAAAATGGTTTGCACGCATCTTTCTCCTTAAGACAACAGACTTGTAACTGTGAAGCTGACAGTGTTAGTTCCTTGATGTTACATCATAGACCCATCTTCTGAACGCGCATCATTTCCTTCAAGGAGGTGGAAGATTCTGGAGACTTTCAGCCTTACCATTGGCGGCTGCCCTTATACTGCTGCTGAACCAAACCCATGGTAGCTAAATTTTTCTGGGCTTGTCAGACAACTAATTTGTGGATTGGTCTTAATTGTGGTCTCACTGCCCTTAATTATTGTCTTTTTTTAAACAATAAAAATTTATTATCTCACAGTCCTGCAGGTCAGAAATCTACAAGGAATTGCGGAGGCTCTCGGGCCCATTTTGCCCACTCCCAGTTTGCAAAGACTTGCATCTAGTTAGAGGTACTAAATTCTACAACCGTCTATATGCATTATTGCATCTAGCTGAACCAGTACTATGTTGCAAGTGTTTATATTTGTTTTAATTTTGTTTTTATTTGTGTGTTTATGTAAAACTGAGGGAAATTGTATTTGGGTGATGAGAATGAAATGGAGAAATTTCTAGGCTGCAGAGGAATTTAAATAATATTTCTTTGTGCTAGTTTTTGTTTGGTTGGTTTAAACTGTTTTTAGAATGACTGTAGATTTTCAAATTACTTTTTCAAAATTACTATCATGCCATTCAACCGAAAGTATGCAATTTCAGGGTACCTGGAGTATGTAGCATAATGTCACTATTAGCATTCACACACCGAATGAAATTGCTGAATACTAATAAGGCCAATGAAGCCAGGTTGTTGACAATAAACATGGTCAAGCAGGGAGCAGATGTTGTAGCACTTGTTGAGATGCCTGAATCCCTTGGTAGAGTACCAATTCCAGTCCTGCATCCTCTGCATTTATTTATTTATTTATTTATTTACCTAGAAACCTTTTATTTGATATGCAAACTTCATGTGTTTCATACATTCAAATTTAAGAACATATGATTCTTCCTATCCCACCTTCCCTCCTGCCCACATTCCCACCATTCTTCCTCCTCCCTCTCCTGTTCCCATTCTTGTTTTTTTCCACAAAGATTTATTTTCAGTTATGTTTATATTCATAAGATTAACCATACATTAAGTAAAGAGTTCAACAAATAGTGTGTAGAAAAAAAGTCCAAAAAACACTGTTCCTCAAAAGACAAGGTTTGTTCAAAATCATTGCATCTCAAAGTGTCAATTTCACTTCTATAGATTACCTTTTAGGTCCTCTATTAGTTTTCACAAATCAAAAAGAACAGGGGCTGGTGCTGTGGCATAGCAGGTTAAGCCTCCACCTGCAGTGCTGGCATCCCATATGGGCACTGGTTTGAGTCCAGGCTGCTCCACTTTTGATCCAGCTGTCTAATGGCTTGAGAAAGCAGTGGAAGATGTTTCAAGTCTTTGGGCCTCTGCACCTGTGAGGGAGATCTGGATGGGCTTCTGGCTCCTGACTTCAGCTGCCCTACTCCTGGTTGTTTTGGGCACTGGGGAATGAACCAGTGGATGAAAGATCTCCCTCACTTTCCTTCTGTCTCTTTTTTCCTCTCTACACCTCTGCCTTTAAAATAAAATAAATAAATAAAATCTTAAAGAAATAGATAGAATATGACATTAAAAAAGATAAGATAATCTCTATCACCACTCAATTAGTTTGGATACATGTACTCACTACATCATATTTTCTTTTTTCTCATATACATATATCCTTTGATTCATCAGAACAAAACTCTTTTACTTAAAGCTCTTATAAATTCATGAATATCCTTAGAATGTCACTATATTAAAATGAAGGACATTATTGAACTAGTAAGAGTTTAAGACTCCAAATTTAAATTTATAGTTAGGTTTATTCTGATATGAAATCTGCTGGCAATTTTATCTATATATTTTTTTGACAGGCAGAGTGGACAGTGAGAGAGACAGAGAGAAAGGTCTTCCTTTTGCTGTTGGTTCACCCTCCAATGGTCGCTGCGGCCAGCACACCGCGCTGATCCGAAGCCAGGAGCCAGGTGCTTCTCCTGGTCTTCCATGGGGTGCAGGGCCCAGGGACTTGAGCCATCCTCCATTGCACTCCTGGGCCACAGCAGAGAGCTGGACTGGAAGAGGGGAAACCGGGACAGAATCCGGAGCCCTGACCGGGACTAGAACCCGGGTGCCGGTGCCGCAGGAGGAGGATTAACCTATTGAGCTGCGGCGCTGGCCGGCAATTTTATATTTTTAATAAACAATTTGTTATTGTTCAACAGATAAGAGAGGAAACTAAATTATGATTTTGTTTCATGAAGCACGTTGATTTATTTAAATTTTATATTCTGTGATAATGTGTTGGAAAACATTTGGCATTCCTTGAAAAATATTTGGATTCTGTAGAGTTAAAATGACCACATTTTTTTCTGTATACTGTCAACTAAAGGTAAAGAAAAGCTCACTGCTCATTTAATACTTTTATTTTCTTTTTTAAAAGATTTAGTTATTTATTTGGAGATCTTCCATTGCTGGTTCACACTCCAAATAGCAGCAATAGCCAGAACTGGGACCATCTGAAGCCAGGAGCCTGGAGCTTCTTACAGGTCTCCCCTGCGGGTGCGTGGGTCCAAAGGACTTGCGCCATCTTCTACTGCTTTCCCAGGCCATAACAGTGAGCTGGATTGGAAGTGGAGAAGCTGGGACTTGAACCAGCACCCATATGGGATGCTGACGCTGCAGGCAGTGGCTTTATCTGCTACACCACAGCGCTGGCCCCTCATTTAATACTTTATAAGATGAGTGAAATCATTAGCATACTTTCACTTCTTTGTAGTTCTTGTTATAATTATATTTTAGAAATATTTTATTTCTAAACAAGTAAAAACTTTATAAAAACTTTTGACTTTAAATCCAGAATCACTCTCTTATCAAATAGACTTTTTTTTTTTATTTCCATCTTCCTCCTTCGGAAGAAAAAGTCTAACTTAGGAGACACAGATTCATTACAATCTCTTTATGATCATGATTTAAATGATTGCATCCTTTCTTCAGTATTAGAGATGATTTTGAAAATCAAGTAGGGGGAAGTTAGATGTAAGTTTGATGCTGTGCTTTTGAAAAGTAGATGTGAACGATCTAAGTGAGAAAAGTACAACGTCGTTCTGTGTGTTGACATTTCCAATTAATTTGCTCTGCTTTGCCCTATATGTGTACTTACACTTGCCCATTCATATACCCAGAGTCTTTCAGTTAGATAAAAAAGGTAATATTGTTACAAAATACTACCATAACTATATCATGATTTTGGAAATAATTATATAAATAAAACAACTGTATATTTGATAGGCCTGTGATATAAGACAGCTGAAATATTAAGCAGTTCTGAAGGGGAAAATATTATCTGTTTCCTGTGGTCTTATCATTGATAGTTGACTTGGTTCTGACTTCAAACACACTCCATCTCAGCCTGATAAGTGAGCACTTGCTTAAGTGTAGCTCTGTGGTCCCAGGTTATCACAGCTATGTCTTTTGCTAGGTTCTTTTTTAGAGGATGAAGAATAGCAGCATGAATCAAATACATTTCTTCCTTTTTTGGGGGGACACTCAGACCCTTTCAAATAAGCTGTTATGTGCTTGCGTTGCCACACGATGGCGGTACATGAATGTCTTATAATTAAAAACATACCTTAAAAAGACTTTTGACTGTATAACCCAAATTACCCACTTATAACAAGTATATGGTCTAACTCAGTTCTCCTGTTCAACGGAACATTTTTTATTTTAACCATATTTTCCATTTAAGTCCTTTTAGATTGAGGTTTCTAGAATTCTTAGTATTCAGAGAAAACAGGTGAATGTTGAAAGTATTACTATGGCTTTCTTCCCCCCAGTGGAAAGAATGATTAACATTTATATTCAGTATGAAAAGAGTAACATTAACTCTTTATTAACTATAAGTCTTGCAAAACTCATTATTTCACTTCTCTAAAGTATTTTTAGTCTATATTATTAATTCTCAGGACACCTCTGAGGTAAGTAATAAACTAAATCACTATTTTAATGATAAAAAATGTTACCTACATTCTAAATTTCAGGATTGGTTGGAAATAGTGAGGATTATCATTTTGAAGAGGATAATTTTTTAAAAGATTTTTATTTATTTTTTTATTTGACAGGTAAAGTTACAGACAGTGAGAGAGAGAGAGAGAGAGAGAGAGAGAAAGGTCTTCCTTCCGTTGGTTCACCCCCCAAATGGCCACTGCGGCCGGCGCTGTGCCGATCCGAAGCCAGGAGCCAGGTGCCTCCTCCTGGTCTCCCATGCGGGTGCAGGGCCCAAGCACTTGGGCCATCCTCCACTGCACTCCTGGGCCACAGCAGAGAGCTGGACTGGAAGAGGAGCAACCGGGACTAGACCCTGGTGCCCATATGGATGCCGACGCTGCAGGTGGAGGATTAGCCTAGTGAGCCACGGTGCTGGGCCCGTGAAGAGGACAATTTTGAAGTCAATTTTTGTTTTTGTATCAACCAAATAAAATCAATAGGTTGGAGTAAGAATATTTTAAAAGCTATCTGAGGAAAAAGGAAGCAAATAAGATGTATTATTCAGAATTAAATCTCATCCTGTTGACTTTTATAAAATGTATGGATTAAAAAGAGTAATTCAATCTTATTATTCATACATTTTCATGAGTTATTTCCTTCTCTTGTTTAATTTTCATCACCTTAGTAAGTTTTCAAAAGTGACTCAGGAAGTTCATCCTGTGGTAGGCCATTTCACCAACCAGGAGTCCATTGTACTGGGAAAATATTCCTACTACTTCATTTAGGTTGTCCTTTGAAAAACAGAAACTCCAAATTGTTATGGAGTTCATGAGCACCATCTTGGACTTCTTCATTTTTTTTGCTTATCTAAAACATAACTGAACAGACTTTCTTTCTTATTCATTTTTCTACCCCATTTGACATGTGTTTCCTGAGCCTTCCTTGGAGAAATTGATCACTGATATGAATTCTTAGGATTTGTTTTAATATTTTGGTAGTCAGAACTAAGCACAGAAGACTACTAGTTGTCTTTTGAGTACTTCTGGGAACAAGCAACTATCGATCTATTTCCCTTCACTAATATCTTGGATGCGTACACTCTACCATACGCACAACCATAGGGAATGCCTATTAAGAGAAACTGTTTTTGTCTCTGATGCTTCAATGATTTGTGTGCGGAACATCAACACCACAGAGAAAGGACTCACAAGAGAGTGTCTGTTTCTCTGTTTCTCTCATCCCTTTCTCACTCTTCTGCTCCTCTGCTGTCTTCTCTCCTTGTTTTCTCTCCTATTTTTCTTACATTTGGAATTCTAGATTCTCAAAAACAGATGAGAATGACAAGAAATAAGGGGAAACACACAATTGCCAAATTACAACCTCAAGGGACGCGGTAATAAACATCAAGCTGAAGCTGTTTTGGACCAGATTGCGTGGTTATTATAGGCACATGCAAACCGTATGTAAATAAACGTGTGACCCACTTACATATTGATCTTGGAAGTCATAACTCACTTCTTAAATGCTGCTCAACCTATCATGAAATTTCTCTGTCCTCAGCATGAAAGATTATCCCTCTTAAAAAAACATCAATATTTTCATTTCAATAATTTTAAGTATGCAGCCAAAATGAACATATGTGAACTGTTGCTTCATCCTGTCATCCTCATTTATTTGGCCATGATAATGACAAAACTGAACCAGCCTGAGTTTTCTTTTCATTCTAATTCTAAAATGATCCACGTTACTGTGATGAATGTGTTTTTATGGAGCTGGCTCCATTTCCTCATCCTTAGGATTGGGTGATTGTGTTTCCTCTCTGGATGAATTAGAGTAGTATATTTGAGATTATATTTCATTAGTTTTATTGCTGCTTGTTAAAGTTTTATTATCCTCTCTGTTTTATATTTCAGGCTGGCAACACTTACCAGCAGTGCTAAGTGACTTGATATATATGAATCATAACTTTGCGACCTAAGAATAAGCTGTCTGCAAACATAATGGTGCCTTAGAAGTGATATTTTATAATCAATTAAACATATGCATTCACAGTATGGCCATCCAAAATTAAAGAACTTTACTTCTAGTATTCAGCATTTCTCATAAGTGGTACATAATATGTTTTAAATAAGAATTCATTCACTCTATATGAATTTCACTTATTTAATTATTATCTACTATGTATTTACAATTCAATAATGTTTTTAAAGCAGTCAAGCACTTAGGTATAATATGAAGGCATTTCATGCTACTTAGGCTGATGTCTTTACTCAGCTGGATAAACAGTCTAAGAAGTACAATGGGTAGTTACACATCACACAATTGAAGTAGTGCTAGACAGGTTGAGCATGCAGTAGAAAGTCCATATTCTACTAGTTACAACCCCTAGTACTCTGAATTCACTACACTGTTTTTTTTTTTTGTTCTGTAAATGCAAATTAAGAATGTAGAACTCCCTGATACATTCATGGCAATTATTAAAATGTGTGTACATTTTATCACAGATAACATGATTAAAATAAGTTACCTTAAAATGTACTTTTCCTAAGAACAGATTCACTTACTATTCTTTGTTTTTCAGAAAAAAGTAGTAGTTGTAATTTTTTTGGAAAGTATTGTTTTAGTTTTCTAATAAAGAGACTATTATCTACAATCATTGTTAGTAATTTAGCTTCTTTAAGAATATTTCATCTAAGAACATTGATAGAGCTGCCACTGTGTGCAAAAGGATTTCTTTTAACATTTTTTTTTATTATGAAACTAATAACTTATATAAAGATCTCTGGTTAGCTAAATATTGTTACTGATAATATAAAATTCCTTGGACATTTGAAAAAGAAAAAGAATGGATTCTATATTTTTATAAGGTTATACTTCTTTGGTAGTACTCTATACGTAAGGTTTTTTTTTAATTAATTAATCATGAAATTAAACTTCTTCTTAGTGATAGAAGCAAAGTAGCACAAAAACAGTCTGTGAGAAAAAAAGAAGCGACATGGAGATGGCAGCTCTGCCATTCTTGAGGCAGGTAGAAACCCCAGCCTTCCTTTAGGGAGTGGTACAGCAGGGAGGCACAGACTCCTGAGCACCTGGCACCGTGCTACACCCCAGCATTTCCTCTGAGGCGCCAGAGAGGCATTGAAGAATTTGGCAGCTCCAAGGCTGGTCGACTCTTGAGATCTCTGTGGTTTGACATTATAGAGATTTCTATGCAGTTTCCCACTGGTTCCAAGAACTCAAGGGATCCTAGAAGAGAATGATCTGGAGACCTTCTGGGAGTTCTAATTGTCTGCTGAAGAGCCTGGAGTTTGAGAAAAAAATAAAACAACACAACAGTAAATTGTTTTGAAAGGGAGCGTTCACATGTGATGGGAACAAAACATTTTAATGAGCGAGTGCTTACCCTGTGTTATGCTTCTCTTCACTTTTCTGCTGGTTCTTGCCCTCTAACGGGAATTCTTGCAGTTCCTATGTTACTTTGCTGCTGCTTAAGATCAATTATTTTTTTTCTTTAAAAAAGCATGGAACAGAGAAGATGAAGTACTTACTTCATGAAGAGAAAAAATAATAAGTATAGAAGGAAAATGAGAGAGGCAAGAAAGGAACAAATCACCACGGGCAGATTGGGCTGAGTAGAGTGCTTAGGTGGGGGTGGAAAGATCACAGAGGAAGAATTTAGAAACCGCTGCTATCCCTGAAGGGAATGTCAAGAATTACAAAGATGTGGAGAACAGATTATTTAAGATGGTTTGTGGTTTTTAAAGTGTATCCCATCTTATTGTCATTTTAAAAAGACATCTTTAAGTGATTTGAAAATATTGTAATTACTTCTGGTTATTTATTGTGTTTTTTTGGCCACAAGTCTGATCCAAGTCTGGCTCACACGGGCATGGCTATACCAGGTTACGCTATGGTCTGGAAGACATCAGGTTGCCAAATGTAGGAACCCTTGTGGTCATTTTGCTTATCTCCTGGAGGGGAGTTTGCTCAGGCCATCTTTTCAGGCAACAACCAGGAAGGAAGTATGACCATGCTCTTCTTCACTGTGGGATTATAACTCTCACATCCTTTGAGTAAAGTGTGTGCCCACGAATTAGAAAATGTGTAGACTAAGTGTTTTCCTTGTACTCTTCTTGATACTTTTCTGTTACTTGAAATAGTACAAAATTAAAAGATAATACATTATAAAAGAGTTGGAAAATCTTTTGATGAATGTGAGAAAGTGAACCATTATGAAAACTCTTAGAAGGAGGCTTGGTTCAATGCCCCTAAGTTGAACTTCATTCCCCTGGAGAGGCTGAAAATTGAGGAAGCCCAGTAATTCCACCGAAACTTCCACTGAGAGTATTCATGGCTTTGCGTTTCATGTTGAAAGAAGAGCTGCTGTGGTTGAAATAATTAAACATATCAGATAATGCACTTTTCCCACTAGGAGAAATGGTGAAAACTATCTTCTGCTCTCATTCTCATGTTGGTTAAGTTTTAATACCAGTCTCCATTTTCTTCTGGCTGTCAAAAATGACAGAAAATTCATCATATTCAATCCAAGACTCGAGATTTTTCGCTCTTGATATTTTCCCCCACAAATCTCTTTGGGATTGTTCTCTTGATTTGGAACTTAGAAACATTCTTTATTTTAATACTCTTTTTTTAAAAAAATGAATTTTATTTATTTGAAAGGCAGAGTGACAGAGGTTGAGCGGGGGGAGGGGGAGAAAGAGAGAGAGAAAGAATCTCTTCCATCTACTAGTTCACTGTACAAACGGCCTCAACAATCAGTTCTGGGCCAGGCTGAAGCTGTGAGCCTGAAACTTTATCCAGGTCTCACATACGGGTGGCAGGGGCCTAAGCACTTTATCCATCTTCTGCTGCTTTCCCAGGCACGTTAGCAGGCAGCTGGACTATAAATTGAGTGGCTGGGATCTGGACAACCTGCACTCTGAATCGGGATGCTGGTGTCGCAGATGGCAGCTTATCCACTGTGCCATAATGCTGGCCTCTGTTTTCATATTCGCTCTTATCCTATTCTTCATGACACAATTTCTTGCTTTGTCATGTTTCTCAGACCTTGTTTGGTATGATATTTGGAGAACTCTTCCTCTTTATTCAATTAAGTTTCCAGGCTTTTCAGATTGTCTGCTTCTCCCTCTAGTGACCAGGCCTCTGCCTATATCCTGTATGAATTTAGCAGTTATCATATTGTCTGTGGAAATTCTTGTGGGAGTTGTTAAACTCCATTATTTCAACTACATCTTCTCTACACACTTAATAAATCTGTAAATACGATTACTATGTATTCTTTCTTCCCTCAATAATAGTGGCATATCCTTGAGTATCTCTTTGAGTGCCTGCAAGGGGGTCTTCAAAAAGCTCACGGACATTGCATATTATGAAACTTCAACATTTTTTGCACCACAATAAAGTATCTTGGAATCTTGGAATTCTAATTTTCCATGAAATCGTTTAAGTACCTTGGTATATTTAAGTACCAGCGACATAATAATTCTCATTAGCTGTTTAATTTAATAAAATATGCAAATTTGGGGTTGTATAATGCAGAGTAAGAGGTCCAGATGACAATTCAATGAACAATGGAAAGGTGCTGTGGGGGTGGCTCTTGGCTAGGCTTGGTGAAGAATCTTGTCTCAACATGAGAAGGAATTAGAGGAAGAGACAATGGTGAGCAGAAAAGAAAGGTTTGTATAAATATAACTACTCAGGCAAGGAATAAGTGTAGAAAAGCCAAATGAGAAGGAGCTGCAATCAACAAGGTGTGGGGCAGTGCTTTTACAGTATATGGAGGCATGGAGGGTGTTATTTGGGGTAGGTTTCATTGAATGTTTAAGGAGGCACGCTTTGAGGTGGGCCTTGAGTACCACCAATTTTCCTACCCTTTTTTTGAAATCTGGGAAGTGTCAGGGTGTCAGGTGCATGATGATAGTGGGAATGTGGGCCTTGATAATTCCATTATAATGACATTATGGTGAATTTAAGTGAATCACAGATAAGCAACCTGCAGCCATATTGGATAATTCTAGCTGGCACTCATTCTAAATTGCAACATCACAGAAGTTGTCCTTTCTGTTACACAGAAAGGGAGTAGTTTGGTGGTGCATAAAAATGAGTATGAGCATTGTGTAAAAGGTGGTTTTGGATGGTACAGACTGGGCTATCATGAAAGCCAGATTCCACACTGCCTGGCCAAGCTTATTCCCCAGTACCTGCTAAAAGGGCCCCCTGGGTCAGCTGGAGTTGTCATGTCCAGACCTTGCGGCTGAGATGGGGCCATGCAGGGCTGTAGCAAGATAAGGCCTATCTAACCTCAGCTCCTCTCCGCTAACTACCTCCTTGTCTACATCAAAGAGATGTAGCTGCCTTTCTCACGCTTTCCTCAGAAGCGGCTCCTGAAGCAGAGGAAAGTAGATGTGTGCCCCAGGTGATTGGCATGTAAGCAGCTATAGTAAATATTTCTGAAGTTTCCTATCTAGCCCCAAAGATTCTGGGGAAATACTATCAACACCATGGTATTATTATTTGTTTAATAAATGAATTAAGTTATGTTCTATTTTAAGAACTTCTCTTCCCACTCTGTGCCTCCAAAATGTGGTAACGAAATTGATGTTCCAGGAAAATTTACTGGATTAATGATTTTGCTCATCATTTCAAAGGTATCCTGGTTTGAGAGATTTTAGGAATTGCTGGTAATGATGCTGTTCCCACCCAAAGAAAAAAGAGAGAAAGGAAAAGAGAAGGAGAAAAATAATTTGCAATGTGGGTAAATCCAAAGCCTGAGGACTCAATGGAAAGCACTCCCTATGGAGAAAACTGGAGCCATTTGGTGGAAAAATGGTAGTATTGGATTATCACAAAAAGTATAGCATACACGTTTAATAAAAGATGCAAATTTGGGGTTCTATAATACAGGGTAAGAGATCCAGCATAAATGGATATATTGAAACACATAAATGATACATTAAACAAATAAATGGAGAACAGGCAAATTTCCAATGCAGTATTACAAATAATTTGTACAGGTAGAACACACAGCACATTCTTTCCAAAAGGCATAGTATAGCAAGACAGGGCAAAAAAGAACTTCACAGTGGAGACACAAGACAGTCACTACTTCAGCGAGGCGATCAAGGTCAACATCAGCAGTCATGAGTTATGTTGACAGTAGCTGTCTTGAGATTATGTGATGAGAAGGATATTTTACTTTTATGGGCTTCCTCCCATAGACTCTTTAACTTTAGTTTAATTACCATACACACACACACACACAAACCAGAAATACTGCCACTGAAAAACATGCTACCAATGACCTGACCCATACTCCTTGAGCACTTCGTTTCATCAAGGTCACCAAAAATAAGGAAGAGAAATGTCGGAGAAGCTATCAGAGTAAAAGTACCTCAGATGACTAAATACATTATGGTTTCCCAGATGCAATCCTGGCAGAGGGGGAAGTATATTAGATAAAAACTAAGGAAACACGAATAAGTATAGATTTTAATAAATAATGATGCATCAACATTGATTCATTAATTATGAAAAGTGTACCTCATGAATATAAGATGATAATACTGGGGAAGCTGGGTGTGGGGTATATATGGGAACCCTTTGTACTATTTTTCTGAACTTTTCTGTATATGTAAATCTAGCGTGAAATACATTTTTTTTAAAAAAAGAAACTTGCTGATAACAAGGCCAACAATAGGCAAAAAATAAATAGCATTTTAGTAGCCATGAAGCAAAAGTGGGATAGGTTCTGTTCATATTTTCAAAGGAGATCTTGGATATATTTTCACTGAGATTGTGAACATAGTAGCAGAGATTTGAAATTGCAAATCTTCACTCAATTCATAATAAATTATATTTATTTGTCTAGCATGTACCCATGTATTTCTAAAATACAAAGCTTAGCTAAAATGTTTTCTATTCAGAATTTAATTTTACTTTTATAGGGATTTATTAACATAGTATTTGAATATAATGTTTATTATTTATTTTTAAAATGAGAAATCAAATTACAAGTCCAGGACAAAATTAATGTTAGAATACTAATATAAAAATTTACATGACACAAATAATGCAGACAAAAAGCTTTTTCTAAATGACACATACAATATGGTAAAAATGCAAATAAAATAAATGTTTCTTAATTTATGCCTTTAAATCTGTGATATTTTGTATGGTATAAATTAATATTAACTAATATAGTATTAATGTGACTATATAATATTAATTATATGTCTATATTATACATAATTATAATACAATATTATATTATAATATATCATAATTTTTATATTTATAAATTGCATGTCTTTTAGTCATGGCAAAAACAAAACATTACTGAAAAGTCAAATAAGTTAAAAATGAATACAACAAAATACAATTAGAAAAATCACCAATATTGCCAATGTAGGAGTCACATGTTATCTGCAAATGCATTGGCAAAATTATTTAAATTTATTCTCATATTTATTCTAGAATAGCCCCTGGAATTCTAGAAAGGTCTTTTAAAGTTTTCTTTTTCTTTTTAACAGGTTAATTACCTCCCTAGCTCTCCTCAAATTCTACTGAGTACACTGCTCTTGTCAAATTTGTTCTATTTTTATATTTAAAGGTATGTGAAAATAAAATCTCAAATTTGCAACTATAAAATTATATTTAAATATATGATTATAAGTGGTCCCTTTTTCAGCGCTGTAAATAGTAGTGCCTTTTCTCAGATGGAGAGACTGAACCTGAGAAGACAAAGGTGAGTCTCATAATTGTAGTTCCTAAAAAGTAAAGACAGACTTTGATGCTGTCCTGAAACCCTTACTCCCATTTTTTATATCCACGGCTCTCAGGCCACAGCCTGTGTAAATTACTTTAATTCACTGAGACTGTTAGTTTTCTCAGGAGTATTTGCTGCAAGTGATCAAAGCTCAAAGATATGCTTAACCACGCTGGTGGCATTTCAGTCATAATTGATGTGCTTTGAGGGATTGGGGAGAGATACAGTATTACAGCAGTTACGTCTATAATCCAACCTTATAGATAAATGCCTACTCATTCCAATTTCAAACCTGCATTATTTTGTTTATGTATAGATTGCTTCCTCTTTTAAAAAAAGTGAATTATTAAAAAAGATTTATTTTATTCATTGGAAATGAAGAGTTACACACACAGAGAGGAGAGAAAGAGATATTTTCTGTCTGCTGGTTCACTTCCCAAAAGGCTGCAACAGCCAGGCTGGAGCCAGGATGAAGCCAGGAGCCAGGAACTTCATCTGAGTCTCCTGTGTGGGTAGCAGGGGCCCTAGGACTTGGGCCATCCTCCACTGCTTTTCCAGGATCATTAGCAAGGAAGGAGCTGGATGGGAAGTAGAACTGCTGGGACTTGAACCAGTGCCCATATGGAATGTCAGCATTGCAGGTGGTAGCTTAACCCATAATGCCACAACATTGGCCCCAGGTTGCTTCCTTTGAATAAGGATTACTAACAACTATAATTTTTTTTCATGATACTTAAAATTTTGTGATATCTGAAATATTTTCAGAATAACAGTTCCACAATATTTCTTATTCTTTGTATTCATTAATTCTTCGGTATTTCTTAAATTTATCTGTTTTGAGTGGACAAAACCTTTTGTGCTATAAATGTTTTCTGAAGATATACATTGCTTTTTTTTTTTT
Source organism: Lepus europaeus (assembly GCF_033115175.1). Classification (NCBI taxonomy): domain Eukaryota; kingdom Metazoa; phylum Chordata; class Mammalia; order Lagomorpha; family Leporidae; genus Lepus; species Lepus europaeus. Next base: position 48,189,028 of record NC_084828.1, on the reverse strand, counting down.
TTAAATTTTGACAGGCAGAGTGGATAGTGAGAGAAAGAGAAAGGTCTTCCTTTTTGCCGTTGGTTCACCCTCCAATGGCCGCTGCAGCCGGCTCATCGCACTGATCTGAAGCCAGGAGCCAGGTGCTTCTCCTAGTCTCCCATGCGGGTGCAGGGCCATAGCAGAGAGCTGGCCTGGAAGAGGGGCAACCGGGTTAGAATCCGGTGCCCTAACCGGGACTAGAACCCGGTGTGCTGGCGCTGCAAGGCAGAGGATTAGCCTGTTAAGCCACGGTGCCGGCCTTACATTGCTTTTCTAAAAGCAAAGTACTTGGGGAAGGATTTTGGCACATTGCTTAAGATGCCACTTAGGATGCACACATTCCACATCAGCTGCAGGGGGTTGAGGCCTGCCTGGATTCCAGTCCAGATTCTTGGGAGGCAACAGGCGATTACTCAGGTAGCTGGATCCCTTCTATTCATGTAGAAGACCTGGATTGAATTGCTTACTCCTGGCTTTGGCCTGATCCAATCACAGGTGTCGCAGATATCAGAGAAATGATTCACTGGATGGCACTTTTGTCTATTTTTTTCTGTCTCTGTCTCTATTTATCTGTCTTTCAAATATATTAATTACCCTAAAGTCAAAGCACTTAAATATTTATCTTATTTGAATGTATGTATTAAAATATTTGTACTTGAAGTTTTTTTTTTTTATAGATTTTATTTATTTATTTGAGAGGTAGAGTTACAGATAGTGAGAGGGAGAGTTAGAAAGGTCTTCTTCCGTTGGTTCACTCCCCAAATGGCCGCAACAGCCGGAGCTATGCCAATCTGAAGGCAGGAGACAGGTGCTTCTCCCTGGTCTCCCATGCAGGTGCAGGGGCCCAAGCACTTGGGCCATCTTCAAGTGCTTTCCCAGGCCACAGCAGAGAGCTAGATTGGAAGAGGAGCAACCAGGCGCCCATATGGGATGCCAGCGCCACAGGCGGAGGATTAACCTACTGTGCCATGGTGCCAGCCCCACTTGAAGTATTTTATAAATGAAAACACTTAGGTTAAGATGATTCATCCGCTGGTGCTGCGGCTCACTAGGCTAATCCTCTGCCTGCGGCGCCAGCACCCTGGGGTTCTAGTCCCGGTCAGGGCGCCGGATTCTTTTCCGGTTGCTCCTCTTCCAGTACAGCTCTCTGCTGTGGCCTAGGAGTGCAGTGGAGGATGGCCCAAGTGCTTGGCCCTGCACCCACGTGGGAGACCAGGAGGAAGCACCTGGCTCCTGGCTTCGTATCGGTGCAGCACGCAGCCACTTGGGGGATGAACCAATGGAAAAAGGAAGATATTTCTCTTTGTCTCTTTCTCTCTCACTGTCTAACTCTGCCTGTCAAAAAAAAAAATAAAATAAAATAAAAAAAGATGATTCATCCTCCATCAGCCTACCACTAGTACTTATTGAGCTCCCATCTGAAAAGAATAGTAGTGATTATTCGATTTAGGACATAGCAGAAATTTCATTATGTTAGCAGGCATTTGCCTTTCAAGTTTTACAGAACAGCAAACAGAAAGACCAAATAAAGAAAAGAATTCTGCTCTTAACAATCAGCTTACTTTTAAAGTTATTATTTCAAGCAACCTGTAATATTGCATACTTGTAGGACCTTTAAAAAATAAGACTTCCTATTTCAGTATCAGTTTCAGAGCTGAGAGGATGAGAAGTTAAACAGTGCTTGGAAGGACGCTGCCTATTTGTTTCATCCTATAGTCTCCCCCTAAATTAGTCTGCTTCTAAATTCATTTGGCTCAATGTATAAAGTTTGTAACTATATATTATAAAACTGATACTGTGAAGGTTTTATTAATTTTGTGGTCAGTTGTGTAATTCCTTTGCCCCACAAACTCAGTGATCTCATGGTTTATGATTTCTTCTGAGTATGAGGCAGTGGTTCTTGATTTTGGTTGCATGCTAGAATCACCTGGGAAGCTTTAAAACACACTGATTCTCCAGCCTTCACAGAGGTTCTTACTTAATTGGATCAGAGAGGAGCCCTGGCATCTGTATGTAATAAAAGCTTACAAGGTGAATTTAGTACACAATTAGGATTGAGAATCACTGATGGGAGGAAGGATTTTATTTAAATTTTCTGAAACAGTCCCATCATTGGGAATAGTTACATATCCTGTGTGCATAATGACACAGCATATGTTTTGAAAAAGCGCTCCCATTAGTTCTAATCCTTGCCAATAGACCTCAGTGTGGGAAAATAAGTTCTTCAAGGGCTTAGTTGTCTTGTCCATTTGTTGCTCATTGGAAAAATAATGTGGGCAGGACATTTGGTTGGGCAGGAGTTTGGTTTATGAAGTCACATAAAAATCAGTCAGTGTCAGCAAATTATCTCTGCACTTCATGATGTGATAACACTTTAATTTTATTTTCCATTTAATGTACAGCTGAGATTAGGATTCTTTGGGATCAGAACTAAGGCTGTGTGTGTTTTGATGTAGATAATAGGAAAACCTAGAGGGCTTAACTGCTGAGGCCTAACACAGACATGGATTTGTTGGGAGAGGAAGAATCAGCTTTGTGACTATAACTTGAGTGAGTCCTGTGTCTATTTTTTCACATGCAGCTCAACATTTTATTTAGAAAGCTATTCCTATAGGATCATTAAATATACTGATACTCTTATCACTTATTACAATCAACCTTAGATACTATGTATCACTCAATTTTTCCTGTTATTTCAGTCCACATCTGATTAATCTGGAATTTGTCAACAGCAATGAATGGTAAATCAATTTGGAGAAGAAAAATTATTTCTTTTCCATAGAGGATTCAACACTTATATATAGATGGAGCCATGTGATAGTTAACTTTATGTGTCAATTTGGCTTGGCCATGGTACTTGATATTCAGTCAAATATTCTAGGCATTTCTATGTAGATATCTTCTGGATAACATAGACATTTGAGTTGTTGGACTTTGAATAAGCAGATTTTGATCCATAGTTAGGTGAATCTCATCCAATCAGTTGAAGGTCTTAATAGAACAAATACTGACTTCCCAAAATCAAGCAGGAATTCTGCCAGCAGACAGCTGCTGGATTCAAACTGAAATTCTTGTTTTTGTTTTTTTTTTTTTCTTTCAAGATTTATTTTATTTATTTGAAAGAGCTACAGATATAAAGAGAGAGAGAGAGAGAGAGAGAGAGAGAGAGAGAGAGAGAGAAAGAGAGAGAAGGTCTTCCATCTGTGGGTTCATTCCCCAAATGGTCGCAAAAGCCTGAACTGTGCAGATCTGAAGCCAGGAGCCAGGAGCCAGGAGCTTCTTCTGTGTCTCCCACATGGGTGCAGGGGCCCAAGGACTTGGGCTATCCTTTGCTGCTTTCCCAGGTGCATTAACAGGGAGCTGGATCAATCAGGACTTGAACCGCCACCCATATGGGATGCTGGTGCTGCATCCTTTAGCCCTCTGTGCCACAGCACTGGCCCCCCACACTGAAATTCTTACATGGGCTTCTCAACATCTGGCTTGCCTTAGAGATTTTGCACTTACCCAGCATCTCTACAACCATGTGACTCAGTTAATTAAAAATCCCTCTCTGTGTCTCTCTCAGTACTTACTCAGTTGGTCCTATTTCTCCGTAGCATCCAAATGTGAGGAGTTATAAGGGTTAATAGTTAAGAAAGGCCTCTGTGGGGATGAGGAACCAGGTGTTTTTATGAAACCTGTCATCCACCAATTAGACAAAAGACACTGCCTCAAGAAAATGAAAAGATAGTTAGGGAACACAATGGGTCCCCTACCCATAGGTAACCATAGGAACTAGGCTTTGGCTCCAGACCACATCATATCACAAAGCAGCATGTCACAGGTGCTTAGCAACTGATCAGGTTAGCAGAACCTTCCTTAACTGGTCAGGTCAGCAATATTTCTCAACTGTCACATTTCTCAAGTGGTCAGCCGGGTAACATTTGTTCTTGGTCAGCAATCATGACCACAACTGGGAAACATGGGAAAAAAATGCAGACCCCTGATTTATAAAACCTATGTAGAAGAATTGGTATGCATCCACTATATAAGCTCCTGACACTCAGACCTTATTGGAACCCTCTCTTGGGTCACCTGCCTGGTTAACAGGAAGTCTGTTTCCCCAAAAATCTTTTACTTTTGCCCATCCTCATTGTCTGTGCCACAATTCTTCATCACCTTGAGACAAAGAACTGACTCAAATTCTGGCAAGACTTCTGCAGACCATATTAAAGATGTGGACAGTGTGGTGATTAATATTGCCTCAATTGCACTAATTCTTGGTAAGTGGACCAGAAGCATGAGCATTTCATTGAGCTTTGCTGGAAACACAAAGTTTTGGACCTTATCTCAGACTTACTAATTCAGAAACTCTGTGAGTATGGTTAACAATCTTTGTATTAGTGTGATTCCTGGGCATGCTGAAGAACAGTAGTTGCTATGGTTTGAATATGTGTACATCCAACATTCGTATGTTGTAATTAAAGCCCAAGGCGATAGTATTAGAAGGTGAGGCCTTTAGAGGTGGTGAGAACAGAGCCCTTTGCAGGTGAATGGGATTAATGCCTTTATTGACAGACCATGAGGAACCAACTACCACCTTTTTGCCTTCCACTTTCTGCCTTGTGAGGACACAGCAGCAAGGCACCATCTTGGAAGCAGAGAGTGAACTTTCATGAAACACCAAGTTTGCTGACAAGTTGATCTTGAACTTTGCAGCCTCAGGGAATGAAAGAAGTAAGTGTCTGTTGTTTTTTCATTACCCAGTATGTGCAACAGTGTTGTAGCTGCAGTAAATGACAAAGGCAACTGTCATAGGTCATAGGAAACTTAGGGAATTAGCATCTGCTACCTGAAATTCACTGTTTTATAGAGCTGGGTCATCTAGGTAAGAAAGGAAATAAATCATATTCTTAAACTTGGCTGCATGGTAGAATAACCTGGGAAGCTTTGAAACATTCTGATACCTAGGCTGCAGCCTCCATTAGTTGTGTTTTTAAAACCAGATGACGCCAATTTGCAGTTGAGAACCAGTGGCATGAAGAAGGTGTATTTTCTGCTGGGAATGCGTACATTCAAAACAACGTTATGTGATCAAAATGTTCTCAAGTAACTGAATGATGAAATATAACAATGATTAGTCTAAATGTTTAAGAGTTTTACATAGACCTAATAACTCATTTAATCCTCATAGTAACTGTATAATTATCCTCCTCTTGCAATAGAGACAAGATGGAGAAAAGTAACTTTTCAAAAGTCACATCGATGAAACAGGGACCAATTTGACTCGGTCACTTTGTTCCAGAGCTCGTTCTCTTTATTATCACCCAGCACTACATTGAAAATATTAGTTATTGTTGCTGAATACATGCTTTTGCTGCAGTTGGCTCAAAACTTAAGGAACACTGGCATTTGCTATCCTTGATAATTTGTTATTGGTAATCCCTGCAGGCATTAAAAGATATTGCTGACCAAAGGCCAGGACTTAAGTTCTACTCAAGCATTTGAACTAATTAGACTCCTGGAAAACATCTCAAACTAGAAAAAAGGGTCTGAGACAAGAAGATTTTTTTTTCCTTTTAAGCCTGGAGGAGCAAAAATTGAGCAGACTCGTTGATGACTAGGCTCTGTCTTCTCAATTCATATTTTGAGTCTGGCATTGGCCTTGTTTTTTCATTAATGGAGCTGGGTAGTATCATCAATGATGTATTTGTATGGAAAAAAACCCACCCACAGTTTCGGGAAGATTTTAAATAGATTATTGCATGCTGTCATTCATGACTAGTGTTGTGAGTGCTACAAAGGAAAATACTGTATGGGTATTACACGCCTGTAAAATTTTGTAACTTCTTAAATATAATATCCATTGAACCCATTTAATGTTTACCATGTTAATTACATTTGGAAACTACTTTTGTTTTATTTATCATTTTACACATAATTAAATTTGAGGATCTGGCCATGGCTACAGTTACAATATCATTTACAGATGTCTCTATGACAAATTTTTATTTCAACTTGCTTCCATGAGAAGTATCAGGCTATGATTTTTGGGAAAAAAAGCAAAAACAAAAATCAGAACAATTGAAGAACAGCTACAGTGACGACTTTGTGGACTTCAAACATCAATCTGATTAACACCATGTATTAGTCTAATCTTTGTGTTACTTGAGTCTTTTTGTAGAGCAACGATTGTTTGAATCCATGATATAGATTTGTATTAAACATAGTAGAGGCTATCTGTATTGCTGGGTGGTAACGTTTGCGTGTAATTCCCTTCTTATGAGAGGAAGATTCACAGACATGAGCTTGGTACACACCCTATCTAATGATTTAGCCTCAAGCTCAGACAATAGTACTTTTTTTTTTTTCTAGTTTAGAGATGGCAGTTGGTGCCTATTTATGTTATAGATGTAAATTATACTTGGAAACATTCTTTAAGTGCTTTAGAATCCTTGGTTAAATGTTTTGTTCTTATTAAGGTAAGAGCACTTTTGAAGAAATTGATTGGTTTACTTTGAAAATGTATCATTTCTTCAAAATACATTAAGCAGATGTAGAAATCTATTCTTGGCAATCACATCACAAGAATTCCTATGAAAAAGTCTTTACTGGAGAAACAGCTGGCCTACTTCCTGTTAATTGTAAAATTATTGGTTGCAGAATAAAGAATAGCACTGGTGAGCTTTTCCTTAATCCTGCTCTTAACTTCATCTACTGTTTATTTGCTGACCAGTAAAAAAAAAAAAAAAATCTGTAAGTGATTGCTTTTGCTCTAAACTCAGTGGAACAATGCCTTTAATGTGTAAGATATAAAAATAACAAAAAGTATAAAATATCTCCCCCTCCAAAGAGTGGGAATCCAAGAGGGTACAATATATAAATGTCAATCTCCTCTACAACTAATTTACCTGCAATCATTTTGTTAGGCTTAACATACTTTCTCTGCAGTAGGTGCAAATAATTCTATATAGGAGACCACCTACTTATTTTCTATTTGCTATTAACTAATAAATTAATTCATGGAAGAAAGGAACTTTGTACATTAAGAAAATGATTCTCTTGTATTATTGCTCTGTATGTTGGTCAGTATATGTCAGAGGGAAAGAGGGAGACAGAGAAGGAGAAGGGAGGTAGGGTTCTAGTTCCTAAGTTGGGGGTAGTGTAGGCATGTATGTCTTTCTACAGAAGTTGGAGCATGAATCGATAGACTTGCACATGACTTACCATTCTTGGGGACATGGATGCTAGCTGTCAAGCTTTCTCATTTCTTTGTCTTGATTACTATTTTGTAGAAAATAGCACAAAAATGATGCACCTGCCATGGTGCTGTGAACTTTTTTATAGGTTAAATAGGTTTTTAGTTCTTAAGGAAGGGAAGATGAAGAATTGCTTTCACTTGCTAAAAAATATTTTTCTGAAAATTCATTGTCATATTTCTATCACATTTACTAATCCCATTAGGAATGAGGAAGAGGCAATATAGTTCAATGAAAAAATGTATATAAAAGTACTTTGTAAATAGTAGCACACTTTCAAAATTTGGTTACTATTTTGATTTTAAAAAATCTCAAGTACACAAATCCTTCTGACAAAGCAAGAAATCCATTTGAAGGGACTAGAATATTAATCTTTCAGCAATTGTTTGAGGCAGTAGACAGCTTTGAAAGGAGGTGATTAATTTCCTGGAGAAAATCTCAGCAAATATATTATTTATGTGGCTTCATCACATTTCTCTCCTCTCTTCCTTGTATTTTTTCCCTGATGTATTAGCATTTTGTTTGGCAATGTCCAATTTAGTTAGTCCCTGGTATATATACCAACTTCTAATAACTAAAGTTAGAAAATTTCAAATACAGTTGGAATTAAACTGGCATTGTCCTTGTAACAATACCATTTTTAGTTTACTAGAACAGACAGGACTATCAACATATAAATAAAAAGGTCTAATATTGGGTACAAAGGAACAGATTAATATGCTGGTTAAGGGTATAAACTCTGGAGCTGGATTGCCATTATTCATACACTATACTTGTTAGTCTGTGGCCTTTTGCTCATTTCCCTCCTCTGTAAAATGGGACTAATAATGTACTTAGGTTTACAGAGTCATTGTGAAGATTAAATAAACCGACATGTAAAATGTGTCAGTTTTGGCTGTATTTAAAAAAACAAGAAGCTGTTAGTAAAATGGTGCAGTCTTATTTTTTTTAAAAGATTTTATTTATTTATTTGAGTGGTAGAGTTACAGCAAGAGGGAGAGACAGGTTTTCCTTCCATTGGTTCACTCCCCAGATGGCCGCAACAGCCGGAGCTGCGCCGATCCGAAGCCAGAAGCCAGGAGCCAGGAGCCAGGAGCCAGGAGCCAAGAGCCAAGAGCTTCTTCAGGGTCTCACATGCGGTGCAGGGGCCCAAGAACTTGGGCCATCTTCTACTGCTTTCCCAGGCCGTAGCAGAGAGCTGGATCGAAAATGGGGCCCCCGGGACTCAAACTGGTGCCCATATGGGACGGGTGGGGGGAGTCAAAGAGAAGTCATAAGGATTTTATGTTGCAGTTCATATTCAGTTATGTGCCAGCTTCCTTCTATTACTTGTGGAAAGCTTCCAGGTGGAAAGAGAAAGATGGGGAAAATAGTATAGGCTACTGAGAAGAATTTACAAAACAAAGCAAAAGAAAAACAGGCATTGAAAACTACAGCGTTCAGTGTAAATTCAAATGGAACGTATGAAAAGAGGTTTCAAGAGAGAGTCTGGGCTGCTGCCCGAGACACCAGCATCCCACGTGGGAGCCAATTTGTGTCCCAGCTGCTCCACTCCTCTTCGGATCCAGCTCTCTGCTGTGGCCTGGGAAAGCAGCAGCAGATGGCCCAAGTCCTTGGGACCCTGCACCCGCGTGGGAGACCTGGAAGAAGCTCCTGGCTTTGGTCTGACCCAGCCCCAGCCTTTGTTGCCATTTGGGGAATGAACCAGGGGATGGAAGAGCTCTCTCTCTCTCTCTCTCTCTGGAACTCTGTCTTCAAATAAATACATAATTTTTTTTTTTTTAAAAGAGAGAGTTAAAATGAAATGAGTCATGCTATAAAGAAGAGAGAAGATTAACTGTGGCTTTGGTGGTGAGAGGAAATTTTGTACATATTGGTTACTGGGATAGAACATGTTTATAGAAATAATAGAATTTACCAATAGAATATACATATGTATAATATATGTGTAAGTCCTTGAATGTATAATATATATGCATATATGTGTTGATAAATAAGAACAATTATTTATCTGATGTTAATGTCAATTTTTTTTTGAAGTGACTTTTGGTAACTCTGATTTCCTTGACTTTAAGGGAGAAAAAAATCCCAACTGGATTAAGCTTGAATGTGAATTGACCTTAGGGAAAATCATACTGCATGCTGCAGACAGTCCTAGACAACAGTTTTTTGGCCTCTAAGCATATTGTATTCCTCCTATAACTTTTTTAAAATTAACCTTCTTATTTGTTTTAAATGGGGTGAGAGAGGGACAGAAAGATATCTTCCATCTACTGGTTCATCCCCCAGTTGCTCTCAACAGCCAAGTCTGGGCCAGGAGCTAAAGCTAGGAGACTGGAACTCAATCTGGGTCTCCCACATTGGTGGCAGAGACTCAAGCACTTGAAATATCACCTGCTGCCTCCTAGAGTCTGCATTATCAGGAAAGTATAATTAGAAGTGGAATTGAGATTCAAACCAATGGGACATGGATGCCCCAAGCAGTGTCTTAACTGCTGTGCCAAATGCTTATGCATCTATCCATATTTTTAGTTATTGTTGAGTGAAGTTGCCTGAAAACAAGCCATAATGTTATAATAAGTGTGGAATAAATTTTAAAAAATGTATTTCTCATTTTTCTGGGAAATGTAATTGAATACTTGAATACTTATCAAAATGATTGAATCACATCAAATCATAGTAAATGTCAATTGGTATTATTATGGCAAGATCATGTAACTGTCACAAATTAATAAAATCATAAATTTAAGGTAATGGTTTTACACCCCTGCATAGATTCCAAAATACTGGCTTCCCCATTTGGTTGATATTTCATGCTAATTTAAGAAGCATGAAGGTAGGTGCAAGTACAATATAACTTTATTTCTAATTTTTTAAATTGCATAGGTTGGGGCTGGTATTGTGGCACAACGGGTTAAGCCACTTTAAGCAACTTTGGCATCCTACAAGAATGTCGGTTCAAGTCACAGCTGTGTTGCTTCCCATCCAACTCCCTGCTACCGTGCTGAGGCAGGTAGCAGAAGATGGCCTAAGTGCTTGTACCTTGCCACCATGTGGGAGACTGGACACCTGGATGGAGTTGCAGGCTCCTGGCTTCAACTTGGCCCAGCCTTGGCCATTGTGGCCATTTGGGGAGTGAATCAGTGTTGGAAGATCTCAATCTCTCTGTCTCTGTCTCTCCACAATTGCCTTTCAAATAAATAAATAAATAAACCTCTAAAAATAAATAGATAAACTGCTTAGTAAGAATACCCAGGAGAAAACAAGTGCTTAATAAATACTAACTCTATCTCAAAGCCTAATCATATAATGCTGGAAACTGCCTTGGCATTGTGTGTGGTGGCACTGGAAGGAAATGAGAAAAAGGGAAATACATGTGAGTTATACAAAGCCTAGAGAACTTCAGATAATGAGGGCATGGCTGGCAGTTCAAAGTGATATTCAAATAGAAATGTGGTCAAACTACTCTTGATTTTGATAAGCCTAACTATTGAGAATGACTCTTACATAAGATTAATCACCTACCAGATAAAAATAAGATTGTTAGCAATGAGAAACTTCAGGCTAGGATTCAGGTAGGATTCAGGATGTTATCTTGCCCAGCATCTTTCTATTTTCTTCCCTGTTTACTCTTGAAATCTGATAAGAAATTCTCGGACCTTGAGATCTAGATACAGGTTTGGAGAAACATTACTATGTTTTGTTTGCCACTAATGAGCAGACTGACACATTTCCATTAGGTTTGGCTGGTAGTAAACCTTAAGCTGATCTGTGTTATACTGGTCAGGTAGATATTAAATCTGGTGGGTGCTCATCAGAAAGAAGGAAGTAATATTCAGGGTGATGGGTGTCGGGTATCTTTTGTGTATTGAGTGACTCTTTATTCATGTGAAACAGAAAATTTAGAATATAAAAACCGAACTGTGTTCTACTTTCACCTGTGACTTCCTAAAACAGAATGTTTGACTTCCTAAGAGAGAGAGAGCCAGCATTGTGGTGTAGTGGGTTAAGACACTGCCTACAATGCTGGCATCACATATGCATGTCTGGTAGAGCCTGGGCTGCTCCCTTCTGACCCAGTTCCCTGCTAATGGCCTGGGAAAAGCAGCAGCAAATGGCCATCCATGTGGGAGAACCGAAGAAGCTCCTGGCTCCTGGCTTTGGCCTGCTGCAGTCCTGGCCACTGTGGTGTCTGTGGGGTGAACCAGCAGACAGAGGATCTCTCCCCCTCTCTCTTACTTCCTCTCTCTCTCCCTCTCTCTCTGACTTTCAAATTAAAAAAAAAAAAAAACCTTTAAAAGAAATAAAAAGAGAAATTTTCAAACATACTCTTACATATTCACACATCAAATTAATTATATTTGTACTGACGATATTAATTTTCTTGAAACACAAAGCAATCAAATAAACAGTAGGTTTCCTAATGCCAACAAAACAGAGAAATGGCCAAACAATTAAAAATAAAGCAAAACGTGCTTCTTCTTTAATAGTAAGTTAATATGGAATGGCTTAGATGAAAAAGTTATATATCTTTCACATACCCTAGTCAAGGGTGGGGAGACTCTTTTATGCCAAGGACCATTTAGATATTTATAACATAATTCGTGGGCCATACAAAATTATCAACTTAAAACTAACCTGCTGTACATTTATTGAATTTTGAGTCCTGCCTATGGTTGCCTTGGCAGGGCCAGACCCAATGATTTCATGAGCCTTATACAGCTCTTGGACCAGCAGTTCCCCACCACTGTGGCCTAGTTGAAGATTTGTGTCTCTTAGATTTATACTTCAAGTTATAAAAATGATATTGAAAATCTTTGGTTTCATTTTGGCTAGAAAATTTTAAGTGTGGGGCCAGCATAGTGGTGCAGCAGGCTAAAGAGTCGCATCCCCTGTTGGAGTGCTGGTTCAAGTCTCAGCTACTCCTGGTCTGTCTGTCCGTCCTTCCTTCCTTCTGATTTATTTATTTATTTGAAAGGTAGTGTTACAGAGAGTGGGAGAGACAGAGATAGATGTCTTCCTTCTGCTGGTTCATTTCCCAATTGGCAGCAATGGCCATGGCTGGGCCAGGTAGAAGTCAGGAGCCAGTAGCTTCAACCAGGTCTCCCACATGGGTGTCAGGAGCCCAAACACTTAGGCCATCTTCAGCTGCTTTCCCAGGCACATTAGCAGGGAGCTGGACAAGAACTGGAACAGCAAGGACACAAACCAGTGCCCGGAACAGCAAGGACACAAACCAGTGCCCACATGGGATGCTGGTATCGCAGGCGGTGGCTTAATCCACTATGCCACAATGCTGCCCCGGATGCCCTGTTTTCAATCCAGCTCTCTGCTAATGTGCCTGGAGAGGCTGAGGATGATTGCCCAAATACTTGGGACCATGCTACACACACGAGAGACCTAGATGGGGCTACTGGCTGTTGACTTCAACTGGGCGAAGCCCTTGCTGTTGTCATTTCAGGAGTGAACCAGCAGGTAAAGGTCTCTCTCTGTCTCTCCTTCTCTCTCTGTAACTCTGCCTTTCACATTAATAAACAAATCATAAAAAAGTTATAAGGGTTTTTATTTGTTTGTTAAGAATAGCTGTCTTCCCCATTGGATGGCAAGGTGATTTCTTCTCTGTATCTAGCATAGGTCTCGCCTTGTTGCCCGATTGATGTCAGCTGAATTGAATTCTTCCTAGCTCCCACCTCTTAACCAGTAGTTCAGTGCTTCATTATTTTATTCATCCTAAGTTCTCATGTTGCATTTTGGGCATTTTTTTTTTAATCTTAGAGGTTTGAAAAAATTAGATCATTTTATAGGCCATGTATACTCTGCTGTTAACAATTTTCACTTACAGTGAATTCAGGGAGTTTCTGAAGGAAACTTCTTTCCTGGGTGTTAAGGATTTAGTCTTTAACCATGGGGAGTAAAGTGTTCTTTTAAACTGGAAGGACTGTAGCTGAGGCCTTTTTTATTAACCCTCTTCACTTAATCCATAATTTCAAACTAAAGTTATTTTCAAATGAGTAACCCTATGATTTATCATAGAAGACAAGAAGATTCAATGATCACATTTTCTCCAATAGAATTCTTCAGCCTAAATTAAATTAAGGAAATTGTATACAAAAGACTCCCTATAGGTATAAACACTCACAAATATGGCTTTGCTCTGACTGCTTGGAAAATTATTTCATTATTTAATTATTTGCATTTGTGGCTCCTTTCCCCTGGAATGCTATTTGTCGGATATTGGTAGAGTTAACTCTTTTGTAAGCCTTCATATTTTTTCATCAATTCACTTTCCCAGAGAGCCACCCTCATCAACACCTAAAAATCTCAGTTTTCCATCTCCATAATTCAGTGATGTCTGAATAAATAACCAAATTCTTCCTTCTTCAGCCACACTCTACAAATATGAATCTCTCTTTCTTAGGGACAATCTAAGAATTTTTGGAAGGCATACAATTAGTTTAAAACCTCTGGTATTTGAAGTCATCATTGGGAATAGAGGATCAATGTATTAAAGATGTACATTCCTTTTCTTGTAAGACCCTTGGATAAGTAAATGATATTCTTTGTCATATGGCTCTCTTTATTTTTGTTCTGAGGAATAAATAAATAACTCAGCAGAAAAATATTTAGATAGGTGGTATGCAATGACACCATAGGGAAATGTATTTGATGACTTATAATAAACTATGTTTCCACCAAATTATAATTGCTGCCCAGGAGAGAACAGCAAAAACCACGAAATGATTTCTGCTATTATTTTGTGGGAATTGTGTGCACATAATGCACCTGACAAAAATAATCGCAAAGTAAAAGTAGAACTATCAAAGGAAAATATTTCTTATTTCACAATTTCAGAACAAGTCAAATTTGAGTCTGTCTACAATGGAGAGAAGTCATACAAGTTTCAGAAGCAATTTCTGGTAATAATAATAACTAACTTTCTTGAGCATATTCTTTTAAAAAACATTTATTTATTTATTTGAGAGGCAGAGTTAGAGAGAGGTAGAAAGAGAGAGAGAGAGAGAAAGAGAGAGAGAGGATTGAGACATCTTCTATCCGCTGGTTCACTCCCCTGATAGCCGCAATGGCCACCCATGTGGGTGCAGGGGCCAAGGACTTCGGCCATCTTCTACTGCTTTCCCAAGCTATAGTGGAGAGCTGGATCAGAAGAGGAACAACCAGGAGTAGAACCGGCATCATAAGTGATGCCGGCACTGCAGGCTGCGGCTTTACCCTCTTAAGCTACAGTACCAGCCCCTTGAACATATTCTTTATGCCTGGCATCAGACTAAAGACTTCGCACACATGAACTCACTAACGCTGTAATAACACTGTGCAGTGAATACTATTTTTTTTCCATTTCGCAGGTTATGAAACTGGAACTAAGAGATGTTTTGCCTCTTCTCAAATGCCAAATGGCAGGACACAGCTGTCCCACGTAGGCCTAACGCTCCCTACACATTATACGTGTATGCAAGGAGGCCAGAACTTGAATGCTGAACTGAAGGGCTGATTTTGGCTGTTGAGCTCAGCTCCATGGGGTATCCCAACATCTTTGAAGTATCCTTTAGCATCAAATTACCCACCTAATACTTATAGTGAGTATACCTCCTAGAAACATTTTAGCACCCGAAGTTATCAGCTGCAGATAACCTCGAGTCATGGTGAATGAATTTGCATTAGTTCCTCAATTCCTGTAAATTCTGAAGTCAGCATTTTAGCTGGATTCAATATTTGCAAAACTCACAACAAAGGATTGACAACAGAAAGGGAAGGGAAGCCAAGAGAAACAATCAGTTAACCCTGGTTAACTCATGGAAGGAGAATCCCCTTAACATCAGGAGAGTGTCCTATTTATCCCCTTTTCAATGAGATGTTACCTCTTTTAAATGAAAGCAAAAAGAATCATAGAAAAATAAAGCAAATGTCAAGGTAAAAAATAAAAACAAAAGACTTGGAGTTTGGTCTGAGTTTAGTAATTGTTTGGAAGTGCAGCAGAGATGAAGAAGATCTGTGAATGTAGAGACCAGCAGATGAGTTTTGGAAAAAAACAAAACAAAACAAAACAAAACAAAACAAAACAAAACACCACTGGGGCTGGCACTGTGGTGTAGTGGGCAAAGCTGCCTACTGCAGTGCCGACATCCTATATGGGTGTGGGTTCAAGTCCCGTCTGCTCTACTTCTTATCCTGCCTCTGCTATAGCTTGGGAAAGCAGAGGAAAATGTCCCAAGTCCTTAGGCCCCTGCACTCCTGTGGGAGATCCAGAAAAAGCTCCTGGCTCCTGGGTTTGGTTCTGCACAGCTCTGGTCGTTTCCGCCAACTGATGAGTGAACCAGCGAATGGATGACCTCTCTCTCTCTCTCTCTGCCTCTCCTTTTCTTTCTGTGTAACTCTGACTTTCAAATAAATAAATAAATCCTAAAAAGAAAAAGAAAGAGAAAAAACCCACCACCATTTGCTTGTTTGTTGCTCTTTTTAGTGTGTCCAGACATTCCTTTTGTTGGTGGCAAAGCCTTTTAGATTCTGTTTTTCCAGATTGCTTTTTTTTTTTTTTTTTTTTTGACAGGCAGAGTGGACAGTGAGAGAGACAGAACAGATTGTATTTTACTTCCATCCTCATTAGCAGCCCTGATATCCAGGATTATCTATGATACATATTTTTAAACATTTTTTTATTATAAACACTTTTATTTAGTAAATATAATTTTCCAAAGTACAATTTATGGATTACAATGGCTTCCCCCCCCATAACTTCCCTCCCACCTGCACCCCTCCCATCTCCCGCTCCCTCTCCCATTCCATTCACATCAAGATTCATTTTCAATTCTCTTTATATACAGGAGATCGATTTAGTATATATTAAGTAAAGATTTCAACAGTTTGTACCACACAGAACACAAAGTGTAAAATACTGTTTCAGTACTAGTTATAAGGGACACTATGCGAAACAGTGACTTGATCAGCCCTTGTCCTGACTGTTGATGTACAATTTAATACTTTATCCCTCTTAGTATTTTTTTGTTCTAGTTAATACTATTGGATTAACTCTGTAATTAACACACATTTAAACATTTGTTTATTTGAAAGGCAGAGTGGAGGGAGGGGAGGAGGGGAGTGAGAGAGAGAGAGAGAGAAATATTTTCTAGCCACTCATCACTCATTCATTCCACAACAGCCAGGGCTGTGACAGGTTGAAGCCAAGAGCCAGGAATCCCATCTGGGTCTCCCATGTGGATGGCAGGATCCCAAGTACTTGGGCCATCATCTGCCACCTCTCAGGTACATTAGCAGGAAACTGGATTGGAAACAGAATATCTGGACTAGAACCAGGTATTCTGACACAGGCATCCCAAGTGGGTAGCTTTACCTCCTTGGCCACAATGCCTACCCCAAAAGATGTTTTTAAAGAGTTTATCACAGTCACCAGTCCTGCTGTCTCATGTGCTATTAAACAACCAATGATTTCTTTTCAAACTGGAGAATACATTATATATGTGTATATATATTATAAACTAATGATATTTTCTCTCTTTTCTGGGTTTAATTTTCCCTGGCTACTTTTAAAACTATACTTACTATTGCCTAGCTATAAATTCTTCCTTTATTGTTGTGTTAAGTTAATTATAAACCACTGTGGATTTTATATTTTGTGATAGTAACTTCATCTGTTAAAGCATTAGCTGGTTCGTTTTGTTTGCTTCAATGATCTACTATACTGAAATGGTTAAAAACAAGTTCCCTTTTGGAGGTTTTAAGCCAAATTCCCTTTGTCCAGATGGCTCCTGCTACAAAGCCAGGAAAATGTAGAGCCTCTCTATTTCCTGCTGATTTGTTTATAGTGGCCCTTGATTGCTATTAACAATCCCCAGCTGTAGCAGCTACCCAGCCCTGTCTCCCTTCAATCTCTCACACCCTCATTAACCCCTTGGGGTTAGTTCCTGCTTCTCTGCTGTCTGTTTCTGCCTCACTTCTTTGCAAAAGAAACAAAACTTTAATTTTGAGGCCTTTCTAGAAAACTGAAAAAGCGAAAATAGTCAGATGAATCCAGGGGAGGCTTTTTCAATATGTTTTTTCTTAACTTCATACTCATGTAACCGTAGACATATTCATTTTCCTTTTCGAAGAATGAATCCTAGAACATCTAAAATACAAACGACTCATGCATACACACATAGATATCTCTATTTCAGATTATTTTGGAGTATTTTTGTTATAGTTTTGTCAATTTTGTACTTGCTTGGATGCCACTCTTAACTACCATATTCTACTTCTTTGTACTTGTGAGTTCGTTTAGGTACTCAAGAAATGAGCCTATACAAATATCACAGTGTTAATTAACCAACTTCCATTATGCCCAGAAATGATGTATTCCTGTAGCTTCTGTTTTAAATAGAATGTTAAATAAGGAAGGAATGGAGGATCGACTCAACTTTCCTTCCTTTAGCACCCAGATAGGGCACAAAGCAATACAGTGATTTCAATCAAAATGAAGTGAATTAAGATTTTTTTTCCTTTAATGTTTTTCTAACTTTACTTTTGCTCTATTTCTTTTTCCCTCCTGCCTTTGACTATCAAACTACAAATTCCTTTTTGTCTTTTATAGGGCACTTGACAATGAGCTAGAATGACACGTTCTACATGGTAGGTGTTATGACAGGGACTTTACACGCATTAGTTTTGATTTCTCATAGAACTTTTTGAGTTAGATTCCAAAATCCTTCTCATTTACAGAGGGAGACACTGACTGAGACAGACTGGGCATAAACACCACCTAGGCGGTGCATTCTTAACAAACAAATGCAGCATCCAGTTACTTTTCTTCAACTCTATAGCTAGAGTGACTGAGGAAGAAGACTTGTAACCATTGTCCTATAGAAAAAAAGGTAAACTGAGACCTGGGAGCAAGCTGTTAAATTGCAGCAGCAGCCAACTCGTGGGTGTCTACTGTTGGGAGTGGCTATGAGGATTAAACAGATTCCATAATCTCATCATTTTTCCCTTCTAGGAGAGGAAGAATAGATCTCTTTTGTTTGCTCCCTGATTGGTAAGAGGAACTCTCTGTCCTTAATGTGCTGTACATTGTGATTTAATGCTATAACTAGTACTCAAACAGTATGTTTCACTTTGTGTTTCTATTTGGGTGCAAACTGTTGAAATCTTTATACTAAATTGATCTTCTGTATATAAAGAGAATTGAAAATGAATCTTGATGTGAATGGAAGGGGAGAGGCAGCGGGAGAGGGGAGGGTTGCGGGTGGGAGGGAAGTTATGGGAGGGGGAAGCCATTGTAATCCATAAGCTGCACACTGGAAATTTATATTCATTAAATAAAAGTTAAAAAAAAGGAATAAAAAATGACATCATAAAAATAAAATGACATAAAAACTCTGGTAAAATTAAAATGCCATAATTTAACTCTGGCAACAAATCCATAATCTGGCCAATTTAATTATTTTAGAATGTGTGGGCAATTTTTCTGGTATTTTTTGACCCACTTCTTTGAGGGAGTTGTGTTGAAATTGGACTAAAATTCAGGCAACGCTGGTTTTTTTCTTATGAATTTTAACAGCTTCTCTATTTAAAAACAGCCATTATCAGATAGCATGCTTTTAGAGCTTGACCATCCTTCTGAGAGGGTGTTGTGTTGATAAGAACCCTGGAGTGTTGAACTAATTCCCCTGGTACAAATACACTATCCAAGGCAACACGTTACAGTGTGTTTAAGTGAACAGATACATTCCAAAATCAAATGAGGACTTGGGGAATTGCCCACATCTAACTAAATAACCAGCTGTGAAAATGCTGAAACACAATTGATCTACTATAGCATGTGGGGACCATGGAGGGTCATTTAGTGCAATACTCAGGTGGTTACACAGCAGGGCTGGAGGCTTTGCAGGCCCAGCAAGTGACTGATACTAGTCATTACTGCAGATGATCAAAAAGCCTGACTGGGCCTCTTTGAGTCCAGCTACCATTCCATTCCTGTATTCCTGCCTTCCATCGCCAGATGCTCTAAGTTCCCTCCTTAAAATTTAGATAAGGAGAGTTTTTTGGTACAATTTCTTTCCTTCTCTTGGTTACTTTTCCTTATGTTTTCTTACTCCTAGATAGCAATTAAACAAAACTAAACAGCTAAATGCAGAACCGGTGTTTGTATCAAAGGGCAAATAAGACATTAAAGCAAGCACTTTTTTTTTGGGCATTTCTTTTATGTTTGTAGTTGGTCCATCCTTCATGCCTTAGTCAAATTTACTTTGATTGATGATTTTGGGCCTCTGAACTCATGTGTTCATCATTTTTCCTCTTGTATATGAAAATACAACTTACACAAAGATTTCATTGTTCTATTCCTTTTTTTTTCTTTCTTTGTTCTCTATTTTTTTTTTGTACACAATTCTATTCTAGTGAAAAATTTTTGATGACTGAAATATTGTCTTGGGGCATCCTCTTTCTTATCAGTACATAAAATAATTGGTTAAACATGAAGGAGAGTTATGTGTTCCACTCCAAATTGTAACATCACATTTTCACACCATTTAACATTGGGTTGGTATAAAATATTGTTGACTTGGTAGTCCTTTGTTCTTTAGATAGGGCTCTTAAAGCAGAAAGGAAAGCATTTTCTTGGCTATACTTACATAGTGTGAGTTTCTAAAGTATTTTGAAATAGTGATTTGGCACAGCTTAAGAAATGTAATGTTGGCTCAAATAAAAATATTTATTATTTGAAAGAATAATTTAGGGCTGAAATTTCACATTTTTTAATGAGATGCAAGTCCCCCAAAAGTCCATTTAATTATTTTTTTTTTTGCTTAGATGAGTACCCATCACAGCAGAAAATATTGAAAAATTATACCTTCCCAGATCCTGGTGTTTTAGGGAAAGCAATGTTGATGTCTAAAATGGTTTAGGAAGCTAAATATAGAGGAAAAATGAAAGAAAAAAGAAAAATGAAACTATCAAGTGGACATAAACTTAAAAATTAATTGCATATATTTAAGATGTACAACGTGATGTTATGAAGTAAAATAGTTTACTAAAGTGAAGCAAATTAATGTATATATCACCTCAACCTAGTTACCCCCAAGTGGTCATGAGATTTTACTTCCCATCATTAAATCAACTCCAAGTGATTTCTGTGGTGCTTTCCCTCTCTAAGGTCCTATCAGTTACACGAATATTGAGCTAGAAGTTGTTTCATAATAAGTCATGAGCACAACCAACTAATTCAAACACAGACACCAGTGTTTGCAGTCTAGGGACTGACCTTTAGGATTTCCCATCATCACAACCTAAGACTATGAGCCAAAAAAAGAATTTTACTGGTGATGCTAAGATATTGCATTTGAATAATGACATTCCCATGTACCTTGAACTCTGAATTTCATTGGGTAAACTTTTCAAGTTTGTACCCTGTTTCATGAAATTCTTAGAATTTCAAAGATAGATCTTTTTTAGGTGATTGTGTGGAAAACAAGGACCCATAAATGCTTCTATTTTACTCTGCCTACTTTGAAGTTAGACTTCTCATTGTATCTCTTTTGAGAAGTACAGGAAACAGTCAGGAGAGTTTTATTATCTGGACTTAAAATCCAGTGTCTGCTTCTTCATAAAAAGATAGTGTAATTTAAACTTGCAAGGTCACTAGAATGGTCAAATTGTACAATTTGCTTTGTCCCCTATTATGCTGGGAGGAACACTGCTTTTATAGAACTTACTGCTTTCCCACAACATCTAGCACAGTTGACAGCCACTTGTAGAATGCCAGTAGATATTTGATGAGTCAATTAAATTGCTCTTTGATAATGAGTAGTGACTAGGTGGAGAATAATTATATTCATCAAACTGTGTATTTCCTTCCTTCCTTCCTTCCTTCCTTCCTTCCTTCCTTCCTTCCTTCCTTCCTTCCTCTCTCCTTTCCCTCCCTTCCTCTTTCTTCTCTCCTTTCTTCTTTCCATCCATCCTTCTTTCCTTTCTCCTTCCTCTCTCTCTCTCTCTCCCTCCCTCCCTCCCTCCCTCTCTCTCTTTCTCTCTTGCTATTTTGGCAGGAGGTAGACCAACAAGCTTGCTTTTGAATTTACAGCCTAGTACTAGGCCAGATTCTAGGTGGGTACTTTAAATATTTCTTCCTTACTGTTGACCTCAATAAACATGATAGCTATTAAGTACAATATTCTTTTTTTTTTTTTTTTTAATTAAACTTTTATTTAATGAATATAAATTTCCAAAGTATAGCTTATGGGTTACAATGGCTTCCCCCCTCCCATAACTTCCCTCCCGCCCGCTACCCTCCCCTTTCCCGCTCCCTTTCCCCTTCCATTCATGTAAAGATTCATTTTCAATTCTCTTTGTATACAGAAGATCAGTTTAGTATATATTAGGTAAAGATTTCAACTTTTTGCCCATATAGCAACATCAAGTGAAAAAACTACCATTGGATTACTAATTATAGCATTAAATAGCAATGTACAGCACATTAAAGACAGAGATCCTACATAAATTTTTTTTTTCAAATTAATTAATTTTCTATGCCATTTCCATTTTAACACCAGGTTGTTTTTTTTTTTTTTTTTCATTTCCAATTCTCTTTATATACAGAAGATCACTTCAGTATATAATTAGCAAAGACCTCATCAGTCTGCGCCCACACAGAAACGCAAAGTATAAAAATACCGTTTCAGTACCAGTCATAGCATCACTTGGCTTTAGACGACACATTAGGGACAGATCCCACATGGGGTGTAAGTACACAGTGACTCCTGTTGCTGATTTAACAATTTGACACTCCTGTTCATGGCGTCAGTAATCTCCCTAGGCTCTAGTCATGAGTTGCCAGGGCTATGGAAGCCTTTAGAGTTCGCTGACTTTGATCTTATTCCGATAGGGTCATAGTCAAAGTGGAGGTTCTCTCCTCCCTTCGGAGAAGGGTACCTCCTTCTTTGATGGCCCCGTTCTTTCCACTGGGATCTCACTCACAGAGATCATTCATTTAGGTCTTTTTTTTTTTTTTTTTCCATGATATCTTGGCTTTCCATGCCTGCTATACTCTCATGGGCTCTTCAGCCAGATCTGAATGCCTTGAGGGCTGATTCTGAGGCCAGAGTGTTGTTTAGGACATCTGCCATCCTATGAGTCTGCTGTGTATCCCACTTCCCATGTTGGATCTTTCTCTCCCTTTTTGATTCTATCAGTTAGTATTAGCAGATACTTGTCTTGTTTGTGTGATCTCTTTGAGTCTTAGACCTATCAGAGCTATCAATTGTGAGCTGAAATTGGTCACTTGGACTAGTGCGATGGCATTGGTACATGCCATCTTGATGGAATTGTGTTGGAATCCCCTGGCACGTTTCTAACTCCACCATTTGCGGCCAGTCCGATTGAGCATGTTCCAAATTGTTCATCTCCTCCCTCTCTTTTTCCACTCTTAGATTTAACAGGGATCACTTTTCAGTTAAAATTTAAACACCTAAGAATAATTGTGTGTTAATTACTGAGTTCAACCAATAGTACTAGAACAACAACAATAACAACAAATACTAAAATGGATAAAGTATTACATTGTACATCTAAAGTCAGGACAGGAGCTGATCAGTTCATTGTTGCTTATAGTGTCCATTTCACTTAACAGGTTTCCCCTTTGGCACTCAGTTGTCACCGATCAGGGAAAACAAATGATATTTTTCTCTTTGGGTCTGGCTTAATTCACTCAGCATGATGTTTTCCAGATTGCTCCATCTTGTTGCAAATGACTGGGTTTCGTTGTTTCTTACTGCTGTATAGTATTCTATGGAGTACATATCCCATAATTTCTTTATCCAGTCTACTGTTGATGGGCATTTGGGTTGGTTCCAGGTCTTAGCTATTGTGAATTGAGCTGCAATAAACATTAATGTGCAGATGGCTTTTTTATTAGCCAAATTAATTTCCTTTGGGTAAATTCCAAGGAGTGGGATGGCTGGGTTGTATGGTAGGGTTATGTTCAGGTTTCTGAGGAATCTCCAGACAGACTTCCATAGAGGCTTAACCAGTTTGCATTCCCACCAACAGTGGGTTAGTGTCCCTTTTTCCCCACATCCTCTCCAGCATCTGTTGTTGGTAGATTTCTGAATGTGAGCCATTCTCACCGGGGTGAGGTGGAACCTCATTGTGGTTTTGATTTGCATTTCTCTGATTGCTAGTGATCTTGAACATTTTTTCATGTGTCTGTTGGCCATTTGTATTTCCTCTTTCGAAAAATGTCTATTGAGGTCCTTGGCCCATCTCTTTAGTGGGTTGTTTGTTTTGTTGTTGTGGATTTTCTTGATTTCTTTGTAGATTCTGGTTATCAATCCTTTATCTGTAGTATAGTTTGCGAATATTTTTTCCCATTCTGTTGGTTGCCTCTTCACTTTCCTGACTGTTTCTTTTGAAGTACAGAAACTTCTCAATTTGATGCAATCCCAAATGTTAATTTTGGTTTTGACTGCCTGTGCTGTTGGAGTATTTTCCAGGAAGTCTTTGCCTGTGCCTATATCTTGCAGGGTTTCTCCAATGCTCTCTAATAATTTGATGGTTTCGGGTCGTAGATTTAAGTCTTTAATCCATGTTGAGTGGATTTTTGTGTAAGGTGATAGGTATGGGTCTTGCTTCAAGCTTCTGCACGTGGAAATCCAATTTTCCCAGCACCATTTATTGAATAGACTGTCCTTATTCCAGGGATTAGATTTGGATCTTTGGTCAAATATAAGTTGGCTGTAGATGTTTGGATTGATTTCTGGTGTTTCTATTCTGTTCCATTGGTCTATCCATCTGTTTCTGTACCAGTACCATGCTGTTTTGATAACAACTGCCCTGTAGTATGTCCTGAAATCAGGTATTGTGATGCCTCCGGCTTTGTTTTTGTTGTACAGGATTGCTTTGGCTATTCGAGGTCTTCTGTGTCTCCATATGAATTTCAGCATCGTTTTTTCTAGGTCTGAGAAGAAGGTCTTCGGGATCTTAATGGGTATTGCATTGAATGTATAAATTGCTTTTGGGAGAATAGACATTTTGATGATATTGATTCTTCCAATCCATGAGCATGGAAGATTTCTCCATTTTTTGGTATCCTCTTCTATTTCTTTCTTTAAGGTTTTGTAGTTTTCATCGTAGAGATCTTTAACGTCTTTGGTTAAGTTTATTCCAAGATATTTGATTGTTTTTGTAGCTATTGTGAATGGGATTGATTTTAGAAGTTCTTCCTCAGCCGTGGCATTGCCTGTGTATACAAAGGCTGTTGATTTTTGTGGATTGATTTTATATCCTGCTACTTTGCCAAACTCTTCGATGAGTTCCAGCAGTCTCTTAGTAGAGTTCTTTGGGTCCCCTAAATAAAGAATCATATCATCTGCAAAGAGGGATAGTTTGAGTTCGTCCTTCCCGATTTGTATCCCTTTAATTTCTTTTTCTTGCCTAATAGCTCTGGCCAAAACTTCCAGAACTATATTGAATAGCAGTGGTGAGAGAGGGCATCCCTGTCTGGTACCAGATTTCAGTGGAAATGCTTCCAACTTTTCCCCATTCAATAGGATGTTGGCCGTGGGTTTTTCATATATTGCTTTGATTGTATTGAGGAATGTTCCTTCCATACCCAGTTTGCTTAGAGTTTTCATCATGAAAGGGTGTTGTATTTTATCAAATGCTTTCTCTGCGTCTATTGAGAGAATCATATGGTTTTTCTTCTGCAGTCTGTTAATGTAGTGTATTACGTTGATTGTTTTGCGAATGTTGAACCATCCCTGCATACCGGGGATGAATCCCACTTGGTCTGGGTGGATGATCTTTCTGATGTGTTGTTGCATTCTATTGGCCAGAATTTTATTGAGGATTTTTGCATCTATGTTCATCAGGGATATTGGTCTGTAATTCTCTTTCAATGTTGCGTCTCTTTCTGGCTTAGGAATTAAGGTGATGGTGGCTTCATAGAAAGAATTTGGGAGGATTCCCTCTTTTTCGATTGCTCTGAATAGTTTGAGAAGAATTGGAGTTAGTTCTTCTCTAAATGCCTGGTAGAACTCAGCAGTGAATCCATCTGGCCCTGGGCTTTTCTTTGTTGGGAGGGCCTTTATTACTGTTTCAATTTCTGTGTCAGTTATTGGTCTGTTTAGGTTTTCTATGTCTTCCTGGCTCAATTTAGGGAGGTTGTATGTGTCCAAGAATCTGTCCATTTCTGATAGATTTCCCTGTTTGCTGGCATACAAGTCCTTGTAGTAATTTCTGATGATTCTTTTTATTTCTGTGGCGTCTGTTGTTACGTTTCCCATTTCATCTCTGATCCTATTGATTTGGGTCTTTTCTCTTCTTTTTTTAGTTAGTTGGGCCAATGGGGTGTCAATTTTGTTTATTTTTTCAAAAAACCAGCTCCTCGTTTGGCTGATTTTTTGTAATGTTTTTTTGGATTCAATCCTGTTGATTTCTTCTCTGATTTTAATTATTTCTCTTCTCCTACTGGGTTTGGGTTTGGCTTGCTGCAGATTTTCTAGATCCTTGAGATGACTTGAAAGCTCATCTATTTGGTGCCTTTCCAATTTCTTGATGTAGGCACCTATTGATATAAACTTTCCTCTTAACACTGCTTTTGTTGTATCCCATAGGTTTTGGTATGTTGTGCTGTTATCCTCATTTACTTCCAGAAAATTTTTGATTTCTCTTTTAATTTCTTCTATGACCCATTGTTCATTCAGGAGCATGTTGTTCAATCTCCATGTGTTTGCACGTGCTCTAGGGATTCCTGAGTTGCCAATTTCCAATTTCATTCCTTTGTGGTCTGAGAAGCTGCATGGTATGATTCTAATTCTTTTGAATTTGCTGAGACTTGCTTTATGGCCTAGTATGTGGTCAATCCTAGAGAGGGTTCCATGTACTGCTGAGAAGAATGTAAAGTCCTTAGATGTAGGATGAAATGTTCTGTAGATATCTGTTAGATCCATTTGGGCTATAGTGTCATTTAAATCTACTGTCTCCTTGTTGATCTTCTGTCCTGTTGATCTGTCTATCTCTGAGAGTGGAGTATTGAAGTCCCCCAGTACTATTGTATTGGGGTCTAAGTCTCCCTTTAAGTCCCTTAACAAGTCTTTTAAATAAGCTGGTGCCCTATGATTAGGTGCATATATGTTGATAATCGTTATATCTTCCTGTTGAATGGATCCCTTAATCATTATATAGTGCCCCTCTTTGTCTCTCCTAACAGTATTTGTGGTAAAGTTTATGTTGTCCGATATTAAGATGGCTACGCCCGCTCTCTTTTCATTTCTGTTGGCGTGGTATATCTTTTTCCAGCCTTTCACTCTCAGCTTGTATGGATCATTGTTGGATAGATGGGTTTCTTGTAAGCAGCAAAAGGATGGGTTTTGTTCCTTAACCCAGTCAGCCAATCGGTGTCTTTTAACTGGACAGTTCAAGCCATTAACATTCAATGTGACTATTGAGAAGGAGTAACTTTGCCCTGCCATTTGCCAAAGATATTTTCTAATATCTGGTTTGAGATTCCTGTGATCTTTTGCTGTGAGGTTTCCTTCCTTTAACTTCTTTCATATTGGTGACCGTGTTTCTGTGTTTCTGTATGTAACACATCTTTAAGCATCTTTTGCAGGGCTGGACGAGTGGCGACAAATTCTTTCAATTTCTGTTTGCTGTGAAAGGTCTTAATTTCACCTTCATTCACAAATGAGAGCTTTGCAGGATATAATATTCTGGGCTGGCAGTTTTTCTCTCTTAGTACCTGGGCTATATCTCGCCATTCTCTCCTGGCTTGTAGGGTTTCTGATGAGAAATCAGCTGTAAGTCTAATTGGAGATCCTCTGAGAGTAATCTGGCGTTTCTCTCTTGCACATTTTAGGATCTTTTCTTTGTGTTTCACTGTGGTGAGTTTGATTACGACGTGTCGTGGTGAGGATCTCTTTTGATCATGTTTATTAGGGGTTCTCTGAGCTTCCTGTACTAGGATGTCTCTGTCCTTCTCCAAACTTGGGAAATTTTCTGCTAGTATCTCACTAAAAAGGCCTTCTAATCCTTTCTCCCTTTCCATGCCTTCAGGAACTCCTAGAACCCGAATGTTAGGTTTTTTAATAGTATCCTGTAAGTTCCTGACAGTATTTTTTAGATTTCTAATTTCTTCTTCTTTTCTTTGATTTGACTGTTTCCTTTCCTGTTCTCTGTCTTCTAATTCCGATATTCTCTCTTCTGCTTCACCCATTCTGTTTTTAAGGCTCTCTAATGTGTTTGCCATTTGATCTATTGTGTTCTTCATTTCATTGTGGTTTTTTGTCAGTATCACGAATTCCTGCTCCATTAGTTTTTTCATTTCATTTTGATTCCTCCTTAATATTTCATTTTCACGGGAGAGATTTTCTATCTTGTCCATTAAGGATTTCTGTAGTTCAAGAATTTGTTTTTGAGAACTTCTTAATGTTCTTATCATAAATTTTTTGAAATCTGTATCTTTCATTTCTTCTATCTCATAATCTTCATAATCTTGCATTGGCGTGTCTTGTTCACTTGGGGGCGTCATAGTGCCTTCCCTGTCCTTGGTACCTCCGCTTCTATGTTTCTTGCTTGGCATGTTAGAGATAATTTGTGGTGTTTTTGTTTTTGTTTTTTTTTTCTCTCGTTATACTATGCCTCTAAGTGAGCTGTCTGCTTTGTTGGAGCCTTAGGGGCTGTGATGGGTGTGGCCAGAGAGCTATGCTTGTTTCTTCAGGTTTAAGGCTGTGTAAAGAGCAACTCTCCCAGATTTCTCATTCACTTGCTCCTTGCTGGCTCGCTCTCTCTCTCTCTCTTTTTTTTTTTTTTTGACTCAGTTGGGAGTGGGGTTGAGTGTAGTTGAAATCTGGCCTTTGTGAGTATTCGTTTGATCTACCCCTGGGACCATCCACAGAGATTATGCAGCCCTCAATGTGTTCTCCAGTTTCGCTAAAGATACTGAGTTTGGCTGAGCTTTACATATGTAAATTCGCAGTGTTCTTTGTTTTGCTTGGTGAGTGAAGGGAGAGGCCTCTGTTCCCCCTCCCCCCAATGTCTCGGACTTCTCAGGTCTTTGTCTTACCCTCCTCCTCCGTTCCCGCGCTGGCGAGATTCTGAGGCTCTGGCTCCTCTCTCGCCGCTGCCACTCGGCTCCTCTCGGTTGGTTTTCCACGCGATGGGTTCCCTGTAAGTCCTCTGTGTCTCATCCACGAGATCCGGAAGCGTTTCCTCTGCAGTTTTTTTCTTGAGTCTTTTCCTGAGGCTACAGTAATTCCACTTTTATGAAAGTTTATTTTCCCAAACTAAGGCACACGTCCTCACTATCCGCCATCTTGGCTCCGCCCCCCCAATATTCTTTTTTGGAAACAAAATTTTGACACTTGCCTTCTGCTGCTCAGCACTCTTCTGATAAATTTTGCTAAACTCTGCCACCTAAGATGGATTAGTTTGGATAGCTATTTGAATAGACCATCATCACAGAAACCAGTCCAAATCCTTTGATCTCTGATGTCATAAATATGAGTGTCCATTGTTAAATTACCATCAGGAGTCACTGTACACTCACTCCCCATGTAGGACCTCTGTCCTTAATGAGTTATACTATGATAATTAACTGTAAAACTTGTTTTCAAACAGTACTTTATACTTTGTATGTCTGTGTGGGTGCAAATTGTGGAAATCTTTACTTAGTATAGAGTTGATCTTCTGTATATAAAGTTAATTAAAAATAAATCTTAATTAAGAATGGGATGGGAGAGGGAGTAGGAGGTGGGACGGGAGTTGGGGTGGGAAGGCGGGTATGGGGGGAAGAACTGCTATATTCCTAAAACTATACCTATGAATTTTGTGTCCATTAAATAAAAGCTTTCTAAAAAAAAACCCTCAATATATGCACAATGTTTCTGGGTAAAGGTTAGGATAATCAAATGAAAAGGAGGACATGTGTAGCAGTGATTTGGAGACAGGGAGAGAAGGAGCTCTACAAAGGGAGAGATGAGTGATAACTAAGAAGTCTGGGTTGGAAGCATCAAGCAAGAAAGCTGGGAGGAAGAGAAATCATGAAGGATTTCAAGGCCAAGTATACAGAAGGTGAAGTATAGGATAGACATTGTGGTGCAGTGTGGTGGCACCTGCATCCCATGTTGGAGTGCCAGCTCACATCCTGGATATTCCATTTTTTTAATGTAATTTTATTAATATAAGGAGAACAGATTTCATGTATTTCACAGGTACAATTCTAAGAAGATAACCATACTCCCCTCCTTCTCTCTTTCCCTCCCTCAATCTCCCACCTTCCTTTGTTTAATTTTTGCAGAAACATGATTTTAGTCCACTGTATAATCACAGACTTAATACACCACTAATCCTACTCTGATTTTGATTTAGCTTCATTGCAATACATTCAAGGAGGCAGCAGATGATGGTTCAAGTACTTGAGTCTCTGATACCCAGGTTCCCAGCTTTGGCATGGCCCAACCCTACCTTTTACAATGGGAATGAACCATAGATGGAAGATCACTCTCCCTCTCTCTGTCTCTCTCTTTTTCCTCTCTCTTGCTGGGCCTTTCAAATAGATGCAAATAAATAATAAACATTTAAAAAGTGAACTATAATGAGTGAAATAGTGTAGTACAACCACATCTTCAAATTACTGCAAGAAAATAAGGGCCAAGTTTTGAAAGACACTACTAAAACACCAGGAAATACCTAGTTTCACAGGAAGCTGGACTCTATGAAGCCACATGCCCATAGAAATTGAGTGATTGCATGGCTTGCTACTAAAATCAACTACAAGCAGCAAAACCATAGTTAATATTTTATGACTGAATATAATTAGATTTGCATTACCAATATGGTAGCAAATAATATTGGAAAGCATAAGACTCACAGTGCAAACTGTGTCAGGGCTTACATTGTTGAGAAAGCAAAACTAGGGGAAAAATAATAATTAGCCACGCTAAAATAAAAATTCTCTTATATCTGATTATTATCCACTTAGAGCTTAGTAGGAGCTGTCTTATAGTCCACACTGCCTTTTAGGAGCTTTTAAAAGAAGTTTGACTCTTATTTTGATGTTTTCCTTTTCTTTTCTTATTTTCTTGGATAACATTTGTGTTTTCTTTATTTCTGTGATCTGCTTTTATTGTTGGAACAACAATGACAATTCGATTGTTTTGTGTTCTGTTATCTGAACTGAAGAGAATTTTCATTTTCTTCTTAGTGTTTTTCAACTTTTTTTTTTAATAGAAGCTCTACTTTAACCTGAGCATGTCTGAGGAGATAAGGAGTTTAGGATAATGAATTAGTTCCTATATATATTTGCAATGGTATTCTTCTCTCAAATTATACAATGTTTATAGTCAACTGCTTTGCTAAATAAATTCCTTTTGTTCCTTTAAAGTTCATTCCCTTTAAATACATCCCTAGTGGTAATCAGCAAGTTAAAAATATGATCTAAAATGTCAATGATAAACCTTCATTTTATTATATTCTATTTTTTAGAGAATAATTTACTTGTGTGTGTGTGTGTGTGAGAGAGAGAGAGAGAGAGAGAGAGAGAGATCTGCTGGTTCACTCCTCAAATGGCTGCAACTAGCTAGATCTGAGATGGGCTGAAGTCAGCAGACAGGAACTCTATTCTGGTTTCTTATGTGGGTGGCAAGCCCCAAAACTTGGGCCACCTTCTGCTGCCTTCCCAGGAACATTAGCAGGAAGCTGAATCAGAAACAGAGTAGCTGAGACTTTAAGTGGTGCTCCAATATGGGATGCCAGTATCACCAGGGTCAGCTTAAGCCTTTGCAGCACAATGTGGGCCCCTATTATAGTCTATGTCTTAATCACACAAATAAATTTTCACAACATTGATATTGTTGTATTATTTCTTCAGTACTGTAGGAAGGAGGCACACATGAATGGCCACAGAAGCTTATTGAGTTTATATAGAAATATCAGGTTGAAAGTCATAATGTTTGACTGTACCATGCCTTTTGGAGAATTGAAGCCACAGCTAATTATTATCTAGGATCTAGCGTGAATGTGAAACATCTTTTCATTGACATTTACATATGTATTTTTAAAGGTTCATTTGTTTATTTGAAAGGCATAGTTATAGAGACAGAGAGAGGCCTCCCCTCTGCTTTGTTCATGTCCCAATTGACTCCAACGGCCAGGACTCAACCGGGCTGAAGCCAGAAGACAGGTGCTTTATAGGGATCTCCCACATGAGTGGCAGGGGCTCAGGCTGTTGGACCATCAGCTGCTGCTTTTCCTAGGCCATTAGCAGGGAACTGGATCTGAAGTGGGGCAACTGGGACATGAACCAACACTCATATGGGATGCTAGTGTGTCAGGTGGCAGCTTTATCTGCCAAGCCACCATGCAGGCACTATGACATTTTATTTCTAAAAATATGAACCTTTCATTGGCTTGGTTTATCATCTTTCAATATATCACAAGTTCATGGGGTAGAATTTCAGGCCAAAGTACTTTAGAGATAATTGACCTCACCTTTATCTAGCTCTGATGTGTTTCTTTGATGGGTGAACTGATAATTGCTACAACTAGTTGCGGCCAAAGGACTGAGCTGTTTTGGTCAATATGCCTTTGGAAGTGTCACTCACAGAGGAGGACCAGATCCGGCCATTCCTTAGAGGATGCTGTGAGCTTGGCCTTCACCTGAGGTTACATGCATCTCCCTCTAGCTTGTCCAGTAAAAATACCATTTTCTGTCAAGATCATTTTGCTTATTAAAATCATTCATCTCGGTTAAATTAGGTATTTTCTTATTTAAATTAGAAAATATGGGGATGGAAAATTAAGGGAAAATTATTCTATGTTAAAGTACAAAGGTCTAAATATTTTCCTATCAAGAGGTTCTTTTTTTTTTTTTTTTGGACAGGTAGAGTTATAGACAGTGAGAGAGAGAGAGAGAGAGAGAGAGGAAGGTCTTCCTTCCGTTGGTTCACTCTCTAAATGGCTGCTACGGCCAGGCCAGCGTGGTGCGCCGATCCAAAGCCAGGAGCCAGGTGCTTCCTCCTGGTCTCCCATGCGGGTGCAGAGCCCAAGGACTTGTATCATCCTCCACTGCACTCGTGGGCCACAGCAGAGAGCTGGATATAAAGAGGAGCAACCGGGACAGAATCCAGCGCCCCAGCCGGGACTAGAACCCCGGGGTGCCGGTGCCACAGGCGGAGGATTAGCCAAGTGAGCCACGGTGCCAGCCAAGAGGCTCATTTTCAATTGCATAGTTTTTTTTATCTCAGAAATGACTCACAAGAAGTGTGTTTGTATTGAATATATGTAGAAATTGATAGGTATTGTTTTATAAGAGCTAAAATTTCAGAGATCATTATTTCTATGATTTGTAGGTTTGGCTGTAAAATGCCTGAAATGTAGAAACCAGGACTTGTCAGAGACTTGTGAGTTTTTGATGATAGCTCACGAGTGAGGAAAAACCTTTACTAAGTTTAGAGTTGAGTTTTATTACTGTAAATAAAAACATTTATTTTTTAACAAGATATTTATAGGGAACAGAACAAATATAAACTGCTGGCTTCCCTCCCCTAGGTTTTTGCTTTTTAATGGAATATGTTATGAGGCAGTTAGAGGAAACAACTGACATTACATTTTTGGGTGAGGTAGGCAGTAAAACAGTAAGTGGAAGGGGAGAAGCTCCTCTGCTATTTCAGCAGACTCATAAAACAGAATTCCACCAGGAGCTGCCTGCTCAGTTGTCACATCCCGAGGGACTTGTGGCCTGCTCTGCGAGGAAGTTTTTAGCAGGTTTAAGAGAGGTTTTTGACACAAAAGCCACAAAAGGTGTGGGTCTTAACACTTGCCCTTACCCAGTCACACCAAATTAAAAACAGGACTGGAAGAGGTAGCTTGGCAACTCCAAATTATGCAGGAACAAGAGGTTAATTACTGAACTCCTCTGGCCATCTGCACACGCTTTAATTTTGAGAAAAACTTAGTAGGCTGTATTATTTTGATGACTATGGGAAAAATACAGTCATGTTTACAGGACATGGGAATAAAACTGACACTGTGGTGAGCTAATTATGTGCATCGTACCATGTGCTAGTGCTTTTCTGTGTATCACTTACAATCCTCTGTTCCGAGTTGAGTCTTATCACCATTCCCACAGAACAGTAAATGAATCCAGGGAGATGAACGAGTCAACTTACAATTCCCATAGGTAATAAGAAGCCCATCCATCTCAAATGGGGGCCCCAAACTGACTGACTGACTGAAAACCCGAGATGCTTTCAGAAACCTGGAAAATTTTATTTGCTGTTGTTTTAAGAGCAGTGAGAAGCTTCCTTGTGGAGTTGTTATAGAGACCTGCTCACTAATTAAAAGGATATCAAACAACTAGTAAATAAAAATTTAGTGTCTCTCTCATTTGTTTAGCAACACCTGTCGTGAGCAGTGCCATGAAAATTCTGTACGAGGCGGCAAAGTGGAGCAGAAATACGGCCATGACCTCCACCTTCCGTAAGCTTATAGCTTAAGGAGGAGAGATGGTCATGAATGCAAATTACAATATCAGAGAAAAAGATTTGAGAATTTCAGACAAAAGTGTTAACAACTCTACCTGATATTATTTATGTAAATCCGGCTTTATTACTTTCAGGTAATTTTTTTTTCTTTTTGGACAGGCAGAGTTAGACAGTGAGAAAGAGAGACAGAAAGGTCTTCCTTTTTCCGTTAGTTTACCCCCAAAGTGGCCGCCAAGGCCAGTGTGTTGCGGCTGGCGTGCTGCGCCGATCTGAAGCCAGAAGAGCCAGGTGCTTCCTCCTGGTCTCCCTTGCGGGTGCAGGGCCCAAGCACTTGGGCCATCCTCCACTGCCTTCCCGGGCTACAGCAGAGAGCTGGCCTGGAAGAGGAGCAGCTGGGACAGATCCAGCGCCCCAACCTGGACTAGAACCCGGAGTGCCGGAGCCACGGGTGGAGGATTAGCCTAGTGAGCCGCGGCGCCGGCCAGGTAAATTTTATATTCAGTGAAATGTGCAGATTTCACATGTTCTATTGAATGGATTTTGATAACTGTGGGCATCTGTGAAATCAGCTCCTAAAACAAGGCGCAGGATATTTTCATCATCCTAGACAGTTCTCTCATGCCCCCTTCCATTCATTATCTAGCCCTAAGTAACCATTATTCTAATTTCCATCATGATAAATTTTTAACTTAAACTTCAAACAAATGCAATCCCTTAGGATTTTTTTTTTTTTGTCTAATCACTTTCTTGCAACATAGTGTTTTGGAGATTCATACATATTGTTTGTTGTATACATAATTTCTTCTTTTTTATTGCATAGTATTCCATTCCATAAAAGACACAATTTCCTTATACAGTTATCTGCTGATAAATATTTGAGTTGTTTCCATTTTCCCCTGCCTATTTTTAATTTCTACTTAGCTCCTTATTTTGAGCAGTGGTCTCCAAATATTTTTGGTCATAGAATTCATTAATTCATTTATTTGTTTTATATATATATATAATATAAATCATGAACCAATGTCTCAAGGCACAGTATACATTTAGACTGAACTTTATTGGGTGGATATTTAGTTGATGGATGTTCATATTTTAAGTTTTCTTGATATTTTAATTTTTTGATGAGTTCTTGAAGAGCTGGCTGATCTTTCATTACTTTTACAAGCTGTGCCTGATATTTAAAATCAGTGTGGCCATTGAAGTTCTCATACCAGCATTAGCAATAATATAAGCTCCGGATTTTTTTCTTTTAATTATACATTATTAGTATATCTTCAGGCCTTGGTTTAATTGAAAGAATTATTTAAAATTGCTGACTCATTTTATATATATTTAATTAGTTTGGACTGGACAATAATATTTGTAAATTAATGACTAAAATTGAGAAATGTAATCTATAAACACACTTTCTGGTGCAAATGTAGACTGTGACATTTATCAATAAAATGAAAACAACTGCATAAACGAAGTCATGTCTGTCCCATTTCTCCTAATTGTTGATATCTCACTGTTTCCTCAGGGCATCCTGAGTGCTGTAGGTGACTAACGCAGCACGCTAGTGAGGACTCTAGTGTCAAACTGTATAATAAACTTTTGTGAAACTTAATTGCTTGTTTCTTTTTTCACTGTTCAAATATTTTATTTATATTTCGAGAGATAAAGTTACGGACAGAAAGAAGAAGAGACAGAGAGAAAGGTATTTCAACCACTGGTTCACTCCCCAAATGGCTGCAATGGCTGGGGCTGGACAGATCTGAAGCCAGGACCTAGGAGCTTCTCTCAGATCTCCCACGGGGGTGCAGGGACCCAAGCACTTGGGCCATCTTCCACTGCTTTCCCAGGCCATTAGCAGAGAGCTGGATTGGAAAAGGGGCAGCTGGGACTCGAACCAGTGTCTATATGGGATGCCAGCGCCACAGGCAGAGGCTTAGTCTACTATAAAAAAAAAAAAGATAATTAGAAATGTAACATTTTCTACATTGGTATAGTGGCTTGGTTTTACTTACATCCTGGAGTGCATGGATTCTGTTTTGGAGAACTTTGATACATATAATAATTTTATGGAAAAATCTGTGGACTAGCTTGCAGTAAGAATTGTACTATTCTTACTATTTTCTCTTTCTATCACACTCACTTCACTGTGGAATATTATACAAATAAATCCATGTTTTGAGGGCATGACTGCAAGCTAAGGGATTTGGACTGAATAATCCTTATGGCCAGTCACCAAAATCTAACATTACACATTATGAATTCCTTGTCTTTGTTCTTTTCACCATTTCAGGAAACCTCTCATTATAGAATCCTTCATTAATAAACATTGAGACAATGTTGTGGGCTGTAATTCTCTCACAGGTCTTTTTGCCCCTTATAGTTGAGCAAAATTTCTATTTCCAAAAGACTTCCAATAGATGTTCTGCCAAAAACAGTATGTGGCAGTTAAGATGGCCATATATAGGGCCTCATTGTTGGTAAGCTTCCACAGCTCCAAAAGGCAAGGATGAAAGAAAGAACATTTCCCACTGTACACATTCATTGTCCTAGAAAGTGTTGGCAATAAGTAGCATACTTAGAAACAAGTGTAGTCTCTGCAGGAGGTCTTAACACATTGTTCCCTTGACCAGGAAGCAGTTAGCTCTCTGATGATAAATAGTAACTTGGTATTTATATTACTTCTAGAAAAAATTCTAGTCTAGAAAGTCCTTTTTAATATGAAAGTTCAGAATAGGTTAGGAGGTCACTATAATAGCTGGTAACAAAGTATTCTGAGTCTAGCCATCATCTTACCATTGGATACCTAAATTATTAACTTTATAAAAACATAGTATCCAATTAATAAATTTAAAGAAGATTTAAAGTGTAGGGGTAGAAGAATGAAGTAAGACTTGAGAGGAGTGCTGCATTCATTGGGTTTTGAACAGATTGAATGTCAGATTCGAGTGTTTGGGCTCTGAGGAGTCATTAGTATTTTTGAGCAGAATTGAACCTAGTTGTAAGGCACATTTTAGGGGAAAGAAGATTTCTACGTGTAAGATAAAATGTGTGAGTTGGAAATTGAAGCAAAACACCCAGAGGAGAGCAGACATGGAGTGATGGGAGCATATGGAAAAGCATTGTAAAAATCAAAGGAAGGAATGGTAAAGGAATGAGGAGGGAGTGTGGGAGCATGGGTGGGAAAGAGAGTAGGGTAGGAAGTATTACTAGGCTCCTAAACCTCTGTATATGAAACACATGAAATTTGTTCACCTTAAAAAATTAAAAAATAATAAAGAAAAAAAGAAAGATTGAAGTAAGTATAGAGGGAAAAATATACATGCAGGTTAGTGACTGACTGAACAGAAGAAGGGAAGAGAAAATGCCAAAGATGATGCTGAGAGAGTTTAATAATTACTTCCTCAGAAATTAATTGCATTTGTGTATGGTATAAATTTATATATGGTATCAATCCGAAATTTCTATATTCATATGATATGTGGGTATAATACACTCATATATGTATATATTTTGCATTGCTTCAATTCAACCAAAGCTAAATACCCTAAAGAGAAATTATTCTTCTTTATAAAAGAAACCATGAGGAATATACTAATGAAAAACATGAAAGTTTGCTTTCACCACATCCTTTCCATCCCCTCTGGCAATGCTGTAATGAAGAGCTGTTAGTATTTTAGTTGTCACTAGCTAGCCATGCAAACTACATTAATTTTGCTGAAAATCGTCATTAGGAAAGTCAATTATTTTTAAAGTGTCAACTGATTATTATGTAAGTACTATGTATTCACTAATTATTCTTCCTTTCCATTAATTATATATAATTACTTAATTCCTAAAAGCAGATGATTCTTGTTTTACCACACTGTTCACTTCTGTTAATTTAGCTTACCAGATAATCCTTTGTACCAATGCAGAACCATACACTTGAGTGTTCAGAGTAATTTGACAAATATTAACTTGTTAATCCTAATGACTTGTTGGTATCAAAATGAAAAACTATCTTGCTGGCATATAGACACCATCAAGTTGGTAATTGAATACTATCTGAATAAACTAAGATAATGAAACCATATATAATGCTCAGTCATCCATGAGAATTATTCCATTTCCCCAATGAGTGTAGGAAAATAAATCATACGTGAGATATGGAATTATTCTGCTTATCCTGTAAATACAGAAACTTTAAAAATTACAATTTTAATGTGAAGAGGATGCAAGTAAATATAGGCAAATAGTACAAGTCAGGTAGATGTAGCCTTCTTTCTATTATACATGAGCAAACGTTAATTTACTTGCAGATCGATCTAATTTTGAGACAGTTTGATACAATTTACTTCTCCTCATAGATATAAAAAATGTTGCATGAAACAATTTAACATTGTGCTGTTTAATAATGTAATATATTTTTCCATTTTCAGCATATTTTTCATTGGTAGATCCCTGCAAATGTTAAAATGATGGCTTTGTGTGTTATCAAATTCCATCTGTTATTCAAAACAGCATGTCACCTTCTTTTCTTATATGCTAATCCCCACTGGTTATAATTTCAGCTCTATTTGCAAATATCTCTTATCTCTCAGGATATCTGCATCAACTTTTTATATAATAGAGACCTAGAATAAAATGCTTAGGAAAGCAGAATAATGTAAAATTCACTATGAAATAGAATAAAATGGCTGGGTTTTATATTTTCAGTCACTGTCAAAAATTAGGAAACAGTTCAAGATCATTTCATACTCTTCTAATAAGCACTTTAGGACAAGGCATACTTATTCAAATAGAGAAATTTCCTATAAATGAGTGGGGTGAACTTCAGTTTATAGTAATTGAGCAGAGAAAACAGTTTACCAATCAAAAAATATTTCCAATGCAGAATATGTCCAGTGCCAGCTTTTTATGCATGCTGATTTTTTTAATGTATGAGTGATTTTTCCATGTGTATTTCAAAAGGGTAGATTATATAATTTTAATAGTTGTAACAAGATTACGTTTATAAAATGATGTAGATTCCAGTTCTCAACTGTATTTTCTATTAATACTTCTTCTTTGTCATTTTGTGGCAGAATATATTTCAATTTAAAATAAAACTCATTTAATGAATGTGGCTATATTTCATGGACTGAGTGTGATTTTCCTACACTCATAATTATCACAGAGAAATTTCTGAAACACATAACACTCATAATTATCACAGAGAAATCTCTGAAACACATAACAGTAATGTATATCTATTTATATAATTTGTGAAAAAATAGCTGTCTATTAATTTTCTGTAGGGAGTTAGCTCATGATTTGGTATACTGAATTTCTCTTTTAAAGTTCTCCATTTTCCAGACAAATCCAAAAAAAGGAATTTTCCTGGGATAAACATAGTAGCTCAAAACATTGAGTCAAATCTATTAAATTAAGAGAGAATTAAAGAGCATTCTTAAGCCACCTTTTGGGACTCCCACATCCTATATGTATAATTTCTTTTTAAAGATTTATTTATTTATTTGAAAGTCAAAGTTACATTGAGAGAGGAGAGGCAGAGAGACAGAGAGAGGTCCTCCATCCACTGGTTCACTCTGCAGATGGCCACAACGGCTGGAGCTGTACTGATCTGAATCCAGGAGCCAGGAGCTTCTTCTGGGTCTCCCACATGGGTGCAGGAGCCCAAGAACTTGAGCCATCCTCTACTGCTTTCCCAGGCCATAGTGGAGAGCTGAATTGAAAGTGGAGCAGCCGGGTCTCGAACTGGCGCCCATATGGGATGCTGGCACTTCAGGCCAGGGCGTTAACTCGCTGAGCCACAGCACCGGCCCCTATATATAATTTTTAAAGAAAGATTTTATTCAATGAATACAAATTTTGTAGGTACAGCTTTAGGAATATAGCTGTTCTTCCTTTCATACCTGCCTTCCACCCCTACTCCTGTCCCACCTGCTACTCCGTCTCCCACAACTCTAGTAGGTGGATCTCTGTCACCTATGTGAGAGTCCTGGAGGGAAGTCTTGGCTCCTGGCTTCTGCCTGGACTAGGCCTGGCTGTTATGGGAAGTTGGGGAACAGACCAGTGGCTGGAACAATCTATCTTTTTCTAACTCTCTGCCCTTCAAATAAATAAAAATAAATAAGAAAACTTAGAAAAGAGTGGTCTTCCTCCACGTCTATTACTTTCTACCAAACATCTACACAACAGGTAGGGTAAACTGCTTAAAACTTAGTGGTGTTTATTAATCTGTTTTCATTTATATTTTTATATCCTGCCTTTAAAATCCAGCAACTTATTCCTAGACTCATTTCTTTGACGGGAGTTGGGCTATTCTCTGTATAGCACTAGCCCTTTGCTTTTCTTAAGTTGAAATTATCAAATGAAAGAGAAGACAGAAACATATCTTGTATAAAACACAGATGTTCTTTTCAGTAAAAGCAGGTGAGATAAAGACAAGATTTGTATTCAGAGAAAGAAAATTAATTAATTAAGCAAGACATTTGACTGTTCTTTAAAGCTTTTGACAAAAATGATGTTTTTTCATATTCCAGGCAGTGGTATGAAGACTTAGAGCGATAAAGTGGCAAAGTCAATGAAAACATCTGGACAGAGGAAAAAGCTCATGAGATAACAGCTCTCCTTTCTTTTCTTTGTTATTTGAGTAGAATGGAAAGTTTTAAAAGCACTTGATCTGGGGTGACCCTGTGGCATAGTGGGTAAAGCCACCACCTGTGGTGCTGGCACACCATATGTGTGCTGGTTCAAGTCCTGGCTGCTCCTCTTCCAATCCAGCTCTCTGCTATGGCCTGGGAAAGCAGTAGAAAATGACCCAATTCCTTAGGCCCTTGCACCCACATGGGAAGACCCAGAGGAAGCCCCTGGCTCCTGACTTCAGATCAGCACAGCTCCAGCCATTGTGGCCAGTTGGAGAGTGAACCAGCAGATGGAAGACCTCTCTCTCTCTCTGCCTCTACTTCTCTCTCTGTGTAACTCTGACTTTCAAATAAATAGATGAATAAATGAATAAATAAATAAATCTTTTTTTAAAAAGCACATGATAATGATAGAGTTGCCACAGGGCTGTCAAATTAGCTCCCCAAATGTATAGTGGTACTTGTAGTGTAGGGAACAATGACCCACATCTAGAAAGAGAAATGAGAATTTATTTGGGCATCTGCTAAAACATCTTGGTGTGGATCAATCAAAATTAATTCTTTACCCAAATTACTATTAAGAAATCAAACCAAGGTAATCCATGGCTTGAATATAATTTTAGTAGCAGAATCCTTCTTGACTTTAAAAGCACTTTTCTCAGAACTGCAAACTATACAATAAAGTGAGTTTTTTTTGGTATAGGTTTGTAATTAAATTCATATGTGTTATGTTTGTTTGTTGTAAAGCCAGCATTCAGAACAATACTTAGTCCACATCTATGTCAATGAAGGTACAACTACAGTAATTAAAGGCAGAGCTTGTCAGGGTGAGACAGTAAAATCATCTATATGTTATGTACAAGAAACTCACTATGAATATAGAGATATAGATATGTTAAGCCTTGCAGCATAGAAAAACATTAAACTCAAGGAATTTTGTGTGAATGTCTTAATGTCATGAAAAATAGAACCCAGAAAAAAGAATATTAGCAGGGATAAAGAAGGATATAATATAATGATAAAAGTGTCATTTCATCAAGAAGATATAAGTATTTCAAATGTGCATGCATCTAATAACAGAACTTCAAAATATGAAACCTGAAGCTGGCAGTAGGAAAAGAATGAATAGATAAATCTACAACCACAGGAAAAGGTCTCAAACTGCAGTTTCTTGCTTGTTCTCATTTGGCCGCTCCTTTCTTCACACATGTGTCTTGTGTTTCTTCCTTTCCCTTTAAGGACATTGGTCCTTTGGATTAGGGCCTTAGCTTCATGCTCTCATTTGAGCTTAATTATCTCCTAAATGCCCTGTCTCTAAATATAGTCACATTGGAGATTACGGCATCAGAATAAGAATACAGCAGTGAACACAATTCAGTCCATAACATTTCCACTCTCTGGGCACTCTTATT
This sequence comes from Lepus europaeus, assembly GCF_033115175.1. NCBI lineage: Eukaryota > Metazoa > Chordata > Mammalia > Lagomorpha > Leporidae > Lepus > Lepus europaeus. Next base: position 48,147,251 of record NC_084828.1, on the reverse strand, counting down.
CATATCCTTCCCTATTGAATGTATCAACCCTTTTATGTGCCAAATTGACTGGACTAAAGAATTCTGAGGTAGTAGGTAAAATATTGTTTCTGGGTATATCTGGAAAGACATTTTGTAAAAGATTAACTGGGGCCAGCTGGAATTGGACTGATCGAAAGCCAGAAGCTAGGAGCATCTTCTGGGTCTGCCATGCAGGTGCAGGTGCCCAAGTACGTGGGCCCATCTTCCACTGCTTTCCCAGGCCATTAGCAGAGAGCAGGATAGGAAGTGGAGCAGCCAGGACGCAAACTGGTGCCCATATGGGATGCCAGCACACAGGAGGTGGATTAACCTTCTAGCTATGCCACAGCACTGGCCCCAGATTATTTTCTTAAGACAGTGCTTGAGGCTGGTGCCTGCAGCTCAATAGACTAATCCTCTGCCTGCAGTGCTGGCACCCTGGGTTCTAGTCCCAGCCGGGTGCTGGATTCTGTCCCGGTTGCTCCTCTTCCAGTCCAGCTCTCTGCTGTGGCCTGGGAGTGCAGTGGAGGATGACCCAAGTCCTAGGGCCCTGCACCTGCATGAGAGACCAGGAGAGGCACCTGGCTCCTGGCTTCGGATCAGCATGGTGCGCTGGCCGCAGCACACCAGCCGCGGTGGCCATTGTGGGGGTGAACCAATGGAAAAAAGGAAGACCTTTCTCTCTGTCTCTCACTCTCACTGTCCAATCTGCCTGTCAAAAAAAAAAAAAAAAAAAAGACAGTGCTTGAAATTAATGCCACATATATTTAATAATAACTTAAATACAATAATAATTTTTTTAAACTTTTATTTAATGAATATAAATTTCCAAAGTACAGCTTATGGATTACAATGGCTTCCCCTCCCCCCCAATAACTTCCCTCTCACCTGCAACCCTCCCCTTTCCCGCTCCCTCTTCCCTTCCATTCACATCAAGATTCATTTTCAATTCTCTTTATATACAGAAGATCAGTTTAGTATATATTAAGTAAAGATTTCAACAGTTTGCCCCCACATAGCAACACAAAGTGAAAAAATACTGTTGGAGTACTAGTTATAGCATTAAATAACAGTGTACAGCACATTAAAGACAGAGATCCTACATGATATTTTTTAAAAATTAATTAATTTTCTATGCAATTTCCACTTTAACACCAGTTTTTTTTTTCATTTCTAATTATCTTTATATACAGAAGATCGATTCTGCGTATACTTAGTAAAGATTTCATCAGTTTGCACCCACACAGAAACACAAAGTGTAAAAATACTGTTTCAGTACTAGTTATAGCATCACTTCACATTAGACAACACATTAAGGACAGATCCCACATGAGATGTAAGTACACAGTGACTCCTGTTGCTGACTTAACAATTTGACACTCTTGTTTATGGCGTCAGTAATCTCCCTAGGCTCTAGTCATGAGTAGCCAAGGCTATGGAAGCCTTTTGAGTTCGCAGACTTTGATCTTATTCCGATAGGGTCATAGTCAAAGTGGAAGTTCTCTCCTCCCTTCGGAGAAAGGTACCTCCATCTTTGATGGCCCCATTCTTTCCACTGGGATCTCACTCACAGAGATCTTTCATTTAGGTCTTCTTCTTTTTTTTTCTTTTCCATGGTGTCTTGGCTTTCCATGCCTACAATACTCTCATGGGCTCTTGAGCCAGATCCGAATGCCTTAAGGGCTGATTCTGAGGCCAGAGTGCTGTTTAGGACATCTGCCATTCTATGAGTCTGCTGTGTATCCCGCTTCCCATGTTGGATTGTTCTCTCCCTTTTTGATTCTATCAGTTAGTATTAGCAGACACTTGTCTTGTTTGTGTGATCCCTTTGACTCTTAGACCTATCAGAGTCATCAATTATGAACTGAAATTGATCACTTGGACTAGTGAGATGGCATTGGTACATGCCACCTTGATGGGATTGTATTGGAATCCCCTGGCACATTTCTAACTCCACCATTTGGGGCAAGTTCGATTTAGCATGTCCCAAATTGTACATCTCCTCCCTCTCTTTTTCCCACTCTTCTATTTAACAGGGATTACTTTTCAGTTAAAATTTAAACACCTAAGAATAATTGTGTGTTAATTACAGAGTTCAACCACTATTACTAGAACAACAACAACAACAGTTTTCCCTGATTGGTGACAACTAACTGAGCACCAAAGGGGAAACCTGTTGAAGTGAAATGGACACTATAAGAAACAGTGACCTGATCAGCTCTTGTCTTGACTCTTGATGTACAATGTAATACTTTATCCTTTTTAGTATTTTTGTTGTTGTTGTTGTTGTTGTTCTAGTACTAGTGGTTGAAATACAATAATAAATTTAGTAAAAATTTTTAATTTTTTTATTTGGTTTGAGCTCTCTTATTTTAATTAATAGTCTTTGTAAAACTCCAAGCTCTTTCTTAGCTTACTAGTTTCACATAATATTACAATGGTCCTTTATTCCAGAAGTTTGTGGAGACCTTTACAAAGAAAATAAAAACCTCATTGTTAAATTTTCCTATTATCTTTTTTTGTTGTTTTTAGTAGCTCCTTTTCTTATTGTTTCCCTCAATCTAACTTTCTTGCTGACTTTTTTCTGATGGAGGTGATGTAACGTTGTGTTGAACCACATAACAATTAGGATGCACATTACATTTTAACCTTGTCTAGAAAGAAGATGAATTTATGAATTATAGAATATTGGTTTTTTGAGGAAGAAGAAACATGGGGCTGGCATTGTGGTAATTAGTGGGGGTAAGCTATGGCCTGCGATGTTGGCATATGTTTTTAGAGTGCTGGTTCAAGTCCTAATAGTTCTGCTTTTCATCCAACTCCCTGAAAGCCTGGGAAAAGCAGCAGATAATGACCCAAATACTTGGTCCCTGACACCCATGTTTGAGACCCAGATGAAGTTCCAGGCCAGTTCCTGGCCCAGACCTGGTGATAGTGGCCATTTTGGAGAGTGAACCAATGGATGGACAAACTCTGTCTCTGTCTCTCCTTTTCTCTCTGTTTTTCACTCTCCTTTAAAAAAAGTAGAAACACAAAATGAGATGGAACACACATTTATATGCAATGAAGTTTTTAAGACACTTTTCATTTCATGTGTGACATGCAATTATTTACCTTAGAAACAAGTACTCAGTGAAAAGGAAAAAAGGAAAAATTGAAAAAAAATGATAGCACTTTTAAAGGAAAGCAACATGACATTTTTAGAGATAAAATGAGTAAAAGACTCCACTAAGAGATTATTGGAACTCATAGGAGAGTTTGGCAAAGTTGCAGGATATAAAATCAACACACAAAAATCAATAGCCTTTGTATACACAAACAATGCTCTGGCTGAAAAAGAACTTGCAAGATCAATGCCATTCACAGCAATTACAAAAAAAATTCAAATACCTTGTGATAAGTTTAACCAAGGATATGAAAGATCTCTAAAATGAAAATTACAAAATACTGAGGGAAGAAAGAGAGTAAGACATAAAAAAGGAAAAATCTTCTATATTCATGGATTGGAAAAATTAATATCACCAAAATATCTATGCTATCCAAAGCAATTTACAGATTCAATGTGATCCCAATGAAAATATCAAAGAATTTTCTCAGATATGGAAAAAATGACCCTTAAATTCATATGGAATCACAGGAGACCTTGAATAGCTGAAACAATCCTAAACAAGACAAATAATGCTGGAGGCATCACAATACCAGATTTCAATACATATCACAGGGTAGTTATGATCAAAACAGTCTGATACTGGCAAAGGAATAGATACGTGGATCAATAGAACTGGTTAGAGACCCCAGAACTTAATCCACAAGTCTACAACCAATTATTTTTTTATGAGTGAGTTAACTACATTATTAAAACAGAACAGCAAGTGTTCAGAGCATAAGATATTCATTTAGAATCTACAGAAACCTAACATTGTTCAGTAGAAGCTTTTGGTACATTGCCTCCCATGGTGGAATGGCATGCAGACTAAAGGCTGGAGTCCTTTTAAGATCAGGCTGTTGTATGCCATCTAGATTTAAGAGAATAATTTATTCACCACTGAATTTTTCTCAGACTAAAAAGATAAATAAATAGGTAGATAAGTAGATAACAACCAAACTTACAAAGACAGGTTCTTATTTTAATTTGGAACAGTTCTTCTCTTAGAAAATTTGTCAACCAAAGTACACAAATTGAATCCTGTTTATTTTATTGCAATTAAGTCAGGAGTGGACATTTTCCACACTCTTCCTTAAGAAATAAACAATAAGGTAAGTTACTTTTTACACTATTTATTTTCCCAGTATGAAACTAATTAGTGAACTCATTCTTTTAACAGCTGGCCCTGTTGTTCAGGATTTTTCTAGGAAGATTATGGCCACTGGATGGAAAATAGAACCTAAAAATCTAATAATAATAATAATAAACCCACAAAGCATGTCTGAGGAATTAAGTAAAAACAATAAATAAGTCATTTTACAAGAGTTCAGTGATCTTGAACTTCCTATTCCACTTACCCACACTGAGGTTGTGTTGGTTAGTGTCAGTGGGAAATCTTACCCTGAAATGGAAAAATATTAGCAATGAGTCAACCTCAAAGGGTTCACAATGAGTTTGAATAAGTATTCTGAGTTCAAAAGTCTATTGGGATCTTAGTTAAACCTCCACAATTTACTAGGGCAGACCAAAAACATAGAGATCTGGCTTTTTTCCAGTATTGCCTAAGCATCTTCTGTCCCTATCAGAATGCTAATTTCTAAACTCTCTGTATCCCTTACATTTAATAGCTTTTTCATTCTTGCTCAGTGGGTGTTCCTTCTTCACAGACTCAGTTAAGATGAAAAGCAAATTTGTATCTGCAGAAGATACGTAATAGTAGGAAAAGTGAAAAATCCAGTGTCAAATAAGTAGAGCTCACTGTTTTAGAACCTCTGATTCCAAGTAAATATGAGGAAAAAATGGGGATTAAAAAAAATAAAAGTTTCTAAAGTCCTACAAAAGTGAAAGGTAATTTGTAAAAACAATGTTATGTTAGCCAATTGTACACATGAAATGTCATTTGTGTAGGCCTTAATTCTGTAGCCATGGCTACCCAAAATTACATGCTTGTGTGTTCAGAGTTGAAGAAATTAGGAAAATAAGAGGAAAAGAACTGGCTTTCTTGTAATCTTACAATAAATTTTTATTGGACATTCTGGTAACATTTCTTGCAGCTTCCCATAAAATACATGATCCCAGCAATAATCCTTAATGGATGATAAAATCATTAGATGAAAGATTGCTACAGGATGCCAAAACACCATCACAAAGATTACTTGGTAGTCACAAAGGGAAAAAGATGTAACTTTACAAAGAAGGAGTCCTGCTGCCATCCCCTTAACAGAGAGTTTAATGTTATCACCACTAATAGTGCAGCCATCAGATTGAAAGGATGAGGTGCACAGCATCATTTATAAATCATCATGTTTTATTACAACACAACACATGACTCTTCATTGGCTTCTTGTATAAATATCAGAGAATTTCAAGATGTAGTTATGCTTTTAATCATACAAAAAACTAATAAGTTTTCCAACTGCAACAGCGATGTTTTCTTTTGTAGGAAAATATTATTTTTTGAGATTATGGATAGTGCTGTGGTGATTTATTTAGAGATGTATCTTGAGGTCTATTTTACTCTAAATTATTACACACAAAATGAGATGAAACAGTATAGCAATTTCCAGCTTTTAATTGTGATGATAGGCTTTCTAGAGAAATAAAATTGGTAGGATGTATGTATTTATGGGTAGGAAAGGAGGGAGAAATGGGGTGGGGAGAAGGGGAGAGGTATAAAGAGAAAGAGAGAGAGGAGGTGTTAGTTTCAGGAACTGGGTAACAGGTAACACAGTAATGACTAATGGGAAATCTAAAATATTCAGGTTGGCCCAGGAAAGGTCCAGTATTGCAACTGAAGTCCAAAGGCCATCTGCTGGCAGAATTTCTCTTGCTCTAGGAGATTATAATCTTTTGTTCTATTTAGGCCTGCAACTGATTAATTGAGGCCCACTTACATTATGGCCATCTGCTTCAAAGCCCATGGATTCATGTGTTGGCCTCGTCCAAAAACACCCTCACAGGAACATCCATAAAAATGTTTGGCCATTCTTCTGGGCATTGGTGGCACAGCTAAACTGACACATCAAATTGTCCATCCCAATGGGTATATGGGACTTTAGTATAGTAGTCTTTCTACTTTTCTGGAAGACTAAAAATCCTCAACATAAAAACATTCCAAAATATTTCAAACTTCTTTTGTGGGTATTCCTTTCTTAAGGAATGGTAGCAAACTGAAAATATTTAGTTTCACTAGTTGCAAGAAAAATTAAGCACTAATTCTGAGAATAATAGAGAAAAAATTGTTATCATTATTCACTTTATCAATCCTAGTTGATGATACTTTTACAGAGCTCTTTACAGCATGACATAGAGAGCAGGAAAAGAAGAAAAGAAAAAAAAGGGAAGACTTTGATGTTTAAAGTAGGAAAAACAGATGTGAGAAGTTCAGTGGTTTAGGTTTCTGGTATATTTTATGCTGCATCTGTGAAGGAAAATGAAAAAAAAATTCTAACCCCACAGAAGTTCCCAAGGGAGTTGGTTTCTTTAAATTGCAAGTTTGAATTAATTACTTCATTCCATAGTATTTTATATGAACACATTTAAACAGAGTTGGAAATAAAATCTGATGTTCTCATAGCTTGTAGTGTTGAAACAAGTTTTATTTTAGTTATTTGAATACTCTTCCTAGTATTTCCTTTTCCACAAAAGAGCATTTCTTGGGGGAAAGCTGAGAGATGGAATGATTGCTCCAGAGATTTCTGACAGAGCGCAAGGGTGGGGGGTGGTGGGGGGGAACAAACGACAATCTGTTGGTATTGTTTGTGATAATAACAAAGGTACTAAGTAAATGATTAAAAAATGCCTGAAACAATTATTTAAAAGCAGATGCTGAGAATACTGAAAAAACTGCAGTGTCACTGGTGTGAGAGGTAGGCTGGATGACTGGAGAAGGAAAAACACTGGTTGCTCTGTCTGCTTCTTGTTCTTGTCTCAGTAACACCAGCAAAACACTTTCTTACCACCAGTGACACCGCAGTGAGCACGGTTAATTCCAATATGCAGTTTTTATTTGAAAGGGAGAGTTACACAGAGGGAGGGAGAAGGAGAGGGAAAGGGACAGGGAGAGGAGGAGGGAGAGGGGAAGGAGGGAGTGGAGGGGGAGGGGAGGCGATGAGGGAGGGGGAGGGAGAAATGAACTATCTTCCATCCACTGGTTTATTCCCCAAATGGTTGCAATGGCCAGGTCTGGGCCAGGATAAAGCCAGAAACCTAGAACTCCAACTGGGCTTCTCACATGGATCACAGGAGCTCAAGTTACTTGGGCCATCTTCCTCTGCTTTTCCAGGTGCATTAGCAGGAAGCTGGATCAGAAAGTGGAGCAACTCATATGTGATGCTGATGTTTTAGGTGGTAGCTTAAGTAGATGCACCTCTGTGCTGGCCCCTTATTTATTTATTTTTTTATATTTATTTATTTTATTTGAAAGGCAGAGGCAGAGAGAGAGAGAGAGAGAAAGAGAGAGAGAGAGGTCTTCCAGCCACTTTCAGATCTCCCACATGGGTGCAGGGGCCCAAGGATTTGGGCCATCTTCAACTACTTTTCCAAGCCATAGCAGAGAGCTGGATGGGAAGTGGAGCAGCCGGGACATGAACTGGTGCCCATATAGGAGAGCTTGGCAGCTTTACCTGCTACGCCACAGCACTGACCTCTTAATTTCTTCTTTATCTGAATTCCATCAGTACGAAATTTAGAGTCTAGTCCCATTAATAATTTAGGTTTCCTCTAAAGTAATGAAATAATTCTGTTAAGAACATTCATTATTTTCTGGTAATACTGAAGTTTGCTTCACAAATCCACCTGTTTGTGTGTGTGTGTGTGTGCATTATTATTTTTCCAACTAGAACACCTTGAAAGAAGTTGTTTTCATTATTCTCTCAAAATCTTTTAGTAACAATTTTCATATTGTTCTTGCTCTGCACATTAAGTCAGCACCATTACTTCAGTAAAATATTTTTAAGATGGTTCTTCACACTTTCCCACTATTTTATATTCACTCTATTAATAATCACATTTTAAAAAGTAAACATAATATTTAAAAGGTTGAGAAAGGGATGATAAAAATAAGAAAATAATGTCTTCCATCCTTTCCTTGAGTTTTTATATCCTGCCAATGAATATATTTAGATGCTGAAATTAATTTTGAGATGGGATAAGTACAGCAAGTTATTTCAGAGAAAATGATTCTTATTTAAAGCCAGACTGTGTATGAGCCACCAGAAGTCCTTGTTACATGGATGGTAATGACCAGCTGGATACAACATTTTCTCTTCTTTCTCCATGGGAGCCTTTCAGCAACAGAGAAATATCCATTCTTCCGTAGCTTCACCATTACTGATGCCATTCATACACAGGGCAAAGTTTCTGTTATAGTAGAAAGGTAGACTTTGTAAGTATACTTTCCTAAAGACTTTCTTTCCATCTGCTAAAATTCAGTCAATAAATCTGAACCATATCTGAGATTGGGCCCATAGTACACTCATTGTTGAGGCCACTCCAAACCTTCTTTATCCTTTAATAAGAGTTCCAACTTGAATAAATTCAATCAGGAGTCTTTGTTCGGTTCCAACTAGAAAAAAAAAAATCTCTTTTAACGGAGCCACCCTCATACTTATCAGGGCTATCAGGACAGAAGAAATTGTCTGAATAGATCATGATGCCGATACCACAGTTTTAGAATCAGCTTATCCAGGTAAGGGTTCAGGCACTTCACCGGGTAAACTGTAAAAGAAATTGCAGTCACTGCCCTGCTAAACCCTGGAAGAAATGAAGAATTTCAGTCTTTGGTGCTGTCAAACTGACACCATTCATCACCCTTGAATGGGCTTTTGGCTTTAAAATAAATAAAACAAACCAGAGATCCTCTTCAGACCCCCATAATAAAGGCAACTCCCTACTGTAGCTCATCTTGGTTTTGGGGTTGATAGCAAGAAGGCATTTCAAGTCTTTAATACTCCCAAGACTGCAGCACACTCTGGAGTCAAACAATCTCAAGGAGTTACAGAAGTAGGTATTGATTGCAAACACTGGGACTGTTTGTTATTTGATTTTTCAATTTCCAAGGAATGAGGTGAATTTCACATCTCCCCGAAAGACAGCATGCTCTGGTTCCTGGAAGCCAGAGTTTACGTGACTTGAGTTCATTTGAAGAGAATAATTTATGTTGGCATGAATAAATAATAGCAGGGAGTTCTAACTGTCCAAACACGATCTATAATACTCTGAGAAAAAATTTGGACCACGTTGTAATGTCTCCTGCATTTTATGTTATGAGCAACTAGAAGAAGTAAATCATTTCAAAATCACCTACGCACTCAGGTTTTTTAAGTTGGATTTGTCAAACAGTATCATGGCATCGGTTTGAGATACAAGGGCGGCTTATGTTGTAATCAACTGTCTCTTCAAGCTTGCCTGGAAAACTTGAAAGCAAATTATCTACAAAGGATATCAGAGTGACATTGTGCCCTTTTATCAAGTCTCTCTTCATAAGAAAATCATAGGTAAATAGTCAGTGACTTTTAGAAAACCAAAACCTAGTTGTTCTGTGTGAGAGAGACAATTTCTGCATCTTTAATTTAATTTGTAGAGGCAAACCTCTCCAGCTGTTGCAGATTAAGCTCTGCTCGCTGCTCCTGGTAGATCTAGCTGTATTGAGTACATTCGCAGGCTTTCATTTCCTTTTGTTCACATTAAATCTTATCTGGACCAAATTTTTTGGATTAACCTAACAGCATTTGAGAATTAGGCACTATTCTCCTGTACGTACCTTGTCTGCAGATCAGCGTTCATGTAGCAGGGTTCAGTAAGACTATTTAGAAATAAATATTTAAAATTCTAACTAATGCTCTTTAATTCTAAAGATAGAAGATATTTGTTAGGCAAGTAATTGAAACTTTTATTTCAGTAATGACCAAAAATAAGAGTTAGATGGCTTAAAGGAAAGTGCATGGACCAGAAGTGAGTATATATTAATTCTGCTTTCTTTTGTGTGTATGGTTGTGAGGCCATTATTTGACTCAGTCTCACTTTCTTATCGGAAACCTAAGGATGATGGACCGAGATCCTGTCTAGCATTAAATTCTGTGGTGAGATAAGGATCCACACCAAGCTACTTTAGATTTTACTATACTAATGGGAGAACAACAAATTTTTGTACCTTATGTAGTGCTCTTAGTGGTGTCATATATGAGTAATGAAATGGTTTAATAATCTGGCTCCATCTTTACATAGATTATTTTAGCACTCCTGTTAGCTTTCAAAAATCTGTTCTGTTCTTACTATTGAGTACTAAAATTCCTATTTGCAACTGCAATGTGGGAACTTGCTACATTAATGAAGATGTTATTGATAGTCACCATGACTGCTGAATTTAGAAAGTCAACTTATTGCCAAACATGGGTGGATTAAAAAAAATCTTACTCTATGTTGTATCATGGATTTATTGCAGTTCATACACTGAGATAGGCTAAAAAACGACCCTCCTCTCTGAAAGATAGCAACTGGAACATGCAGTTGTTACCTTATATTGGATAAAAGTTTCTTTGCAGATATGATTCAGTTAAAAATCTGAAGATGGGGAGATCATTCTAGATTATCCAGATGATCCTTAAATGCAGTCACTTGCATCTTTATAAGAGGGAGGCACAGGGAGATTTTACACAGAAGAGAATATAACAGTGTGACGTCAGAGGCCGGGACTGCAGTGGTACCGTAAAGGAATGGAGACAGTCTCTAAAGGCTGTAAGAGTCCAGGAACAGATTCTCTTCCAGTGCTACTGGGGAGTGATATGACCCTGACACACTTGATTTCAGATTGGTGAAACTGATTTGGACTTTTGGCCTTCAGATAAATTCTCTGTGAAGGGAGATGTTTCTTTTGCTTTAAGTCAATAAAACAATGGTCACTTGTTGTAGCAGCCACAGGAAATTAAAGTGATGCCAATATTTCCTTTCATGTTTATGGTCAATGAACATGAGTAATACAAGTGTTAATGCTGGAGGATTTTTTTTTTTTTTGCTTTTATTTTGCCTCTATTTGGCAACTCTCCTGCCTGTGGATCCCATACATACTGAGAATTTTTAGAGTTTAATTGTAGATGATGTGGTAATGAGAATATTGTGAAACTCGTATTTGATAATGGAGATTATATAACTGTATTTTCTTGGGTAGCATTGGTTTTGAGGAAGGTGAAAAGTGACATGTTGAGCTTACTTCTTGACCATCTGGGCTTTCCTCTTCTATCAAATGGAAATAAATCCTCTTTATAGTTCCTTGGTCTGAACCTGTTTTTCTGTTTTTTTTTTTTTTTTTTTGATTTTAACATTTTGTCATGCATCTCTCATAAAAGTCATCTTAAAGTCCTTTCCAGAGTAAGGAAATATATACACACTAAATATGTAAGTACTGTTGATGTTGGATGAATCCTACCCAACAACTGGAGATTTTTTAGCAACCTGTATTGAGGTGGCTATAGGTATAAAATATCTGTACATATTTAATGCATTTTATCTGAATGGTTAGAAAATAAAATTCTATTTACATTGTATTCAATCCAAATATTATATTCTTTTCCAAGTCATCCAAAATAATTATCAATCTCACAAGTTATAAATTTCACCAGGCAGAAGTTCCATGGTATTATTCTATTACAATCAAGTCACTCTTTTTTTAAATATTCTGTATATCTGAAAGGCAGATTGAAAGAGAGAAAGGGAGAGATGCAGATCTTCCATCTCTTGGCTGCAATGCCCAAGACTGGGTCAGCCCAAAGCCAGGAGCCTGGAACTCCATTAGGATCTCCCACATAGATAAAGAGGCCCAAGCACTTGGGCCATTATCCACTGCTTTCTCAGGCACATTAGCAGGGAGCTGGATTGCAAGCAGAATAATCATGACTTGAAACAGTGTTCAGATATGGGATGCTGACCTTGCAGGCAGTGGCTTAACCCATTGCAGCACAACACTGGCCCCACATTAATCTTTTAAGTTAATAAATATAACAAGCAAGCAGAGCATATGACACAGTTAAAATGCAGCTTCATTTTTATTTCCTCCTGCTCATTCAAAATGTATTCAGTTGAGATGAACACAGCTGCAGGCATCATCACTTTTTGGTCATTCTTACATAATCATTATCTCATTAACTTTGTTTCTTGAACATAGTATCCCTTTGGTTAGTTGGATGTGTGGGCTATACTAATAAAAACTATGAACATAATTTACTGTCTAAATTTTTTCTCCATCCCCAGCTTGAACCAGTTTCTGACATGGAAGCCCGAGCAGGGGAGGAGGCACACCTGGTCTCCCTCTGGCTCTTTACCAAGCCTTGAACTACCACATCACCCTGCTCTCACCACTTGGTAGCTCTCTCCATATACTCTCTGCTGTAGGCTTGAAGGCAGGAAGAGAGAGGAAAGGAAGTGAGGGGCTGGGAAAGCTCTGACTTCAGATTGTGCCATCATGACTAGTTTGCCAGACTATGTGTTGTCTGGGCTTCATCATGATTCTTTCCTTGACAGATCCCATTCATGGGCTTGTGGGCAGCCCTATGACTTCCTCTGGTTTCTTGACACTGGCAGATTAACCACTAATTCCTCTGCTAGGGGTCGCGAAGACTAAGTCTCCTTCCACAGGTTCCTGTGGGTATCCAACTTGACACATCCAGTCTACTTTTGTTTCCCTCTGAGGTCCTTTTTGCTGTTAGGAGGTGACCCCAGGCAGATATTTTATTCTCACCACTGCTGAGAGGCAGCCCAGTGGCCACCCTAGTAGGAATCTTCTCATTTTGTTTGAAGTCAGCTATCAGACTCTTTTCATCCCTAGATTTCCTGGGAGTTAAACCTAGGCCACTGTCTGCCTAACTCTCTCAGGCTCAGTTTGTCACTCTTTATGTTGTTCAGCTCCAGGGAAAGAATTTCAAAGCCATGATAATGATCCCCTTGGAACATAATCCCCCCTGAGAAAAGTTTAAGGTAAAGGAATAGTTCTCCTCCCATTTGGGGTGAGTGAAAATGGCTCTCACTAAATATGTTTTTATCAAAATACCTTTATTTTTTCTCTACACTCTGACCCCTTTTATTGGTTCGTAATTGCTGAGAGGACTGATGAGTCGCAGGATTAGTTCATAGAGAAGTTGTCTAAGTAGCTCCGTGTGTGCATTTCTCACCCACCTCTGAGGGTGACGGCTTTCTCCAGCATTGTCGGGTCAGTTACTGAGGCAGCAAGGCTCACGTCCAGAAATTCTGGTAACCTGTGGCCTTGCACGTGGCTGTGCGTGGCATCACCATGCGTTCTAGAGCACACGTGCTTAGACCTCTCCTCAAGCTATGCACCACAATCTCTTTGGCCCACTAATGAGGTGTCCACATTTTTAAAAGTTCGAGAGATAATTCCAAAAGACTGTTAGGGTTTTTCTTCCTGGACAGATGCATTGAAAGAGACATAAAGATGTGAGGATTTTGATTGTCTGGGCCTCTTTCTCCCTCCCTCCCTCCCTCCCTCCCTCCCTCCCTCCCTCCCTCCCTCCTTCCTTCCTTCCTTCCTTCCTTCCTTCCTTCCTTCCTTCCTTCTTCCCTTCCTTCCTTCCTTCCTTCTTTCCTTCTTCCTTTTCTTTCTTAAGGGTTTATTGGAGGAAAGCCAGCAGACCGGAGGGAAGGGGTGAAGAAGGAGAAAGAGGGAGAAGGAGAGCATAAGAGAGAGAAACAGACAAAGTTCAGGAGACAGAGAAGAAGAAGAAGAAGAAGAAGAAGAAGAAGAAGAAGAAGAAGAAGAAGAAGAGATAGAGATAGATAGAGAGAGATATGAAGAGAAAGAGAGAGAGACACACATGTGTCCAGGAACAGTTCCTTTTAGCAGCTTTACCTGCTATGCCACAGTGCCGGCCCCAGGCATTGTTTTGAACAAATTCAAAGTTTGCTCACTGTCACCCTTTAGAATATTAATTCTAGAATGAAGCAAAAAAACAGTATGTAAATATTTCCACAGGCAGATAAGAGGTCATAATTAAAGCCAGGAAAAGGAGTGGGCATTTGACCCCATTGTTTAAGCAGCTGTTTAGGACACCTGTGTCCCACTTGGAAGCTGCTGTGTTCAATTTCCAACTCTGGCTCCTGATTCCAACTTTCTTCTAATGTGGACCCCGGAAGGCAGTGGAGATAGTTCAAGTGGTTGGATTCTTGCCATCTATGTGGGAGACCCACATTAAGTGCCCAGCTCCTGGCTTCAACCCTGCTTAGTCTTGACCATTGTGGGCATCTGGGGATTGGAGTGGGGGAGTGAACCAGATATGGGAGTAATCTGTCTCTCTGTCTGTCCTTTTATCCAGGGTAAAACTCTTAACCCACAAATATCAGTGCCTGCCAGATTAGCATTAGAGGATTTTCCCTTGATTTCCTTTCTCTCTCTTTTTAAAGATTTATTTATTTCGTTTGAAAGGGGGAGAGAGAGAGAGAGAGAGAGAGAGCGAGAGCAAGAGTGAGAGAGAATGAGAAAGAGAATTTTCTATCCTCTGGTTCACTCCCCAAAAGGCCACACATCTGGGGCTGGTCTAGGCTGGAGGCAGAAGGCTGGAACTCCATCTGGGCCTCCAACACGAGTGGCAAGGGCCCAAGCACTTGGGCCATCTCCTGCTGTTTCCCCAGGTGCATTGCAGAGAACTGGGTCTGCAGTGGAGCAGCTGGGACTAAGATGCTGGCATTACAAGTGGCAGCTTAACCCACTGTGCCACAACACTGGGCCCTGACTTCTTTACATATAGATATTCTCTCCACCCAATTTAACACATTATGACTGAATAATTTTTCCTGGAATAAATTTATCAGGCTGGCTTTCTTTTTGACAGGGAGACAGGTGACAGATTAAATAACTGAGAATCTGGGAACTCAGAAATTGTCGTGAGAGAAATGGTAGAAACTCATTGCCCAAAGATACTCTTGGTTACCTTCAAAACCTTGTTTCAGGGATAACTGGATTTTTAAAATTTCATTTGTTCCCCTGGTTTTAATTATCATTGTATAGTTATTGCTGTGAAACGGATTATTGTAGAACACACTTATTATTTTCACAGTTTTGTTACTGGAGAAGCAAAGAGTCCTTGTCTTTGCACAAGAAAGAATACAGGCATGAGACAAAGAGCAGTGGAAAGCAAAATAGCAAGGTGTATTAGGGTAGGGACATCCGTAAGAACGGATGGGCACCTCTCCAGATAGAACCTGAGAGAGAGTGCGTAGTTCACACTTAGGCTGGGGTTTTTAAGGGGATGGGTCTTGCCTTCCCACCTTTCCCCTCCCCTTCTCCTTCTCCTCCCGAACAAAGGACTTGTTTGGTGTAAATACAAAAAATTCCTTTCTGAGTTTTCCCCCTGAAGTTATCAAACAGGGGAAGCCTGGCTGGCATCGCCCTGGCTGGCATTGCCCTGCCTTAGAGGAAGGATGTTTATCAGGCCAGGTAGAAGGAGCAGGGCCCCCTGGAAGGTCATCAGGATCCGGGCAGGACTTTGAAGTGCAAGATGCTGGGCTTCTGGAGCTTCCGCAGTGGGTGCTGGTCTTCAGGCCTTTCTCATACACACAGAGGCTCAGTTTCTGACTTCCTACCTAACAGTTTTTGTAGGTCAGGAATATGGGCAGAGTTTGGCTGGGTTCTCTGTTTTGTGTCTCTTATAATACTGTAATCAAGGTGTTGGCATTTGGTTAGATTCTCACTGAACGTTTGACTGGGGAAGGATCCAGCTCAAAGCCAATAGATATAGTTCTAGGTGGGATTCAATTCTTTTTTTTTTTATCATTTATTAAACTTTTATTTAATGAATATAAATTTCCAAAGTACAGCTTATGGATTACAATGGCTTCCCCCCTCCCATAACTTCCCTCCCACCCACAGCCCTCCCCTTTCCGGCTCCCTCTCCCCTTCCATTCACATCAAGATTCATTTTCAATTTTCTTTATATACAGAAGATCAGTTTAGTATATATTAAGTAAAGATCTCAACAGTTTGCCCCCATATAGCAACACAAAGTGAAAAAAATACTGTTGGAGTACTAGTTATAGCATTAAATAACTGTACAGCACATTAAAGACAGAGATCCTACATAATATTTTTTTAAAAATTAATTAATTTTCTATGCCATTTCCAATTAGCACCAGGTTTTGTTTTTTTTTTTTTTTTTCATTTCCAGTTATCTTTATATATGGGATTCAATTCTTTAAGTGTTGTTCTACAGAAAACCTTAGTTCTTTCTTGGCTGCTGGCTGGAGGCTGCCCTCAGTTTGTGCCTTAGGGATTTCCCAACATTGTGGTTTGCTTTAACAAAGCTAGCAAAAGAAGGAATCTGCTAGCAAGATGCAAGTCACAGTATTGCTAACCTAATGCTATGGTCTTGAAGCAACACCTTGACAGTAGGGACTCCATTTTGGAGCGCCTGAGACTCTCTCTTGAGAAAGCACCTCCCCACTGTAAGACTGTAGTTTAAAACTATGACCTAAAACACTCAGACAATAAATAGCAGTCCACTGCATCACACTTGGCAAACTGCATCACAGCTGGCAAAGCATAGAAACTCCCTAGCACGATCACTCAAGCTTAAAAACAAATAGGCAGCACCCGGGTTAATCAAAAGATTGTACTTTGTCTATGTCTTACATCTGATTTAGGATAATACCTGGATTACTGTCAAGATTATAACTGGTATTGTTAAGATTATAATTGATATTAGTTTTGCATAGGCTTTAGGTCAGCTTGTCCCTAATAACCACGTATTTCCCTCTAATCCTATCAACCATCTATTCCTCCTCCCCTCCTTGTGGTTTTTGCCTTTATAAACCCTGTTGCTTTACACTTTGGGGTTGAGAGTTCTTTAGCACATGAGCTCAATCTCAGCCATGGGCAATAATGGACCATCAAATTTTATCAATGTGTGGTGCTCCTCTGTTTCCACTTGCTTGGGTACAACAGTCTGAAGTTTATGTATTCTCAAATTAATATGTTGAAACCTACATGCCCACATGATGTTTTTTGGAAGTGAAGTTTTGGGGAAGTGATTAGGTTATGGCGTTGAACCCTCACAAATGTTATTTGTGTGCTAGTAAAGGAAGACTGAGGGAGACCACTCACCCTTCTCACCACATGAAAGCACAGATTATACCATCTATGAAGAATCTGACCTTTATTGGGTATTGAATCTGTCAGTGCCTTAATCTTGAACCTTCCAGCCTCTAGAACCATGAAGAATAAATACTTATTATTTATAAGCCTCCCAGTTTATGACATTTTATAATAGCAGCCTGAACAGACTGTGACACCTAATCATGGAGGAGATATCACATGACCCTTACTATACATTAAGAGCTAGGAGCAAATTCCTGGTTCTGGCACACCCTTGGGGGAAATGATTACACAAGCATGTGAATTACAGCATATTGAGACATGGCTCAGAAAACCACAGGCCAAATATATCCAAATATTCCCTTCTTGTATCTTAAAAATTTTAGCTAAAGGTGTCAATGGGAAGCTTCTCATGCCTGAAACTTGAAATCCTGCTCAACTCTTTCCCAGTTTCCCTCACTACCCATACCCAGCTCATCCCTGAGTCAAGTACATGCTTTGACCAGAGTTTCCTTGAATCTCTCTAATATAGCCACCATCATTGTACACGACTGAACATCTTTCACTTGTTTTACAGCAAAAAGCTTCCAAGATGCTCCTATCTGGCTGTCTGCTGGCAATCCACCACTTCCTTGATGCTTTGCTTGACTTATTTCTTCTCCAGAGAACACTCTTTTCCTATTACATTTCTTTCCCTACTAAACTTTGATTCATTCATTAAGATCCAGTTTAAATGGCACCTTACCTGTGAAAATAGGTTTTATCAATATGAAACAACAAAGGATCTATCTCTAAAATGTTGAAGATAGGAGATATACAGTTAAGAGAGCATAAGAAAATTTTATCACAAGGAGAAAATCTTTCAGACTTGGGCAAAGACTTCTGCTCATTATTCCTCTAAATTCAGCTATAAAAGTCCATATGCAATTTTAAAGTAAAATGTTGTTTCTAGTTAATAAACATTGCCTAGAGGTGCTACATTTTTCATTATGTTTGTTTTTCTAGTTTTTGCTGTTTCCTTTGCTCCTGCTCAGTTTAATGCCATGGCTAACAAAACACACCACCATTTAAAAGTTACTTAGCAGTAGAAAATCAAAATATCCAGTTTCACAATAATTATTTAATTGTCTAAAAACACTGGGAAAACTCTTCCCTGAAGCATTATGAGCTAGTAGGAAAAAAAAAGGAACCAGAAGTAGTAATAATGCCAACTTCAGCACTTTGGAAAATTCTTTTTCCATTATGGGTAAGGATCTTTATCAGTAGAATAAAGAAATGGGACTAGTTCAGTGTATGTAACTTCTGCTCTTCTATACCGCAAGCTGGAAGAGCTTTAGGAATTCTGAAATAAGGACTTGATCACACTGGAGTCTCAGTAAATATTTGCTCTTATTATTCTTACCTTCATCACCACTTACCTCTACCAATGAAGCCTGCCTCTTCTAACTCGAACGTTCCTGCTTATGCTGCCACCACCAACTAGAATTACAGACGGCCTGAGTTCATATTCCCTCCTTGCCCCACTGCATCTCTCTTGTTTTCTTTAGTCTAAGGTCTTCTGATCTACACAAATAAATATTTCTCTGTAAGAAATAAAATTTAAGGGATGGATTCAGGGTTTGTTTTAATTTGCATACACTTTCTGACCACTACAAAACTTCTCCCTTCGAACAACTTAAAAATTTAAAATAGGTTTTATAAATTCAAACTGCCCTTGATTCTTATTTAATACTTTATCTTCTTTGTGATTTTCTTCATCATAGATCAATTTCCTGAAAATTTAATGTGAAAAAAGTAAAATCATCTTGCAGTAATTTCTTTAGTTGAGAGCCCAAGCCTCCAATTTTGACAAACCATGATTATTCTTGCATTGCATACAGAATTAGCATATATATCAGTGTACATTAAGCTGGCTTCAGGCCTGGATCAGTAATAGATTGTCTTAGTGTGCTTATGCTGCTACAACAAAATATCATAAACTTGGTAATTTATACAGAATAAAAATTTATTTTCTCAGTTCTGAAGCCTAAGAGTCCAAGATCAAGGCTGGGCAAATTCAGTGTCTGATGAAGGTCCCTTGCTTACAGAAGGCAACATCTAGGTGTCCTCACATGGTGGAAAGGAGGCAGAACCTAATTCTCTCTAAGTTTGTTCAAAAAATGTTTTGTTATTTATTTGAAAGTGAGGGAGGCATAGAGGGAGGCGTGGATGGAGAGAGAGAGGGAGAGAGAGAGAGAGAGAGACAGAGAGAGAGAGAGAGAGAGAGAGAGAGAGAGAAAGGAGAAACTTGTATCTGCTGGTTCATTTCTCAAATGCCCATAACAACTGGGGCTGGGTCAGGCTGCAGCTAGGAGCTAGGAGCCGGGAAATCCACCTGGGTCTATCTACCACCTGAAACCCAAGAGCTTGAACTATCATCTGTGGCTCCCAGGGTGCCCATTGACAGGAAGCTGTTTGGAATCAGAGATGTGACTCAAATTCGGGCACTGCAATTCAGGATGCGGGCTTCCCAGATTGTGGCGTAACCTACTGTGCCACAATGACCACCCTCCTCTAACTTTTTCATAAGACTTTAATTGATTCATGAGGACAGGACTTCATGAATTAACCCCCACACAAAGTCCCATTTGTTAATACCACAACAATGGGGATTAAGTTTCAACACCCACGTACCATTGCATTGATAACTTTCCACTTTTAGAGTTAGGAAGATATTTTTGTCATTAGCTGTGTTATGGTTTCACAGTAATATTTTAGGGGGTTTGTTTTGCTGTAGTGGCCTACAATTTATTGATAATGGTTGTAGAGAGATTCATGGTCATGGTGCAGAAAAGGAAAACATGAAGACATTATCAAAGTAATCCTGTTGCAGATATGCTTTATTCTAACAGGTATAACATTTTTTTGTGGAGTCAATAAAACTTCTTATTTCGTATTAATGTTGTCTTTTAAAAATCATGACAGTAGGATTGTTAATCTATATTGTAAGCTTCTGGTAAATAACTGAATATGGCCACTATCAGGAAACTGAGTAGCTCCTGTATCTCTAATAACTTCTTGATACATGATACATGGAAGGGGGATTTTATTCTGCATGCAACAAATAAGACATAATATATCCAATACAGATGTTGTACTTCTTTCAATCAAGAAACACATTTAGTTTGCTTTCTACATACCTTTCATAGGCCTGAAACATCATAGGTTTGGATATTTAATTTCTTTCTGCAATAATTGAAAGTCTACTTCTCATCCACACTCTGATTCCTTGATGATGAGTATAAATTTTATAAGAAGAATCAATATAAGTTCATCAAGAAGAATCAATAGCCTGTGGTGTTATTTTCATACTAATTTGGCACTTTCAGGATTACTTTGCATTTGTTAAATATATTTATTGAATAGTTAGTCAGTGAAAGACACTAGAATTAAAGACAAATGCTATATAATTGTAATACTTGGATCCAATGATATCCTGCAGTGTGGGGAGGAAAACTCTAAGTGAGAAATGATTAGGTATCTTGTTAGAGTGTGTTCCACTAGTTGTTTCAATGCCTTAGAGAGAAACGCTGACCACTGAGTTGTTAGGAGGAATTTGGTAAGTCCTATTTATTTCAGCCTTTCCATTTTTCTTTATTAAGGGACCTTCACTGACAGTCATATGTGGGGTTTCAGAGCCTAGAAAAAGTCATAGGCAAACAAAGAAAGTAAGTTCATGTGTGTAGAACATACAAGGATATTTAGCACAGCATTGCATAGGAAATAACTTTTGAAAACTAAGCGTTAAGGAGATTTGAGTGCATATCTGAACTAATATTGTAGACTAGATCAAGGCAAACATTTCTGGGTAGAAGTTGAAAGTTGACTGTTCAAAAATATGCTGTGGAGTTTCTCAAGGCCTGCTTAACTCTTGCTGCAGTGATCAGTGCTGAAGATTACATGCAGCCTAAGGATTGCCAGACACTGCTGTATCTGTATTACTCAATCGAGTTAAATAGATTGCTAGGTAGAAGATTGCAGTAAAACTGTTAGGGATTTAGACTCATATTTAGCTAGTTTTCTGTTCTTTGAGATTCCTTTTTTTAACAAAAGATCTATTTATTTATTTATTTGAAAGGCAAAGTGTGAGAGAGAGAAAGAGAGAGAGATCCATCCATCAATTAGTTCACTCCCCAATTGATCAGTCACAATGGCTAGGGCTACACCATGCAGAAAGTCAGGAACTCCTTCTTGGTCTCCCGCTTGGGTGGCAGGAGCCCAAAGACTTGGGTCATCTTCTGCTGCTTTCCTAGGCACATTAATAGGGAACTGGATCAGAAGTGGAGCAGCTGGGACTCGAACTGGCATCCACAAGGCATGATGGCATCACAGGTAGAGCTGTGACCACAACACCAGCCTCAAGATTTCTTGTCATTTTATGAAGGAGAGAGAGAAGGGGAGGGAGAGGGTATGTGTGTGTGTGTGTGTGTGTCTGAGAGAGAGAGAGAGAAAGAGAGAGAGAGAACCGATTTGTTAGTACACTCATCCAAACGCCTGAAATAGCCAGGGCTGAGCTAGGATGAAGTGGGTTCCAGGAGCTCAGTCCAGGTATCCCATGTGGGTGGCAGGGACATAACTACTTAAACCATCACTGCTGCCTTCCATGGCGTGATTAGCAGGAAGCTAATAATAAATCAGATAATTAGAGATAAATTTATATACTATTGTGGAAATGCCTCTGTTCAACTGTTCTAGCTCTGTTTGAAGGCATTTTCCTTTAATAAATGGATATCCAGTTGTAGTATCTAGAGTTGTTTGTACACACAGTGCCAGTCCTAGTTAACATTTAGTCAGTCAATTAAATCCAATGTAAAGGCTTGGTTGTGCCTGAATTACTGATGGAGCAGCCTTTTTATTTATTCTGTGTTCCATCCACCAAAACACTGACGCTCAGTGAGAGTGTGGCAGCTGTCAAGTCCTTGTTCTCACTACTTGTTCCTTTAAGGAAAACCTGCCATAAGATGGATAAGCAGATTTTCTTGGATTTCACTTTTGTTCTGTCCTCTTGTTAACTCTCTTTTGCATTTGTGAAACTTATTCTTATTTTGAAGATCCTTGAACACATAAAGGAAACTTCTCATTAGCTCTTTATGCTTTTTTTTAATTTTATTATTTTTTTAATTTTTTTTTTGACAGGCAGAGTGGACAGTGAGAGAGAGAGACAGAGAGAAAGGTCTTCCTTTGCCATTGGTTCACCCTCCAATGGCTGCTGCGGCTGGCGTGCTGCGACCGGCGCACCACGCTGATCCGAAGCCAGGAGCCAGGTGCCATCCTCCACTGCCTTCCCTGGCCACAGCAGAGAGCTGGCCTGGAAGAGGGGCAACTGGGACAGAATCCGGCGCCCCGACCGGGACTAGAACTTAGTGTGCCGGCGCCGCAAGGCGGAGGATTAGCCTAGTGAGCCGTGGCGCCGGCTCTTTATGCTTTTAAAACAGAAATAACAAATAACAAAACGCTTAAGGAAAGACAGTGTTAGTCTTCAGTTTTTTCACAAATACTGTCGTAACATGTGCTCTCTTACTTTATATATCAGATCCAAAACAGCATAAAATGAAAAGTTGGAAATAAAATATTATCCTTTTTTTTTCTAATAAGAATAAAATGTTTCTGCATTTTGACAGTTATTCTATTTGCTCCTTTGCCAAGATCAGGCATTTTCACCACAGGCTATTTTAAAATTTGTTTATTAGAGCAAGTGCACACTCATCATAACCTGGAATAGGGGCTGGCTTCCTATGGAGTAGGCTTGCAGTAAGTATTGTTGGATTGACAGGACCTTGTAAAACACTGATAAGAAATCATTAGATACTGAACATGCTTGCTGACCTTTTTATCACACTCACTTTCAAGTCAGGCAGTCTACTTTCTGTACTCAGTCTGGGTAATCTATTATGCTTAAGGGTTTTATTTGCAAATGCATTATCAGAAAAGATGCTGTCAAAAAGATAACTGTACATTTACACAGAGATTGGTAAACTCTATTACAGAGTAGTATATAAAAAGCAGTCATGTCTCATCTTCTTCCATAATGTATGGAACTGAAAATTTCTAGGACCCATAAAACTATAATAAACATACCCCAGGGAAAAGATAATACATTTAAAAATTCACACATATGTTCTCATCAGAAAATTTTGCATTTTACTCAGTGTGTTGAAACAACCATTCCAAGTTTTCTTGCAAAAGTTATTTTTGTATACTGTACCTAGAAGGCTTAAGTATTAAATGTATTTATAAGTACAGTATGTATTTCAAGGCCACTCAGAATCAGAAATTTCAATTTACAGGAATATTTTTAATACAGGCTGAAATAAAGACAGAAATTATAAATAAATCATATTAAAACTTGGTTTCACTCAATATTATAAAAACTAATTGTGATAAAGTCTTTCTAATAGCAAATAAAGAAATCACTGTAAAAGAATTTTGCTTAGAACAAAATATAGGCTTTCAGGGTGAACAGTATTAACTAGTTAAACCCTATTCATAGTCCTTTAATAATTCATAGCTTACTTCCATCTTAGTAAAAATCTGAGGGATCATGAGCCATCATTTTTAGGACTGGGGCAGGTGTTGTGAAGTAGCAGGTTAAGCCTTCACCTGCAACAACAGCATTCCATATTGGCCCTGGGTTTAAGAACCAGCCGTTTCACTTATGATTTAGCTCCCTGCTAATGTGCCTGGGAAAGCAGTAGAAGATGGCCCAAATGCTTGGGCCCCTGCACCCACATGGGGACCTGGAAGAAGTTCCTTGCTGCTGGCTTCCTTCTGGTCCAGCTTTAGCTGTTGTGGACATTTGGGGAATGAACCAGTGGATGGAAGATTCTCTCTCTCTCTCTCTCTCTCTCTCCCCATTCCCTCTTCTGTCTGTAACTCTGCTTTTCAAATAAATAAAAAATAAACCTTTAAATAATATTTTAGGACAATGTTTGAATGTAATAGTCATTTAAGAAATTTGTTTTAGATTGGAAAGAGGAAACATTTGGCAAAGCCTCATTTTTTTTTTTTTTTTTTTTTGTGGGAGGTAAAATAGCAAGGTTTATTAGGGAAGGGACATCTGTAAGGACCCATGGGTACCTCTCCAGACAGAGCCTGAGAGACTGGGGGTGGGGGGAGAAGGAGCGAGGTTACATGTTGAGTGGAGAGATTACACCTGACCAGGCCAGGAAGGCAGCTCAGCAGAGAGACAGAGGGCTGAGTGCACAGTCTGGTTGAGGCTGGGGGTTTTTAAGGAGATAGGTCTTGCTTCCCCACCTCTACTCCTTTTGGAACAAAGGGCTTTTTGGATGTAAATAGAAAAACTTTTCTCTTGAAGGTCTGAAACAAAGGACTTTATGGATGCAAATGTTATCAGACAGGAGGAAGGGAGCAGGGTATTTGAGATGCAGATACTAGGCTGCATCTGGGAGATTGTGGAAGATTGTCAGGCAGAAGGGGTGGGGACCTCCACCTGGCAGGTTATCAGGTAGAAGGGGGCAGGGCAGGATGCAAACTCTGGGCTGCCCCTGAAACATTATCGGGATGACTTTGAGATGCAGATGCATATGCTGGACATAGACATCTTCTCTTTAGGCCTGTTACACACACATAAGCTCATAACTGACTTCCTACCTAACATTCCCCCCTCAAGAGGTAATACCCCAAATTCTTTGGGATTATAGATGGAGTTCCATTTTCTGTAACTTCTTCAAAGCTGGCATGTGGGTGTCGAGGGGGATTTGGGTATTTCCTCTTGCTATCTGTCTTATGATGTGCAACAGTGGCCTTGGAAAGACTGTCCTGCTTGGTCCAGAGGGCTGCTCAGGTCATCCAATGGAATGGGCTGGAAGCCTTGTCTGATGACCATTTGGAGTTTGACAGCTTTTAGTCTGTTAGAGACAAAACAAACAAGGGCATTAAAAACACATGGTTCAAAGAGAAGCAGTAAGACTACAGAAGTAATTGGGCCAAGGAGAGGAAATAGCCAAGATTTCCATGACCAGATGTCAGGCCAGCAATCCCGGCCCTGCTTGAAAAGCCTCAATTTCAAAAGGACTTAAATACATTAGTAAGCATTACCCAGAAAATTTCCATAAATAATAAATATGTGTTTATGGACTAAGTCTTACTTGTCTAAATTTAAGGAGGAATAATATTTTATAATAAATGCTAATGAATATTAACCTACTTGCCTAAATATTTGAATGAGTTTTTCCAATGTACCCAGAAGGTCAGAATATGTTTATTTATATTTTTATCTTTTAAACTACTTCATTTAAAATAATTCCTTGACTCATAACTTCCAAATATCACAAAATGATGAAGTAAGCAGCTCAGAAGTATAGGTTTTGTTCATGAGTGACCACATGGAATAGTAGAATGAACATCAGACCAGGGCTAAGTAGATCTAGGTCTAGTCCAAGTTCTGTTGCTTATTCATTATGTTATATAGAACATTTCATGTCACCCATTTGGATCTTAATTTCCTTTTTACAAAGGGAAGGATTGAGAAAAGTAATCCCTGTAATCCTTTCTTGCTTTAAAATGAATTAAATTTATTATTATTTTTCTCTCCAACATTTTGAATGATTTAGACATGAAAAGCATTAAGTGGATTTATTTTATAAATTAAAAATTATTCTTTTGGTTATTTGTGAAGAGACAATAAAAGATGGAATTAAATTTTACTGAGGTCAAAAAAGTAGCTGCTCAGGTGAACACAGCATTCTTACTTTCTGGTGGGGGACTGGGTACGTAACAGGCTTGCGTCAACCCAATCTACCTGGCAAGTTTGTTGTCTCCTGGAGTCCTCTCTCTACTCAGCTTATCAGATTCACCATCTTGTTCTCTTATGTGGCATTGGACTTACAATGTCTTGCTCTTTCATCTTAGTTGCTCCTTGATTTCTAAGTGCTTTTCTTAAATCTATAGAATATTAACTCTACATTGTAATTATGATTTGAGTGGCAGAGGGTACATAAAACATAGAGATCCTTGGGGACTGAGAGTGAGTAACTCTGATGCATTGTTATTGATAGGTCATTCAGCTTAAAGGGAAGTTTTACTCCAGATTTTTGCATGTGTTAGCAACATTTTTGGGATTATTGAAATGACGTTTATGTTTGACTGACTTAGAGTCTGACCTTACGGGCTGTTTGGCAAAGAACATAGTTTGTTTAATTGTAATTTTTCTGTTATGATTTCCCATGTCAAAGCAAGTAAGTTTACATTTAGTGGTAGCTGCTGAGCTTAGAAAAAACAAAACGTTTGAGTCCTTACATGTGACTGTGAACATCAGCCTGCCAAAAATTCCATAAGCTGTACCATACAGACTCTGCCTTGTGCAGGAAAAACTTCCAGGCAGAAAAAGAATTCTTTAAAATATCACGGTTTCCACCTTGGTTCTTCTTTGCCTTAAGGGAAAGAAGCGGATGTAAAGACATCTGGAAAGCTTTCATAAAGTGAGATTTTACTTATCTACCTCTGGGTAGATAGTTTTAATTTCCAAACTCTTTTAACTGTAAAGGGAATACATTCATTCATAATTCTATGGAGTATTGTAGGAGAGAGAGAGGGCAAGACCTATTACAAATGACATCCCAATGTGTCCGAATCATCCACATGTTGATATTAAAGATTTCTTAAACTGGAGAGTGCAAGGGTACCTAAGAGACTTATCTATATAGTAGTGGATATTAAACCTAAGCCCCTTTGTCCATTTTGTAGTGTGAATTGGAGATCCTTTTTCTTCTTTTCCATCTGGATCTATTTGGTGTGATAGATCTTTGACATGACTATAATACATGGGAAGAATATATATATATGTTAAATACAACAAGAAAAATAAAAAATAGCAATGGGACTTGCAATTAAGACATGTAGGATAAGAGTTCCTCTTTTTAACTTTTCTCTCTTTTTATTATCTGAAGATTTTACTTATGTGCTGATTTGGAAACTTGTACTTGCTTTTTTTGTGAATCTTCTTGACTGATGGTGTTGTTTTAGAGTTTCTCTAACTGAAATACAGAATAATTTGTGGAAATGTGGGTGCTGAGAGCTATTGGATAGACCACATATTTTCTTTTTTTATTAAAAACTTTTATTTAATAAATATAAATTTCCAAAGTACAGCTTATGAATTACATTGGCTTCTGCCCTCCCATAACTTCCCTCCCACCCACAACCCTCCCCTTTCCTGCTCCCTCTCCCCTTCCATTCACTTCGATTCATTTTCAATTCTCTTTATATACAGAAGATCAGTTTAGTATATATTAAGTAAAGATTTCAACAGTTTGCCCCCACATAGCAACACAAAGTGAAAAAATACTGTTGGAGTACTAGTTATAGCATTAAATAAGAGTGTACAGCACATTAAAGACAGAGATCCTACATGATATTTTTAAAAAATTAATTAATTTTCTATGCCATTTCCAATTTAACACCAGGTTTGTTTTATTTTTTTTTTTCATTTCCAATTATCTTTATGTACAGAAGATCGATTCTGCATATACTTAGTAAAGATTTCATCAGTTTGCACCCACACAGAAACACAAAGTGTAAAAATACTGTTTCAGTACTAGTTAGACAACACATTAGACAACACATTAAGGACAGATCCCACATGAGGAGTAAGTACACGGTGACTCCTGTTGCTGACTTAACAATTTGACACTCTTGTTTATGGTGTCAGTCATCTCCCTAGGCTCTAGTCATGAGTTGCCAAGGCTATGGAAGCCTTTAGAGTTCGCAGACTTTGATCTTATTCCAATAGGGTCGTAGTCAAAGTGGAAGTTCTCTCCTCCCTTCGGAGAAAGGTACCTCCATCTTTGATGGCCCCATTCTTTCCACTGGGATCTCACTCAAAGAGATCTTTCATTTAGGTCTTCTTTTTCTTTTTTTTTTTTATTTTCCATGGTGTCTTGGCTTTCCATGCCTACAATACTCTCATGGGCTCTTGAGCCAGATCCAAATGGCTTAAGGGCTGATTCTGAGGCCAGAGTGCTATTTAGGACATCTGCCATTCTATGAGTCTGCTGTGTATCCTGCTTCCCATGTTGGATCGTTCTCTCCCTTTTTGATTCTATCAGTTAGTATTAGCAGACACTAGTCTTGTTTGTGTGATCCCTTTGACTCTTAGACCTATCAGAGTCATTAATTATGAGCTGAGATTGATCACTTGGATTAGTGAGATGGCATTGGTACATGCCACCTTGATGGGATTGTATTGGAATCCCCTGGCACATTTCTAACTCCACCATTTGGGGCAAGTCCAATTGAGCATTAGACCACATATTTTCAAAACACTGGTGTAAGAGGTAAAGAGAAGAAAGCGTGAAAAAACAATTTTATTTTTGAATGGACATGATGGTCATTAAACACTTTCAATAATACGGAAGAAGCTTTAGATATTAAGTTCCATACCTTGCAGTTGGCTTCTAATGTTGAGGGCTTAGTTGCTAACATTTCTTTAGGAAAACACAGAAAATGTATATATGGTAATTTAGCAACAAATTTTGAAATGCTCTTGAAAATTGAATTTATTTAGGAAAACACACAGAGCAAACAAACAACAACAATGAAAAAACTGAAGGTGAACTTTTATGTAGCACAAGTGACCTGGACATTATCATTTATTACAAACACTTTTCTGGATATATGTGTCTGAAAGCAATCCCTGACATTCAAATCCCATACCAACTTTAGTCATTCTAGCAGAAATACTTCTATTGGTTCTCTAATTACATGCCAAAACAAAAGAAAACCATCCCTGGAATTCATAACTGCTAAACCTTACAGCTTGAGCTTCTGAAGTGATCTGAGTTGTTTTTGTAGAATGCCAGGATCTCTAGTGCCATGAATAAGCATTTGTTGGTATGGCTCCCTGTTGTTGAC
The DNA here is from genome assembly GCF_033115175.1 of Lepus europaeus. Taxonomy (NCBI): domain Eukaryota; kingdom Metazoa; phylum Chordata; class Mammalia; order Lagomorpha; family Leporidae; genus Lepus; species Lepus europaeus. Next base: position 48,118,101 of record NC_084828.1, on the reverse strand, counting down.
TGCATCTCTTATTTTCATTTGAAAAACATTGTCTCTCCCTTATTATTAGTTTAAAAAAATTTTTGTGCATTGTGGTCATGAAAGAAAAAGAGAAAATTCAAGCATGCATTTCTCTGCCCTTGGCTTAGAAGAAGATGTATCATTTAGGAGTTTCTTGATGAGTTGATTTCAAGAAATCCTGTTTCAGGAGCCTTTTTGGGGTGAACTTTCTATTTCAGGAATGGCTTGCATACATTATCTCCTTTCTTTTGATTTTAATTTTTAGTAGTATACACTTGATAGACTTGACAAGTTATGTTAGCTTTTTAAACTATACAGCCTGCCATGCATTGTAGTATATGTTCCTCATGGAGGGACAGTTTCCAAATGGCTTATATATTGTGATTTATCATAATGGTATCTCTGCCCCCCCCCCCCATGTGGGACTAGAAATAGCCACTTCAAAAAATTGGGTGGGAATATGCGACAGCTATGTCTTCAGCCCTCCTGCCATGGGTGACTACCTCTTCTGCCTCCTCACAAGTGATGCATGGAGGAATAGCAGAAAAGTGAAAGATAGAAATTTTTCTCTCTGAGAAGCAAAAGGGTAAAATATAACTACTCTTTAAATTTTTCCTTGGGATGCCAAAGGGAAAGTAGAAGACAGACATCTTGAAGGAAGTGAAAGTACAAATAAGACCTCTTATTTGACTACTGTTGGAGATTTTTGTCTTCATTATATTAAGAATGACCTTAGTTAACCTCTATCCTACACTGATGGAGAATAGAACATTACTCACTTCTAGTTTCATATGTGTAAGCCCATTTACTTGTTTTTTCTTCATCTTATACATAGGCTTGACTTTTATATGTAAATTTCATTGCACTATAGAAAGGTACAGATGGTATATAAAATAAATTACTCTTTATTTTAATAGGCATTGTCAGTTTTATTTTAAATGATTATTTAGCCAATGTGTTGATGATGTATGTTCAGTGTTTTATTACTTAGAAACTAAAAGATTACTTGTAGCAAAAATTTCATATTTATAGATGATTATTTTCTGTCATGCCAAATTCATTGAAATAAATTTTGAGATGGAAAAGCATTTTTGCTTGCAACGAAAAATGAAGACTTCCAAAATAATGTCTTACAGATATGCAGACTTGATAACAGTAGTAGAGGACACATAGAGTAACATGCTTAGTCATTTAAAGGAGACAGTCTCATTGACTTTATATAGATCTGTTCTGTTAAATTGCTTTCTCCTTTATTATAGATTTTAGATGGTGCTGTTAAGGTGTGTTCTCACTTATAATTTTATATATTATATTTATTTAATTATTAGAGAGAACAATACATTTCATTTAAATGTGTATCTTTACAAAATCATTTAACATTACATTTTGAAGAATGGTCTTTTAAAGACAGTACTTTATGACTGTTCTAGTTGTAGCAATCGGTTTATGTCGCTAGGGGTCAGACCACATGAACAGATGTCTACACATTTCACATAGGTGTCTAGTTTTAGGACAGTGTTATCATTTCATTCCATACATTGTTTTCTCATCTGGGGATAGAAAGATCTCCTTGGACACTTACATGGCCATATACAACACCTTGCTTCTTGAATTTTCTAGGTAAACTTTTTTTTTTTTAATTTATTTTTTTTTGACAGGCAGAGTGGACAGTGAGAGAGAGAGAGACAAAGAGAAAGGTCTTCCTTTTACCGTTGGTTCACCCTCCAATGGCCGCCGCGGCCTGTGCACTGCGTTGCTCCGAAGCCAGGAGCCAGGTGCTTCTCCTGGTCTCCCATGCGGGTGCAGGGCCCAAGCACTTGGGCCATCCTCCACTGCACTCCCTGGCCACAGCAGAGAGCTGGACTGGAAGAGGAGCAACCGGGACAGAATCCGGTGCCTTGACTGGGACTAGAACCAGGTGTACCGGAGCCGCAAGGCGGAGGATTAGCCTAGTGAGCCGCGGTGCCGGCCTAGGTACACTTTTGACAGTGCATTTCTCTAAGGATTTCAGTCTAAAGCTTAGCTTTTCCCTTAGCTGCCTGTTCCTTTCTTTCTGATGTCATTTCAGAACCCTCATCTCATTTAATATGCAGGCACAAATGAATGGCTGACAACAATGGAGTCATAGGTCAGGGTATTCCCAGTGCCTTTATGAATAGACTGGAGATGAAAACTGCTCATGGAATAACTGGGGAATATCTGACATGTGAGAGTTATATATGGCAATGACATCATAATTCTGATGCCTTATCTCATTGTTAGTTTCTATTATTTCCTTTTATGTTTCGTCTGTCTCCTGGAAGACAATGACGTCTGTCTTCATTTCACCATGAATTCTCTCTGGATAGGTGCTGAATCTTACTCATCTTTTATTTTTCCAGTACTTAGCATGATGTTTGGCATGTACCTGGCCCTGATTGTTTTTTGACCTTGACTGAACTGGATTCGGTAAAATTTAATATGCTAGAATGATCTACTATTATATAGTTACCTTTAGTAGAAGAAAAAGTTATATATCAATGAAAAATTCATGTACCAATGGCCAAAAATATAATGACCCATTCTTCTTTGTAAGGTAGAGAATGTACTTGATTTATACATAGTTAAAATAATTTGAAACTCTTATCAAGCTAATAATGCTTCCATGTAAAGAAAAATATCTTCTATTTTCAGGTGAAACTCAGAAAAATATTCCCTTTGTTTTTCCCCAGGAGAAGCATTCTTGTTAGTTGAGAAACAAGTCGTAGTTTTATGAAGAAACATATTTTTAGTTGTTCTGCTTCATGTTAATTTTAGCACTACTTTGGTCATGTTAGAATATTATTTTAAAATCATAGATCTAGCTTTAGGAATTGGAGAGGAAACTTTTGTTCATTTAGCTCACATTATTTTGTTTCACACAAATACTTTTCACTTTTAAGTAGAATGAACACCAAAGTTTGTTAAAAGGGTTTCATTTACTACATTAAATTACATATTGCATAATAAATTTTTAAATATAAGATATACTACACTCAATTATACTATGATTAAAGGTGGGTTCAATTTTGACCACTGGGAGGCACTGTGTAGCTATTACAGCTCCGAGGTTCCCACCCTATATCACCAGCTTGCTGGGCTACTGGGGAGATAATACACTCATCCCTTTCTCCCATCCACTGGCATTTATCCATTTGCCACCTGGCAGTTATTAAGTGACCACAGAGAGCTGAGTGCTGTGTTAAATTAGGAAGCACAGTGAGAACAAGCTGCCAATGTAGCTTGCTATGCCCCTCCCTTGCCTGCAAAGCTCTTTAAACATCCTTTATGATTGATCAGTTTCACCATTCTGACACATTGGTATGAAAACTTGTCTATTCAGCTAGAGATCCTTAAGAGACAGGTCCACATTTTTATTTAATTGTCACGTTGGCTGAGATACAGTATATTCTGAATACATGTTTGTCAAGTGACTAGATGTTATGACAGTTGTTTCCTTTTGTCCTTTTAATTTTGTTGCTGTTTCTCTTGACTGCATTATTACCTAGTTGTTGCCACCTGCCCTGCCTGTTTTTCTGCTCATTATCTTCTAATGCTCTTGCAATAATCAGTTGAAAGTGAGCAATTCTATTTCATGTCAGTTATTCTTCCTCTTTCATTCTGCTGAAACAGTTAGAGGTATTATGTGCACCACGCAAATATGAGTGACTTCACTTATTAATGGCAGCATTACCAGTTTCGTTTTTTTAAGTGGATACTAAAATTGGGTAAGGCATATGAATAAATGTGTGGTATTTGAAACATATTTGTTACTGGAAAAAGAAATAAGTTTTTAAGAGGAAAGTGTATGTATTTTAAAAATGTTTATTTGTATCATCTAATTAAAAGGCAGAGCAGCCGAGCAGGAGAGAGACAGTGAGAGAGGAAGAGAGTGAGAGAATGAGAGTGAGAGTGAAAGAGAAAGCGAGATCTTCCATCTGTTGGTTCACGCCCCCAAACCCCCAACAGGTAGGACTGGACCAGGCCAAAGACAAGAGCCCACAACTCCATCCAGGACTCTCATGCCAGTGGCAGGGCCACAAACACTGGAACTATCTGCTGTGTCCCAGGATACATTAATAGAAGCTGAATCAGAAGCAGAAGAGTGAGAACTCAAACCAACACTCCTATATGGCATGCTGGTATTCCAAGTAGAAGCTTAACCTGCTGTGCCCAATATCTGCCCTGGGAATCTACATTTTAGTTTCATATCTTTCACCAGCAAATAATTTTGATATAAAAATTATATTACTTTTCATTGCCTCCCTTTCTCCATTTGTAAAATCCATGTAACTTCAATTAAATAACACGTAGGGCCAAGGCTGTGTCCTAGGTGTTGAAGCTAGTATGAGGATGAATTTAACAAAGGCTAATTTCATAAGAGGCTGACTGTGCAGTTGTAGAAGCTGGAAATATATAACAAAAGTTGAACTTTAAGGTAGCATTTAAATGCCAAATAAATTGAAGACATCAGTGGAATTTAGATATCTGATTTCATTCAGATTAGATCTGTCATAATTGCCTTCAGAAAAAAATTGCCATTTTCCTTTGGATTTGAAATCTCTGGACACTCAGTGAATGTGTGGATATTCAAGTATGTCTTGGCAATAATGAGAAAATCTTCTTTTTTTTTTTTTTGACAGGCAGAGTGGATAGTGAGAGAGAGAGACAGAGAGAAAGGTCTTCCTTTTACTGTTGGTTCACCCTCCAATGGCCACTATGGCCGTCACACTGGGGCCGGCGCACCGAACTGATCCGAAGCCAGGAGCCAGGTGCTTCTCCTGGTCTCCCATGTGGATGCAGGGCCCGAGCACTTGGGGCGTCCTCCACTGCACTCCCGGGCCAGAGCAGAGAGCTAGACTGGAAGAGGAGCAACGGGGACAGAATCCGGTGCCCAGACCGGGACTAGAACCCAGTGTGCTTGTGCCGCAGGCGGAGGATTAGCCTATTGAGCCATGGCGCCGGCGGAGAAAATCTTATTTTTGAAGAGGAGAACGCATGCAGGCAAAGTAGGCAAAACTATTAAGAAAGGAATGAGTCCATTTCATGATGAACCTTGAATGTATTTGCATCTCAATGGTCACTTCTCATTTTCTATCCCATTCTTGCTGGAACAGCTGAATATTTTCTGAAGGTATTACATGGAATTATCATGTCCACTGGTTTTTTTCTGGCACTTGCTATTACCAATGAAACAAGTCTAAATATTACCAGAAAGTCTCAAGTTTATTGGAGAAGAATTGTCAAATCCTGCAAAGAGACTGCTTTTTCAGACAGCTACTGCTGGAACTCTGAGGCCAGAGGTGCCTGGTTGTCTGAGCTCCTGATTTGTTACAAAGAGAGCAGAGAGCTCCAAGTCTTATCCTCCATTTTCAGCATTCCCTTTGGGTTCTACTTAAAAAAAATTCTTTAGGAAAACTTTCTGGCAGAGTAGGAGCCACAGATGCTGAGTTTGTGTGATAAAAAAGAAGGAGGTTTTTGAGGATAAGTTGATGGCAGAGGAAAGCTGCCTGTTGAATTAATTAAATTAAATTTCCATCTTTCAATATTTAAATCAGGTAAGTAGAAATGTGTGCTCAAGGTAAAAAATATAACCTATTTTCTATTCACTGTTTTCTTACCTACCTTACTCCACAGTATGCTTAAGAACTGCCGATTCAAGAGAAAATCCTTTACCTCAGATTTGAAAATCAACCTTTATTATTTTATAATTATATAAAGATTTTTGTTTTTCATAATGTTAATAGATATTTACTTCCATTAAGGGAAATATATCTCGACTTTCATGAATGTTGTAGAATAAGAAAGCTGGAACCTCATAGGTGATTACAAGCAGAAAATTCAAGGAATTAAATGATTTAAGGTCATGATTTTTTGTTTGTTCAAAAGTAGTCTCCATAATTAATTTCCCTTTTATGACAGTAATACTGAAGGAACTTATTCCACAGAAAATGTGTGTTTGATTTTACACTATGAATTGTATTTTATGGAATTACCTCATAAACCCTGAACTCTGTTGATCCTTAAAGCACTATTTTAAGGTTTCAAAAGGAGTTCATCACATTTTGAACTAACATCTGGAAGAGGTGCATACAGTTTACAAAAACATCTTACCTCTTTTTCTAAGGACTGGTAAGAAACTGTTAATTCTATTTGAACTCCAGGCTGCAGTATTATTGGGGAAAAATTAACATATTTATATCACTTAAATCCATAGATATTTATATAGGTTTCATCTGGGAAATTTTTATAAATAAATAAATTCAGTATAGTAAATGGGTCCCTAAATAATTTTACATAAATTGATTTTTAAAAATTATTTATCATGTGATTATACCAACAATAGATTCCTTTTTTTGAAAAGGCATGGTTTATGTGTGCTTTTTTGGACAATCATACTTTTAAATATTGCAAATAGCATTTATATAGACAAGATATAAATGATAGAAGCCTTGAGTTTTCATATATAATATTCTCTTAAAATTGGTTAAATATGCAACTTCTTTCGATTTGGGATGAACAAAAGAGCACCTATAATCTTTCTCAAAATGAAAATAGGAATGTACTTATTGGTGGGCTTGATCTATGGAACTAAGTGAATAAAGAGGTCTACAGAATATTAAAATAACCAAATTAAAATCAAACATCGCTAGCCATCAGGGAAATGCAAATAAAAGGTACAGTGAGATTTCACCTCACCTCGGTTAAAATGGCTATCATCCAAAAATCAAAAAATTACAAATGCTGACAAGGATATGGAGAAAAAGATACCCTAATACACTGCTGGCCAGAAGTAAACTAGTACAACCACTATGGAAGGCAGTATGGAGATTCCTCAGAAACCTGAAAATCGATCTACTATATGACCTAGCCATCCCACTTTTGGGAATTTATCCAAAGGATATGAAATCGGCATATGAAAGAGTTGTCTGATTTTCCCATGTCTACAGCAGCTCAATTCATATTAGCTAAGATATGGAATCAACCTAGATGTCCATTAACTGATGAATGGATAAAGGAAATGTGATATCTGTATCTAAATACAAATGTGATATCTATATACTTATAAATAAATGTGATAAATATATCTAATCTATATACGTATATGTATATATGATAGAATACTACTCAGCCATAAAAGGAAAGAAATCTTGTCTTTCGAAATAAAATAAATGCAACTGGAGACCATTATGCTTAGTGAAAAAAGACAATCCCAAAAATACATATAGCATATGTTTTCTCTGTTATGTGGTAGCTAATCTATATAGTACAAAAATATAATGTGTATGAGTGAAATTGACCTCTTGAGATTTGATTATTGGTTGTAGTACTTGTCTATGCTCCTAAGGATCAGTGGTTTTCCTACTCTCTACCTGTTGAATTCTTTATTTTGTGGAGGATTAAATTTGTAATTATATAGTAAATTGAAAGCATGTTATCTCAAAAATTAAAAGAAAAAGAAGAAAGGAAAGAGGGAGGGAATGGGAAGTTTTATTATCTTCTTCAGACTTTATGTATGAAATGTATAAAATCTGCTCTCTTTATGTAAATAAATAATTTTTAAAAATTGAACACATTACTATGATACCAAAAGCAGACAGGGTCACAACAACAAAACAACAATAAAGAGAGCAATAGGCCAACATCCTCAATGAACATAGATGTAAAAATCCCCCACAAAATAATGTCAAACAGAATCTAACAGCACATTAAAGAGATTATTCAGTATTGTAATGTAGGATTTACTCCGGGGGTGCAAGGATGATTGAACAAATGCAAATCAATAAACAAATTACATCACATCAATAAAATGAAAGACAAAATCCTATGATTATCTTAATAGATGCAGAAAAGGCAACTTCCCTTCATGATAAAAACTTTGAACGAGTTGGGTAAAGAAGGAATGTACCTCAAAATAATAAATATATTCAGGTATAACAAGCTCAGCACTAACATTATACTGAATGGGGAAAAGTTGAAATTTTATCTCTAAAATGTGGAGCAAGTTAGAGAAAGAAATAACAGGCATCCAAATTACAAAGGAGGAAGTCAAATTGTCACTGTTTGCAAATGACAAGAAATTGCATACAGAAAACCCCCAAAACTTCATCAAAACACTATAAGAATAATAAACAAATTCAGTAAAATTGCAGAAAAGAAAATAGTATACATAAACTAGTAGTGTTGCTATACAGTAGCAAATCATCACAAAAAGAAATAGAGAGCAACCCTATTTTTAATAACTAAACAAACGAGCAAATAGAATCCTAGGAATAAATTTAACCAAATAAATGGTTACAAAGAAGAAGATCTCTACAAGGAAAACTACAAAACAATGATAAAAAGAATCAGAGAAACACTCAAAAAATGGAAAGACATCTTATGTTCATGAATTGGAAGGATAAATATTGTTAAAATGTCCATACTACACAAAGCCATCTATGGATTGATGCTATTTCTATTGAAATTCCAATGACATTCTTCACAAAACTAAAAACAAAATCCTTAAATTCGTATGAAAACACACACAAAAAACCCCACAAATATTCAGGGAAATCTTGAACAAGAAGAACAAAGCAAGTGATTTTATACTTCAAATGATTTAAACTTCAAAGTTTACTCATAGTGCACTAAACAAAACAGCATGGTATTGGCATCAGAAAGAAAAAAACATAGAGGCTGAATACAGAATAGGTACCCTAGAAGAGATCCGAAGCATCCACAAATAATCTTAGACTCAGGTGCTGGGAACATACATTGGTGAAATTAATGGTGATGGGAAACTGGACATCCACAAGCAGAAGAATATAAATAAAACTCTATCTTTCATCACATAAAAATCAACTCAACAATGATATAAGATTTATATGCAAGACCTGAGACTATAAAACTAATAGAAAAAAGTATGTCTTGCAACATTGGAATAAGGCAAGGAATTTTCAAATAAGACTGCACAAGCACAAGAAACAAAAACAATATTAGATAAATGAGATTCATGAAGTAGAAAAGCAAAGGAAACACTAGTGTGAAAAGACAATGTGCAGAATGGGAGAAAAATCTTTGAAAACTATAATCTGACAAGAGGTTAATGTCCAGGATATATAAGGAAATGAAATAATTTGATAGCAAATTTTTTTTTTTTGATTAAAAAGTGGTGACTATGAGAAGGCTTAAAGAAGTTTAGGAAAGACGCTCATCAGGTAAATGTAAGTCAAAACCTGGGTGGGAATATCATTCAACTCAGTTAGAATGACTGATTAAAAAAAATAAAAACAACAATAAAAACCATTCCTGATAAAGATATGGAGAAAAGGGTATGCATGCAGACTGTTAGTGGGAATGCAAATTGGCATAACCATTGTGGAAAAAAGTGTGAAGGCTCCTAAAAATTTAAAAATATAACTACCATATAATTCTGTAATTCATTGACAAGATATATATATATATATTATTTATACACACACATGCATATATGTATATAAAATCAAAAATAAAATCAATCTGCCAAAGAGACATCTTCATGATCATGTTTATTGGTGCATTATTCACAATATCAAAAAGTGGAAACAACCTAAGTGTCCATTGACTGGTGAATGGATAAAGAAAATGTGCTACATACATGCAGGGAAATGTCATTTAGCCATTACAAGAGTGAAAGCCTGTTATTTGTGACAACATGGAACTGGACGTCTCCATGCTAAGTGAAATAAGCCAGGCGCAGAGAGAGAAGCATCATATAATCATACTCATATGTGGAACCTGAAACCATTGATCTCACAGAACTTGAGTGTAGAATGACAGTTAGCAGAAGCTGGGGGAGATTGAGAGGAGGGGAAGATGGGAAAAGGTTGATCAACAGGTACTAAGTCATGGTTGGATAAGAGAAAAAAGCTCGGGACTGTGAAATATTTTAAAAAAATATATGCTACATTGCTATTATTAAGTAAAAACAAGTTTAAAAGTGGATTTCACTTATTTTGTTTTTCTGATTTACATTTACCTAGAAAATTTTGAAATTACATATATAACTTATGTTAATGAATTGTTTAAAGTATTGTTCTGTAACTCCCATTTGCCTATAACCACCTCAACAAGCATCATTGCATTGTCACTCTTATTTCATTTATATCCTATGCATTATAGACCTCTCTACAGTCATACAGATAATTGTTCCCAGGTTTGGCATGAACACCTTCTTCTGGCTATTGTTCTTTTCACTGCCGTAATTTTAACTTGAAGTCTCTCTCTGTGTGTGTGTGCATGCGTCTGTGTGTGCCAGTTTTATTATCTTCTAATTACTTAATACTACATTTCTGAATTTTACTGATTTTGACAGGTTAATATTGCATTTATTAGTTTCTGTTATAGACTATTATTTTAATTTAATTGATAAAGATTCTTGGGTCAAATTTCCCATTATTTTAGTAAGAACATTTGTAAATCATGGTTCATCTTTGCAAAATCCTTATCACCTAAGGATAGCAAAGGAGTTAGTGCCTTCTTAGCTATATTTCTTATTTATAGTTCTCATGCATTTCATTGTTCTCTTAAAATAGATGTCAAAAGCCTAATTGCCAAGTAATCAAAAATATGTACATTGAATATTTTCAATGTAAAAGCTTTCTTTCTCTCTCTCTCTCCCTCGCAAACCCCCCCCCCCCCAATACTGTATCATTCACAGAGTTGCTTTTTTCGGGATTTTTGGGGTGAGAAGAGAGAAGACCATGTACAAGTACATTTGTAGAGATTCTGGACCTAAAATATCATAGAAATACTAGAGCAGGAATATCTAGAGATTAGCAGGAGCTACTGAGGAAAACATTTTGTACCAGGACCTTCTTCTCAGTGTTGCTTTCTTCAATCACATAGGGGAACATTTTGTTAAAAGTACTTGTTACTGCAATATGTTATTTCAAAGAATATTTACCGTTGCACTTCTGCATCTATTTTATGTACCTCCATTATAGCTGTTTCAAGGCAAACTTAGTTGCATATTTTGGTGAAATAAATATGTAAGTCATTAACAGAATCTAATACGTTTTTAATTGAACTGTACATTGAACCGAGTTCCCACATTTCTGTCTTGGAAACTGAAAGGCCTTTCTCAAAGAACCATTTTGCTGTTATCCCTAACAAATGTCTCCTTTTCTGGGTGATTTAAGTGGACGTGATGATGTGTATGTGTTGGTCATTTTCTGCATGCTGAGATCCATGGAGGTGTTTGGCCCTTGGCAGGTCACCTGTAGGGGAATATGTGACCTGGCTCCCTAGTCTTCTGCCCCTTAGGGAACAAATGGAAATACCAGGGAGAGATGGGAAGTAGGGCATATACTTGGGAGTCTATTCCCTTGTCCTCTCCCTATAGGGCTGCTGAGCACAGCTGCTCACATTCTCCCTGTTAAAGAGCCAGGGGCATCCCCTTATCCCTTGTGAGTTTGCTACCTCTGCTCATACATTTCTAAATCCTTCTATCAAACTCCTGCTGAACGATCCTAATTTGAATGTGTCACTTCTTGTGGGATCCTGAAAGTGGGATTTCCAAACCTGATACTTCATGTTAGAAATCTGGTTTGACCCTGGATACTTCAGCATTCTTCCTTTAGAAGCACAGTTTGTACTAGGGAAAAAAAATGGCATGTTGTTGGACATTCTAGGAGGTCAAACAGGAACAAACTACAAAACAAGGATTTTCTCACATTCCTTTCTACCTACCTAATAAAATGTATGCCTCACTGGAATGAAACACAGAAATAACGTTCCAGAATATTCTTGGAAACTAAACAATTTTTCAAGGTACACTTGCAGTTAAATAAAGGAATGAGGTGGCAGCTGTGGCCTGAAGTCCACAGACGCATATGGCCTCACGTTGCTAGCCATGCAGTAAGTCCTGGTGCACTTAAGAGCTTCAGGATTTGAATAAGTATTTTCTTCAAAGCAGTGGGTTGATTGGCACTGTGATTTTTGTCAAGTGTGTATTATATCAAAGGATAAGCGTTTGCCAAAGCCTTTCTTCAGCCACCAAAGGGGAAGTTTTGTTTGAAGAAAGTCAAGCTGGTTCCATTGAGCAGCTCCCTCTGGGAAGATGAAAGGAATGACTGGATTTCCTGTTACTCTTTTGTTGTTGTTTGTGTCCCTCAAGTATTTTAATCAACATGAAAGGACTGGTTGCCCTGTGAGAGCAGGGCAATTTGAGAAAGCCATTTAGAAGCCACCAAATAGATTTGCAACTAATAAAGTTGTATTTGTCTGTGGTGTCAAAGACCAGTTTTATGGGAGATGATTAATAAAGGTCAGAATGCTGGGCGTGATGAGATTATTTTCAAAATGGATCTCACTACTAAAGATTCTTGATGTGCATTATGGACATTTAAAGAAACAAGGCAGATTGTCAAGGCTAACTTTGATCCAGTAACTGTGGTACTGAGACATGATTAGGATAAAAACTGTATAAATTCTGTGTATTATATACATGATATAATGAGTCAAGAATAACTTTAAACGGGGAATTAAAATTTTATTCATATTTTGTAGTAAATAGAGTTCAATTTGTTGCTCTCTATATAGTAGGACATCCATATATATTTGTTCATGGAATGAATGTTGGGATAGCTCATACATAATGCATTTTCTCATTTTTTATACCATTAAAAATTCTGGCTGGTACATAATGATGCTTGTGTACTGAAACAAAGACAAAAGGAGGAAACATATACCATCACGACTGTGTTTATTTTAATAATTTTAAGTAAGGGCAATCACAACATGGGATATTCTTGTATAAATGAGGTAAATTTCAATTTCTTTATTGTCAGTGCTTGCACCAGAAGGTTGAAAATCTGCATCTCTTCCTGAGGCAAAAGTTGGAGAATATGAGCCTTACTCTGTGTATTTGTTTGGTTTGAGTCTCATTTTTTAGCATGTTAATAGCTAAAATTTATTTTGTCCTACAATTTGTCTTCTTACTATTCTTAAAAATTATACAAGAAGGTTCATTTGTCAAATCCCTCAGAATACCAGATCAACACTGTTCTGAACAAGGCACCTTTCTCGTTTCATCTGGTGACATATTTTCATTGTTCTCATTGTTCACCCTCCTTCTTCATAAAACTCAACCATATGTATATCCTACCGCTTTTACATTCTTATAAAATAGGTTCTGCTGTTCACGATACATGTATTTTTCAACTATGAAATAGTGTTAGTATAGATCCTGTTCTTTTTCTTAACATTTGACCTACAAAAGTATTCTTATGACTTTTCCTGTGACCATGAGTGGTATGATAACGTTGTTTTAGCTTCGTACACTACGGCATGACTGTCGTGAGTGCCTACTGTCCCGCAGCTCAACAGTAGAAGTGCGACGTACGACTTGTCAGTCACAGGGAAGAAAGGAACACCAGAACACAAGACTGTCTTCCCAATGAGAGATTTTATTGCTTACACACCAGGGGTGTTTTATCACACTATTCATCAGCATGTTCACTGAGGTCAATACACTTAGTAGTATCGATATACTTATCAAGCTATACTAATTAATACTTATCAATAAACTTAACACTACTACTTAATGTGACTTAAGTACTTAACTTAGCTACTTAGCTTAATGTAGCTACTTAGCTTAACTACTTGGCCCAATCACTTAACATAATTACTTAACACATTTATCAATATCACTAATATCACTATCAATAATGTCAATAATATCACTTATCATAACTTATAGCTAACAACAGACTTACTGAATTACTTAGATTAACATAACTACTTATCATCTACTTAACTTACTATAATACTTAACTATCAGAGTAACACTATTTCCTTAATGAATAGAGGACTACTGGAATCAACACCATTAATGTCAATATCAACAATACTACTTGAACTTATTCATTAATCCATAAATCACAGTATACAGTGTTAAAGTAATTTTGAGGGCTATCTAATTATAATAGCATATGTACATCAAGGTCTCCAGCATTATTTACAGATACCTTGCATAAAGTCAAAACATAGTTACATTATATTACACATGACTAACATTATTTGTAAAAGCTGCATTTTCAAGGCTCGTATCACAGTCACGAAAAAGAGTGTCAGTGTTCAAGCTCCAGAGCTCCATGTCTCGGCAGAGATGGATCTCAGATCAGTCACAGGCAGGAAGTCCTGGGAAGGCTGTCACTCTGGGCAGTAGGCTCAAAGTTACCAGGCAGACGGCCAGGTGAGAAGTTGGAGAGGTCCCCTGCTGAGAGGCCTGGTTCAGCTTTGTGGTCAGGTCTGGCAGCAGGCTGATAAGGGGTCCAGGCAAGGCGGTGAGGCAGCATCTTGGCTGGAGTTTTGATCTGTAGTCGCCTTCTGTTGCTTAGCAAGGGGGATAGCGAGCTGGTGCTTCAGCTCCAAGCTTGAGGAGGTCCAGAGGTTCGCTCGCACTGGGCCACACACACACACACTCACACACAGACAGTGGGGGTTACAGCTCAGGGACAACTCTGCAGGTCGGCTTGTGCTGCTACCAGCTCCATGCAGAGTAGCAGGCTGCCTCTTCAGCTCCGGATGTGTGGAGATCCAGAGGTTCACACACCCCAGGCCCTTTGTCCATTGTCAGCTTGTGCTGCTATCTGCTCCATGCAGAGTAGCGGGCTGCCTCTTCAGCTCCAGATGTGTGGAGATCCAGAGGTTCACACACATCGGGCCATGATCCCCGAGAGGATGGAGAGTGGTGTAAGGGCTCCCTTTTTATCCTCATTTCTGGCAGTTCTCCAGCTTGCCATCCTCCAACTCCAATCAATGCTGTTTCCTCCTTGCTTATAGTTGAACAGTCCAGTCAATACTGTTCCTGCTTTACTCATGTTTGAACTGTCCAGTCAGCATGGGTAGGAGGGTATTGTCCACAGCACACTGTTATCTGACTGACCAGAGATGTCTACTTGGTATGATTAGGGGTGTTTCCCTAACAGCTGTTAGGCATTGCCTCAGCTCCTGACTTATAACTCCACTTTACTTTTATTTTGTGGCTAGTGGTAACTTCTTAACTGAATTTTCTTCTTAACTGTTTTACTGTGTTTCCACAGTTCATCTCCTTTTCAGGTAAGCGGTGATCTGTGACTCTTTTTTAGATTCCTGTGGGGTTCTCCACAGTGACTTTACCATGTGTTACTTATCCAGTTCCTCAGTGGTGTCACTAGAATATCTACAGCTTTTTGTCCCACATACAAAGCTACCTACCTAATCCCTAAAGATCTATGTGAGGATTAAGTTGGCATATACATGTAGACAGAGTTGCTGGATTATAGGCTAAACATGTCTTCAAGTAAGTATTTTCATCTTGCTCTTTGAATGGCTGCACCACCTGTCTCTGTACCTGTGGTTCTGAGGACTCCCGTATTCCAACAAGCCTGCCAACCCTTGGCATTATCTAGATTTCTAACTTTGGTAAACATTGGAAAAAATAGCTCATTGTTTTACTATATGTCTTTATAATTACTGATGTATTTGAGCTCTTCTTCATTTGCTAGTTGACCTTTAAGATTACCCCCTCTGTAAATTGATAGAACATATAATTTGGCTTGTTTTCTACTGTGATTGATGTTTTTTACTTTTTAATTTTCTCAGTGTTATCTGTGTAATAGAATCTTGATGATTTTTATCTGATTTTCTTCACCAAGGTCTTCTCTTAAATAAAATTCTTAAGCCCAAGTTAATACATTTTGTCCTTTATGTGTGTATGTGGTCTTAGGGTTTGTTTAAGATGTCATTCCCCACCTGTACATCTCCAAGTTTCCCTTCCATATTACCTACTATTGGCTTTCAGTTTTATATTACACATCTGAATCAACATCCTTGGAGTCTACATTTGCATATGTTATGAATGAAGCTCCATTTGTTAATCTTCCTAGTTCATTTATTAAATACTCTACTATTTTTGCAAGAATTGTGCTTCTTTTCTTATCATATGCTTCTGTTTTTAAAAGATTTATTTATTTATTTATTTGAAAGGCAGATTTACAGGGCAAGGGGAGAGACATTGAAAGAAAGAGATCTTCTATCCATTGACTTACCCCACAAATGGCCACAATGGTCAGAGCTGGGCTGGTCCAAAGCCAGAAACCAGGAACTTCCTCCAGGTCTCTTATGTAGGTAAGCAGGAGCCAAAGCACTTGGGCCATTCCCAGCTGCCCTCCCAGGCACATTAGCAGGGAGCTGGATCAGAAATGGAGCAGCTGGGATTTGAACTGGCCCTCACAAGGGATGCTGGAATCTCAGGTGGCAGCTTTAAATGGTACGTCACAACGCCAGCTCCTATCATATACTTCCAATCATGAGTCTGTAGCTGAGTTCTTCATTTTGTTCCATTGGACTATTGTCTATTTTTATGCCAATAACACACTGATCCTGCATTTTCTTAATTTTATTTTTGACCAGGGTTGTATAGTCTGATAGGCCAAATAATTCTTTTTTCTTCTCTTCTTTATATAGACTTTATTATTTGTAGGTTTTTGTTTTTCTATACCAAGTTTAACATAAATTTATCAGATCCTACTGGATTAGGTTGGCACAGAATTTATAGACCAAACTAGAATAGCCTTTTTAAGTCGTCTTACCCAAGGACATGGTATATCCTTTGATTTAATTAGCTCATCTGTGCTTTATAGTAGAGTTTTAAAATTTTCAAATTAGAAACTTGAGTACTTGTTTTTAAGATAATTCATAGAAATTTATAGTCCATAATGTTTAGTATCTCATTTTTATTTTTTCTATTTGTTATTAGTCATATATAAAATGCTATTGATTCTGTGATTTGATTTGATATCAGGAAATCTTGGATAAATTCTATATTCATTCTAAGTTTGGTCAATAGATTTCACTGATTATCCTACAGAATGACTGACTCACGACAGTATTGATATTTGCTAGAATTTACTTCTGGCTGGTTACAGATGTACTTTCTCATTCTTTTATTTGGTCTGGCTTTCTAGATTAAATATGTTTCCAAGGTATTATGATAATGCTTAGTTTATAGAAATTTTACAACAGTCACCTTTGGTTTTCCTCTTCTATTTTTGATACTTTGTTCAAGATTGTTTTCAAGATGACTTTAATATGCAAAAGTATTTGAAGTATTTTATGCCTTAGGAGGTTGTTTGTCTCTAATCCTTAGGTGTTAATGTGGCTGTATATGAAATTCTTATTTTAAGATTATTTTCTTTCAAAATTAAAACTACTACAGAGAAGTCTAAGTTCCACTGGTTGCTCCTCTTCTGTGGATGATTATCTGCCTCTCTCTGGGGTAACTTTTGGGATTCTTTTCTTGTCTTTGGTATCCTTTCATACCACAACAATTCATCTAAAGGTGAAAATTTTTTTTATTATCTAATTTATTTGTCATCTGAGGCCTAACACTCTGTGTCCTTTTATCAGATTTTATTTCTAGCCAATATACCTTCATTATTTCTTCTTTCCTTTATCTCCTCTATTTTAGAGATTCCCGTCATATAGTTGTTGGCACTAGAACTCTCCTTATCTCTTCATTTAAATTTAATTTTGGTTTTCTTTTTAACTTCTAGAAGATTGACTAAATCTGACTTCCTGCTAATTGGTCTGTTCTTAAATTATGTTCATCATGCTGTTTATTCAATCTCTTTTCTTTTCAACTATTACTTTTTAATACCTAGTGCTTAATTTGTTCTTGAAATTCTTGTTTTATTTGATATTGCTAGCATCTTCCTTCATATATTTAAGTATATTTATTATTTATATTTTACTTTTTATTCCTTCATTCTGTTTTAATTCATATATGTTCAATTCATTGTCATTCTTTGTTAATGGTTTTATTTTTCTTTTATATTATAAGTCCCTGTATTAGAAAATACAAACATTATTCTGTGTCTGTCTTGGTAAATTTTAGGAGAAGTAAGGGGGTGAAGTAGACTGTGAAGAGTTGCAGGTACTCAGAACCACTGTTGTTCCCCCTTTCTTATCTTGTAGTGAGAACAGCTGATGATTGTTTGTCATTGTCTACTCCTGTGCTCAGGGACTAACTTCTTGTCTCTTGGAAAGAAATCATGAAGGCAGCATTCTTAGTTTTCTTAGTTTTTAATCCAGTAACCTTGGGATGGTGGTGGTGAAGAAGGCATTAAAGAATGGATGCCAGGCTAGTAAGTCATTATAGTAATGTTTCAACTTACTTCTCACACCAAAAGGATTTTTGCAGCAACCTGAGGTTATTTCATGGTTATTGGTGGCCTATGTAGTTATCAGCATATGAGTTTGTGGTGAAATAGCAAGGAATGATTTGTCCAAGTCAACACAGGAGAAAGGTATGGTATTTATGACTACAATGAGTATTTCAAAACATTCTATAGTCTCTCTTGTTTTCAAATTCTTGCTGTTCTGTCTTTTGTTGCAGGCTTTTATTTTATTTTTTTTTCACTCCTGTAATGCATTGTTTTTTGTAATTGCTGTAGTTTTTCAGAAGACATCCAGCAGGAACTTTCTGGAAAATTTTCTACTGATTGTCCATTCTCTTTCTACCCCTTCCTCCCTAAGTACTCCTCCCTGTCTCTTCCATCCTCCCCCCTCCCTGTCTGTTCCTCACTCCCATTTTTCCTTCTCCTTCCTTTCCTTTCATTTTCAGAAACTTATAAAAGGAAACAGAGATTACAGGAAATAAGGACTTGAGTTAGTAGAGCAAATGTTTCCTTCATTCTTTTTTTTCTTTTCTTTTTTTTTTTTTTTTGACAGGCAGAGTTAGACAGTGAGAGAGAGAGAGACAGAGAGAAAGGTCTTCCTTCTGTTAGTTCACCCCCCAAATGGCCAATATGGCCGGCACACTGTGCCGATCCAAAGCCAGGAGCCAGGTGCATCCTCTTGGTCTCCCTTGCAGGTGCAGGGCCCAAGCTCCTGGGCCATCCTCCACTGCCTTCCCGGGCCACAGCAGAGAGCTGGACTGGAAGAGGAGTGACTGGGACAGAATCTGGTGCCCCGTCCTGGACTAGAACCTGGGGTGCCGGTGCCGCAGGTGGAGGATTAGCCTAGTGAGCCACGGTGCTGGCCTCCTTTATTCTTACCCTCTCTCAGACCCTTCTGTACAATTATTTAATATGTTTACAATCTTGGATCAGGGTTTGAAATGTCTCCAAGAAAATACTCAGTTCTCTTCAACCAAAGGTGTTTTCCCAAGAAGAGTTGCCACCAATGTTGGCGATGTTCAGAAAATTGACTTATTCATTGGCCTTTTCTTAAAAATATTTGTGAGCTTCTCTACCTTATAGTTATTCTGTTGTCATTTCCTTTACCATTTCCTGACTTTAATTACTTCCATATTCAATGAATCTCCTGTTATCCCAGAGTTTTCAGACCTTGGAGTTTTCAGTTGCAATTGTTTAAAATACAGTTATTCTAAGAGACACCCAAGAATTGCTCAAATATTCTTGGGAGAAGTTCAGCTTTGTCTGTTTTCCTCATAAAATCTAGCACTGTTAAGAACTTGTTGGACTTTAGTGTATATTGTAGTGACAATTTCTGTCCTTTTTAGGAAAGTGTAGTTAACAATAGTTATCTCTGGAAGGAAGTACAGATGAACTTTTCCTCAGTTCTTTTGACTTTCTATACTTTGAAATTTTTCCCTAGTGAAAAAGTTAATGATAAAATGTATAAGAAAAGGTGTTTAAAATGAGAAAGGATTCCAAAGTAATAAAGCATTAAGGGAAATGAATAAAGCTTTAGGACCTATTAGTAAACTCTGTCATTATTAAATATTTTCCTAAGTTCAGTGAGATGATCATCCAGATATCTGGAAAGACAATCTCTCTTTCTCTCTCCCTCTGAATTAAAATGTTTATGTTGGTTTAAAAATTTTAAATTGTGCATAAATAATATACATTTTCATAAACTTTTTGATTACTATTAATCTGCATGGATTTTAGTATTTTTTCTTTTTTCAAAAGACTTGTTTATCTGAAAGACAGAGCAAGAGAGAGGGAGACACAGAGAGCGAGACTGACAGTAAGAGGGAGAGAGAGGGAGAGAGAGAGAGGGGGCAAGAAAAAGAGAGAGAGAAATACCTTCCATCACTAATTAACTCACCAAATGGCTGTTAGCAGCCAGGTCTCGGTTGGGCCAAAGTGCAGATCCAGGAAATCCATTTTGGACCCCCACATGAGTGTCAAGGCCCCAAGTCCTCAGGCCATTCTCTGCTGCCTTCCCAGGTGCATTAGCAGGAAGCTGAATCTGTAGTGTAGGGCATCCAGTCCTCAAACTGGCCTTCTGACACAGTCTGCTGCCTTGCAACGGGCAGCCTAACTGCTGTGCCACAATGCTGGCCTTCCAAATCTCTCTTCAAGTCATTCCATAAACAAAGTCTATATAATCTCTTTCTAATGTTTCCCACTTTATAGAATTTATGTTAAATATAAGGTAAAAACAGAATGTTATATCTGATTCTTAATGAAGATATCAGATTAACACTAAGGCAGAGGTTTTTACTCTCTACAATTGAATCAACATATGGAATTGTTTGTTCAACACCAGCTGGTGAAGCATGTTGCCTGCACATCAGTTTTTTTTCCTTTGAATTAATAATTAAAACTAAGAAAAGAAAATATCTTCCATCAACCCTCCATAGAGCAGGAGAGACAGGTTTTCCTTCATGATGAAGATTATGTATTAAATTTATTCCTTTTGGCTGAAAATTTTAAAAATGTATTTATTTATTTATTTGAATGGCAGAAACAGAGAGAGTTCCCATTCATTGATTCACTCCTCAGATATTTGCAATGACTGAGACTGGAGTGGGCCAAATCCGGGAGCTTGGAATTCATTCCAGGTATCCTGTGTGATTATCAAGAACAGAACTACGTGCTGCCTCCAGGGTCTGCACTAGTAAGAAGATGGAATCAGAAGCTAGAGGCAAAATTCAACCCATTTGCTCTTATATGGAATGTGGGTGCCCTAACTGGTATCTTAACCACTGTGCAAAAATGCCCAATCCTAATACAATTTTTTCTACTGGGTTTTTCAGTTGAACACAGTTGAGACTCTCTATGAAGCTGAAATGGTTCTATAATGAGGAAAAAAATGGCAACTATTTAAAGCCTATGCCTATTTTTCTATAGACATACACATTTTCATTTGTACATATATTGCTAATGTTTTACTCTGAAACCTTGTATTTCTTCACACATTTGGTTAACCATATGGCTTTGATGACAATCCAATCTCAAAGCATGGCTTCTTAAAGAGAATGAGAAGTATAATTAAACTGAAATTTTTGAATAAGTCTATAATGCATTTTGATTTCTCATGAGGTTCTAATCCAGTTTATAAAGTGTTTCCAGATGAGCAATCTAGCTCCAGATCAATTTTGATGTATGCACAGAAATCCTAATGTTAACTTACAAAAAATGTATTTTTAATAGTCTTTGTTTTGGGGGGCTCCATTTGAAATATCATCTTGAAATTATTAAGATCATGAGAAGTTGTACAGAAAATTTCAATTTTTTGATCTTGTATTTGTGCTCAAATGATTGACCATAATCTGGTATATTTAGGCCTTGTATATTAATCATAGAGATTTAAAGTATTAAATTTTCCCTAATTTTCTATTATATCTTTATACATGTTTTTCACTGTTATGGGCAGAACTAAAGTAGGACACTAATACCACAATTTTTTTTGACAGGCAGAGTTAGACAGTGAGAGAGAGAGAGAGAGACAGAAAGGTCTTCCTTTTCCGTTGGTTCAACCTGCTAAGTGGCCGCTACGGCCGGCGTGCTGCCACAAATTTTTAATTTTAGGAGAAATACCATTATTTCTCTGATTCTGAATGTTTCTTTAATTCATTTGTTCATCTATTTAACAGTGTGTCAGATATTATACCTGGGAGTAAGAACATAAGGTGAGTGAAAAAAATGTTTTGAAAGTGCTTGCAGGAGCTGGTGCTGTGGTGTAGCGGGTAAAGCTGCCACCTGCAGTGCCAGCATCCCATATAGGTGCCAGTTAGAATTCTGGCTGCTCCATTTCCCATCCAGCTCTCTGCTATGGCCTGGGAAAGCAGTAGAAGATGGCTCACATTCTTGGGCACCTGAAACCATATGGGAGACCTAGAAGAAACTCCTGGCTCCTGGCTTCAGATTGGCATAGCTCTGGCCGTTGCAGCCAATTGAGGAGTGAACCAGTGGATGGAAGACCTCTGTCTCTCTCTCTGCTTCTTCTTCTCTCTTCGTGCAACTCTGACTTTCAAATAAATAAATAAATCTTAAAAAAAAGTGCTTGCAGTCTGGTGCAATAGTCAGAAACATAGGTACATCTATAGGGCAACAACTCTCTAGGTGGAAGTTTCAGCATTACAAAAGATGTGAGGTTGTGGCAGCCCTACCCGCCACACCACAGTGCTGGCCCCATCAATCACTTAATAATTGTTTATGGTGAAAGCATACCAAATCTCAGTTTCTAGGTTTTCTAGAATAGAGAACTATAATATATATATATATATATATATATATATATATATATACATACATACACATGTATACCACAATGCTGGCCTTCCAAAATATATATGTTTTATATATATATATATATATATATATATATATATATATATATAAAGTCACTTTGCTGTGCAATGGAATAGAGTCACTTTGCTGTGCAATGGAACTCCAGAACTGCTTATTCCTATCCAGCATAGCCCAGAATCTGTTGATTAACCTTTCTTTCTCCCACCTCTTTCCTCTCCAGCTTCTCATATCCACCATTATATTTTCAATTTCTGTGAGAGCATCTATTATTTTAACACTACATATGAGTAAGATCATGCAATATTTGTCTTTCTGTGCTTGGATTATTCAACCTAACATAATTATCTCCAGTTCAAATATGTTGTTGCAACTGACAAGATTTTATCACTTTTTATGGCTAGGTAGTAATTCACTGTGTATGTGTACCACATTTCTTTGTCTTTTTACTGGTGAATGGACTTTAGGTTGTTTCTAATTTTGGGGTATTGTGCATAGTGCTGCAGTAACCTTGGAAGCATAGATGTCTGACAGATGGATTCCAAGAAATGTAATTGCTGAATCATATGGTAGTTTATTTTCAACTTTTTGCGGATTGCTGTTTTCTTTTTTTTTTTTTTTACAGAAAATACAAATTTATTTATTTTTTTAAAGATTTTTTTATTAAACTTTTATTTAATGAATATTAATTTCCAAAGTATAGCTCATGGGTTACAATGGCTTCCCCCCTCCCATAGCTTCCCTTCCGCCCGCAACCCTCCCCCCTCCCGCTCCCTCTCCCCTTCCATTCATGTAAAGATTCATTTTCAATTCTCTTTGTATACAGAAGATCAGTTTAGTATATATTAGGTAAAGATTTCAACATTTTGCCCATATAGCAACATCAAGTGAAAAAACTACCATTGGATTACTAATTATAGCATTAAATAGCAATGTACAGCACATTAAAGACAGAGATCCTACATAATTTTTTTTTTCAAATTAATTAATTTTCTATGCCATTTCCATTTTAACACCAGGTTGTTTTTTTTTTTTTCATTTCCAATTCTCTTTATATACAGAAGATCACTTCAGTATATAATTAGAAAAGACCTCATCAGTCTGTGCCCACACAGAAACGCAAAGTATAAAAATACTGTTTCAGTACCAGTAATTAAGCCAGTCCCAAAGAGAAAAATATCATTTGTTTTCCCTGATCGGTGACAACTGAGCGCCAAAGGGGAAACCTGTTAAGTGAAATGGACACTATAAGCAACAATGAACTGATCAGCTCCTGTCCTGACTTTAGATGTACAATGTAATACTTTATCCTTTTTAGTATTTGTTGTTGTTGTTGTTGTTCTAGTACTATTGGTTGAACTCAGTAATTAACACACAATTATTCTCAGGTGTTTAAATTTTAACTGAAAAGTGATCCCTGTTAAATCTAAGAGTGGAAAAAGAGAGGGAGGAGATGAACAATTTGGAACATGCTCAATCGGACTGGCCGCAAATGGTGGAGTTAGAAATGTGCCAGCGGATTGCTGTTTTCAACAATTTGTGTGTTAATTTATATTCCCACCAATAGTGTGCAAGGATTCCATTTTCTCCACATCCTCACCAGCACCTGTTCTTTTTTTTTTTTTTTTGGCCATGCTTACCGAATGCAGTGATATCTCACTATTTTTTAAGATTTATTTCATTTATTTGAAATGCAGAGTTACAGAGAAAGAAAAAGAGAGAGAGAGAAAGAGAGAGAGAGAGAGAGAGAGAGAGAGAGAGAAAGCTATCAATCTCCCGTCTTCTGATTTACTCTCCAACTTATCACAATGGCTGGGGCTGAGCCAGGCCAAAGTCAGAAACCAGGAGCTTCATTGAGGTCTCCCATGTGGTTGACAGGGGCTCAAGCAATCGGTCTGTCTTCCAGCTCTTTTTCCAGGCCATTATGGAGCTGGATCAGAAGTGGAGCAGCAGGGACTCAAACTGGCACCCGTATGGGATGCTGGTGTCACAGACGAGAGAGTAGTGTCTATACCACAATGTTGGTCCCTATTGTGCTTTTGATTTTCTCCTCTCTGATGATTAGTGATGTTGAGCAACTTCTCACATACCTGTTAATCATTTGTATGTATTCTTTTGAGAATTATCTGTTTAGAACTACCATGCATTTTGAAGTCGGATTACTATTATTATTTACTGTTGAGTTGTTAGAGTTCCTTACATGTTCTGCAAATATTTTCTCCCATTTTGTGGGATGTATCTTCACTCTGTTGATTTCTTATCACATTACATTTGGTCTCTTTTCTATGTTTATAATTAATGTTAAGTTGCTATCATTTCATGATAGTTTGTTAAAGGCAAAAGAAATTTCTTTTTTGAAATTTTTAATATGAAGAGAACAGATTTCACATTTTTCATAGTTAGAATTCAAGAAGATAACCAAACTACTCTTTCTTCTTCCATCATTCAATCCCTTCTCCTTTCTTCCTTTCTTTTTTCCTTTAAATTTTGCAATAAAATAATTTCAATTTATAATCACAGACTTAATGCACCACTAACCATAATGTTCAACCAATAAAAGTAGAATGATTACTGTTCCACAGGAGTATAGACAAGGAGTGTAAACAATAACCAAGTATCAAGATGTGAATTTCATTTTTAAAATATTTATTTATTTATTTTTAAAGTCAGAATCACAGAGAGAGGGGGAGAGATGGGATTGGGAGGAAGGGAGTGAGTGAGAGAGAGACTGATTTTTCATGCCTTGGTTCACTCCTCAAATAGCTACAATGGCCAGGACTGGGCCAGGCCAAAGCCAGAAGCCAGGAGGTTCACATGGGTCTCCCACATGGGTGTAAGGGCCCAAGCACTTGGGCAATCTTCTGCTGCTTTACCAAGCACATTAATAGCGAGTTGGATAGGAAATGGAGCATCCAGTACTTGAACCATTGCTCATATGGTATGCCAATGCTGCAGGCAACAACTTCACCTGCTATGCCAGTGCCTGCCCCCATTTTCATTCATATGTAATTTTTTGTATTCTATATTAACTACCACATATCAGAGAAAATATATAATATTTGCCTTTTTGAGACTGGATTATTTTGCTAAATATAATTTTCTCCAGTTGCATCAATTTTGTAGCAAAAGATGAAATTTCATTTTTTATGGCAGTGTAGTATTTCATTGTGCACATATACCACATTTTCTTTATCCAGTCATCAGCTGATAGACATTTGGATTGATCCCATGTCTTAGCTGTTGTGAATCAAGCTGTAATAAACATGGGGGTACAAATAACTCTTTTATATGCTGATTTCATTTCTTGCATGATTACCACAAAGCATAATCCTATAACAGGCTTACTAAAAATAATAAGCAAGGAATCAATGTAATGCACTAAAAAAGTCACTTAATCACAAATGAAAATTGTAAGAGAGATAGAAAGAATAAAGAAACTATAATAAAAATACAAAGCAAGTATCAGAATTGCAGTAGTGAGATCTTGCCTATCAATAATTACCTTAAATGACATTGAAATAAGTCCTTCAATTAAAAGACATGAAGTGGCTGAATAGATTAAAATATATGCCCCATCTATAAGATGCTTAAAATAAACTCACTTAACCTACAACAATATACACAAAAGAACTGTTCCAGGCAAATGGAACCCCAAAGAAAGTTGGAGAAGTCATATTTTACAAAACAAAACAGATTTTTAAACAAAAGCAGTAAAAAGAGATCAGGAAAATCAATATGTAATGATATAGGTCTCAATTCAGCAAGAGGATATAATACTTACACATATATAATCACCCAATATTGAGCACTATGATACATAAAGCAAACATTAATTAACCTAAAAGGAGAGATAGACTCCAATACAATGATAGTAGGGGACTATCACACCCCACTTTCAGAAATGGGAAGATCATCTAGAGAAAAAGTAAGCAAAGAAACCATACAGTTAATTTTTTACACTATATCAGTGGGACCTGGTGAACATCTACAGAGTTTCCTATCCAACAAATGAAGAATACACATTCATTTCAATAGCACAATGGACATTTTTCAGAATAGATCATTTAGTAGCTCAAAAATTTAAATAATAGAAATCATATTGAGTATCTTTTCTGGCCACATTGTAATGAAACTAGAAATCAATCATAAGACAAACTTTAGAAACTACACAAATCTTTGCAAATTGAGAAACTTATTACTGAATCACCAATGGATCAGGGAATAAATCAATTAGAAAAATTTAAAAACTTAGAAACTTTTGAAAATAGAAAACCAACTTAGCAAAACCTATGGGCTATAGCAAAAGCAACACTAGAAGGGAATTTTAGAGGAATCAATGTCTGCATTGAAAAAAAAAACAGAAATATATCAGATTAACAACTTATCCCTGCACCTCAAGGAACTAGGAAAACATGCACAAATCAAAAACAAAGTTTATAGAAGTAAATAATATAACGCAGAGCTCAATTAAATGACGTAGAGACTAAGAAATACAAGACATCAATGAAATGAAAGAACCAGTTCTTTGAAAACTTGAAAAACATTGATAAATTCTTAACTTGCCAACCAAGAAAAAAACTATAAAGAATTCAAGTACATAGAATCAGAGATGAAAATGGGAAATACAAATGATTGAAATCATTGTGAGCAATTATAAGGCAACAAACTTGGTAACCTAAAAGAAATGGACAATTTCTTAGACACATTTATCTTGCCAAGATTGAATCATGAGGAAATAGAATACCTAAACAGATCAATAATGAGTGATGAGACTGAATCAGTAATAAAAAATCTCCCACGTAAGAAAATCCCAGAATTGGAAAAAGATAGTCTTTTAAACAAATGGTGGTCACAAAACTGGATTTATAAATGTGGAAGACTGAAATTAGATCCCAGTCTCTCACTCTATACAAAAATCAACTCAAGATGGACCAGAGGTTTAAATGGAATACCAGAAACTATTAAACTGCTAGAACATAGGGGAAATACTTGAAGACACTGGTGTAGGTGATGACTTCTTGGAAAGACCCCAAAAGCACAGTCAACAAAAGCAAAACTGGACAAATGGGATTATATGAAACTCAGAAGCTTCTGCATAACAAAGGAAACTATCAGCTGAGTGAAGACACATCTGACAGAATGGGAGAAAATATCTGAAAGCTTCTTTTCTGACAAATGATTAATATCCAGAATATATGAAAAAACTCAACAAAAATACTATTCAGTTAAGATATGGGCAAAGGATCTGAATCGTTAGTTCTTAAAAGGAGAAACACAAATGGCCAACAAATACATCAAAAAATGCTCAATATCATTTCTATCAGGGAAATACATATCAGACTCACAGTGAGATATCACCTCACCCTTATCAGAGTGACTATTATCAAAAGACAGAGAATAACAAATATTGGCATGGATTGCAGAAAGGGAAACTCTATACACTGTGAGTGGGAATGTAACTTAGTGCAACCATTGTGGAAAACAGTGTGGGCATTTATTTAAAACCTAAAAATGGAACTGCCATATGATCCAGAAATCCCACTCTTGGGTATATATATCCAGAAGACATGAACTCATTTTATCAAAGTGATGCATATTCCACCATAATTATAGTAGCACTGTTCACAATAGTTAAATAAAGAATCAACCAAGATATCTATTATTAAATGAATGGATAAAGAAAATGTGGTATATATAAACAAAGGAATGCTAGTCAGTTACAAAAACATGTAATGTAGTCATTTGCAACAAATTGGATGGAACTGGAGGACATTATGTTAAGTGAAATAAGTCAGACACAGGAACATAAATACCACATGTTCTACTTTATATGTGGGGAGCTAACATCATCATCATCATCATCATCATCATCATCATCTCAATCTAAATACAGAATGTGGATTATTAGAGGCTGGGAGGGGAAAAGGAATTTGTATTTAAAACACGAGTGAAAGTTGGGTGTGATTCATCAATTGTGACAAAGATACTAAAATGAGATGTTAATAGAAGATACAGGGTGAAGGGTAAATACGAACTCTTTGTATTGCTTCAGCAATTTTCCTTTATAATTAAAAAACTATTCTGAAAAAAATATATTAAAAAATAAAATAGAAAAGTAAGGGAAAAATAAGTCCAGGATGACATGACTTCACTGCTAAATTCTACCAAATATTTAAAAAATTAATGCCAATCATGGAATTATTTCAAAAGCTAGAAGAGGAAGTGATTCTTCCAAATTCATTCTGTGAGGCCAGCATTACCTTATACCAAAACCAGGAGGGGACACAAGAACAACAGTAACAACAAAAGAAAGCCACAGGCCAAGACCTTTAGTGAAGATAGATGTAAATAGGCTCAATAAAATACTAGCAAATTGAATCTCACAGCACATTAAAACAGTCATTCACCATAATCAAGTGGGATTCATCCCAAGGATGCAAAGATTGTTCAATACCCTGCAAATCAATAAGCATGACATACTGTATCAGCAGAATGAGTGGACAAAGTAATTTGATCATCTTAATAAATGCAGGAAAGGGATTTGTATTTAATAAAATTCAATACCCTTTCATGATAAAAATTCTTAGAAAATTAGGTAGGAGAAACATATTTCAACATAACAAAGGCCATATGTAACAAGCCAATGGCTAACATCATACTGAAAGGGGAAAGGCTGAAGATCTTTTCTCTAAGCCCAGAAACAACTTGAGGATGTCTGCTTTGATTATTTTATTCAACAAAATACTGGAAGTCCTAGCTAGAATAATTGGGCAAGAGAAAGAAATAGACCATCCCAATATAAAGGAGGAAGTCAAATTGTCACTACTTGAAGATGTCATGATCTTAAATATAGAAAAACCCCAAAGATTCCACCAAACATCTGCTAGAAATAGTCAACAAACCCAGCGTAGTTGTAGGTTACAAAGCCATTATATGAATATCAGTGAATATATATGAATTATATAATTATATATATATATCAATGAATTACATGAAAAATAAATTAAGAAAGCAATCCTATTTCCAATGACTACAATGAATGTAAAGTACCTTTGAATAAATTTAACCAAGAAAGTGAGAGATCTCTACAATGAAAATCATAAATCAGTGATGAAAGAAATTGAAGAGGGTACAAGGAAATGGAAATACATCCCATGTGGATTTATAGATTGGATACATTTTATATCATAATCCATATGACATTTTTCACAGAACTAGAAAAATACTGCTAAAATTTGTATGAGACAACAAGAAACCCTAAATATTCTAAAAATCTTGAGCAAAAAAAATAAAGCAGGAGGCATTACACAATTTACTATGCTGTAATTAAAACAGCATAGTATTGACATAAAAACAGATCTGTAGACCAATGGAACAAAATAGAGACCCTAGAAGGAAACCTGCACATCCAGAGCCAATTTTTAACAAAGTTTCTAAGAGTGTGCATTGAAAAATATCAGTGCTTTTAAATAAGTGATGTTGGTAAAACTAGATGTCCAAATGCAAAAGAATATCACCAGATGCCTATCTCTCTCACTCGATGTAACAGTTAACTCAAAACG
Source organism: Lepus europaeus (assembly GCF_033115175.1). Classification (NCBI taxonomy): domain Eukaryota; kingdom Metazoa; phylum Chordata; class Mammalia; order Lagomorpha; family Leporidae; genus Lepus; species Lepus europaeus. The sequence goes on along the minus strand of NC_084828.1, from coordinate 48,088,010 downwards.
GATCAGAGACCTAAATGTGAGGCCTGAAACTTTGGAACTGTTAGAAGAGAAAATATGAAAGCACTTCAGGACATTGGAATGGACAGGAATGTTCTAGATTAGACCCTAGAAGCACAACAAATAGCAGCACAAATAAACAAATAGGATTTCACCAAACTACAGAATTTCATACAGCAAAGGAAATAATCAACCAAAGTATATTCTTCTAATATGTCATTACAAACTGATTTGTTTAAATTTCATGAAAATTTCTTTGAATTTTAGTATTTGATCTAAATCCTTTGTTTTCATCTTCTGTGTTTCCTATTATCTGTTAGTTGGATCTTCTCTATTTTCAATAATCATCACATTTCCTTAATTATATTTGTCTCTTACTTCATTTCTTTTGCCCTTTTACTTATAAGGCATTATCTGTTATATTTATTACTTTTGCAATCTCTCAATTTTAGTCTTCATTTATAAATGATTGTTTTAATTCTTTCCAAAGTTTTGCTCATTCCTTATTTTTTTCTAATTCAGCTTTTTTGCTTTTTTATATCTTGCATATTTTTTTAATGCCCTTTAACTAATTTAAAATTATCAGATTGCATTCTTTTAAAAAATATTTGTTTATTTATTTGAAAGGTAGAGTTACAGACAGGCAGAGGCAGAGAGAGAGAGGTCTTCCATCCACTGGTTCAATCCCCAAGTGGCCACAATGGCCAGAGCTGTGCTGATCCAAAGCCAGGAGCCAGGAGCTTCTTCTGGGTCTCCCACATGCAGACAGAGACCCAAGGACTTAGGCCATCTTCTATTGCTTTCCCAGGCCATAGCAGAGAGCTGGATTGGAAGTGGAGCAACTGGGGCTTGAACTGGCCCCCATATGGATGCCGGCACTGCAGGTGGCAGCTTTACCCGCTGCACCACAGCACTGGTCCCAAATTACACTTTTTTTTTTTTTTTTTATTACAGGCAGAGTGGACAGTGAGAGAGAGACAGAGAGAAAGGTCTTCCTTTGCTGTTGGTTCACCCTCCAATGGCCGCCGCGGTAGGCGCGCTGCGGCCGGCGCACCGTGCTGATCTGATAGAAGCCAGGTGCTTCTCCTGGTCTCCCATGGGGTGCAGGGCCCAAGCACTTGGGCCATCCTCCACTGCACTCCCTGGTTACAGCAGAGAGCTGGCCTGGAAGAGGGGCAACCGGGACAGGATCGGTGCCCCGACCGGGACTAGAACCCGGTGTGCCGGCGCCGCAAGGCGGAAGATTAGCCTAGTGAGCCACGGCGCCGGCCCCAAATTACACTTTAAATTTGCTATTATAGTTAACATTGCTTTCATTCAAGGGGTATTATTTTGCTCTTTATTATTCTTTTCTCCCCTTTGAATATCTTTATTTAGAAGTCAGCATTACCTTTTTGTGTTATTCTTTTGTTAAATACAATTTATTTTATTTACTTATTTTTTAAAAGATTTATTTTATTTATTTGAAAGACAGAATTACAGAGAGAAGTAGACACAGAGAGAGGTCTTCTATCCTCTGGTTCACTCCCCAGATGGCTGCAAAGGCCAGAGCTGCACTGATCCAAAGCCAGGAGCCAGGAGCTTCTTCCAGGTCTTCCACGTGGGTGCAGAGGCCCAAGGACTTGGGCCATGCTGGGACTAGAACCGGCGCCCATATGGGATGCTAGCGCTTCAGGCCAGGGCTTTAACCCAATGCTGCCCACAGTGCCGGCCCCAATACAATTTATTTATTTTTTTAAATTTTTTTGAAAGAGTTACAGAGAAAGGGAGGGAGAGGTGCATGTGCTCATTCACGCGTACACACGTACACACACACACACACCCCTTCTGTTCATTGTTTCACTCCTCAAATGGCTCCAACAGCTGAGACTGGGCCAGGCTTAAGTCAGGAGCCTGGAACTCCATCTGGGTCTCCCAGGGATTGTAGGAGCCCAAGGACTTAGGTCTTCTTCTGTTGCTCTCCCAGATGAATTATCAGGGAGCTGGATTTGAAGTGGAGCCATTGGAACTTAAACTGGCGCTCATTTGGGATGCTGACATTGCAGGTGGTGGCTTAACCCATTGCACCACAATGTGGACGGTGGTGTTGTTCAATTTTTTGTAATGCTAGTTTTCCTTATCATATAGAAGGAAGTGTGATTACCATAGCTTTTGTACCTTTATACAGCTTCCTCTCCTGCATTTTTATTTAACATATACATTTATTGTTTGCAAACATGATAGTTTGGTTTCTGAGATTTCTCACTTTAAGTGTTTTCACATTTTTGCTATCAATTTTTATGCAAATAATAAATATTCTTTCTCAGCAGGGACATTTTGATATACATGCTTTCAATGGAAAGACAAGGTATGCTATATCAAGAAAATATCTTGATTTGTTAACACTGTTGTATTTTTTCCTAAAAATTATTAACCAATTCATTAAATTTACTTGAGAGACAGGGAAACAGAAACAGAAAGACAGAGAGGCAGACTCTCATCCATTGATTCATTCCTCAAATCCTGGCTCAGTCAGGCCAAATGGCAGAGCCAGGAAGGCAATCCAGGTCTCCTATGTGGATGTCAGGGACCCAGTGACTTAAGTCATCTTTCATAGCCTTCCAAGGCATGCATTAGCAGGAAGCTGGAATTGGGAGCTGAGCCAGGACTCAAACACAAATATTCTGAAATGGGATTCAGTTGTCCTAGTTGGTGTCTTTACCAGTGGACCCAACAGTGCCTACACTGTTATATTTCTGAACCAAATTTTCTATTACTTTTTATGTTTTCTATTCCCTTCCCCAACTTTATTGTCATCTCTCTCTCTTTCTCTCTTTCCTCTCTGTCTATGGTTTCTATTGCCTTTTCATTGCGTATTTCTTCCCACTCTCAGCAGCTTTTTCTCACACATTTTTCCTGTTTTTAATAGGAATTCCAGCAAAGCAATTATGCTTCTGTCCCTATCTTTTCCCCCTAATCCTCTAACTGGTGGCATTATAAGTATTGAAACATATTGAGTGAAGCATGCCACAGTAGGCTGTCAAGAGTATATTTGCCATGGGGAATGGCTGGAGATAGAGAAGGGAAATTAGCGGGAATGGAATAGCAGTGGGCAAACATTATACTATTTTCAAAAGTAAAGGGAATGGGAGAGTAGTTGAATAAGATTGTGCTGTTTTCTCACTTTCCAAGTCTCTCCATCCCTCTCTGGCTCTAGCTACTAGTGCACACATATTGGGAAGGCAGTCCCTGCACTCTTCCAGCTTTGTTTCTTTTTCATGCACAGCTAACATTTTTCATGCACAGCTAACAGTTTTGCATCCTATGAAAGAGATATTTTAAATGGAGATTGACGAATGAAGGGTGTTAATTACAACTCTGGAAAGGAATGCCAGACATTAATTAAGTAATCATTCATTGCCTGGGCTTTGTGACTGGGAATTTCTTTCTGTCAGTTTCTTCACAGAGACTCACTCTCATTGTAGTTGTAGTTGTACCTTTCCCTCTAGAAAATTTGAACACATCTCTCGTGTTCTGATTGTCTTGTTTTCTGGGCTACTGGGAAAAAAATTTAAATTTTCTGTTATTCTATGTTTAAAGTAATGTAGGTATGGTCCTTCTTGATTGCTATCATGAGTAACCACGGATTTCACTTTCATAACATAGCAGTTAATTACTGAGACCACTTTAGCCTCCAGCAGCGCTTACCATTCTTACCAACAATCATTTTAAGAAGAAAAGGAGGGTTCTTTGTAGCAGTGGAGGTTCTATTCTGTCCTTTACCAGAGTAAACCCTACAAATGCTGGCAGGGTTCCTTCCTGTTGAGCAATAATGTGACATAAGATGGGTTTATATTAAATTTCCTAATGTCAGTTTTATGAAGGTGGAAGAACTCTATCACCTTTATTCTCAGTAGCTTGAAGTGTTTTCATATTCATTATGAAATTTTAAACCCAAATACTAAACATTGTACATTTTGATGCCATAGTAGCTTTGCATGGAAAGATGCAGTCTGATATATCAAGAAAAACTTTCTGATTAGTTGAAACAATTATATTTTTAAATTCAATGTTCTGGTATTTTTCTGTTTGTTTCTATTATATTTTTCTATTTTTCCTCTTAAGTCTTATTTTGTGACTGTACCTGAAATATTAATACTATCATTTCACTTGAAAAGTGGCCAAAGTTTCAAAAAATATGGATAACAAATTTCCTTTTGGTCTACTCTGATCCAGTTAGACTTTACCTGACCTAGCAAAATCATATTCACAGACACACAGACGCACACACTGTATGATTTTTTTTTCTTATGTGTCACCAATCTTCTCAGTGTAGCACACATTTTCCTTGGTGTTATCCATGCAAATTTACCACTTGTTCTCTCTTACAAATTATGTTTTTGGAAGGGATAAGAATTGAAGGAATATAATTTTCTTAAAGATTTATTTATTTATTTATTTATGATTTATTTATTTATTTATTTGAAAGTCAGAGTTACACAGAGAGAAAAGGAGAGGCAGAGAGAGAGAGAGTGGTCTTCCATTCACTGGTTCACTCCCCAATTGGCCACAAGCCAGAGCTGCCCCGATTCGAAGCCAAGAGCCAGGTGCTTCTTCTGGGTCTCCCACGCGGGTGCAGGGGCCCAGGTACTTGAACCATCTTCTACTGCTTTCCCAGGCCATAGCAGAGAGCTGGATCAGAAGTGGAGCAGCTGGGACTTGAACCTGCACCCAAATGTGATGCTGGCACTGCAGGCAGCGGCTTTACCCACTATGCCACCATGCCAGCCCTGAAGGAACATAATTTTTAAAGTATCAAAACCAACTGACTGGCCGGCGCCGTGGCTTAACAGGCTAATCCTCCACCTTGCGGCGCCGGCACACCGGGTTCTAGTCCTGGTCGAGGCGCCGGATTCTGTCCCGGTTGCCCCTCTTCCAGGACAGCTCTCTGCTATGGCCCGGGAAGGCAGTGGAGGATGGCCCAAGCCCTTGGGCCCTGCACCCACATGGGAGACCAGGAGAAGCACCTGGCTCCTGGCTTCGGATCAGTGAGATGCGCCGGCCGCAGCGGCCATTGGAGGATGAACCAACGGCAAAAAGGAAGACCTTTCTCTCTGTCTCTCTCTCTCTCACTATCCACTCTGCCTGTCAAACAAACAAACAAACAAACACAAAACCAACAACAACAACTGACATTCCTAGACCCCTTTAAGTGACTAAATCAGTTCTCATGTTTATTCTTTAATTCTGCCTTGATAAAATTCCAACTCATAGGATAGTATTGTCAAACAGCATTAGAAATCCATAGGATGCCCATCCTAAACTCTAGATAAGTATAGTTCTTTATTAAAGAATTTTATGAAAGTTAAATGAGACAGAATATTGAAAAAGTTTTGTTAAAGAAAAGAATAATATAAATATAGAGATTATTACTCATTTTATATTTATGAATTTTTAGGTTCTGTTTAAAAATCTCTTCTTGTTCTACATGGAATGCTTGGATACATATATGGTTACTTTCACTTAAAAAAATCCTTTACCTTCCCCTAAAATGAGACTGATAATGGAATGTTATTAAAACGGTATAAATGTCAGTGTAAGATTCAGAGAGGGGAAATTAGTTCTAATAACTGCAGTAGAGTTCAGCACTAAATCAATTTACATATCTTAAGTTAATTTCTCTTACATATACTGCTGCTACAAACTTCACATAAGCTGAGGTGAAGTATATTAGATTACTGTTAATGTAGTAGAGCTATTTATTTCTTGAATACATCATGTATCAATCTCTTACTTATTTCAGCTGAACTGTTTTCTGATTTCTCTGACTGCATGGTCAAGAATGATAATGTAGTCAGGTTGCAGGCTATCACAAGTCTCTCTTGACTATCAGAATATGGATTTTTGTCATAGGCATAGTCCATTAAAGGTCAAAACAAAATATTAAGGGTGAAAATTCACATATAAGTATCCATCCTATTGCTGCTTCCAGGAATATTATTTATCAAGAGAATTTAATTAATCAAATACAGTGAATACTGTCCTTTCAGCCTTGCCTCTGGTTGGAAGGCATATGCTTCAATTAAATTTATGAAAAGAATGATGAAAAATACTTTCAGACTTAAAACAAGTTCTTATTGACTGTGTAGAATGAGATATCTTTCAGAAAGTAGTGAGAAATACATTTTTCTCATTGAATGGAGATAGTGGTTTACTAATCAAGATGTATCTTTAGACATAGACAGAAGGAACATGGTACATGGAAAAGTTATAAAGGGAGATGTGGGAGCTGATACTTTGTGGGTCATTTTAGGAAGTTTCACAAAAAAATTGCTTCAGAAAAAGGAAGTAAGTCCTCCTTTTTTGCAATGTTTAGGACACAAGAACAAGATCTTTCCTATATTCTGGGGATAAATTGTTTTCCTTTATAAAAAATACTAATGAAAACTATACCATTTATTTAGCATTTGCTAGGCATACAACATCTGCCAAGTAATTTCCATCTGAACCCTGTTTGAAAAATCCTCGGTGTCAGGGATTCTTGTACTCATTTGAAAACCATGGGAAATAAGATGAAGAGATGCTGAGAGCCTTGTGATTCTGAGCCAGTCCTTCTGAACAGGGCCTGTGCATGCCGTTCTCCTCCCCCACCCTCAGCGGTGCCAGTGTTTCCTCATCCCTTCTGCTAATTGCTTTCTCAGGCCATAACAGAGAGCTGGATTGGAAGAGGAGCAGCTGGGACCAGAACCGGAGCCCATATGGGATGCTGGTGCTCCGGGCCAGGGCGTTAACCTGCTGCACCACAGCGCTGGCCCCTCAAATATATTTTTATTTATTTATTTGAAAGAATTACAGATAGGGAGATAGGAAGATGGGCGGGGGGAGAGACAAAGAGAGAGAGAGAGAGAGAGAGAGAGAGAGAGAGAGAGAGAGAGAGAGAGCTTCAATCTGCTGGTTCATTCCCCAGATGGCTGCAACAGCCTGGGTGGGGCCAGGTGGAAGTCGTGGAAGTCAGGAGCCAGGAGCCTCCTCCAGGTCTCCCACATGGCTGCAGGGGCTATTTCAACCTTGTGTGTTTGGTATAGAGAGTACAAATGATGATGATGACAAAGATGAATATGTAACTGTACTTTCCATCTTTTAGCCAACATTCTTTATGCTGCATGTGGACTCACATATTTAAATTTCGTAACAATCAAATAGTAAGGATGTTGACACATAGAGAATTTTAGTAATTTGTAAAAGTTTACATAGAAAAATAGAAAGGATTCCTACCACGGCTAGGCTTGCCATGAGGCTCATTCTTTAACTGCTGCCCTGATGCTTCTGGTCAACATAATGACTGAATATGATGTTCAGAATGATGCCTTGATTTAAGGGAAAAACAAATTCTTAACTGTGCTCCCAGCATCTTCAATTCTGGCCCCACCTACAAAATCATAAAGGAGCTGTTCTTTCTCTCCATTGCTTTATATTACACACATTCACTGGATGCTTGTTCTGTGCAAGGATGTGTGCCAGGCAGTGTGATGATACAAAGATGAATCAGAAGCCCAAGGAATGTGCAGATAGAAGACAGAGATTGTGAACAGCCATAATGAGGACAGGAAATCGTGAGAGCCACAAAAAAGGGTACAGAATTCACCAGACATGAAAGACGAGAAGAAAATATGTTTCCTTTCAAGGAGTAAACAGATTCTTTTGTACATGTCTGAATGGAAAAATCAAGATCATAGACATGGTAACTTAGTTCTAAAAATTATCAGGGAATCTGAATTAAACATGAATTTTATGGACAATGATTCTCTGGAACATGTTTGCATACTCTACATGTTTTCATCTGAGATACCCTCTTTCCCTTATTATCCACACACCTAACTCCCATACCCTACATAAATGTGGACGTGGAAAATTAAACATGAAGTTAAATATTTCTGCTTAAATAAGTGGCTTATGTGAGACAGACAATTTTCCCAATCTGATTTCAGTTATCATTCAGTGAACTGTAAATATTAAATAAAATGACCCACTTGGCAGATGACTGCTTAGAGCATTTTTGTGTTTTGAAATCTCTTTATTCTCCCTCCCTCCTTCCATTCCTTCATTTGTTCCTTCCCTCACTTCTTCCCTCTTTCCTTTTCTTCTTTTCTCTCCTCCCTTGCTTCTTTCTGCCCTCTTCCTCATCCTCCTATTCTACTTCCCACTCCTCTATCTGTATCTGTATCTCCATCATCTCTTATTTCCACTGTTTTGTTTCTCTCTTTCTCTTTTTGGAAGCTCAATAACTTAACAGTTCTTTATATACTCGAGTTAAGAATAATGAAGGGGCTGGTGCTGTGGCAGGGGTTAAGCCACGGCCTGCAGTGCAGGCATCCCATCTGGGAGCCTGTTTGAGTCCTGGCTGCTCCACTTCTCATCGAGCTCCCTGCTAATGTGCCTGGGGAAGCAGCAGAGGATGGCCCAGGCCCTTGGGAAAGCTTCTGGCTCCTGGTTTCAACCTGGACCAGTCCTGCCATTTGGGGGGTGAACCAGTGTAACTCTGACTTTCTAATAGATAATTAAAAAAAAAAAGAATGATGGAATGATTATATTATTGATTTCATAAAGAGATATTCAATAACCAAAATAAGCTAAGTTTTACCTTACAAAGTCTATTGCAAACATATGCAACAAAATTTGGTGATTTTTAAAGTTCATGAATAATATTAAAAATTGACATTTAAGAACTATTAATGTAATATTATGGCTGAACAATGCTTCAAAAATTTATTACTAATACTAAGAAATTCTTCTTCTTCTAGCTGCCTGCTAATGAATCTATGAAGGCAGTGGATGATAGCCCAACTACTAGGGTCCCAGCCACTCACATGGGAGACCTAGATGGAGTTCCTGTCTCCTGGATTCAGCCTGGTCCAGCACTGGCTGCTGTAGGTATTTGGGAAGTGAACCAGCAGATAGAAGACATTTCTCTCCCTCTGTCACTCCACCTTTCAAATAAATAAGTAGTAAATAAAATTATTAAAATGAACATTTTTTAAAATTTGACAGATAGAGTTAGTGAGAGAGAGAGAGACAGAAAAGTCTTCCTTCCATTGGTTCACCCCCAAAATGGCAGCCACGGCTGGAACTACACTGATCCGAAGCCAGGAGCCAGGTGCTTCCTCCTGGTCTCCCACATGGGTGCAGGGCCCAAGTACTTGGGCCATCCTCTACTGTCCTCCCGGGCCACAGCAGAGAGCTAGACTGGAAGAGGAGCAACTGGGACTAGAATCTAGTGCCCATATGGGATGCCGGCGCCGCAGGCAGAGGATTAACCAAATGAGACACAGTGCCGGCCCCCTAAAGTGAGCATTTTCTAATAATGTATATGAGGAAATCTTATTTCTGTGATCTAAAATACTCTTACATAATATTTTTTAAATATATCTGACTCTATTATGGAAACACTGATATAAAAAGAGCAACCAACTGAATTGTCTTATCTGGATATTTGCCAGTAGCTGACCTGAACACTTGAATAATTGTGTTTACTCTTATCCGTAATGAAAGAAAAAAAGTTTATAAATATTCACCACAAACACAATATTTTTCCTGAATAATTTTTTTTTTTTGACAGGCAGAGTGGACAGTGAGAGATAGACAGAGAGAAAGGTCTTCCTTTGCCGTTGGTTCACCCTCCAATGGCTGCCGTGGCTGGCGCACCGCGCTGTTCCGAAGCCAGGAGCCAGGTGCTTCTCCTGGTCTCCCATGGGGTGCAGGGCCCAAGCACTTGGGCCATCCTCCACTGCACTCCCTGGCCACAGCAGAGAGCTGGCCTGGAAGAGGGGCAACCGGGACAGGATCGGTGCCCTGACCAGGACTAGAACCCAGTGTGCTGGCGCCGCAAGGCGGAGGATTAGCCTAGTGAGCCGCGGCACCGGCCTTTCCTGAATAATTTTGATTGAATTCATGATTGTGCAATCTGTGGATGTCATGGGCTGAATGTATTTCTCAATTGTGTGAATGATTCATTATAGGCACATACTTTACATAGTTCATTTGGCAAAGCAATAGATGAAGAGTATACTACTACTCTGATGATAAGGTCTACAAAATATTTCTCTAAACGATTGATATTCTATTATTTAGTGTCTTAACATTTTGATTGAAAAATATTACATTCCCAAATTACAACTATGAAACAAAAACATGCTTATCTAATTTTAATTGCAAATTTAGGGAAAAGGTATGTATATGAAGTTTTTCTCAGTTGAAGGTTGGGTAGTATGAACTGTGTTCGTGTATATTGTCTTTTCAATGGAGAGGAGGAATTAACAACTAAGGGGAAAAAGTTTATAAATTAGCATTGAAAAACTTTGGGAAATGTATTTTTTTTCCTTTTTCTGAAAATCTCCCCAGATTCCATGCTAGTTAGCACAGATTTGCTTTGAAAATTCTGATCACTATTAAGAATTATAGTAAGTTCAAACTTGTATTTGTAAGCTACTGTATTACTCTGCTATTGTTTTGTAAATTATGAAAAAGCATGAGATTCCCTATATCAGAAGCAAAAGACTTAGGTCATAGACTTTTCACTCAGAGCACAGCAAACAGTACGAGCTTCATGTGTGCAGTTCTTCTTGCTCCCCAATCTCATGGTGGGAAGATACACAGAAGATGCTGCTCATGTAGTAGGTTTAACACATGCACAAATATAGTTTTGGAACATGAAACTTAGGTTATTGTGTACTTTATAACAAGCTGCAAGCACATCTGTCTAATATTTGCCCTGTGGAGAGACCTTATATACAAGAGGGCTTAGAATGAGTCATACTATCTCTGTCTGCTTAGGCTGTTTATTACATAGATATCCTGGAAAAGAGTTCATAACAAAATATAGTTAGTATCTTTGCTAACAAAATATACAGAAATATGAGCTACTTATGGAGAATTATCTTTGAACAAATGCATCCCTTGTTTCTATATATTTTTTTTTTTTGCTATGACAGATATTTCCAAGTATACAAAAATCTAGTTATTGTGTTTGTTAGAAACTGGGACAAGATCTGTTTAGTTTGTCTCAGACAACATTGAATTGAGAACATTCCCCAGAAGACTTAAGCAGATGGGTTAACATGCACTGTTCACCACATGATGGCCTTCATGAGCCATTAGCATGTCCCTTACAAAGCCAGATGGCTCCTCCTTAAGTTTCTGCATTGACTTTTCCACTTGGCTCAGGAATTAAACATATTGAAAGACATGTTGGTTGTTTAGCCTCCACTTTGTTCTACAAAGAAGAAATCCAGGGAAATTCTCTCATCCATATCAATCCTAGCCAGTAAATCCAAGCCTACCTGAATGCCTTAGAAACTTGAAAGTCTCTTATGACCACCACTATGGCACAGGCTGCCTTGCCTTTTGAAAGGAGCCATATTGATATCTTTCACTTGAGAAATATTATCCTGACGGTGACCCTGGATAGAAAGTTTGATTTCCAATCAATGATACCCTTTAGGAGCTATGTTGGTCAAGGGGCAAATGTAGTCTGCTGATTGGGTCGTACACTTTAGGATTTCACATTCAACTTGAATATATTTCTAATTAGAGGAAAGACCAGATTTCACTGTATTACCTACTGGATGGCATTCCTCTGCCCCACTGAATGGGAAGTTGAATGGGGAAAACATCCATAAGTATTAGAGGGGTTAGGGTCATTAAATATTCTTTCTGAGAATACAAATCACGGTCAGAGTCATTGGAGAGAGGACCTAGGAGACAGTTGAATTTGCATGTACATCAAATTTGGAGAGCTACATTAAGACAGTTTCCTTCCTATGGAAATGTCCATAGCAGTACCAGATGCTTTGGGATGGTGAAGAGTACAGAATGTCCATTGAATATGTTGACTGTCAAACTATTGTTGAGTGGTTTTGCAATAAAAGCTGTACCATTGTCTAATTGCAGATAGAATGCAAAGAGGTCTAGTCTTTGTTCTTGGTCCCTAAGAGATAGCTTCAAGATTTTGAAAAGCCCTGCCTGATCAAAAATGTCTTTGATTACCTGGGGACTTTGAACTACAGTGTGATTTACGGTGAAGGCTTTGGGTCATGTGGCATCAGTTGATTTTCTTAGTGGCTTAAGACTGAGGTCAGCCATGTATGTGGCCAACCATGTTTATGAGAACAAGCTGAAACAAAGTCCGTGAACCCCAAGATTTGGAGGCATTTTTCTGGAAGGCAAGCAATATGCCATGCATACTGCAATATTTGTTCTAAGAAAGTCACATTCTCTGTGAAACTATCGGGAGAGGACAACTGGAAGCTCCATGTTTGGAACTTTCTTGGACTCTGCTCTATACAATTCTTCCCATGGCTGATATACATCTATCTATCTATCTTTCTATCTATCTATCTTTTTATCTATTATCTATCTTTCTCTGTGATAAATCATAATTGTGAGTGTAACAGCTTTCAGTGAATTGTTAGTAATTGTAGTAAATTATTTTTTTAAAGATTTATTTATTTATTTGAAAGTCACAGTTACACAGAGAGAGAGAGCGAGAAAGAGAGAGAGAGAGAGAGAGAGAGAGGTCTGTCTTCCATCTGTTGGTTCACTCCCCAGTTGGCCACAAAGGCCAGAGCTGTATCAACCTGAAGCCAGGAGCCAGGAGCCAGGAGTTTCTTCCAGGTCTTCCCCGCAGGTGCAGGGGCCTAAGGACTTGGGCCATTTTCTACTGCTTACCCAAGCCATATCAGAGAGCTGGATCGGAAGTGCAGCAGCCGGGTCTCGAGCACGAGCCCACGTGGGATGCCAGTGCTTCAGGCCAGGGTGTTAACCCACTATGCTACAGTGCTGGCCCCTGTAGTAAATTATTGAAAATAAAGAGCATCTTGAGGATACCTGAACCTGCAAATTGGGACAGAAGTGAGGACAGTATGTGGACTGCTTCTTAAAACCACAACTCATTAATTTCAAATGCCAGAATGTTGTAGCCACGGTAGACTGGAAAAGCATTGTATAATCCCCAAAAGTCTCCACTTTTAAATATAAATCTGAGATACTACTGGAACCAGTGCTACTGCTATCTTGGATATGCCATTTCTATGTGGCCCGTGAGGATTATTGATCCTCTGTATTTTTGACCTTCTGACCTTCACAACCCTTGAGTACAAGTATATCCAACTTGATAAACCTTGCTACTTATATTTCTATTGATTCTACTGTTTCCTGTGTCCTATATTGTCTACCATTTGGAAAACTACAAACTGGTCAATTAAAGGTGCTCCTATTTAGCACTACTACTTTCTTAAATATAGTATTTCCACTTGATGGGTGAAATTTATTGGTCCCTTCTGAACTTCACAACTTTTTTTTTTTTTTTTTAGGATCTATTTATTTATTTGAAACTCAGAGTTACAGATAAAGAGGGAGAGAGGGAGAAAAGGAGAAATGGAGAGACAGAGAGAGGGAGACAGAGAGATCTTACAACCAGTTTCACTCTCCAAATGGCTGCAACAGCCAGGATTGGGCCAACCTGAAGTACAAGTCAGGAGCTTCATCTTGGAATCTTCTACATGGGTGGCAGGAACCCAAGCACTTTGGACCATATTCTATTAATTTTTCCAGGCTATTAGCCAGGAGCCTGATGGGAAGTGGAGTAGTTGGGACATGAACTGGCTCCAATAAGGTTTACCAGTGTTACAGGCAGCAACTTTACCTGCAATGCCATAACATCAACCCCTTGAACTAAATAACTCTTGAGAAGAAGTCCAAAATCTCAAGTGTTCCTCTGTTGGAGGTTCCTTTCCTTTTGCATATATTCTAATATGTAGCACAATTAGCCAAAGATATTCATAGCTTAAAGAGAATATTAGAATTCTGGGAATATAAATGTAGAGAAAGCTCCACAGCTGGTTATATAGGTAGAGAGTGTTCCACAGCTGGTTGGATGATTCCAATATAGTCTGTTGGTATCCCACACCAGGGATACTGATTCATAGATTAACAACTATGAAAAATTTAAGTAGAATATTCCAGTGAGACAACACTGTCTCTAATACCCAAAGTGTCAATAATGTGCTGGAATTCCTTTTAGGTCATGGAGGATCCAAAGAGATAGCAATTTTCCTTTGATTTCTGAAGTCATCTAGAATTATGAGGCCATTTAAATAGTTCCAAATAGTACTTGAAATGTAGGGCCATTAACCACTCCTATAGAAGAGATGTGATAACACTTCAGTAAGAACTATCGAGACCTGGCCTTCTGACTAACCAACTGAGTATCATCTATAACGTATAAGTTTTGAATCTAAGAGGATAGAGAAATGCATGTTAATTCCTGACCTACTTACTTGTTGGAAGTTGCAGGAAAGTTTGTTTCACTAACATCTCCTTACTTGTGTTCCTAGTTTGGGAGAGGCCTCCATAGCACTTATGAGACAAAGAAATACAAATACTGAACACATTAATCCTACAGTAATGTGCAGCTATAAAGCATCAACAGTAATCCATTGAATTGGCCCAAATGGCTTCACTTCAAAAGTTACATTAGTTTTCTTCCCCCACTGTTAACCCTGTCTAAATATCAACAGTTGAATTTGGCCATCTCCTTCACTGCAGTACTAGATAGGCTGGTGACTTGCGTGCTTATATCCAAAACATAAAGTTTTTTGAGTCTGTCCTGATGAACTTGGATTTGGATAAGTCCTTATAGTTTTGACTACAGAGAAACCCTACCCTACCCTTAATTTTATTTCTCCATAAAGTAACTAAGGTTAGAGTAAAGGAGAGAGTAAGAGATGCAGTTCACATAGGGGTAGAATGACCTCACACCGTTAAGTATGGCACAACTACTCTTGGTGTCAAGTGTTTCTGAAACTAATTTCAGATCTTCCACTCTTCCAATCTCACAATCAAATACTCAAAGAATCTCCAAAAACTATTGCATAAGGAACAAAGTTTAAATCAAACATGTTTTCTATTCAAATAAAATGAAAGGCACTGTTTTGTTAAAAATCTATAATTAAATATATCTTAATTTCTACACTCAGACTTTTAAAATTATTGTTATAGTCTTAATTCAGTAGATAACAAGAAAGGGAAACTTTATGTAATCAGTAACTTCAGGCAGAGATAATAAATGCAAAGACTCTTTGCAAATAATTAAATGTCCTAATTCTGATAGTCTTTGATTAATATATTGGAAGGCAAAGCACCTTCACTGTCTGGGAATGTGGCATTGTGATAATACCACAGCTGATCTTTCATTGTTCTAGCTGAAGATTAATTATCTCTCTTCCTCCTATAATATCCGTTTAGTGCCTTATAAATTGGATCCAGCTATTAGCACTGCTCATTTATTTCCTGTGAAGATGGTGTAAGCTTTATCTGCTTGAGTGTTAGATTTAGTATTACTTTTCATTTCCTTCTTAGCTAAATACATGTTCTCCTAAATAGCTTTGTTCTAATGCCTTTCCTTCACTTCACTTTCCACACCCTAAAGAAACACAAACAGAACATTCACACTCACACACTAATACAAAAGATGTTTCTGTTTTTTGGTTGCTTTATGATATAATTATTGTATTTGTCAAGGTTGAAAAAAGTATAAAACTGGGTAAAGATTTATCAAAATTTTTATATTTGTTGTTAGCTCATATGATTTTTCAATAATACATGCTGACAGGGAGAGACAAATATGCTGGACTTTTGTACAGGAACTACGCGTCTTTCAAAGTGAGGCAGAGAAAGGGCACTTGGTTAAGCTAGGTATACTATTTTAAAGGTACAAATTTCTTGTTCTACTTCCATGTTGAAACACCATGGAATTAGGCTGGTATGAGGGGGCAACAGTAAATCTAGTTTTAACCAAGTGCCTCTTTTGCTTTGATGACATTTTCCCTAACTGGTGTGCATCCCACCAAGTGATTGGGAATATAGGGGAGGGTGTACCTCTTGGCAAGAATGAGTCAGATTCCCAGGCTCATGGTCAAATAATTGCAACGGTCTTTATAATGGTTTTGGATGGACTAAAATGGGATGCTAAATTTGTGGGCAAGAAAGCGACTAGAACAAATGAAAATGTTAGAATGTTAAATAGTATTATTTATGGCCCAAATTAAAACGAATATGCCCAATATTAGCAATGGTGGAGCTGTTGTTTTTAAAATTAAAATGGAAGAAAATATAATAGTTTGCAAAAGTAAAGAAATAAATATATTTCACTATAAAATGTTAAAATCTACTTTCAGCTTCCACTATTACTAGCCCGTCCCCTTTGACATCAGCAAGCTTTCTAGGGCATGATGAACCATGTGGCAGTATGTTTAAATGGTTGGGCCTGGAGCCAGACTAAGTAGGCTTAAATATTGGCTCTAATATTACTAACTGTGTGATCTCGGTAAATTAACTTAATTCTCTGTGCCATTATTATTTCATCATCAAAATGGGTAACACAATAACTTATTTGTGAGTATATACATGAACCAAAAAACTAAAGTACATAAAAAGCATCCACCCAACCCATGATACACTTTTGATAAATCTTCACTATTGTTCTTATTGTTTCAAGTTAATAATGTCGTTAGAAAATGAGATTTTATAATGATTAGTCCTATACCTGCAGCTTTAGGTCATCATGATTGAGAATATCACCAAGACCAATGAAATAGAAAATACTCAACAACAGGCAGTTGTGTTTCCCCAATGTTGCAAACCCCAAAGCTTCCTTTAGAAATAAAAAAGTAGATGTGGCACAGCAGGTTAAAGCCATGGTCTTCAGCGCTGGCATCTCTTGTGGGCACTGGTTCGAGTCCCCACTTCTCTACTTCTGATTCAGCTCCATGCTACTGAGCCTGGGAAAGCAGTGAAATATGGCCAGGTGCTTGGGCCTCTGTGCCCACACTGGAGACCTAGAGAAAGCTCCTGGCTCCTGGCTTCAGTCTGTCCCAGCCCTTGTCATTGTGGCCATTGGGTAGTGAACCATGGATAAAACATCTCTCTCTGTGTCTCCTACTCTCTTTCTCTAACTCTGTTATTCAAATAAATAAATAAATCTTTATATATATATGTATATGTATATATATATATATATATATATATATATATATATATGTAGTGGGGAAATCCTCAGATGTTCATACCTGTATCATTATTTGTTCTTGTCTTAGAGATTTTGAGCAGCGGGTTCCCCTCCTAATGAGACTGGAGGTTTATTTTCTCAAAGAAATGTTGCTGCTCATATAGCTTGCCTGTGTTTTCTTGAAATCGTTTGCTGAGTTAATTTTTTCTTTTTGTGTGTTCTTGCTACTTATTGGTAGAAAAATATATAATTTCAAAATTATTTCCCACTCCAGTTATGGGTTTCTGTTTTCTCTTTGAGCACTTTCTTTTATTTGGCAGAAAGAAATATTGAGGTCCTACAGGGCAGGGGTATTGTCTATTTTTATAGTGTTATTCTCTAGTGAGGCTGTTATTCAATTTAAAGAATAAATTGCATTCTGTGTGAAATGGCTCAAGGCAAGGTTGACCAGATGACCCAGGTTTGTAGCCATCTATTTTTTTTGAGGATATATTTTTGTTTGCTGTCCTTTTCGAATGGAGATATGCTCCTTGTTTCTAGTCTGCAATGGTTCATTCTAGTATTTTCAGTTCCAAATCATGCAAATATGTATATACAAATATGTCTTAAAACTTGAGACTTCCTATAAACATTAGTTTTAAAGCTGAGAACTGATTTGGTTATGCTGACATTTTTATTATTATATTTACTTTTTAGAACAATTTATACTGCTAAAGGCAATTTTAAAGCTTTTTGCTTTAAAAACTAAGAAGTTAGATAACTGAGAAACCTGATAAGTGAATTTTAGTAATATTTTCATGTTAAACATAGATCTTTTCATTGCCTAACCCAGCAGAAGATATGGTAGTGAGTGGTTACGGTGATTTTCAGTCTTTCAAAGTTTTAGCAAAATTATAACATATTATATGCATGATTCACAAATGTTAGAGATAATTTTCTATCTTGGGAATTCATTCCAATCTTTGACACCTTTCCTGCTATTTATCCCTTACTGGAATATTACAATCACCATTGAGATACTTGGTGCCAAATAATAACTTGCCAAAAGGTTGAGGATAAAATTGTATTCAAATTTTTGGTGATTTAGTAAGTATTGCATTTTTTTCAATTTATTAAATAAAATATTTTATTTATACTGAATGAATATTTGAATTAAAATAGTTCGAGGAAGGTCATAAGCTTAGCAAAATCTTTAATTAATAAAGTACATATCAGATTCACTATTTTTTATTATGGTACTATATCGCCAGTTGAGAATTATATGTTGGAGAAACATATTTCATGATATTTTTTGTACTTACATAAGATTTGAAATATTTGGAATGTGAGTAGATTTTTTCTTCAGATAAAAATGCATACTACTGGGAAAAGAGCAGATTTTGCTGGTTTCCAAAATTTTGAAAGTATTGTCATAATCTATTTCCTTTTATTCAGTAAGACAATTTAAGATGCTCATATTAGTTATCCAAATTACATTGAATAAATGAGACGTATTTTGTTTGAAAAATGGAAACCAGAGTTTGATATCAGAGTCTGAAATATTCTTTGTGTCTTCTTATCATGCATCAATTCAAGCTTTAACAAATCAGTTTAATGACAATATAATTAACTTCTAGTGTGACAGAATTGGAGATAATACTGAAATTCCAATTTTATTTTTAAGAATAGACATAGTGCTTGCTGAGTATAAGAATATTTCCTTAATTGATGCAAAGCAGGGAATTAAACTAGCTTCTATTTTTTTAAAACTATATAAACAGTGACCTTTGAATGATTAGTTCTATGAACTTTTAATCACCAATTTATACAGAAAACCTAATAACTAATTCATTATCAGTGAAATGGGAATTGAATAAATGGACATTAATAGGTATAAGTATATAAAATTTTTACCAGGAAAGATTCATTCAGCCTTCATCAGATAGGGATATGTCTCAATTACCCATAACATGGAAGTGGGGAGTCACAAGACACAAAGATTAACATGCTTGGGAAAGAAAATTATAAACTTTGCCACAGAATTATTAACTTCCTTGCCTTCAATTTCAGCAATAAGGGAGTATCAAATGTCTTTGTTGGTAAGAGAGGCTGGTAATATAAAACAATGACCCAGATTCTCATTCCATATAACTGTGGGAGAATTACACTCCATGGGCAAAATTCAGTCTGTGGAGACAGAACCACAATTATTAGATGCTTTCTTTGAGCTAAATTAATGCCCCAGTTGTTGAAATATAAAAATAAAAGTTCTTTGAAACTATTCAGTAGCAAAACTGAAGAGAAATCCCCTTCTACTGACAACTTCTGCTTCCTTCACATCATTATTGATAGAATCTTTCCCTTCCTCAGTGTAGTTTTTATTATGCTCATTTCCATTATGAAAATGAAATTCCCATGGACCGGAAAAGGCTGATAATTTTTTTTCAATAAGATTGTACATTCAGATTCAGTGGGGCAGCTCTTTCCTCTAATAGAGTTTTACATGAGAGATGCTGAACTGTAGTCATTTATGCTGTTTTTGAGAAACAAATATACCAGCCTATTGTTTTCACTTTGGTAAAATTAGAAACTTTAAGCTCAATTTTCAAAGCCTCATGTTTTTAGTTACTCAGTAACTTCAGAAATTTCTTCCTTCACACTATTATTTGATTGTTACATACTTCCATGCGCTTAATTTTGTTAGACTTAATTGTCTTCGTTAGTAGAATCAAGAGTTTGGATGAAATGATCTTTTTTGGCTTCCATCTCCTTGGGCTTGTACCTGCTGGAGTTCCATCCAATACTGAAACCACTTGATTTTAGAGATTTTGAAACTCTAAGAGCTCTTATATTATTTTAGTCTATTTTGTTCACATTTCTTGATTGTTCACTTTTTGGTGACTACACATTTCTTACATTTGAGTCATAGAAGCAGAAATATGATACATTAATATATTTAACAAATATGTATCCATGCCTACTATTTTTCAAACATTCTAATTATGGCTTGGGATATATTATTAAGCAAAATAAGCAAAGTTCACAGTTTACATTTGACTTCGAATAGAAACAGACACAAAACAGGGGCCAGCATTTTGGTTCAGCTGGTTAAACCATCTAGAATGCTGGCCTCCCATAAGGTTTCCTGAAACTGCCTGGGAAAGCAGTGGAAAACGGTCTGAGTACCTGGGCCTGGCCACCCCCGTGGAAGACTGAGATGGAGTTCCTGGTCCCTGGTTTTATTCTGGCCTAGTCCTGGCCATTGTGGCCATTTAGAGAGTCCACCTGTAACAGACAATCTCTCTATCTCTGTCTCTAGCTCTCTGTCAGTAACTCTGCCTTTCAAATAAATAAACAAATCCTTAAAAAACAGACAAGAAATAAAGAAACAACAAAAATCCCTGCAACATATAAGAAACCTAAAAATGGCAGAATACAAGCAAAAATCACCATAACATTATGTTGTGAAGAAGGTAGAGGATAGAATAAGAAGAAGAAGGAGAGGTAGAATAAAAACCTGAATTAAGTGCTGGAGTTAACTATGTCAGCTATCTTGGAAAGAGCGTTTCTTAGAGAAGTAACAGCTAAATTAAAATCCTAATGGGTATGTTGCATTCTAATAAATGAAGTCAGAATATATGACAAAAAAAAATAACAAAAAGTCTGAATGATTCAATTAAAGGCCCCGGTGATTACAAATCTCCTCTCTATATATCTCTAGGTAGTGCTCCTCAGTACTCATTCTGGGTTGGGTTATGTGACTTGCTTTGGGCAATGAGACAGCAGCACAGGATGCTACTCACAGGTTGGATAGTAAGGGCCTTTTCACTTTACCCCTTTACTCTTGCCAATGCCATGAAATAAAGCCAGACCAGCCTAAAAGGATGAAAGATCACTTAGAGCTGAACTGGGTCGTCTACCTAATGCATCTTAGACCAGAAAGCGCCAGTGTCCTACCATCTGATAGCAGACACTTCATAGCCAGCCTAGAGATTCCTAAGAATAATTTTTTTTTTTTTTGCAGACATTTTTGGTGTAGTTAGTTGTGCAGTAGCAACTAACTAAAACAAAAAACAGTCAGTGAGATTATGGAGATTGGAAATAGATCCTGTGATATCTTGTTAGGTATTGTAAAAAGTTTGGCTTTTATTCTAGGGAAAATGAAAACTCATTGACAAGTTTCAAAGAAGAACTATGGCATGATCTTTTATTTTAAAAGACTCAGGGAAGCTGCCGTGTATACACTTCTGCATTCCAATTCTTTCTTCCCTGAACCTTGTTCAGGATCCCAGAAAGAAGAAGAGAGAGTAGCTCCTTGTCTGGCACATTTGCTCAGTTTGAAAAGAGAATCATCTGCTAATGTCTTCATCTTACATGTTGCAACTTGCAGAACTGTGAGAATTAAACTTTAGTTGTTTGTAAGCCATGCAGCCAAAGGTATTTTGCAATAAGTGTCTGAAAAGACTGTCAGATATAAAACGTGATCAGGAGGAAGTATGCAGCAATAAAAAAAATGAGTTTTTCAATTTGTATAGACATAGATCTTAGAGTATATGTTTAGGAATGAATATTAAGGATTTAGGATATTGGTAGAGAGGACATGAGATTAGAATAGGCCAAAATTATTGCTATGAATTCACTAAGCAAGATCTGGGATTTAACGCTGAAGCTTGCAGGTTTGAAAAGCCTCTAACAGTTTATTTGGTTGTTCGGCTGAAACAGGGACCAAAAGGTTTCCACACCAAAAAAGCTGAAATGACAGACCTGCTTTCATATATGTTAGAGGAAGAATTATAAATGGCTTAGGGAGATTTGAATGTCAGAGAGGATTTATCATATAACACCTGCTCAACCAACCTGAGGAGAGGCCAGCAGACATACCTATTGCCACAACTGTAAAAATGAATTTGTGTGGGGAGCTCCAGCATCACAGAAGAGCTCCATGGTCACTCATATGTAGGTCAGAAATTGTAGTGGAAGCTCCTGCAACTGAATTGGGAAATTTAAATACGCAGGAAATCATGGAATCTCAGGGTTGCAGAAGCCAATGGTGACAATCACTAAAAGCAAAGTGGGTGTGGCCATTATAATGTGTGACTATTGTAATGGACAGCAGTAAACAGAATGGTCTTGCTCATGAAGATTTATGGCACTGGCTGCTTGATCATGGTGTCCTCAGGAGTGAATTATATTAGAAGTCTATCGTATAATTTTTATTTGATTTGTATGAACAATAGAGTCAATTGAGTAAAAGTCCTATTTGAATAATAAAAACAGAGTCATGGCCCTTCTATCAATTCCCAGACTTCAGCCAGTTTGCAGACCCAGGAGTCTAGATACCCATATGTGGAATGTTCTAGTTGCACTGCCAAAAATCTGTAATAGTAATTTTTATTCCAATGGTATTTATTGCTTGTGTTCTTTTTTTTTTTTTTAAATCAGGATTGCTGTGCATCTTGGTAAATAAAACAATAGACAATTTCGTAGATTTCTAGATACTAGCTCTGAACTGACACTACTTCCAGAAGACCTAAAATGCCATGGTGTGGACTACCAGGTACACAGGACCTTGACTTTGCTTTAAGAAGGAATTCAGTTGTGTTGGAGAGCAGTGAATAGTGAACAGCATGCATTTTATTGAGAAAGCAAAGATCCACATTCCACAGAGTATGGAGTACTTGAGAGGGAGTAGCTTGATTATGAACTTGTGTTTACTATTATTTGGGTCTTTTAATGAAAGGGGAGGTACATTTTCAAAAATGGGAAGTATATTATAAGTGAGAGGAATATTCATGTTTTTCTTCTGAGAATAAGATTTCTAGGAATCTAGTTACTGTTCGTTTTTGTTCCTTATATGATAGAGTGTTTCCTGTCATGGAAATGGGTACACGTGTGATTTAGCATGCTAATACAATGAATTTGTAAGGTTCTGTAGTTCAGTCTGCATCAGCCTTGGTTTCCCAAACTGGTGTGAGCCAGATTCAGGCAGAGTGTCTGTTTATCTTCCATAGCAAGGAGACCTAAACCCATATCTTGGGTCTTGAGTCAAGAGGAATTGCTATTTCCAAGTGGCTTGACTATATTATCTGCCTCCTTGTTTCACTAGTAAGTGTGTTAGTGCTAATGGAGATTATGTTTTAGCACATATTTAATTCATACTGGGAACAGTGGGCCCCCAAATGCATTCTGTGGTTATTCCTTTAGTTCCAGAGTGCATAATTAGAATAGATACATTTACAGACTGGTAAAATCCACAAAGTGTTTCCTTGACCCATGTGGTGAGGTCTAATGTGGTGGGAAAGGCCAACTGAAAGCCAATAAAATGACTTTGTACTCCATAGGAAAGTAATGAATCAAAAGTAAATCACAGGGATCAGTGCTACCACCAAGTACTTAAAAGGTTCGGTAGTGTTGATTCTGGCTGTATCCCCATTCAACTTGAAGGAAACAGACAGCTCTTGCAGAATTATAGAGGATTATCATAAGCTTAATAAAGCAGTGACTCTAGTTGCAGCTGGTGTACCAGATGTGGCTTCATTGCTGTAGAAAATTTGTAAATACCCTAGTGCTTGACCTGCAGCTACTGATTTGACAAATAATGTGTTCTCCATCTCTGTTAGTAATGGCAGCTGGCAAGGCTAATAGTCCACCTTCACTCAGGGGTATGCCCATCATCAAACCCCAGGTCATAATCACAAGACATCATTCTGATCCATTCTTTGACTGTTGCCCACTCACGCTACATTGACTTCTCTCTCCTAGCCTGCACAGATGGCCTTTTAGGGAGTTTCTTATAGTTAGTTGATACAGAAATACTAAGGTCTACTTTATAGATAGTTCTGCATGATATTCTGGTGCTACCTAAAACAGAACAGTTATAGCATTAGAGCTGCTTTATGGGATTAATATTTGAATGACAGTAATGAAGGAAAATATTCCCAGTGGTCAAAACTTTGAGCATTGTACCTTGTTGTTCATCTTGTCTGGAAGGAGAATGGGTCAATGTATGATTGTGCATGGATTCATATAATGTAGTCAGTATTTGCCTGGATATTTGGAGACTTGAAAGTAACATGATTAGGAAATTGGTGACAAGGCATGTATATATGCTTTTCTGAATGGGCAGAAAAATGTGAAAATATTTGTTTCATATGAATAAATGTTCATCAAAGGGTAACCTTTGCAGAGAAAGGTTTTGATAATAAAGTGGTCAGAATGACCTGTTCTATGGCTGTTAGTAGGTCTATTTCCTTGGGCACTCCTGTCATTGCCTATGGTTCTGGTGGCAGGAATGGAGGTTATGCATTGTCTTAGCAGTAAGATTTACACTCACCAAGGCTGACCTGGTTAAAGTCACTGCTGAGTGCCCAATCTTCTAGCAGCAAAGATGAACACTGAGTTTCTAATATAATAACATTCCCTAGAGTGATTCTCTGACTACAGGAATTGAACGGGTTATAGTGGACAGCTCCCATAATGACTCATTCTATTCTTACTGGAGTAGACAAGTACTCTGGTTGCAGATTTGTCTTCCCTTTAGGTAATGCTGATAAAACTACCAACTGTGGACATTCAGATTGCATTATTTACTACCACCATGGTAGAACATACTGTTACTTCTGATCAGGAAACTCACTTTTTAGCAAGTAAAGTGCAGGAGTCTGGTTATTACAATTCTTTTTCTCTGCTAGATTTGTGTCTCATGTCCTCAATGAAGGAGGAGCATGGACAAGAAAGAGTGTGTAAAGCAGATGTGGTTTATGGAAAGAAAGCAGAGAAAACAAAAGTGAAAGAAAAGGCTCCCAGCAGCATTGAGAAAGGTCCCTGAAGAAGGGAGCCATTGAGAGCTGATTGTCTAGGGGTTTTATGGGCTGTAAAAGGAGAAGCTCTTGTGATTGGTATGGGAGAGGGATGGTTTTGATTGGTTAATTGGGTGAAAGTTCTAATCGAGACTCAATAAAAACAACAGAAACCACATGAAAGTGTCCGCTAGCATGCGTAAGATTCTTGCTGCTTAAATCAGTTACAACAGCACAGAAAAACCTTGATCACAAGAACTAGCACATGACATTCGCAGAAACCAGTGGTTTGACTTTTCTCATGCCCTTGAAGACTCATCTCCGGATGGTCGGAGAGGGGTCCCTTGGTCCCTGTCTCCCTATCCAGGAGATTCTCTATTGAACAGACCTGTACTGATGGAATTAACATGTTCCCCACTATCCTGAAGCAACTGGTTTCATAGAATGTGGAATGTCCTTTTGAAATCACAGGTAACTGTGGTAGCAAAGTGGCAATATGCAACTGAGCTGTGACGGGGTTCTTCAGGAAGAAGTAAATATTCAAATCAACACCCAGTGTATCATACTGCTTTTCCAACAGTCAGCATTCATGGGTCAGGAATCAAGAGGTGAATTTAAGAGTGTCATTACACACTATAACTTCTAGTGGACCAATGGGAAAATTTTTGCTTCCTTTTTCATGATATATGCTACTGGTCTAGAAGTCTTAGACCCAATGCCAGAAATGTATGCAGTAAGAGACAAAAATTATCCCATTGAACTTGAAGTTAAAACTGCTGCTCAGTCACTTTGAGAATCTGATGCCTCTGAACCAACATGCAAAGGAGGTAGTTACTGTATTGGCTGAGTAATTGATCTTGATTACCAAGGGGAAATTGGACAGCTACTTTCAATGGAAGTAAGTAAGGGGATGACTGGAATATAGGACATGCTTTAGGGCATCCCTTAGCACTACAATACCTGAGAATAAATCTGACAGAAACTACGATTCAGTTCAGGAAGGACAAATAATAATTCATACCCTTCTGGAAGGGAGGTTTGGGTCACTCCATCAAATACACTCATAATTACCTGAGGTGTTTGTTGAGGGCAAAGGGAATATGGAATGAATAGTGGGAAAAAAGTAGTTACAAATACCAGCTATGACCATCTGGCCAGAACAGGAATGAGGACTGTAATTTTCACAAATGTCTCTTTCTTATTTTTCTATGTCAATTAGGGGAAAATTATTTTTGAATCTCATCATGTAACATGCGATGTTTTAACTTTCTATCAAGGTAAACTACAGGATTTTGAAGAGATGAGTGAACAGCACTTAAAGAATTTGCCTATTCAATTGGGGAAATCATTAGTATGATTTTGTTTCTGCTGAGGGTAGTTGTATCTTATCAGGTGGAAGTGTGACCTTGCTACTGTATTTATTTTGAGATTAAATATAGTTAAGGGGATGTTTATGATTGCTAGGTTGACAAAGTACACTGTGATGGTTAATTTTGTGCAATAACTAGTCTACTATTGTACCTAGTTAATTGATCAAACACAAGTCTATATGATGCTATAAAGATATTTTTAAGATGTGATAAGCATTTAACTCAGTAGAGTTTGAGTGATATAGACTACTCTGTAAATGCTAACTGATTGGGCCTTACCTAATCAGTTGAAGGCCTTAAGAGAAAAGATGGGTTTTCTGAAGAAATTTTGTCTCTGGACTTTCTTAGACCACAAGACTGGAACAACAAATCTTACCTGGATATCCATGCTGTTGGCTTGATCTGTAGGTTTTGAATTTGCCAGCCCCCATGATCTTTGGAACCAATTCCTAGCACTAGTATATTATTAGAATTGAATCTATGAACTACATTGAATCTGTTCTTTGTATTAAGATAACACCAACATGAGAATTGATGAGAATTGTGTTGTAGTAATTAACATGCGTTTGCTGTGGCCTTGAGAATCTAATGTACTAGCAAAGTCCTTAAGCAACCAAAAAAATCTATCTACCTACCTACCTTCACATCCTATTAGTTATGTATCTTTAGAGAGTTCTGATTAAGGCAACTAGCAATGTCGTCCAGAACAAAGAATTTAAAACTATATATAATTCAGCAGTGTTTGATTTTTAAACTATTAGTTTTAAATTTTATATTATAGATTTTTAAAAACTGTAATGCATTTAAAAATTATGATAATATCATTGTTGTAGATGAAGGAATTGAGACTGCTATGTGACTAAGTGAATATTTTATACTTTAAATGTCAAATTTGGGATTGACACTCACACTATGGGGCCGCAAATATCACAGTGGCTTTCTAAAAGACAGTATTCATTTACACCTTGAAGTTTTTTGTGGGAAAGATAATTATTTCTCTATAAAGTGAGCATGGTAAGATGACTATTAAGTAGTTAAATACTAAATATTCTAAATAAAATGACTGTTTAATGATTGAAAGGTTTATACAACGCACGTTAGACTGAGTGCTATCATAATTCAACTAATGATCGCAATACCTATTAAAATATAGTTTTTTGTATTATATCCATGACTTTTATAAAGAAACAGTTTTTATTTTAATAAAAACTAAATTGGCTTTACGATGAAACTCATAGTTTGAAAAATTAGCTTCTTTAAAAAGACCCTTAAGTGATTAGGATTAATTGAGAAATCTTTTAAAATAATACCTAGAAAAATGACCATAAAATCTGGTTATATAGCATTTGCTTTCATGGCAAGTGATTGCATGGGCACCTTGGGTTTATGATGGGTCAGGTGGAGATAATCAGTGAGCATTTGTGCCCAGTATAATTTCATGCTCCAAAATGGTATAGATTTTTAAAGAAAAGTTCCATTATTAATATTTAGAAATCACTTAGGAAGATTTTTTTATCTGTATCTTCCCCAAAAATCCCTTTGGAAAATGATTGATTGGCATTTGGCAGGCACTGTTTATTCTGTCAAAATTTTGTTATGGTCCTTTTCGTTTGAATATTGGGGAGAAAAACATTCAAAGTATGAACTTGTGTACTACTCCCAAAGGTAATAGCAAAAAGATTAAATAAATCAGTCTTCTGGAGTCAGTCAGAACCATAAATATTCTATTGAACATATGTTGGAAGAGCCTCTAAGCTTTCAGAGAATGAAGAATGAGCTAAAGATTTTTTTTTTAACTCCAAAATATATTCTGTTCCAGAGAAGAAAACATTTGGTAGACATTCAGAATTGTAGACTCAGATTTGTTAATCATCAATATCATGCAAATTTTGTTTGCTGAAATCCAGTTCAGTTATTATCACTATAAAGAATGTAAATATATATGGAATACCTTTATCAAAACCATAATTTCATAGGACTTCAGAATAATGCTAAATTTTTTATAATTTTCACTAGATATTTTATTTAAATTGTTTCTGGTTGGTAATTTGAGCGCCAGTTTCAAAATGGATTATAACCCCTTCCATGTATCTGAATTTTAATAATATATGCAATCTATGCTGGAAAAATTGAAACTGCTAGCCTCATTTGATGTAGTTTATATCTCTCCTCTCCTTAATAATCTGCTAAATATTATTTTTAGGATACTGGGCTGATGA
The DNA here is from genome assembly GCF_033115175.1 of Lepus europaeus. Taxonomy (NCBI): domain Eukaryota; kingdom Metazoa; phylum Chordata; class Mammalia; order Lagomorpha; family Leporidae; genus Lepus; species Lepus europaeus. The sequence goes on along the minus strand of NC_084828.1, from coordinate 48,059,605 downwards.
TGGACTTTCTTCCTGTATTACTGATTACTCTTTCTCAGTTCCTTTTGCTAAATTCTTCTCTGTTACCTAACCCACTAATATCAATGATTTTAGGTACAAATCCACAGTGTTCTCACCCAGTCTCATAATGATAAATATATTACTTATATGTTACTGAATACTCTTCATTTTGTCTTGGCTAGGTTGTGCTCCCAAACAATAGACATATATCCAATTATCTAGTTAACATTTCCATTTGGCTGTCTAATGGACATCCATAATGCAAAATGATTAAACAGTTCACAGATGCCAAACATCTGTCCTAAATCTGCTTCCTTAGGTCCTTACTATTCTCTAAAATGCTGCTGTACTTATATTCTTGTAGTTGTGGCTGAAACTACTGGAGCATTATTTTTCTCCTTTCTTTCTCTCTCATTCTATAGCAAATCTGTCAGGAACTGACAATGGCTGTATCTTCAAAACAGAACCTCCACTGTAACCTTTTCCGAATCACCATTGTCTTGCATGTATATTGAGTTATCCTTTTAAAGTATGTCACAGGGTGGGAATGTGGTACAGCGGTTGAGAAGCTGTTTGAGATGTCTACATCCCAGGGTGGAGTGCCTGGTTCAAGTCTGTTTCTCCACTTCAAATCTAGCTACCTGATGATGTGCATCCAGGGAAGCAGCAGATGATGGCTAAAACTTGAGTGCATGCCACCCATGGAGATCTGGATTGAGTTTTGGGCTCCTGGCTTTGACCTGGTACAGTTCTGTGTATTGTAGGCATTTGGAGAGTGAATGAGCAGATGGAAGATCTCTCTGTGTCTGTCTCTTCTTCTTCGTCTTTCAAATAAAATGATAACAATTAAATAAGAAACAAAACAATATGTCAGATCATGTCATATCTTCATTTCACTCAGATTAGAAGTCAAAGTCCAGAAAAGTGCCCAACATGCTGTTTCATGTTCAGCTTTGCATATGCCCACCCAGCCACCTGCTAATCATTACATACATGCTCAGTTAGCTTTAGTACATTGGCTTCTTTGATATTGCATGAACATAGCAAACATATTCCCAATTTTAGCTTTTTGCTCTATCTTTTCTGCAATGTTCTTCAGATATCAGTTTGGCTGACTTCACTTTCTTGTTAAAATTTCTGCATTTCAATGAGGTTTACCTCGATTATCAGAATTAATTTTAAATCTTACCCCCTTCCCACCACCACCGTGTCTATTGTGCCAGGTCAAAGCCAGGAGCCCAATACTCAATCCAGATCTCCATGGGTGGCATGCACTCAAGTTTTAGCCATCATCTGCTGCTTCCTTCTGACCTCTTATGTCTGGTTTGTTTTCAGTTTCTCCCTCACCCAGTTTTTAATGGATTTTCCCAATTAGCATATAAATTTCTTAGGAAATTTTGGTTTTAATCATTGATGTGTGTAAATACTTAGAATAGTGGTTGGAATTTAGTAGACATCTAAAAGGATAAATGGATGAATGTGGGAGAACAAGAGATCATATACATTTCACCCCAAAGCTCATTTGCTGGCTAAAAATATGAGTAGATAGAGCGAGTTTGAAAAGAGCAGTAGTCTGAAAGGAAAACAGCTTGCTTTTCTTTGCAATCTCCTAAGTTCAGTTAATTATTTTTTATAAATTTAGCATTTAAATATGTTTAAAATTTTCCAATTATTCATCATAAAGGACATAGGTATGCACTTTTGTATAAAAGGAAGAAGAAACAATGAGTGGTCAGGGAAGCAATAGGACAGCATAGAACCAATGCATGGATTGCTGTGATCTCAGGAGTGACTGAAACGCCAAAGACTTCAAAGATCACAACTTCAAAGCACCTGAGTTTTAAAACTGGGTCTAATGTCTGGCGTGATCTGGCAAGTTTTGAAAGGAAAGCATTCTGTCTGAGTTACGATAAGACTTCATCAAGATTTATGTGTTTCTTGAGGCTTATGATTTGTATATTTCCTTTATCTTTTCATTTGTTGTTATAAATCCCACCTGTTATTATATGCATTTTTAAAGGATTGGAGGTTATATATTTTCTTGCTAAATACAAATGTTTGGATGCCTTCAACCCATGAAACGTGTTTGGATACCAGAAATTTCATTACAGGAAGGGGTTCTTTAGAAAATAGAAAAGAAAATCAAGTCATAGTAAGTATTGTTAGTGTCACAAAGCATTAGGAATGCATCATTCAATGTTAAAAAAAAAGCTGTACCACTTAGCTTTATTCTTAGCATAATACATTTGTCTGACTAGACTGGAGCTAGGAATTATTTTTTCAAAAAATGAGACAATTGAATGGACAACCAGCAGTAAATCTCTTAGGATCAGAAAGGAGAAAATTTCAAACAGGTGAACATTGGCAACAACAACAAAAATTAATGCTAAAACTGCTTGTATGATTCCCTTGAGAATTTGATAGAATTTGTATGCCATGAGTAAGGTTTCAGTGATACAAGCAAGTTGTTTAATTATGTTTCTTTAATGATTAATTTTTTGGCTCATGTTACTATATCTAATTCCAATTGAAGTAAATGGATTTAGTTTATTTTTGTCACTTATACTGAAATCTGATACCAGTTGTTTTGAGCCATGATGAAGCAATGCGTGGTATTCAGCACAACTGCTATCTTATGGAGAGTCTGGAAGTGAGAAGATCAATGCAGGAATGGGAGAAACAATCACTTTCTCCTCTGCTGTTGTCCTGACTTGGGTTATTTTATACCCATGGTGTGACTATGAGGAAACAGGGATAAGCAAAGCTGTTAGAAGATTGTTTTCATGAAAAAAAAAAAAATTAGAATCCTTGGGAGTAAAAGCCATTATAAAAAGTGAAGTTCTTAGAAGTTGAATAAAAGTATTTTCTTATTTCTAAACATCAAATTGTTGTGAGTTCTGTTTTCCTTTCTTTGTAATTTTAATTATACAATAATTAAATCAACTATAATATGTGAATGTGTCTGAATTCGACTTTATCTTATCATTCAAAAACATCCAGGATTTAGTAAAATGTCTAAATATGCCAAAGCAGAATATCTTCATTTACTTTACATGTAATACAGAATTGTACAGAATACATTGACTATGAAAAGAAATTTAAATTTAAAATTTGTACTGTTTTTGCTTTTCTAATAGATAATAATATCACTGTTATAAAGTACTTCCAATATGAAAAAAATTGAGACTACAGTGTGCTGTCTAAAGTGATTTATGATCTTCCAATGCTTATAGTAATGTCAAGTTTCAGTTTTGGATCACACTATTATAATGTGTCAAACAATTTAAAAAATACTCCAACAGTTGACTACACCTGTTTCCACTTTACAAATCCTTTCAAGTTCATGGCACTTTGATCGAAAGGGAAATATTTAACTTATGTCTTTCTTTTTCAATCTAGAAGTTGAAAAATTTTCTTATTATAGTTTTCTTTATGTTATATTAACATAGCAAAGTAATAAATTCTAATCAAAATAAAAATTAGGAATTTTATTTTATTTGATCATTTGTGAAGGGATTTCTCAGAATTTTATTTGGGTTGTTTCCGATGAAATGATTGGGTCAAAATGTGGTAAAATTTTAATAATTTATATTACCTTATCCTAATGTTTCAAGCCTTTTAACACAAAGTATTTTGGGCCTACATCTCTAAATTTGATACATCTCTACATACGTATACACTCTCTGTTTGAATATTGAACAGAATCTTACAGTTAGGCCAAAACAAAATCATCTTGTAAAGATATCTAACTTGCTGCCAGGCATACAATAGACTTCTGAGCAATGGTACATTACCAGAACCACAGAATATTCCAGAATTTCAAGATGTTCAGTCAAATTTATAATGATCTAGCTACCTTATTTTTTTTGCCTCACTTTCATTTTCCTGGGCAGCATAAACCTTATATTCAATCACTTTTTCTTTTTCAAAATTTTATATTTTCATTCACTTACTATAAATATTTATTTATTTGAAAGAGTTGCAAAGAGAGGGAAAGACAGAGAAAAAGAGATCTTTCACCCACTGATTCACTCCCCAAGTGTCTGCAAGAGCTAGTGTGGAGCCAGGGTGAAGCCAGGAAACAGGTGGGTGGCAGCAGCCCAAACATTTGGGCCATCTTCTGCTGTTTCTGCCAGGCCATTAGCCAGCAGCTAAGTGGAGCAGCTAGGATACAAACTGATGCTCATATGGGGTGCCAGTGTTGAAGGCAGTGGCTATATTCACCGTATCACAGTGTCAACGCCTCAGTCACTTTGTCTCTTTAAGTTCTGAAATCTAATATAGTAGCTCCATAAGTTGTGTTGATGAGCTATTTATTTAAGTTTATTTAAAACATTTATATCTGGGTCCACTTTTTGTTTTTCCTTTTAATTACCTTGGATTGGAGTTACTTCTTGATTTTTCCAAAATGTTCCTTAAAGCTTTCTATTCTTATCAATCACTTAGTGAAACAGAAAATATTCAGATACAGAGTCTAATGCATTACAGAGTATAGCAAGGGAATGTACTGAAGGTTAATGTTCAAAATGCAAACAAAACCTCAGTATCAAAATCATAAGCCGCCGGAGCTGTGGCTCAATTAGCTAATCCTCCGCCTTGCAGTGCCAGCACCCCAGGTTCTAGTCCTGGTCGGGTTCCCGGATTCTATCCCGGTTGCCCCTCTTCCAGGCCAGCTCTCTGCTATGGCCTGGGAGTGCAGTGGAGGATGGCCCAAGTGCTTGGGCCCTGCACCCCATGAGAGACCAGGATAAGCACCTGGCTCCTGCTTTTGGATCAGCGCGGTGCACCGGCCGTGGTGGCCATTGGAGGGTGAACCAACGGCAAAAGGAAGACCTTTCTCTCTGTCTCTCTCTCTCACTGTCCACACCGCCTGTCCAAAAAAAAAAAAAAAAAAAAAAAAAATCACAAGCAAGGTAGGGAAGACAAACACCTAAAAGCACCCACTTTTGAGTGTGGTAATCTCCATGGTAGAGAAATGGGCTCTAGGATGAAGGGATGAGGTCATTTTTCCCCCTAGGATTGGCTGACAACTTTTATATGTCTTTTGGTCAGGAATTTCTAGGAAAATGGCTTATAAGAAAATATACTTTAATTATATTAAGTTTGCTTCCAAATTCTGTTTCATTTTAAATTAATCCAGAACACTATTTATCCCCTGCCTCTATTTTTAATGTGACTTTTATATTGATTTTCATTTTATCTTGTCATGCCTTTTAAAATGATTAAACACTCAATTAAACTTAATTATCAAAATTTGTCAGTTTTTTTAACAGTCTAAGTAATTTACAGAAAAATTTTAAAAGTATTTTAATAGGTCATTAATAGCACCGAATTGATTTGCTATAGACAATGCTCACTTGCATATTTAATTATTTTCTTACTGTATTTGTATAAGTCTAGTTATGGGATAAGTACATAATGTAGTTGTATGTTTAAAAATGTTATAACTGAATTTTTTCACTGATTCCAAATTATCTCTCAAAAAAGTCCAAAAAATTAAAAAAAAAAAAACTTCCCTTGTAATAATTTTTATGAAAGTAAGCTAGGTACTCACAATTTGGCTACTTTGCCCTGTTCATTCATCACTCAGAATATAAGGATGTCATATTTATTTATTTGATATTCTTCATATCATTTGTAATCAGAGCTCGATATTATCACTGTTACTACATATTATTTGTTCTTCACATGTTTTTCCTTTGCCTCAATTTTCCAGGTTTAAGTCGTTGCACTCACAAATTTTCTGACATTGTCTTTTGGATTTGTTCTTGTTTCTGTTTTGTCATTGTCTTCCTTTTTTTTTTTTTTTTTAGATTTTTATTTATTTATTTTTTTTTATTTTTGACAGGCAGAGTGGACAGTGAGAGAGAGACAGAGAGAAAGGTCTTCCTTTTGCCGTTGGTTCACCCTCCAATGGCCGCCGCGGTAGCGCGCTGTGCCGGCGCACCGCGCTGATCCAATGGCAGGAGCCAGGTGCTTATCCTGGTCTTCCATGGGGTGCAGGGCCCAAGGACATGGGCCATCCTCCACTACACTCCCTGGCCACAGCAGAGAGCTGGCCTGGAAGAGGGGCAACCGGGACAGGATCGGTGCCCCGACCGGGACTAGAACCCGGTGTGCCAGCGCCGCAAGGCGGAGGATTAGCCTAGTGAGCCGCGGCGCCGGCCTGTCTTCCTTTTATTCAAATCTACGGCGTCTTCTGAATTTCCTTCTTTAATCTTATTTAATTGCATTATATTATGCTTGAATCCACTAATTTTGTAATAATGGTAGAGAATGACTTCTCATTGTAGCTAATATGTTGAAGAAATATTACAATTTTAGTTTGCTATAACTTTCATAACAAAGACTGGGTGGCTTAAGAAACAAATACTTATTTTCTCGAAGTTCTGGAGGCTAGAAATCCAAAATCAAGGTGTCAGTAGGATTGCTTCTTCTGAAGTCTTTCTCCTCCGACAGTGGATGGTTATTTTCCTCTGGTGTCTACACATGGTCTTCCCTCTGAATGTCAGTATTCTAATATACTCTTTTTATTATTAAGACAACCACCATATTGGATTAGTTATATAGTTTGAAAATGTTATAACACATATCTAGCATTTTTTACTTTAATTACATCTTTAAGGTTCCTGTTACAGCCACATTAAGAGTTATTGGAGATTAATACTTCCACATAAAATTTTTGAGGGACACAATTCTTGCTAAATAATGACACAGTGAAAAGCTATGCTAAAATCTCTCTCTCTCTTTTTTTTTTTGTTGTAGCTTTTGATCTGCCTAAATAACCCTAATAAAAACAAACCATCTTCATGAACTTGCCCTTCTGGCACCCAGGGAATCACCCTCCACCACAAAATTGTGCAGGCCATTTCACATATATATCGTGCTTTGAATTTCACCAAAACTTCATACATTCCGTTCAAAAACAATTAATTGTTTCATATGCTTTTCATGTACTAATCTATAGTGCAAAGTTGAAAAATAATCTGATCCCACCAAATGCAGTGACAAAGCTTGTAAGGATAAACTGCTACCATGTTGGATACTGTATTTCCATTTGTAGGAGGATATTCTGAAAATGCAACATTTTTAATAATAGAAATGAGATTAATGTTAGATATTTCTGGTGCAGGGCGAAGCTGTGGAGGATATACTTGAGATTATATGAGTTTATGTAACTTTGAGATTATGTCACATTGGTGGCCTCTATGTTTTTCTGTGTCATTATACATAGGATATGTTAAAATTATCTTTATTATTTATTTTAAAATTCATTGTTTCATTGTTGTTTTACAAATTTTCTTTGTAAAAACCATTAATCTTTAATAGAAACATCAGTGAGTCTATATTCTCAAGGGATGTGTAAGAATAATGGCTGGATAATTAATCATTGAACAACAGCAAATAAAACAGCACTGACTAAGCACCTACTGTGTGCAAAATAATATACTTAATGACATGTGAGTGTAAATGTGCTAATTTGATAAGAGACTTTTCACAATATGCCCTAAAGTCACTGATCATCTATCAAACCCTTTTGGACTACATTTTCCAAACTATTGAAGATATGGAATGGAAAACACATGGCTTTCCAGGTAGGGGAGTCCATATGAAATGGACATTTTTGAGGCTAAAATGTTGAAATTTTTGAAATATTTTAATGCTTGATGAAAATTGCTTGAAACCTGGTACATATGGTAAGCATCATACTTCCCCAAGTATTTTTCTTTTCCAGCCTTGCCCTTTGTAATTTTCGAAATGTGTGGGGTTAAGGTGAGAATTACATAAGCATCTGGACCTTGCTCTCCCTTTAGATGGCACACTAGGTGTGAAAAAGGGAGCACTTCTGTATTCTAGTGTGTTTCCAAATCACTTGGGGTTTTCCCCATGGGCCAGGCACAAAATGATTGAAAGGTGATGATGTTTACAAATTAGTATTTCCTTTTCTGTGAAGTTTCAGACTTGAGGATTATACATCTTCAGGAAAGCAGTCCAACAGCTGCTGTCTTGTTGATGAGCTATAAGAATCAGAGAGAGGCAGATATAAAGGATGTAAAGACAAGGGCAGATGGCCAGAGAAGATGAATGGATGCTGACTCACACTTCATGGCATAGCCTTCCAGGCCTAGACAGTGACAAGTTCTTTTAATTCCCTGTTTGCACCAAAGACATCACTTTAGATGGTTTTCCGTGGGAAGTGTTGTTTTGATTTTAGCCAAAAGCTGAACTGTGTTCTTAATACTGAAGTAGTATCTGCTGGAAATTCAATTGTTGCTTCAAAGCTGGAAAGTAGAATATGTATTAAAATGACTTTGTTGGTATTCCTCACAATGCGGATACTAAGAATCCACCTAGGCAAATTGTTCAAATCCTTTTTAAACAAATCAATTATGTCACAATAAAACACAACTATGCACTTTTAAAAAAACCTTAAGGAAACTCCCTCTTCAGGAATCAAATACATTTCTAAATCTTTCAGTAGTTGTTTTTATTTTTAAGTGATGATTTATAACTTTAACTTTTAAAAATTTTAAAATGTTAATGAACATTATTTTACAGAGTCCAATTGCTTATAATTATCATTAAATCTTATTTAAGCAGTTGATGAGATTTTTTGATTTTCCAGTTTTTTAAAATGTCTACTATTGATGACTTCAATAATTTAATAAATGATAACAATTGCTTCAGATAAGGTGATGCTGATATTTTTGTGTTGTGGGAACACCTAAAAAATGCTGTATGAAGTTGTCTTACATCAATGTCTCCATTGTACAAGTTATAATGATTAGGTGTGGTAATTCAGATGTTTTATATGGCATGGCATCACTTGCATATAACATAAATAGTGTGCTCATGACAGTGAGATTTATGTAATTCCATTTAGACAGGTACACTGATTTCAAATTCAGTCTTTCAGTTTGTCCTGGGTATGAAACACTCTTATGTATTATATTTTTTAAATTTATTTTAGTTAAGTTATACATGTTTTTAGTATTTCATATATATATAGATTTAGGAATGTAGTAATCCTTCTACCCTTACCCTCCTTCTCACTGTTTCATTTTTAAAATTCAAAAAAATTATCTTGTTGAGAAGCATTGCGTTATCTGTTCTTAAAAACAGCAAGAAGCTAGCCGTCTTTTTTTAAAATCCCTACCCCTTTGGGAATGTAAAGCTATTACACAGTTGTCTCAGCTGCTACTTGGCATTCAAACCAGATCCTTTAGCTGCCAGACATATTTCTAAGCCCCAGTCTCTCCTCTTTTTCCAAGTAGTTTACAGTTACAGTATGGCACCCATGAGCTGCATCTCTCAAGGGAATCTCTCAAGGGAGCATCGACTGACAGCTGCAGGAACAGTCCTTGAATCAATTCAAGACTCTGAAAACTGTAGCACCCTCACAAGCCCATGTGCATCCAGATATGTAACTCAAAGTCCAATTTATATTCCAAATTTGCTCCTCTAAGTCATGCCTCCATGGCAGAAATGGCCCAAAATCAACAATCCAGAAACTTTCAGACCCCACAATATATAATGGCAGTATTTTGTTTTTTCTCCATATAAATATGAAATGTCCATTTCAGCACCTTAAATGCTTTGTAAGGGTCTCAAATTGTGTCAGCTTTATGTTGACTCTGGCTTCCATATGTATAAATAGCAATGGGGAGCTCTTTTTCTTCATTTAATCAGATGCAGTGTGTGTGTGTTTGCGTGTGTGTGTGTGGGGGGGTGTGTGGGTGTGGGTGTACTAGTAAATACGCATGTCTGGGAAAGTGAATTGAAAAACCTGCTATATTGTGTTGAATAGTAAAATGACAAGCAACCTGTATTTGGGATCTATGTTAACAGACATTGTGTAAAAAGCCAAAGTTAATGTGCCCCTGGAGCTACTATTTTAAATGACTTTAGCTTTATGGTCTTTTAATGTGGGACCCTTCAGCCTGGAAATGAGGTGGATTTTTCCATCCTCTGACTCAAATCTGCCCAGCAGGGTAGCTTCCCTCAATGTCCTCTGAGCAGCTGTTAGTAGCAAGAGAAACAGTGTACTGCAATAAAATTGATTGCTTCAACCTACCCTGCTCTACAACCCTCCGACAGCTCTACTTTTTGTTGGGTCTCTTAACACCTGCTCCCCAAAGCACCAGCTCTTACTTTCAACTGGTTTAAATGCAAATTCCAATAAGAGAATTGCTGACCAGAAAAACCATAAGGCAGTTCTGCGAGAATTGTGAGAAACTGAGTGCCTGTTATTACCTAGGTCTTCATGAAGATAGCAGGAAAGGTCTGCCAAGGCAGGGGTTTTATTGTGATTAAGATCTTAGTTCTAAATCATGACATGGCAGCTTGTATCCCTAAATCATTCCTGTGTAGACACTGGGGAGAAGGACAGAGTGCATTAAGTGAATTTCCAGCAATATCGAGCTTTACGAATTCCCCTGGTCTTCCTGGAAGCCCCACATGTGGATAAGTAACACCTACTTGATATTTCCTTTTGGATTCCTGAGGATCAGTTGTCAGCTCTTTGAATTGTCCACTCTCAGTATAAGACAGGAACTATTATTGTCATAACTTAGTAACACAAGGGAAGCAGGTCAAGCTTAGGTGTCAAGGGTGATTGGTGTGATGGCAAAATTGTTAATCTTAATTTTAAAATGCCACCATATTTCATTTTAGCAATTAATAATTGTCACCGTGTCTTTAAAATCAGGATTCTAGCTGTAAGGTTTTTTTCCAATTTAATATTGAAATAATATTCAAATCAATGTCAGGAAGCTCTTCCTAATGAAATGCTCTTAATTATTAATTCTCTCATATTGCAGTCTATATGTTGTTGTATTATGCTTGGAGACATGTAAGTTGATTAGGTTATGCATTTCATTTTTACTTTTTGTTTGGATGACAACTACAAGTAATAAAGAACTTATAAATATAATCATCATATGTAACTTTTAAGCTATTTTATCAATAATTTGGACAACTTATCTCTTTGTGCCCTTTTTAGAAAATACAGTTCTCAATTTCTTTTTAAGAAAAAAAATTTCCAAGTTTGGTGTTAAAATAATTTATATTAGAAAATAATGGTTATGAAATTCACAGAAGTTGGCTAAGCCAAATTATAGAAATGAAATAATTAGTGCAAGAAATATGTATCAATTTTAGGATAAAAGCATGAAGTTTGTTTCTCCTTTAAGACTACCCTAACACATTATGACACTTTTGCCACTCTTGAAAAACGAAAGCAAAACAAAAACATATGTGAGGTTAGATGGGAAAAATAGAGAAACCGGATTTAACCAGGGTTGTTAATATTACTCTTAGGCATTCTATTTGGGAGTTCCTGGCACATAACAGTAGGATTTCTGAGAAGACAATTTGACCATTGACAGAATGATGTCACTCCCAAGACTGTCTACTTTAGGAAGCCATTATTTGCCTCCACTCAACAGGTTTGCTTGTTCCAGATAATTTCCCATTATCTTAGATTAAAATATTTGTATTAAGAGGTGAGTATTATGACATATTCAAATACAGAATTTAAAAATATAGATCATTTCCTATCTTTTTAATATAGTATTAAAATAGTTTATGTAAGAAGAACACAGATACTTAATATTTCATGTTAAGATCAGAACAAGAATATTCAGAGGTATTAGAATAAAAATACTGTTTTTGTGAATAAAATTTTAATTATATAATTTCTGGAATAGATATCTATGTTATAGACTCTCTTCTTTGAAAAACTGTAAGATTGAAAATGAAAACTTGACTGATAAAAGTCTACATAAATAAAAAATGTGCCAGATCTATTATTCTAATGTGCTGATTTCAGTGAGAAAAATATCAAGGAATGGAGCAGACTGGAGTAAAGATGTCTGTAGTTGAAATGGGCAGGGGGAATTGGGTTTGCTAAAAGGAAGGAGTTGGGGCCGGCGCTGTGGCATAGCAGGTAAAGACACCACTTGCATGCTGGCATCCCATATGGGTGCCAGTGTGAGTCCTGGCTGCTCCACTTCCTATCCAGCTCTCTGCGATGACCTAGGAAAGCAGTGGAAGATGGCCCAAGTGCTTGGGGCCTTGCACCTGCCTGGGAAACCTGGAAGAAGCTCCTGGCTCCTGGCTTCAAATCGGCTCTACTCCGACCATTGTGGCCATCTAGGGCATGAACCAGCAGATAGAGGATCTCTCTCTCTCTCTCTGTCTCGTCCTCCGCATCTCAAGTAAATAAATAAATCTTAAAAAAAAAGAAGGGAGGAGTTATATGTTTCCTCAGAATGTCTCTCTCACTGAGCACATGTTACTTCTCAAAGAGCTCAAATGATGTGAGCTCTTTGTCAAAAGACTGTAAGGGAGACTATTTGTAATGGTTATCTGTTTCTTCATAATGAGTTATTCCAAGATTAGCAGTTTAAAACAGCAAGCATTTATTCTCTTGCAGTTTGTGGTCAAGAATATGTAGGAAGCTTAGTTAGAATGTTCTGACTCCAAAGCTTTCTATGTCATTTGTTGATTGGTGATACTGCCCTGTGAAAACTTGACCAAAGCTGTAGTATCCACTTCCAAGATGCCGAATTACATGACTATCATTGGAAGGCCTCACTTTCTTCATGAATCCTGACATGAGGCTTCAGTTTCTGGCCACCTGATTCTACATTGACATGGTATCTACCTTCCACCAGAGCACAATTCTTGAAAGTCACACATGTGTCTCAATAATTTTAGAATTAGTCAGTGCTGTTTAAACCACAAGGTGTTTAGAGGTATGATTGATAAGCATTTTTTTTTGCAATATTTTCATTTGGTACATTCATATATTTTAAAAAGATTAATTTTATTTATTTGAAATACAGAATTAATGGAGAGAGATCTTCCATCTGCTGGTTTACTCCCTAAATGGCCACAATGGCCAAGGTTGGACTATGCTGAGACCAGGATCCAGGAGTGTTTTCAGGGTATCCCATGTGAGTTGTGGGGCCCACGCACTTGGGCCATCTTCCACTCTCTTCCCAGGCATGTCAGCAGGGAGCTAGATTGGAATTCAAGCAGATGGGACTTGAACTGGAGCTCATATGGGATGCTGATGTCCCAGGAGGTGGCTTACCCTACTGTGCCATAATGCCAGGCCCAGTATATTCTAAATTTTAAAATAACTTTCCACAGATAAATATATGTATCAGAAAATTTCCACCAGTTGGATACAGGCCAGAGTTTTATATTGTTAAGGGGGATTTCCATTATTTTTCATATCTTCCATTATTTTAATATCCCACCAAGAAAGGTGAGTGCTGGAGAGTTCCACTAATAATAACAGTCTCAAGAGTTTCTTCTGCCAGCATGAGACAGCGAGGTGGTAGGAGAAACTGCCAGTATCGTGTATAGTGAGCAAGTGGTCCAGTCTGGAACTACCTTATTCCTTTAAGCTGAGACTCTTCTGCCCAGACATAATGAGACATATTGGCAGGATGGACAGGAGGAACCAAACAAAATAAACGGATGAGTGGTTGATTGTTTTTGTCTCTAATGGCGTGAAACTCTCCTCCACTCACAGACCTGAGAGAAGTAGACAGAGCTGATCATTAGGATGCAGTCACAACTTATCAGGGGCTGGAAGCCCCTCTAGGGCCTTGGGTCTGTACAGAGACATTGGGGTAGCCACATGCATAAGTAAAGGGAACCCTAGCATGCCTCTCATCTACCCTGGGTAATAGAGGAAACCACTTTCACCTGCTCAGACAGCACAGACAAGAACAAGTGGGAGTGCCAGTGGCACCAGAAAACCAAAGACAATCAAATGACCAAAGTAACATCTCACAAAGGTTCTGAAAATGAAGCTGTCATTGTGACCACAACCCACAAGACTAGGCCAAGACAAGTGGGCTAAACCTATACAAGCTGATTATCTGCTAAAATAAAGTCTTTTAAATAGGATCTAGACTCTTTTAACAAATGGACAAAATAGCTATAATGTAATTTTAAAATATCTATTGTACTAAGAATCAGGAAAATTACAACCTGAATTAGAAAAGAAAATTAACTTATGATTATACTGATATGAATTACACTTTGGAATTATCTGACAAGGATTATAAAATAGCATTATAAAAATTATTTATATTTTGTTGAAACAAATAAAAATGGACAGTCTCAGAAATATAATAGAAAAGAACCAGAGGGGAAAATTAGAATAGAAAAATGCAATAATCCAAATAAGCTTTCTATATTTGGGTTAAGTAGTAGATTAGAGGTGACAGAATACAAAATTCAAGAACATTGAGGCCAATGAATAGATGTACCCAATCTGAAAAATATGGACAAACTAGAGGGAAAGAAATTAAACAATGACACAAGGATCTGCAATACAATAAAAAAATCCAATATTCTTATCATGAGATTCTCAGAAGGAGCAGGAAAACAGTAGGACTGAAGGTGATTTTGAAAAAACAATGTTTGAAATATTTCCCGTTTTGGTGGCAGATACAGGCCTACATTTTAAGAGGCTAAGAATACTGGGAAAATCAATTTAAATTAAAAAAAATCCACATCAGACACACCATATTTACACTTTTGAAAAGTAAAAACAAAAAGAAATCTCGAAGCAACTGAAGAGAAACAGTACCTACTTAAAGGGCAGCACAAGTATTCTGAATTACATATTTGTGTCCCCCTTTTCACCCCGCCAAAGTCATATGCTGACATCCTTACCTCCAGTGTGGTGGTATTAACAGATGGAGCTTCCAGAAGCTAATTAGATCAGGAAGGTAGAGCCTTCATAAGTGGAATTACTATCCTTGTAAAATGAACCCCAGAGATCCTCCTTGCTCTTTCTGCTTTGTGGGAATGCAATGAGAAGACAGAAGTTTGCTACCCAAAAGAATGTCCTTGCAAGGAAGTGACCAGGCTGGCAATTTGTTCTCAGATTTCCATTCTGCAGAACTACATTTTTGAACCACCTAATCTATGGCTCTGTGTTATAATAGTCTGAATTAACCTAGATAACCACTTCATACAGTAGTAGAATTCTCATCTGAAATAGGGGAGATCTAAAGAAAGTATCTAACATGTTCATGTTTTGAAAAAAAGAAGTGTCAATTGAATTTTCTATCCAACAAAACTATTCTTAAAAAAGAAGGATAAATAAAGATATTCTCAGATGAAGGAAAACAAAAAGAATTTGTTACTATCATATCTATCCTTAAATTTTGACTAAAGAATATTTCAAATAGAAAGGAATTAATAAAAAATCTTGGAGTCTCAAGAAAGAAAAAATAAACAAAAAGTACAGAAATATAGGTCTATACAATGGAAAGCCTTTTATTCATGAGTTTGGTTAATCATACCTTGCTAGTAAAACAGGATTATAACAACATCTGATATTCAAGACAATGGTACTTAAAACTGGGAAGAAGACAAATGAGGCTTCCGCATTTCACTTGAAATGGTTATAGTCAGATTGTTATAAGCTACACTCATACACTGTTATATCCAGAGCAAATACTACAAAAACTATGAAAGGAGGTATGCTCAAAAACAAGACAAATAATTTAAAATTGAATAAAAAGTGTTCATGTAAGCCAGTGGTGGCAAGAACTGAGAACCAAAATGGGACCACTGTAAAACACAGGGGGAAACAGGGAGGCAGACGTAAACATTAATGTGTCAATGGCTATCTTAAATGTTGATAGTATCAATATGCCAATCAGAAACCAAAGACTGGTTTAGTAGATAAAATAAAGTGGCCCAATGATATGTTCTTTACAAGAAGCTCAGTTCAAACTCAAGAAAAAAATTAGATTGAGTGCAAAAAGACTAAAGAAAAGGATATGACATGCAAACATTAATAAAATTTAAAAAGCAAACGAATTATATTAGCATTAAAATAGAGCAAAAATTACTAGTGAGAGAGAGGGACATTACATAAGGATAAAAAGATTAATTCATCTGGAAGATATAATGATTCTAAATGTGTATCCATTAATTAAAATAACCTCAAGAGGTATGAAGCAAACTGGCAGAGCTGATGGGAGAAATAGAGAAAATTAGGGAGTTCAAGGCTCCCCTCTCAGCTACTGATGAAAATACCAGACAAAAAATTTGCAAAGGTTAAGAAAATCAAAACAGTGTATTAATCAAGGGGGATCTAATTGTTATATATGAAAGAATTTACCCCAAAATTCTCTCTCTCTCTCTGTGTGTGTATGTGTGTGTGTGTGTGTGTGTGTGAGAGAGAGAGAGAGAGAGAGAGAGAGAGAATATACACCGTGGGACATTTACCAGGTAACCTGGGCCATAAAACAAATTTCAAAAAATTTAGAATTGAAATAATACATGTTCTTTGACCAGAATGTAATTAGGCCAGAAATAAACAATAAAAAAAAAAAAACTCTGAAAAAGCTCTAACAACATAAAATTCAATAACATACTTTTACATACTCTGTGAAGGGGCAGGCGTTTGGCACATTAGGTAAGAAACCACTTTGCACATCTACATCCCATATTGAAGTCCCTGGGTTCGACTGCCAGCCTTGCTGTTAATCCTAGTTTCTTGGGAGTGCACCTTGGGAGTCAACAGGTATGGCTTAAGCTTTTGGATCTTTGCCACTCATATGTGTGATCTGCACCAAGTTCTAGTATCCTGGATTTGGCTTGGCCCAGTCCCAGCTGTTGCATTCATTCGAGGAGTGAAACAGTGGATGGAAGATCTCTGTGTTGGCTATTCAAACAAATAAAAAGAATAAATAAATACAACAAAATTTCATAAATCACTAGAACTTAATGAAAACAAAAACAATTTTCAAAATACAAAGGATGGAGCTAAAGCAGTGCTGAGAAGAAAAGTATTGTAGTAAATGCTTATATTAGAAATGTAGTAAGGTCTCGCATCAAAAACCTAGATTCCTATTTTACGAAATTGGAAAAAGAAGAGAGAATTTAACCCAATGCAAACAGAAAAGGCAATTATAATTTGGAAAATAACAAGATAGTATAGAAAGTCATTGAAACAAAAAGTAGATTCATTAAAACAATAACTTTGATAAACTTCTATCAGGAGTTCAAATGGACAAACCTTCAAACTAAGGAATATAATATGGAATTATATTAAAGATCATGCAGTCATTAAAATACTGTCAGCAACTTTATGCTAAAAAATACTGGAAAAGTTAAAAGAAATGGAACAGATATTCATCAATAAAAAGGAACAAATTTGATATGTGCAGTATCTTGGATGAATCTCCAGAGAACTATGCTGAGGGAGAAGAAGTAATCCTAAGATGTTATGTGCTCTATAATTTCATTCGTATGACATTTTTGAGGCTATGAAACCTAGAAATGCAGAATCTGTTAATGATACCACGGAGGAGAGTTGGAGGTGTAAGTTGGTGTGATTCTAATATGGCACCAGTGATGGAATTCTTCATTCTTGTCTAGGATGATCTATAAACTGACACATGTGAAATAACCTATGGAGCTAAATACACACAAAAATTAGAAAATTGGGAAAATCTGAGTAAGTTTGGTGGAATCCTACAACTTCAATACCATCGTTGTGATATTATATTACAGTTTAGCGATGTTAACATTGGAAAAATGTCTACAGTGTATTGGGATGCCTCTTTTTTTAAATAAAAGCAATTTTCTCAAAATTTTAATTAGGTGTTAAGTTTCTTTAAAGGATTTTTTCCCTAGAAGCCTTTTATTTAAGTAATGCAAACTCCATGCATTTCTTAAATACAACTTTAGAAACACAATGATTCTTACCTGGCATATTTTAAGGCTTATATGAGTGATTCCTGTATTTGCTTTATAAAATACTCAACAAATTCTTTTCAATCTCCCACTGTTCTGTTGAGAACACAGCATATTATTCAAATACATTGTTTCACAATAATTCAACTATTCACGTATATTTTGCAATGGATTTTAAAAAATAAATATCAAAGAATTCATATACTTAATGCAATTCCTTTTGTCTCTCCAAGTATTCTTTCATCAGGAAATCATAAAATGTCATAAAGTTTGTTGACCATGTTGGCAGTTCCTATTAGGCAGAAATAACTTAAGCAGGTGTTGGTGAAACTTGTGGAAAAGGAAATGGAGATTTGTCTCCGTATTGTAAATTTAAAATTTAGTTGACTACCAAATGTCTCTTTCCTCTCCTTTTTCCTGGATCCTGGAATCCGAGCCGACGGAGCCCATCTGGGAAGGCACGGCAACCAGATGGCCACCGTGAACTGCTGGGGAGGCCCTGCGGCAGTCAGAGCCAGTCCCAGAAAAGAAACCTCTTTGGGACACAATGAATAGAGGCCTAATTTATATTTTAGGGCTTTTGAATGAGATTAAACCCAACAGTGGCATGAATTTAAACTGCAGTTGGGAAGGTTTCTTTCTTTCTTTCTTCTTCTTCTTCTTTTTTTTTTTTTTTTTTTTTTTTTGTGTTCATGCCAGTGACTGAATTATAACTTTGGGGAGCTTCAGATGTGTGAAAAGATGTCATAAAAGAAAGAAGGGCTGAACGATTGTGTGGCTGTGCAGATTACAAACAGTATGTAAAAGGATTGTGGTTAAAGAGCTTCATCAAAGCAGTACCCTCTGCAATCGATTATTGTCTCACGGATTATGACTTTAGGAAGGATATAACCAGCAGGGCATAAAGGAATGGCATCGCTCTCTTTTTTTATCCCAAAGCTTTTGAACAATTGGTAGCAAGGGATTAGAAACCAAAAATATATTGTGGCCTTGTTCTATTCAGATTAGTGTCAAGTTGAAGGGACATGGTTCATGAACTTGGGAAGCATTAGTGCACTTGTAATGGGGACATCCGCAGACCCCATGTGTCTACACTCTTAGTAAGCACCATGATGATATAAATTAGTTCTGGTGTAAGAAAATCAGTAAATCAAATACAGATACACATCTGGCATTTCAGATTTGGATCTTAATCTCTTCCTCATCTTTTCTTTATTAAAGGGTATGTATTAAATTGACTTATTGCACTGAGGATCCTTTTTCCCATGGGAGATGTCTCATAAACATTGATGGAGAATTTTGGAACCATGAACTGAGGCTCAATCAACACTAGTCAAATGAAAAATGCAATTAATGTTTGTCATATTTCTTTTATATTTGGTTGACTCTATCCTTCAACTACATTTTTCAATTCACAGTTGCCTCAGATAGTGTTTAACTGAATCTATTATGACAATTATTTAATTATCCATGTATTAATTCAGCAAATTAAATGCCTTAAATGTGTCAGGTGCAAATGGATGAAAGAGAGACATTCTTCTTACCTCCCAGCATCTTGTTATCTAGTAGGTGGGATAGAAAACTTATCAAGTGCTAAGTGCAATGATAAAGATATACTCAAGATACTGAGTATAATGAAGATGATCAAAGTGAATTTTTGGAGTCCACGTAGATTTCCTGTTGCCTTCGCTGAGTCCTACAGAGTAATTTGCAGGAAGAGGGGTAGATGATAACCAAAGCCAAGATGAAAACTAGCATACTGCCTTTAAGAAGCTGGACATACTAGGGGCTGGCACAGTGGCGTAGTGGGTAAAGCTGCCAGCTGCAGTGCCCGCATCTTTTTTTTTTTATTTTTTATTTATTTTTTTTATTTTTTACAGGCAGAGTGGACAGTGAGAGAGAGAGAGACAGAGAGAAAGGTCTTCCTTTTGCCGTTGGTTCACCCTCCAATGGCCGCTGCGGTAGCGCGCTGCGGCCGGCGCACCGCGCTGATCCGATGGCAGGAGCCAGGTGCTTCTCCTGGTCTCCCATGGGGTGCAGGGCCCAAGCACTTGGGCCATCCTCCACTGCACTCCCTGGCCACAGCAGAGAGCTGGCCTGGAAGAAGGGCAACCGGGACAGGATCGGTGCCCCGACCGGGACTGGAACCCGGTGTGCCGGCGCCGCAAGGCGGAGGATTAGCCTGTTGAGCCACAGCGCCGGCCGTGCCCGCATCTTGTATGGGCACCAGTTTGAGTCCCAGCTGCTCCACTTCTGATCCAGCTTTCTGCTATGGCCTGGGAAAGCAGTAGAAGATGGCCCAAGTCCTTGGGCCCCTGCCCTTCCGTGGGAAACCCAGAAGAAGCTCCTGACTCCTGGCTTCGGATCGGCTCTTCTCCAACCATTGTGGGCAACTGGGAAGTGAACCAATGGATGGAAGACATCTTTCTCTCTCTCTGTGCCTCTCTGTCTCTCTCTGTGTAACTCTTTCTAATAAATAAATAAATAAATAAATATTTAAAAAAATAAACTGAACATACATTTCTTTTATTGAAGTCTGCAAGAGGAGCCACGAAGCTCGAAATGAGGCAAGTTTCAGAAACCATAGTTTATCAGATGAGTAGGTTGGGGCTCATTATACTGAAGACAAATCATCAAAATGTTGTGGAATTAGGGCAGAAAAGTTAGATTTCTATTCACATTAGACTTCTCTGGCAGGTTCAGGCAATAAATCTGAGTACAATACCAGAGATAGGAAATCTATTTAGAAGGCTGATGCAAAATCATATTAGCAAAAAGTAGATGCTGAAAGTTAATATGTCAGACATACCCTAAAGTGGCTCCCAGTTGAATTAAAATATAAATTTGTTTTTTGGCACAAAATATTTTGAAATTCAGGCACATGGGAGTCTTCAAAAGCATATTATGCATCTGTGAAATATGTAAGATTTGTTCTCTTTATATTAATAAATTTTTTTTAAAAAGGAAAAAATTTCAAAATTTCCTTCCATTAAAATAAACTTATTTTTTCAATTCCATTTGTCCACAGACATTTTCGTAGTACTCACATAGAATATGGTAAAGATATGAACTTGATTGTATAACGTTATAAAGGCTTCATATTAACAAAGCAAGGTGAAAAAATTCTGCTTGCTAGCTTAGTCATCTGCCATGTTTTGAGAGGTCTTTAGAGAAGGTGATGTCAACGAACTGCAAACATCCTTTAGGAGATGGGTGTGCCCTGGCGGACAGCCAGCAAGAAAACAGGGACCTCAGACTCAAAACCACAAGGAATTGAGTTCTGCCAGCAACATTTAAGCTTGGAAGAGGACTCGAAGCTCTAGAAAGGAATGCAGCCCCGTGAGACCTTGCAGCCTTATGAGACCCTGAGCAGAGGGCTCAATTAAGGCATTCCTGTGCTTCCAACCCACAGATATTGTGAGATAATCAATGTCTGTGCATGGTTTTTTTTAAAGTTACTAAATGTATGTTATTTCACTATGCAGCAGCAGAAAATGAATATAGGCAGTTAAGAAGGAATGGATACAGGAAATCTTTTGGAAGTAAAGCTGCAGACCAGGTGACTGATTAGCTGTGGAAAATGAGTGAGAGGAAGAGACAGAGACAGCAAAGCTGCTGATGTTGATCATCATATTTTTTAGTAATTCAGCTCCTCAAAATATAAGGCTATTTAATTGGAAGCCCTGTGACTCTATGTGAGTTTTTCTCTTCTGGTACACAAGGCTAGACTGAAATTTTCTGGGATCTGTATCCCCAAAATGATGGCGAGAGATCAGGCAGAGAAATAATGCAACAGGTTGATTACTAATATATACATTACTGAGTAGGTACTAATTTCTACTAGGAATATGCAGCTTGGGTAGATACAATACTAATCTGTATAACTCAAACATTCCTCCACCACTGCCACAATTTTCTAGAAGATATAACACAGATTAAGAAGTTTACAATTCCAATAATATAGATAGGATGTATAATTTACCTAATCAAATAGAGAAGAGCTTCTTGAAAAAGACGCACATTCAAAGGACATACAGAAATATTTGAAATCAATGAATAAATATATGCTCACGAGTGAGTGACTTAACTTTTGTACAAGGATTTCACGGATGCACACCAAGGAGTCATGAGGTACATATACAATATAGGGTTTATTGGAGGAAAACTTACCAGAGAATAATAGAGAATGTACAGTCTCTTAAACTTTCATTATGCCATGGTCTAGTTGGGATATTTAGGTGACCTGTGTGTACAGTGTTCAATGATTCAGCAAAGGGAGGTCTGCTTCTCCCAGTGGATTGGATCTGAATCTGAGAGCTTTCCAAAAATAACAAGCTTTGTTCTAAACCTCATTACATGTCTATGTATTACATGATATAGCCTAAGAAGCAAAGGGAACACCAGGTTTCTCTCAATAACAATAAATGAATCAAGACACTTTTCAGCCCAAGAAAAAGTACCGTACATATGAATGATCAAGGTCTGCATGCAAGGGCAATGGGAACAACCTTGCATACCAAGAATACTGATGTCATGCAAAGCTGAACCAATTCTCTGATAAGTACTCATAGAAGGAAAAAAAGAAGTCCCCTGGGCCTTTCAGAGTTAGTTTTCAACATTAACATGTAAAAATGTTTATTATTCCAATATTAATCTAAACAAGAAATCAACATAATTCCAAATAAAATATCCACAGTTATTTAGAAGGATTCAATGCCATAAAATTTGTATGGTTATAACTCTTTTTTCTTAAAGATAGGTGCCATACACCCTGATAAATTTTATCCTGATAATAAAAATGATAATAACAGAAATAGTTTGGCACTGAGGTAGCCACAGCATACAAACCACTAGAGCAAATTAAAGTAGGCTTTGTCAACCTCAGCATTACTGACTTTTTGAGAGAGATAATTTGTTGTTATTGGGGGACAGGGTTGTTTCAGGCGCTGTAAGATATTTAGATCCCTAACCATAAATTCCAGATAGTGTCTCCTGTATCACTATGACCCACATTTTGGCAAGCAAAAGTTCTTCAGAAAGTTCCAAAAATTCTCTGGGGGGAAAATTACCCCTGAATGAGAACCACTGGTTCAGACTATGCAAAAATAAGCCATGTGTTATGAGATAACCTGCATTTGACGGAATTGGCACTACAAACTAATGGTACAACAAATTAAAGTTCTATTGATGATGTTGAGACAAGTTGATTCTTATATATAGAGAAATAAAGCTGGGTGGTATGGTGGGCTGAATAATAGCTCACATAAAGACAAATATTAATTTACAAGGCAAGAGGCGAGTTTTCATGTGAATTAGTTAAGATACTGCATTATCTGGATGAATCAAATGCAATCACAGAATTTTTATAAGACAAAAAATCTTGAGAAGATGGAATCAGAGAGACTGGAATATTGTGTTTGGCTTGGAAGTTGGAGAAAGGAGCCATGGGCTCTGGAACACAGAAATACTGCTCAAGAAAAAGGAACTGCAAGGTTACAATTGCTCTTGAGAACTTTCATAGAGAGTATGGTCCTCTAACACCTTGATTTAGGACTAGTGAGAACCTTTCTAGATTCCTTTCCTTTAAAACATTAAAATTTGTCTTAAGTCACCAAGTATGTTACAGAGGAATTAAGAAACTCATAAAGAAACCTACTATGTCTAAGGGTTGGGGCTGTGGCACAGTGGGTTAAGCCCCAGCCTGCAGTGCCAACATCCCATATAGATGCCAGTTCGAGTCCCGGCTGCTCCACTTCTGATCCAGCTCTCTGCTATGGCCTGGGAAAGCAGTAGAAGATGGTCTAAAACTTTGGGTACCTGCACCCGTGTGGGAGACCTGGAAGAAGCTGCTGGCTCCTGGCTTTGGTTCAGCTCATTGAGGTCATTTGGGGAGTGAACCAGCAGAATGGAAGACCTCTCTCTGGCTCTAACTCTCTCTGTAATTCTGTCTTTCAAATAAATAAAATAAAAATAATTCAAAAAAAAAGAAACCTACCTCTAATCATCTATATTGGTGAATACCCCAAGGTTAAGATATACACACAAAATATCATATGTTCTCCCTGATCACTGACAACTAAGCGAGCACTAAAAAGGAAACCTGTTGAAGTGAAATGGACACTATGAGAAACAGTGACTTGATCAGCCCTTGTCCTGACTGTCGATGAACAACTTAATACTTTATTGCTTTTAGTATTTTTTTTTTTGTTCTACTTAATACTATTGGTTGAACTCTTTAATTAACACACAGTTATTCTTAGGTGTTTAAATTTAACTGAAAGGTGATCCCTGTTAAATATAAGAGTGGGAATAAGAGAGGGAGGAGATGCATAATTTGGGACATGCTCAAGCTGACTTGCCCCAAATGGTAGAGTTTGAAACGTGCCAGGGGATTCCAATTCAATCCCATCAAGGTGGCATGTACCAATACCATCTCACCAGTCCAAGTGATCAATTTCAGTTCATAATGATCATAATGATAGGTCTAAGAGTCAAAGGGATCACATAAACAAGACTAGTGTATGCAAATACTAACTGATAGAATCAAAAAGGGAGAGAAAGATCCAACATGGGAAGCGAGATACACAGCAGACTCATAGAATGGCAGATGTCCTAAACAGCACTCTGGCCTCACAATCAGCCCTTAAGGCATTCAGATCTGGCTGAAGAGCCCATGAGAGTATTGTAGGCATGGAAAGCCAAGACACACTGGCAAAAAGAAAAAAAAAAAACCCTAAATGAAAGATCTCTGTGAGTGAGATCCAAGTGGAAAGAATGAGTCATCAAAGAAGAAGTTACCTTTCTCTGAAGAGAGGAGAGAACTTCCACTTTGACTATGACCTTGTCTAAATAAGATCAGAGTTGGCAAACTCAAAATGATTCCATATCCTTGGCAACTAATGGCAAGAGTCTCAGGTGACTATTGATGCCATAAACAAGACTGGCAATTCAACAACAGGAGTCACTGAGCACTTACTCCCCATGTAGGATCTCTGTCCTTAATGTGTTGTACAATGTGAATTAATGCTATAACTCAAACAGTACTTTACACTTTGTGTTTCTGTGTGGGTGCAATCTGTTGAAATCTTTACTTAATATATACTAAATTGATCTTCTGTATATAAAGATAATTGAAAATGAATCTTGATGTGAATGGAAGGGGAGAGGGAGTGGGAGATTGGAGGGTTGTGGGTGGGAGGGAAGTTATAGAGGGAAAAAGCCACTATAATCCAAAAGTTTTACTTTGGAAATTTATATTTATTAAATAAAAGTTAAAAAAGATATATATCCAAAATAGCAGATAAAATAAATATTGTAACTTATTTTTAGAATATAAATCTTTGACTTTAGATTGGGAAAGGATTTTCATAAAGAATCCTAAAACGAGAGCTTAAGATGGCTGAGTAGGGAGGGTGCTTACTGCTCTAATCTAGATGACAGTTTAAAAAAAAGTGGAGAGAGTGTAGTCTCAGGGAAGAGTTAGGGAGAAAATTGCAGAGGAATTTCTATGCAAATTAGAGGGACACAATGGACCTACATGGATGGCATGGATACCTACAACTCAGGATCCCAGTAGCTGAGAACCTAGACACCAGTTTTGGAGAGTGAAGTGAATCAGACTGCAGCAGCTTAAGCTACTGGTGATGAAGCTGCAGGAAGAAGGAACCTGGCTTGGAGCCCTGTGGGGGACAGTGTACCTGTCAAAATAGAGGAGATAAAAAAATTGGAGAGACACGTTTCTCTCTCCATGATCACCTTACAGTGGTGTGTTGTAATAATCCAATAGAGTGGGAACCATTTTGGACATACGTTAACAGGTATGCCAGTTCATGTCTGTTCCCAGCAAGCAGCTGAGTGGAGAATCCTGACTGGTGAGAAGAACTAACTAACAGGAATCTGGGTGTTCCTTGACTGTGGGGAGTTTGTGTGCTGGGACTGTGAAAAAAACTGAGGCTGTGAGGGAGGACTCATGGTTTTGCTGGGAGACTCCACTGTGGGAGACTCCACATGCTCAGAGTTTCCTGGTTACCTGATGAGGGACAGGGAAATCCTGGGGAATGTGAGCTTACACTGAAGACTGAACAGATCCTTTGTGTGGTCTTTGGGGTTGAATGGATAAATATTATACCCATTCAGGCTAGCACTCAGGCACTGGTCTCCTTTTAGGAGAATAAACCTCCCTTCTGATTAAAAAAAAAAAAAAAGAGAGGGCATTTACCATGCCAAACCTGGGTGTGTCACCTTAGACATGCTCTTTACAGTGGAGAACTGAACAGTTACCTGGCCACACATACCACAAACTTCTAGATATTCACTGAAAGCAGACATTCCACTTATCTACAGATGCATAGTATAAGATAAAAGCCATCACATTGGAAAAACAAAGAAATCAATGAGTATCTCCACAAATGCAGAATCACAAACACATCAATTCAAGAAATAAGAATAAATAATACAACCTGACACCTCCCAAAAGAACACAACACTTCAATACATGATTGTGAAGATGATGGAGATTGAAGAAATGCAAAAATGTAATTGAAAAATTGTTTATAAGAAAGACTACATAGACCTAGGAAAAGAAAAAAAGAAAGATTACATAGAAGTAATCAGAAGCAAATGCATAAAATACTGAAAAAAAGAACTAACTCTAATTCTTCTCAAATTATTCAAAAGAATTGAAAGAAAGGGAATCCTCTGAAATTCTTTCTATGAAGCCATCATCACCTTAATTCCTAAACCTAAAAAAAGATGCAATAGAGAAAGAAAATTACAGATCAATTTCCCTGATGAACATAGAAGTAAAAATTCTCAACAAAATTCTAACCAATCGAATCCAACAATACATCAGAAAGATCATCTACCCAGATCAAATGGGATTTATCCCTTGTATGCTAAGATGGTTCAATATTTGCAAATCAATCAATGTGATACATTGCATTAATGAACTACAGAAAAAAAACCATGATTATCTGAATAGATGCTGAGAAAGCATGTGATAAAATACAACAACATTTCATGATGAAAACTCTAAGCAAATTAGGTATAGAAAGAATATTCATCAGCACAAATAAGACAATTTATGATAGCTCACGGCCAGCATCCTATTGAATGGGGAAAAGTTGGAAGCATTCCTTCTGAAATCTGGTACCAGACAATGATGCCCACTTTCACCATTGCTATTCAATATAGTCCTGGAAGATTTAGCCAGAACCATTAGACAAAAAAACTCTAAGAAAAAGAACTCAAAGGAGGAAGTCAAACTATACCTATTTGCAGATAACATGATTCTATATATAGGGGATCCAAGATTCCACCAAAAGACTATTGGAATTCATAGAAGATTTTGGTAAAATAGCAGGATACAAAATCAGCATAAAAATCAATAGCCTTTGTATACACAGATGATGCCAAGGCTGAGATTGAGCTTCTAAATTCAATCCCATTCACAACAGCTATAAAAAATAAAATACCATGGAATAAACTTAACCAAGGATGTTAAAGATTTGTACAATGAAAATGAGAAAACATTAAAGAAAGAAACAGAAAAAACAAAAAAATGAAAAAAATTTTGCATGTTCATGGATTATAAGAATTAACATCATCAAAATGTACATTCTTCTGAAAACAATTTACAGATTCAATGCAATACCAATCAAATTAACAATGACATTCTTCTCAGATCTCAAAAATGATGCTGATTCATTTAGAAACATAGGAGACCTTGAATAGCTAAAACAATCGTATATAACAACAACAAATGAAAATGCCATGTTAAGTGTTAAAGTACTCATATTTAGTGTTAAAGTGACCATTTAAAAAGGACCAAGTGTCTGGTAATAATAAAATATAGAATTAAAAAGGAATGAATTTTCCAGCAAGCTAAGCAGTCCACACAGCAGACTCATAGAATTACAATTGCTTAAAGTAACATCCTGACCTCAGAATCAACCCTTAAGTATTCCTGGTCTGGATGAAAAGCCTGTGAGAGTATTTCAGGCATGGAAATCCAAGACATTGTGGAAAAAAAATGTTGTAGTTGAAGGATCTCTGTGAGTGAGACCCCAGTGGAATGAAGTGACCATCAAAGGAAGATGTACTTTTCTCTAAAGGGAGGAGAGAATTTCCATTTTGCTTATGGCCTTGTCTAAATACAGATGGAGTTTGTGGTTTCAAAAGGCTTCCATAGCCTAGGTAGCTTATGTCAAGAGCCTCGGGTGATCACTGACATCATACATTAGATTGTTAATTGTTAAATTAACAGCAAGAGTCACTGTGCACTAACTCCCCATGCAGGACTTCTATCCTCAGTGAGGTGTATTAGGAAAGTTAACTGTAAAACTATTTCTCAGGTTTTTTTGTGTGTTTGTGTGTGTACTCAAGTTGTTGAAATCTTTACTTACTATAGAGTTGCTCTTCTGTGTCCAAAGTTAATTGAAAATGAATCTTAATGTGAATGGGACTAGGAAGGGGAAATGGAGGAGTGGGAGTGTGGGTGGGCAGGCGGGTATGGTGGGAAGAATAACTATATTCCTAATGTTGTACCTATAAAATTTGTATTCCTTAAAAATAAATTAATATATTAAAAAAACTCCCAAAGCATAATTCCTAAAGCAGAAACCAAACACTTTTAACTCTACCAAGGTCTCACTGAATGGGCATTTAAATGGAGGAATTATTAACAAGGTCTGAGTAGATAACCACTGAATAGTGGCTAAAATATGTTATTTTGTCATATTAAATATTGAAGTTAAAGCTATTTGAAAAACAGCAGGTACAAAAAAAACCCTTTTATCTTATAATATTTCTTAAATGTGGAAGATGAAATTCCCATGTGAAAGACAATCTAAACTCCTAATCTGGAAGGAAAGACAATGTTCTTAACTTCAAGTACATAAAGTCCTGATGGCAAGAATTCTTTATAGAACTTTTTAGAATAGTTCTTAGCTTCCCTATTGTTATTCATATTTTCATAGTTTACTCTTGTATAGTTCAGTATAGATACTGATCCTTTCATAGGAGAATTCATTTTAGGATTTTTTGACTTTATGATGGTGTGAAAGTAACAGGCATTTAATAGAAACACTACTTTGTAATTTGATCTCTTCCTGAGTTAGCTGTACGCAGTCTGATACTCTTAAGCAATGTTGGTTACTTGAGTGAGCAGTGCTGCTAGGCAGGGCAGCCTCACAGCCATGAAGGAAAACAATCAATGCTCTACACTGTGTTTGTTGTGTTGCTAAGCTGTGGAGTTCAGTAGATTGGGCATATTTAATGCATTTGAATTATGCTGTTTCAATTTAGGCTAGGTTAATCATTTTGTGACCACATCATTGGTTGAGCATCATCTGTATAAGTAATGGACTCTTATTGATTCTTTGTGTCTCCATTTTTATGAGCTCTTCTGTGATATGTAAAACTTGTATCATAGTTTTTATTCCTGTGAATCTATATTATGCAAATTTAATTTTCAGGTCCAGTGAAATATTAAGTATGGAAGTGGAGATTTTCCCACCCTTATAGTTAAGGGATAAAAACTGATGAAACCTTAGGGCTAACAATAGTATATGTACAACCTCTATCACTTATAGACTGAAGGGGTTGGCAGAAGGGTACCAGAAGATATTCAAGCTGCAACTGTGGTCAGGTAGAGGAATGAAACCACTGCCAAGTTATGGTCTGGAAGGAAGACAGCTAAGGGAATACCTGTCCCCTTCATCTCCCTTTACTCCTGCCCTCTTTCTCATGAGGTTTCTTCAATCATACCTGGAAACCATAGGATTGAAAAGGCCATTGAAGATTGTCCATGGAGATCAGATTCACGGTTCACAATGTAGGATGGAGAGCATTAACAATTTATCTATGGGAGCACAAACAAAACATTTACCACAAATTGAGATTATTTTTATTTCCAAATATCTACTTTAGAAAAATAACAGGAGAGTGGAGGACTTTAAAATTTTTCAAAGTTAAAAATTGATAAATAGCAGCATCATTTGCAGAATAAGGAGTTCTGAGAAGCATCTCATCCATAATGTTACAGAACACTCAAACCTGGGTCCACTCACCCACCACACAGCAAGCCAGTTTCTGATGCTAGGATGGTGAAATAAAGTGTTTTTGCAATGCACAAAGCAAGTACTCAGGCAGCTAAAATTTAATTCCCATGCTTCCTGGGGGAGTGAAGTTTCCAGGACTCCCAAGTCATTTTTATTGATTAATGTTAGGTTTGAGCAGTGTGTAATCATCTTGTGTGTGGGTCCCTGGTAGGCCCACACAGTGCTTGTGGTCTTCCTTTGATTGGTGAATGATACAAAAAGCAAGCATGCTCTTCTTGATGGCAGTGGGCTCTGGTCTGTCTGGGGTTTACAGGTAGATTGGTTATTACTTTATTTGATCAGGGCATAGGGTTCCTCTGAAATGTCTCAAAATAGAGTCTAGCAATAGGGTGTTAACAATAGAGGTGATAATTAAATTCTAAGTCTTGTTGCCTGAGGTCTTGTGGAACCTTTACATCATTTTCTTAATTTAGTAAATTAATCTCTAGTAAGGAGTTGAATCAAAGCGAAGGCAGAGGGACTGCAGGCTAATGGAGAGCAATTGGGACTTGATAAAGTCTACATCAAAGGCATCAGAGATAGGAGCTTGGTTTCATAAAAGCAATAACACTGTAGAAAGAATTCAAATCAAGCCTTGAAACTTGCATTTAGCTTGTATTCCTCTTATTCTTCTCAGCTCTGTAGTAGCTTTGTAAACCAACAGTTTCACAATGTTAGTCATCATGAAAACCAGTTTTCAAGCATTGGGCGGAGGGAGCAGAAGAAATTTGAAGCTTCCTTAAAAAACAAAACAAAACAAACAAACAAACAAAAAAATCCAACCAAACAAAAAACTTCATTCAATCCAGGGGAGTGAAGGGGATCCAAAAAACAAATCTATATTATTTAATATATAAAGTGTCTAGATTACAGCAAAGTATCCCAAGACATGGGAGAAACAAGACAGTGTGGCCCATAAACAAACAGGGTAGAGTCCCAGAGAATTGTCATTATGGGATCTGTGGGGCAGCTCCCAGGTAATCCTCACTTGCAGAACTTGTCTTTTATCTGTTTAGAACTGTCCCTGTGAACATGCTTCTCCCTGAGGCATTTGTGAAAAAAGCAATGGTAATATTTGAATTAAAGCTGTTGGAGTTGGTGATTTCAGCGGGGACCAACAAGAAGCTTGATCCAACTATTTAAAATGAAACACTGGGGAATGAGATGGCTGCAGAGAGCTATGGAAAGTTTTTAAAGTAATCTGGAAAATATAGAAGGTTTGTACACATGTGCAATGCTGTGTGAATGCCCAAGAAAGAAATTTTTGATTTCTTGTCTTTGACAGACCTTGAATTGAAGATCTGTATGAGCAGGAAGGTTAAAGCAGATTTTTAACTGCCAGTCAGATTTTAGAAAGTGCTCTACAACACATGCACAGTGCTTCTGGGTGAAATGTAGAAGATTTATTGCCTCAAAGCATTTAAATTTCAGTGGCTATTCGTGACAAAAATATACATTAGAAAATTAGTTCAGCAAACAAAGAGCGTCAACAGCAACAAACAGCAACAGTTCAACCCAGAGGAGTGAAGGGGATCCAAAAAACCACTTTATATTATTTAATATATAAAGTGTCTAGATTACAGCAAAATATCCCAAGACATAGGAGAAACAAGAAAGTGTAGCCCATAAACAGAGTAGAGTCTCAGAGAAAAAGCACTGTAGACTGTCTGTGAGGAAGCTCATAAATTGGCTTTAATATGAAACATTTTATGTCAACTGTGATGAATATGTTCCAAGAAGTTAAGGGAACCACATCTAAAGAACTAAAGAAATGGGTAAGAATATCTCATGCAATAGAGAACATCAATCAAGAAACAGAAATGATCAAACCAAAGGACAAATACGAGGTGAGCATTTGACTTGGCAATTGACTGTGATTGAGATGCCATCGTGTCCCACATCAGAGTGCCTGGGTTTTGGTCTCAGCTCCATTCCCAAGTTCAGGTTCCTGCTAAGGAAGACCCTTGGAAGTGGTTAAGTCAATACTCATGCAGTTGGTTCCCTGCCACCCACAGGGGACATCTGGATTGAGCTCTTAGCTCCTGACTTGGGCTCAGTCCACACCTGACTGTTGTGGGCATTTGGGGTTCTCTGCCTTTAAAATCAATCAATCAATCAAGTAATGAATAAAAAGATAAGCAGAAATTCTAGAATTGAAATACAACAATGCAAATGCAAATTCACAAGTGGGCTCAACAATAGATTTGAGCTGGCAGCAGAAACAATCAGCAAACTTCAGGATAGGGCAGTTGAGATGATCTAGTCTGAAGGAAAGCAAAAGAATAAAGGAAAATCAATACAGCTCCGAGACCTGAGTGAGCAGCTTGAGCTGCCTATGTTCTTCTCCTCCAGTTCCTGCTCCTCTCCAGGCATAGACTCTGTGTAGTTTCCTTGTGGCGAGTTCTTAACAACTGTTCCCTGCACTTATCTTTTTGAACTTAGGGGTTGCAGGAGCTTTGCTGCTTCTAACACTGGACTACTGAAATACACGTTGTGGCTCCCCTCAGTCTGATCAAGAATGAAAGGGATGCTAGTGTTGTGGTCTCTGCAGCAAGGTAAGCCACTACTCAGTGCAGCAGCATGCTGTATTGGAGTGCCAGTTGGAGCTGCAACCTCTCTGCTTCCAATCCATTTTCTATTTATATGTCTGGAAGGCAGGGAAAGATGAGCCAAATACTTAGGCTTCCATAACTCCTGTGGAGGACCATGATGGAGTTCCTGGCTCCTGGCTTCACTTAAGCTCAGCCCTGGGCACTGCAGCCATTTTGGGAGTGAACCAACACATTTAAGATCTCTTGCTTCTCTCTCTCTCTCTCTCTCTCTCTCTCTCTGTATTTCAAATAAATAAAATAAAAAAAATAATGAAGGGAAGAATAAAATCATATGTGATCAATTTTTCCTGACAACTGGATAATTTCCTAAACTGAGAAGCTTGACTAATTGAATCCCTGCATGGATTTCTAAAAAATGACAGGTAGGTAAAATTAAAATTTTAGCAGTTTAGGTTAAGTGACCTTGGAAATCTTCTTAGGTTTCAAAGTTCTTTTATATGTAATTATTTATTTTAAATTTCTCAAGAAGATATTGATTAACCTTATTTTAAAACAATCGGATTCATGATTATTTTGTCTATGATTGATTGTGCACATTGTTTCCCAAAGTGGAGAAATCTGCTTAATAGTGAAAGTTGCCATTTTGGCTAATTAGCAGGGGAAGGAGGTTAGGGTCTTCTGTGGAAAATGGGCTGTTAATGAGTTGAATATTACAGTAAAAATATGCAATGTGGTAATGATTGAATGAAGATACAGAGGGACCCATAGATGACACCAAGCTCAAGAAGGAGACATGCCACTTTTGAGCTCATAAGTTGGATACAAATTTTTAGAAAGACACATCATATCATTCTTACTATTTCAGTCAGTATACTGTAATAATAAGTCATATCAAATTATCCCTCTGTTAACATGATCATATTAAAATCACATTTTTTTTGTCTCTGAGGGGTCCAAATCAACAAAATGAGGGAAAAAAAGAGGTAGGATCCTTTGTCTGATAACGAGAGGCATTGAGTGGTGGTGAAGGAGAAATGCCAGGTGACACCCTTTTTGGAGAGGAGATATAACTATTTTGACTAACATTCATGTGTCTGACAGTCAAACCCAAATAATTTAAATGTGGAAGAATGTGGGCTGTGTAAGACTTAGTTGACTTGATAAGTGTGGGAAGGGGATTTGGCATGGAGACTCTAAAGATAGAGAACAGAAAATTTTTGAAAGAAAACTGCTTTGCTTATGACATTGACAACTTATAAAAGTAAAAACTGTTTAATAGCATGTGCCTCTTCATTTTTTAACTTTTATTTAATAAATATAAATTTCCAAAGTACAGTTTATGGATTACAATGGCTTTCCCCCCCATAACTTTCCTCCCACCCGCAACCCTCCCAACTCCTGCTTCCTCTCCCATTCCATTCACATCAAGATTCATTTTCAATTATCTTTATATACAGAAGATCAATTTAGTATATATTAAGTAA
This sequence comes from Lepus europaeus, assembly GCF_033115175.1. Lineage (NCBI taxonomy): Eukaryota > Metazoa > Chordata > Mammalia > Lagomorpha > Leporidae > Lepus > Lepus europaeus. The sequence continues at coordinate 48,025,729 of NC_084828.1, read as the reverse complement.
AGATTTAAATAGTTTGCACCCACACTGAAACACACAGTGTAAAATACTGTTTGAGTACTAGTTATAACATTAATTCACATTGTACAACAAATTAAGGACAGAGATCTTACATGGGGAGTAAGTGCACAGTGACTCCTGTTGTTGACTTAACAAATTGACACTCTTGTTTATGGTGTCAGTAATCTCCCTAGGTTCTTGTCATGAGTTGCCAAGGCTATGGAAGCATTTTGAGTTCGCCGACTCCGATCTTATTTCGACAAGGTCATAGTCAAAGTGGAAGTTCTCTCCTCCCTTCAGAGAAAGGTACCTCCTTCTTTGAAGGGCCCATTCTTTCCACTGGGATCTCAGTCTCAGAGATCTTTCATTTAGGTGTTTTTTTTTTTTTTCAGAGTGTCTTGGCTTTCCATGCCTAAAATACTCTCATAGGCTCTTCAGCCAGATCCGAATGCCTTAAGGGCTAATTCTGAGGCCAGAGTGTTCTTTAGGACATCTGCCATTCTATGAGTCTGCTGTGCATCCCGCTTCTCATGTTGGATTGTTCTCTCCTTCTTAATTCTATCAGTTAGTATTAGCAGACACTAGTCTTGTTTGTGTGATCTCTTTGACACTTAGTGCTATCATTATGATCAATTGTGAACTGAAATTGATCACTTGGGCTGGTGAGATGGTATTGGTACATGCCACCTTGATGGGATTGAATTGGAATCCTCTGGCATGTTTCTAACTCTACCGTTATTCTTTAAGATGATGATTTGCCTTTATTGAGTGTACCACTAACTTAAAAGTAGTTATGGGTCGGAGCCAGGGCTCACTAGGCTAATCCTCCGCCTGCAGTGCCAGCACCCCGGGTTCTAGTCCCCGTCGGGGCGCCGGATTCTGTCCCGGTTGCTCCTCTTCCAGGCCAGCTCTCTGCTGTGGCCCAGGAGTGCAGTGGAGGATGGCCCAAGTCCTTGGGCCCTGAACCCGCATGGGAGACCAGGAGAAGTACCTGACTCCTGGCTTCGGATCAGCGCGATGCGTCGGCCACCACGCACTGGCCATGGCAGCCATTGGAGGGTGAACCAACGGCAAAGGAAGACCTTTCTCTCTGTCTCTCTCTCTCACTGTCCACTCTGCTTGTCAAAATAATAATAATTAATAATAATAATAATAATAAAGCAGTTACATATACTTAGTGGATTGGATTGAGCAGAGAAACATGTCCCCTCAACATGGTAATTCAAAAGAATATCTTCCTCAGTGGTTTTACTATTTACTATTTGTTGAGTTTTTTTTTGTAGTGCAGGGTTAAGTGTATGATTATAAAGAAAATTGAAAGTATGTCATTGTAAAAATTGAAAGAAAAGTAAGAAAAGAAGGAGAAGGTAGGATGAGAGTGAGGGAGTGAAGGAGTGAGAGAGGGTACGGTGGGAAGTATCATTATGCTCTTAAAACTTTATATATGAAATACATGAATTATGCCCCCTTTATACATTAAAAAAGAAAAAAAAATATGATCCTCCTTTTTGAATGTCTCAGGAAAGGGAATCTACATATATAGTTCCTATGCATATGATTTGAGATTAAATGAAACGAGTTATGTTTGTTCGGTGGAACAACAAAGGCCAACTGGGCTCCTAGGGTTTCTCTCCTTAGCCAGAGACAATCTTGTCCAGTCCAATAAACATTTCTCATTATTGATGAGACCTTCTCAGAGGCAACTGCCAGTTTTGGGTAGTCTCATGCTAGAAAAAGGAAATATTTTCTAGAAATGGTAAAGGGAATAGAGAAGTGAATTCTCTGTTACAGAGAAAACAGTTTGGAATCCGGTCTTGCCAGACAATCACACAGTTGGCAGTCAAAAGCACGGTAAGACTTTCTAGACCCTGGAAGTCACATTGTTTGGCAGCACAGCTGTTTGGCGTGTGTATTCCAGGCCCCAAATCACAATAGCAAACATTTCTGATGTTTTGTTTTCCCAGCCAGTTGTTAGTTGTGTCTGTGCCAGAAGCACGCTTCCTGATTGACTCGAGGTTCTGGGTGAAACAGAAAAGCAGGTGAGAGCAGAGCTGGGACTCTGCAAGTGTTCGGAGTATCGCAGTTTCCCCCTTATCTCCGGGCAGGGCAATGCTTCCTGAAGTGAGGGGAACATTCACCAGACCCCCGTGTGACTTTGAAGTGCTGGCCTTTCCCAGCGCTTCTGACTGGTCTTCAGAGGGAAGTGGAATTCTCTAAGCCGCCTGCCTCCTGGAGGATGGCGAGTGGCTGGTGTACAGCTGGTTTTAAAAGGGTAGAAACTCTCTGCTGAAAATTTAAATGCTCTGCAGGATCGTCATGAAAGCAACACAAGCCGTTGGTTGATTGTCTGAATCCACCTCTTCCCTGACACTTTAGCTCATATGAGAGACAGAGGGACACCGACCTGTGTGGTGCTGGCTTCCTTCAGGAACACCACACCGGCTGATGCTCTCATCCTGCTCTTGGATATTTACTACCCGTCAACTGGAGGCACAGGGACATCGAGCTATCACTTAGCTGTAGATGCTACCAATAAAGACGCTACAAAAGCAGCTGATCTTCTCCATAAAGTGAAGGGAATATTTTCTCTGAGTCCTTTTACAATTTCAGGTTTAAATGCAGGAAAATATATATGTATTTCACAATCCAACAGTTTGCATGTTGTATTTCCAAATGAAATTCCTGGCCCAAAGTCTGATTCGTATGTGAGTGGGGTGGGGTGGGGATTTGCTTCTAAAGTGTGTATGTCACCGGAGCTGGAGAGGTCTTTAAAGTTCGCCCTGAAAGTTTTAGAACAGGCTTAAGAGGACAGTTTGTTTAATCGGAGGAGACAGCTTAGTTGCGAATGATGACTGGAGAACATTTGTATCTATATTAGCTACAGGTCTCATGCAAATAATGGATCGGGTCCTATCATGTCTGCTAGTTTCAAAACCCTCCAGCCTCTCCTCCTAACTCTCAAAGTGTGTCACTGAATTGGTGTTAGCCACACTGCCCTATGTCCACTCCTTGGACCTCCAGCCTTCTCCTGCCCACCTCGCCTCTTGTATGCTGGTATTGCGTGTCTCTTTGCTCACTCACTGGGCACACTGCTCTTGTTGTTGTACTTGCAGCAGATCAAATCCACTTATATCTCAGGACCCTTGTCCTTGGAGATTCTGCTGCCTGGAAAACATTCCTCTTCCTGTAAAGTTCCTACTTGGTTCTCTCTCTCTCTTCTCTGTCTCTGTCTCAGTCTTTTCTCACATTATTCCCATGTCATCTTTTCAGTCATGTTTCTCTCACCATCCCATCTAAAGCTGCATCATGCCCTCTGGACTTTCTTATCCCTCCTTTGTGTGCTAAGATTTATATATATACATATATTTTATACATCGCTGATTGTCAAATCTCCCATTAGAATGTAACATGCTTAGAAGTCATTTAAAAATCTCTTCACTACTGTTACTCCGAGAACTAGAACAATTCCAGGTATGCAGTAATCACTCAATAAGTACTGGTTCAAAGTAGATGGCAGCTGGCATGCTTCTTTTATGCCATGTGTTCCTTAAACTCTCTACATAAAAGGTCTTCAAAAGTTCACGGAAAGTGCTCATTCTGAAAAAATGTATGTATTTCAATATTTTTGAACCCAAAAAACCTGATTTTTTAATTTGATTTTTTACAAACTTTTAGAAGTACACACATGTATCACTTACTGATTGCAGCAGTTCTGCTTCCCTTCCTTTCACAGAAGGGAACACTGAAGGGAATGCTGATGCTTAGTTTGAATAACTGCAAGATTATATTACCAGAATGCCACAGAGTAGGATTTAACCTCTCATGATGGTAACCTTTTGGATCAGTCTCTGAACAGTTTCACTCCATTAGCTATAACAATAATCTAGATACCAGAAACCTGAACTTTATTATGAGATTTAACTTTTCCTTAATGTTGATTTTCTTTTTCTTTTTTCTTTATTATTTTTTTTTGACAGGCAGAGTTACACAGTGAGAGAGAGAGACAGAGAGAAAGGTCTTCCTTTTCCATTGGTTCACCCCCACAAGTGGCCGTCACAGCCGGTGCGCTGTGCTGATCCGAAGCCAGGAGCCAGGTGCTTCTCCTGGTCTCCCATGCAGGTACAGGGCCCAAGCTCTTGGGCCATCCTCCACTGCCTTCCCAGGCCACAGCAGAGAGCTGGACTGGAAGAGGAGCAACCAGGACAGAATCCAATGCCCTGACCGGGACTAGAACCCTGGGGTGCCGGTGCCGCAGGTGGAGGATTAGCCTAGTGAGTCGTGGCGCTGGTCCTTAATGTTAATTTTCAAAATATTTACAGAATACTATGCTTAAGCAAAGTTTAGTACTGATATGAATAATTGTAAATATAGCTTAGTATTTTCCACAACAGTAGAATATATAAACACTTTGAAACTGTCAGTATCATTGCAAATAGTATAAAATAAATGAAATCAATGCTGTTAGGGAGGCAGGAAAATAACACTTAATGTATATTCCTGCTAATTTTAACATTAATTTTAGAAACTATTAAATAAGTTGATTATTTTTGATTCTTAAAGAAGAAAGTCAATGCTCTTTAAGCAGTTATTATAAATATCAAGATTATTCATGCTATACTTTGAGAATGCAGATAAGCCCAAGCAACTTGTTGGCAGGTCCCTTGACACACGGTTTGCTGGCTAAGGAAGTAGTCATTGTCTCCTATAGTGAGTTGTTTATATGATTTACCTTACAAACAAGGATGCAGAAAATGTATTTGAAATATGAATTTAAATTCTTTGTTTCATAAAAGAGAATTATGCATGTTGATTAAAATATACTAAACCATCATTAGATTATTTTTACATGAAGCTAAGTAATTTTCATTTGTCTTTACATTGGCAAATGGAATATTCACTGTGCAGAATAAGGCTGAAATATTTATGGGTTGTTTTAGTGAATATAAATTGAATAGAGTAAATTCTAAGATATACTGCCCCTAGTTGTTTTAGAAAATATTTATTTATTTGAAAGGCAGAGCTAAAGAGAGAGAGAGGAAGGGAGAGAAGAAGGGAGAGAGAGAGGGAAAGAGAGAGAGAGAGAAAATATTCCATTCATTGGTTTACTTCCCAAATGGTCCCAACAGCTAGATCTGGGCCTTGCTGAAGACAAGAGCCAAAAATTTCACCCTCATCTCCCACATGGCTGACAAGGGCAGAAGCACCTGAGCCATTTTCTGCTGCCTTCTCAGGTACATCAGTCAGAAGCTGGATTGGAAACAGAGCAACCAGTACTTGAACTGGTGCTTCCATGTGGGATGCCAGCGTTGCAAGTGGTCGCTCAATCTGCTGCACTAAACACAAGAGTCTTCCCAAATAGCTTTCAGAAAATATATTATGGGAACACCAGTAAGTGAGTGCCTTAAACTTTCATTTCAAGATTAAAATTAGCATATTGAATAAATTATCTTCCCTCTGCCACTGCTCCTTCCAGCACCAATTGCTAAGACATAGGACAATGCATTATTGTTTCTACTTTGTTTTGTGATCAAACTGCATTATTTTAGGGGACACTGAGAGGGACACACTTTTCAAATGAGAGGAGGCTCCTCTATTTCATTGCCAACTGTAGCACCATGGACGTTATCCCTATTGGCTCTGTGTTAGCCCAAACTGATTACCAAAGGATAAACTGGAAATTACAGGAAAGTAGAGAAAGGAAAGGACGAATGAGAAAAGATAAAGGCTTAAGAAAATTTTCTACTCAAAGGGCTTTCACATCATTTCTAATGCAGATGACCCTGGAATCTGCTGGCCTTGTTAGATCAGCCAGTGCTGAGAGGAAAGCAGTCTAGCTCCAGGTACTAGAGCAATGAGAGCCATGATTCTCAAAACCAAACAAATGAGAGTCCTTTTATTACATGATTAGAAGGCACTTTCCTTAGCAAGATGGAAATTATTGTCACCTTAGTATTTAAGGCAATACATACTGCTGACATAATTCATTTCTTCCATAACTTTCAAGCATCTGTCTAATGGGATGCAGTCCATTGAGTCTGTTACTCAGCATATGGACGTTTCTAATAATGGTCTGCTATTTACTCTTCATTTTGCTCCTTTTCTCAAATGGGGAGGGAAAGGAGTGATCTGTAGTCTTACTGCCCAGCTTACACTTGTTAAACACCTGCTGCCCCTTCCCTACCAGTGTCTGCACATCGAGCTTGCACTAATTTCCTCACAGACTCTGCAGCTTGACCTTCACACAGGCAGCTTCTATCTGCTCCTTAGTTTGCGATCAGGCTAACTTGTTAGTTGTTTAAGAGCCCGTCTTGATTTAGGTCCTGTCTTGTATAAACTCAATGGGGAAGCACTGGTGAGATGCTAATTTGGGAAACATGGCTTGCAATCTGGGAAGCAGCAAGAACAGCTGGTGTTGCTGCTGTTCAGTTTTTCTTGGCAGATGGCTGTAGAGAAAATTACGAAAGGGGAAATGTGCCTCGGTGTTGGCTGCTAGTTCCCACAGAAACAGCGCTCACCAGCTCTCTCTTCTATTCCACTCCAGTACCAGGGTTTCATACTTTAATGCATTCCATAAAATTCATGGACCAGAGCCTTTTATGTAGACTTTGTTGTAGGCTGCATGCTGAACAGCCCTCTGCCCACTTGACCACAATGACAGATAGATTTGGTTATACTTGAGCTGCATGAAGTATGCATTAACTAAATGCTATTACACATTCCCCATAGTTCTAGGTCAAAATCTCGAGAGAGAGAGAGATTGATCTTCCATCTTTTGGTTAACTCCTCAAAAGGCCCAAAAGGCCAGGGTTGAGCCAGGCTGAAACCAGAAACCTGGAACTTCATACAGTTCTCCAGTATGGGTGGCAGGGGTCCAAGGACTGGGGTCATCTGCTGCTGCTTTTTCCAGGCCTAGTGAGCTGGATGGGAAGTGGAAGAGCCAGGACCTGAATGGGATGCCGACATCACAGGTGGTGGATTTACCTGCTTTGCGAGAATGCTGAACTTCTTTCTTTCTCCCTCTCACTACTTTACAAATAAATAAAAAAAATGTAGATAAAAATCAGAAAACATTTATTAAAATAAACTCCAGTGAGTTATAAAAGTATTCATTTAGAGGAAGAACTTAGTAAGATTTGAACCACCAGCACACACGATATTTGAATTAAGAGCTCTTAGGAGCTGGAGCTGTGGCTCACTTGGTTAATGCTCTGCCTGTAGTGCCGGCATCCCATATGGGCGTCGGTTCTAGTCCCACTGCTCCTCTTCCAGTCCAGCTCTCTGCTGTGGCCCGGGAAGGCAATGGAGGATGGCCCAAGCACTTGGGCCCTGCACCTGCATGGGAGACCTGGAGGAAGCACCTGGCTCCTGGCTTCGGATTGGCGCAGTTCTGGCTGTAGCAGCCATTTGAGGGGTGAACCAATGGAAGGAAGACCTTTCTCTCTGTTTCTCTCTCTCACTGTCTATAACTCTGTCAAAAAAAAAAAAAAAAAAAAAAAAAAAAAAAGAGCAGTGGTTGAGGTGGCGCTGTGGCATAGCAGGTTAAAGCCCTGGCCAAAAAAAAAAAAAAAAAAAAAAAATCTTCAAAAAGTTCATGGAAATGCAGAAAAAAACTGTACGTGGAGTTTAAGACTTTTGGAACCAAAATAAACTCACATTTCAATTTCATTCCCATGAACTTTTTGAAGTACCCTTGTATTTCCATCATTCCTAAACTTTCTCACATCCCTTTGCAATAGTTCTCACTTCCTAACTCAGCCTCTGGCAACCCCTGTGCTTTCTGGCACAACTGTTTGCCTTGTTTAGAAAATCATTTAATAGAATTGTATGGTGTGTGGGTAGTCTTAACTGTGTGTCTTTTTTTTTTTTTTTTTTTTTGACAGGCAGAGTGGACAGTGAGAGAGAGAGACAGAGAGAAAGGTCTTCCTTTTCCATTGGTTCATCTCTCAATGGCCGCTGTGGCCAGCGCGCTGCGGTCGGCGCACCATGTTGATCCGAAGCCAGGAGCCAGGTGCCTCTCCTGGTCTCCCATGCGGGTGCAGGGCCCAAGGACTTGGGCCATCCTCCACTGCCTTCCCGGGCCACAGCAGAGAGCTGGCCTGAAAGAGGAGCAACCTGGACAGAATCCGGCGCCCAGATGGGGACTAGAACCCGGGGTGCTGGCACTGCAGGCGGAGGATTAGCCTATTGAGCCATGGCACCGGCCAACTGTGTGACTTCTTTTAAGTAGCTTGATGATTTTGTATTCACAGTAACATTTGTTCATTCTTTTTTATTGCTTTTAAACTATTTTCTAGTTGATGGACACATGAGTTGTTTTCAGTTTTTACTTACAATAAATAAAGCTGTCATAAAAGCTCATAGGCAAATATTCATGGTTCACGTGCTCTCATTTTATGAGATAAATGTTTAAGAAAGAAATCAGTAAGTTATAAAATGAGTGTAGGTTTAATTAGATGAGAAAATGTTGGGGCTGGCACTGTGGTGTAGAAGACACTGCCTGCAGTAACAGAATCCCATATGGGAGCTGGTTCGAGTGCCTGCTGCTTTACTTCTGATCCAGCTCCCTGCGAATGCATCTGGGAAAGCAGTGGAGGATGGCCCAAGGCCTAGAGCCCCTGCACCCATGTGGGAGACCTGGATGAAGCTCCTGGCTCCTGGTTTTGACTTGGACCAGCACCAGTTCTTGCCACCACTTGGAGAGTGAACCAACGGGTGGAAGCTCTCTCTCTCTCCTACCCTCCCCCATCTCTGCCTTTCAAATAAATAAATAAATATTTTTTTAAAAGTCTTTTTTTCAAGTTGCTATGCCATTTTTCAATTCCTCCAGCCAATGTATGAGATTTCCAGGAGCTCATTAGGAGCATTTGCTAGCCTTTTATACTGTTATTCATTTTAATGTGTGTGTAATGGTATCTCATCTTATTTTGCCATATTGCCATTAATATTGGAGTTTGTTTCATATTTTCATTTGATAGTTATATATATTAGTTGGTAGATTTAAAAAAATGTTTATTTTAAAGGCAAAGTTGGGCTGGTGCTGTGGTGTAGCTGGTAAAGCTGCTGCCTGCAGTGCCGGCATCCCATATGGGCGCCAGTTCAAGTCTCAGCTGCTCCACTTCCAATCCAGCTCTCTGCTGTAGCCTGGGAAAGCAGTGGAAGATTGCTCAAGTCCTTAGGTCCCTGTACCCACATGGGAGACCTGGAAGAAGCTCCTGGCTTCAGATCTGGCCATTGTGGCCATCTGGGAAGTGAACCAGGAGATGGAAGACCCCCCCCCCCCTCTGTCACAACCTCTCTGTAACTATGCCTTTCAAATAAATAAATAAATCTTAAAAAAAGGCAAATTTACTGGGGCAATGGGGAGAGATAAAGGCTAAGGAGAGAGAAAGAGAAAGAGATATTCTCCATCTGCTGGTCCATTCTGCAAATGACCACAATGGCTAGGGCTGGGCCAAGCTGAAACCAGGAGAATGGAGATTTATCTGGCTATCCCATATGGGTATGGTGGCCCAAGCACTTGGGTCATCTTCTGCTGCTTTCCCAAGCCATTAGCAGGATCAGAAGTGGAGCAGCTGGGACTTGAACAGGCACTGATATGGGATGGTGGTGCCACAGACAGCAGCCTTACATTCTATGTCACAATGCTTGCCACTATTTGGTGGATTTTTTATTCAAATATTTCATCCATATTTTATTGAGTCATTTGTATTTTTTTGAGTTGTAGGGATGCCTTACATATTCTAAATACTAGTTTTTTTTAAATCAACTATATGTTAAAATATGTAGCTTTTTCATTTTCTTACACTCTGTTTGAAGTAAAAATACTTTTTGCATTTTCTCAGAATATTATTTCATGGGTAATGCTCCTTGAATCCTTCTTAATACATCTTTGCTGATTTTGTTATGTTAATGTCTAGAAATTTTAAAGTTTTGTATCTTCACTTAGGTTCAGGATATATCTATTTCTAGTTAATATTTTCTACAGTAAATATATTTTTTATTTTTTATTTTCTTTGTATACTTTCTTTTTTAGTTTTAAAATTTAAGGTGAAGAAATTTCATGTATTTCATATATACAGATTAAGTAGCATAGTGATATTTCCCACCCTACCCTCCCTCTGCCCATAGACCCATCCTTCCTCCTCTTTCCTCTCTTATTCCCTCTCAATTTTAAAAATTATTTATTTTCAGTTTATTTTCTGCTCATAAGATTAACCCTACATTAAGTAAAGATATTCAACAAATAGTAAGAAGAAAAGAAAAAAAAAAACACTACTCTTCAACAGTAGACACAAGGGCTGTAAACAATCATTGAATCTCAAAATGTCAATTTCACTACTATGCATTCTTTTTTTTTTTCTGTACTCTATTAGTTACTACAGATCAGGGAAACATATGGCATTTTTTTGTTTTGGTATTGGCTTATTTCACTAAGTATAATGGTTTCCAGTTGGATACATTTTGTTGCAAAAGACAGGATTTCATCCTTTTTTACATGTGAGTAGTATTTCCATACTAAGTATATTCCATAATTATCCAGTCATGAGTTGTTGGACATCTGGTTCATTCCATATCTCAACTATTGTGAATTGAGCTGAAATAAACATGGTGATTATATCTGCTGACTTAACTTCCCTTGGCTGAATTCCCAAGTGTGGGATTATAAGGTCATATAGTATACCTATTTTCAGCTTTCTGAGGTATCTCCATGCTGTCTTTCATAACGGCTGTACTAATTTACATTTCCACCAGCAGTGGATAAGGGTTCCATTTTCCCCTTATCTTCACCAGAATTTATTGTTTTTTGATTTCTGTATGAAAACCATCCTAAAAGGGGTGAGGTGAAAACTCATTGTGATTTTGATTTGCATTTCCCTGATGGCTAGTTATCTCAAGCATTTTTCTGGTGTTTGTTAGTCATTTGAATTTCCTCTTTTGAAAAACCCCTATTCAAGTCCTTTGCCCATTTCTTAATTTGATTATTTGTTTTGTTATTTGATTTATTTGTTCAGTTTCTTGAGCTATTTATAGATTCAGGATATTAATCACTTATCAGATGCATAGTTTGTAAATATTTTCTCCTAATCTGTGGGTTGAATTTTCACTTTGCTGATTGTTTCCTTTGCAGTACAGAAGCTTCTCAGCTTGATGTAATCCTATTTGTCTATTTTTGCTTTGATTGCTTGTGATTCTGGGGTCTTTTCCAAGAAGTGTTTGCCTTTGCCAATGTCTTGCAGAGTTTCTTCAATGTTCTCTTCTAGTAATTTGATGGTATCAGGTCATATATTTAAATCCTTGACCCATTTTGAGTTGATTAATTTTTGTAAAAGATGTAAGGTAGGGGTCTTGTTACATACTTCTGATTGTAGACATCCAATTTTCCCAGCAGCAATTGTTGAAGAGTCTGTCCTTTCTCCAGGGATTCATTTTAGCTACTTTGTCAAAGATTATTTGGTTGTAGGTGCATGGATTGATTTTTCAGAGTTTTTGTTCTGTTTCATTGGTCTGCAGATCTATTTTTGTGCCAGTACCTTGCTGTTTTGATTAGAACTACCCTGGGGTAGATCTTGAAATCTGATATTCTGATACTTCTGGCTTTGTTTTTGTTATTTAAGATTGCTTTAGCTATTTGGAGTCTCTTGCGTTTCCATATGAATTTTATCATCATTTTTTCAAGATTTGAGAATAATTTAAATGATATTTTGATTGGGATTCCATTGAATGTGTAAATTGCTCTCAGTAGTATAGACATTTTGATGATAAAATTTTCCTAATCCATGGACATGGAAGATTTTTTGACTTTTGTGTCTTCTATTTCTTTTTCAAAGTTTTAAATTTTCATCATAGAGATTTTTCACCTCCTTGGTTAAACTTATTCCAAGGTATTTAATTTTTTGTAGCTATTGTGAATAGTATTGATCTTAGAAATTTTTTCTTAGCCATGGCATTTTCTGTGTATACAAGGGCTATTGATTTTTGTGTGTTAATTTTATATCCTGCCACTTTACTAAACTTTTTTATGAGTTCCAATCATCTTTTGGTAGAGTCATTTGGTTCCCCTATATAAAAGAAACATGTCATCTGCAAACAGGGATCACTTGATGTCCTCCTTTCCAATTTGTAGTGCACTGGTTTTTTTTCTTTCCTAATGACTTTGGCTAAATCTTCCAGGTCTATACTGAATAGCAATGGTGAAAGTGGGCATCCTTGTCTGATTCTAGAACTTAGTGGAAATGCTTCCAACTTTTCCCCATTCACTATGAAGCTGACTGTGGGTTTGTCATACATTTTTTTCCCTTCGTGTTGAGGGATATTCCTTTTATAGGCAATTTGCTTAAGGTTTTTATCTTGAATGGATGTAATATTTTATCAATGCATGATATCTTGGCTTTCCATGCCTACTATACTCTCATGGGCTCTTCAGCCAGATCCGAATGCCTTGAGGGCTGATTCTGAGGCCAGAGTGCTGTTTAGGACATCTGCCATTCTATGAGTCTGCTGTGTATCCTGCTTCTCATGTTGGATCTTTCTCTCCCTTTTTGATTCTATCAGATAGTATTAGCAGACACTTGTCTTGTTTGTGTGATCCCTTTGACTCTTAGACCTATCAGAGCCATCAATTGTGAACTGAAATTGATCACTTGGACTAGTGCGATGGCATTGGTACATGCCACCTTGATGGGATTGTATTGGAATCCCCTGGCACATTTCTAACTCCACCATTTGTGGCAAGTCCGATTGAGCATGTTCCAAATTGTACATCTCTTCCCTCTCTTTTTCCACTCTTAAATTTAACAGGGATCACTTTTCAGTTAAAATTTAAACACCTAAGAATAATTGTGTGTTAATTACCGAGTTTCACCACTAGTGCTAGAACAACAACAACAACAACAAATACTAAAAAGGATAAAGTATTACATTGTACATCTAGAGTCAGGACAAGAGCTGATCAGGTCATTGTTTCTTATAGTGTCCATTTCACTTCAACAGGTTTCCCCTTTGGTGCTCAGTTGTCACCGATCAGGGAAAACAAATGATATTTTTCTCTTTGGGACTGGCTTAATTCACTCAGCATGATGTTTTCCAGATTGCTCCATCTTGTTGCAAAGGACCAGGTTTCGTTGTTTCTTACTGCTGTATAGTATTTTATGGAGTACATGTCCCATAATTTCTTTATCCAGTCTACTGTTGATGGGCATTTGGGTTGGTTCCAGGTCTTAGCTATTGTGAATTGAGCTGCAATAAACATTAATGTGCAGATGGCTTTTTTATTTGCCAAATTAATTTCCTTTGGGTAAATTCCAAGGAGTGGGATGGCTGGGTTGTATGGTAGGGTTATGTTCAGGTTTCTGAGGAATCTCCAGACAGACTTCCATAGTGGCTTAACCAGTTTGCATTCCCACCAACAGTGGGTTAGTGTCCCTTTTTCCCCACATCCTCTCCAGCATCTGTTGTTGGTAGATTTCTGAATGTGAGCCATTCTCACTGGGGTGAGATGGAACCTCATTGTGGTTTTGATTTGCATTTCTCTGATTGCTAGTGACCTAAATGAAAGATCTCTGTGAGTCAGATCCCAGTGGAAAGAACGGGGCCATCAAAGAAGGAGGTACCTTTCTCCGAAGGGAGGAGAGAACTTCCACTTTGACTATGACCCTATCGGAATAAGATCAAAGTCAGCGAACTCTAAAGGCTTCCATAGCCATGGAAACTCATGACTAGAGCCTAGGGAGATTACTGACGCCATGAACAGGAGTGTCAAATTGTTAAGTCAGCAACAGGAGTCACTGTGTACTTACATCCCATGTGGGATCTGTCCTTAATGTGTTGTCTAATGTGAAGTGATGCTATAACTAGTACTGAAACAGTATTTTTATACTTTGTGTTTCTGTGTGGGTACAAACTGATGAGGTCTTCACTAATTATATACTGAATTGATCTTCTGTATATAAAGAGAATTGGAAATTAAAAAAAACAACCTGGTGTTAAAATGGAAATGGCATAGAAAATTAATTAATTTTTTTAAAAAAACTATTATGTAGGTTCTCTGTCTTTAATGTGCTGTACATTGTTATTTAATGCTATAATTAGAACTCCAATGGTAGTTTTTTCACTTTATGTTGCTATGTGGGCAAACTGTTGAAATCTTTACCTAATATGTACTAAACTGATCTTCTGTATATAAAGAGAATTGAAAATGAATCTTTATATGAATGGAAGGGGAAAGGAAGCGGGAAAGGGGAGGGTTGCGTGTGGGAGGGAAGTTATGGGAGGGGGGAAGCCATTGTAACCCATAAGCTGTACTTTGGAAATTTATATTCATTAAATAAAAGTTTAAAAAATATTTTATCAATGCTTCTTCTGCATCTGTTGAGATAATCATATGGTCTATATTCTTCAGTTTTCTGGTGTGATGTATTATTTATTGGTCTGTGTATGTTGAACCATCCCTGTGTACATTGAATTAATATCATTTGGTCTAGATGAATGATCTTTGCGATGGGTTGTTGGATTGGATGAAGTAATATTTTGTTGAGGATTTTTGCATCTATGTTCAACAAGGGAATTGCAAGAAAGTTCTCTTTCTTGCATTGTTTTGTCATTTTGGATTAAGGTGATGTTGGCCCCATAGAGGGAGTTGGTGAGGTTTTCCCCCTCCTCTTTCAATTGTTTTGAATAATTCTAGAAGAATTGGAACTAGTTTGTCTTGAAAAGTTTGATAGAATTCAGCAGTGAAGCCATCCAGTCTTGTACTGTTCTTTGATGGGAGGGTCTTTATTACTGATTCAATCTCTATCTTCGTTATTGATGTGTTTAGGTTTCCTATATGTTCATGATTCAATTTTGGTATAGTACATTTCCAGGAATCCATTTGTTTCAAATTTTCCAATTTGTTGGCATATTGGTCTTTGTAGTAATTCCTGATGATTCCTTTTATTTCTGTGGTATCCATTGATATACTTCATTTTACACCTCAGATTTTGTTAATTTGGGTCTTTTTTTTTCTTTTGGTTAGTTGGGCCAATGTTCTGTCAACTTTGTTTATTTTTTTTTTAAAAAAAACATAGCTCTTCATTTCACTGATCTTTTGTATTGTTTTATTGGCTTTAATTTTGTTTATAATTTCTCTAATTTTAATTTTTTTTCTTCCTACTAATTTTAGGTTTGGTTTGTTTTTGCTTTTCTAGATCCTTGAGCAGTGTTGACAGCACGTTTTTGATGCCTTTACAATTTCTTAATGTAGGCACTCATTGCTATAAATCTCCTTCTTTATGGTGCTTTTGTTGTATCCCATAAGTTTTGATGTGTTGTGTTGTCATCTTCCTTTACTTCTAGGAAATGTTGATTTCCTCTATGACCATGGTTCATTCAGGAGCATGTTATTCATCTCCATGTGTTTGCACATTTTCTAGAGATTCTTGAGTTGTTAATTTATAGCTTCATTCCATTATAATCAGGAAAGATGCAAAGTCTGATTTCAATTTCTTTGAATTTGCTGAGAGTTGCTTTATGGCCTAGTATGCGATCTATTCTAGAGAAAGTTCAATGCACTGCTGAGAAGAATGTGTATTCTGCATCTTTGCGATGAAATGTTCTGTAGCTATCAGATACATTTGGTCCATAATGAAGATTAGCTCTGTTGTTTTTTTGTTGAACTCCTATCTAGTTGAACTGTCCATTGATAAGGATGGAATGTTAAATTTCCCATTAATATTATACTGGAGACTATGTCTCCCTTTAGATCCAAAAACATTTGTTTTAAATTGCCAAATTCCCTGGCTTTTGGTACATATACATTTATTATAGTCACATCTTTTTGTTGAAATGATCCCTTAATCATTATATAGTGCCCTTCTTCAGCTCTTTTAACAGTTTTATGTTAAAGTCTATTTTATCTGATATTGGGATGGCAACACCAGCTTCTTTATGGTTTCTGTTAGCATGAAATATCTTTTTCCATCCCTTCACTTTCAGTCTGTGTGTATCTTTGTTGATGAGATGTGTTTGCTGTAAGCAGCAAATAGATGGGTTTTGTTTTTTAATCCATTCAATAACTCTGTATCTTTTAACTGTAGAGTTGAGGCCATTCACATTCAAGGTGATTATTGATAAGTAACTAATTGGCCATGACATTTTTTCATAAATATTCCTATTATTTCCTTTGGGTTTCTTTTTACTTTTACTGGGATATTTTCTGTCTTCACATTGTTTCATAATAACTATCTTTCTAGGTTTCCCTGTGTAAAACATCCTTAAGCATCTTTTATAAAGCTGGATGAGTGGTGAAAAATTCTTTCAATTTCTGTTTGTTAAGGAAGGTCTTTATTTCATTTTAATTCATAAATGAAAGCTTTGTAGGGTATAGTATTCTGGATCTGAAGTTTTTGTTTTTTTTTCTTTTAAGAGTTGGACTATATCTCTCCATTCTCTCCTAGCCTTTTGGGTTTCTGATGAGAAATCAGCTGTGAGTCTAATTCGATATTCTCTGAAAGTAATCTGGTGTTTCTCTTGTGCACATTTTAGAATATTTTCTATGTTTTACTATGGATAGTTTGACTGCAATGTGACATGGTGAAGATCTTTTCTGGTCATGTCTGTTAGGAGTTCTATGTGCTTCCTGTCCCTTTCTTTCTCCAATTTGGGGAAATTTTCTATGATTATTTCATGTAATATCCCTTCTAACCCATTGTCACTTTTCATATCTTCACAAACTCCTAACACCCATATATTGAGTTGTATGATTTTATCTCAGAAATATCAAGTTTTTTTTATTTTTCTAATTTCTTCTTTTTTTTTGGGTCTGACTGAAATATTTTAAATACTTGTCTTCTAGCTTGGGTATTCTTTCTTTTCCCATATCAATGTTGTTTGTAAATCTTTCCACTATAATTTTTATTTGATATATTGAATTCCTCATCTCTACTATTTCGGTTTGATTTCTATTCAAAACCTCAGTTTCATGAGAAAATATTTTCTAGATCCACTTATGGACTTTTTTAAACTCATGAATTTGTTTTTCATTGCTTCTGAGTAATCATTCTTTGAATTCTGTTTCAGGCATTTCATCAATCTCTTCATCTTCAAGTGCTTTTATTTTCTTTTGGGTGAGTTATGTTGTCTTGCTTATTCTTGATTCTTGAATTTCAGTGTTTATTTTTAGGCAATTGTGGAAAAACTTATTGGTTTTCTTCTCTGATGGATTTTAGCTTTGAACTATGCCTCTATGGCTTCGTGGACGAAGTACTAATGAACATTAGTACTGACTGTGGCCAGGGAGCTCTGATCAGTGCTTCAGTGTGGGGCAAGTATCCCTGGTGACACCCAAGTTGGGTATGGTAGATCTCCTCTATTGTCAGCAGTGTGGTGTGTATGTTCACCTCTGTTGGTGTAATCAGCTCTTCACTTCCTCTCTTTCCGGATGATCAATGCCCACTGTTAGCCCACAGTGGGGGCAACACTCATGGTGTCACATGAATTACAGAAAAGATCTGTTCAGTCCTCAGTGTGAGCATACACCTCTCTCCAATGACCCACCCAGGAAGGCAGGAAGCTCTGATCCCTTGGCATCGGACACAGTAATTTCCCAGAGATCCAGCTATAACTTGAGTCTAATTGTGCAACCACATAGTTTTCACAGTCATGGAACACAAAGCTCTCATAGTCACAAGGTGAAGAGGATCTGCACTCTCCTGTCCACAGAGAGCAGACATGTTCCCAGAGGCAGCTGCCTTCGGGTGCTCTAGCTTAAGAGTTTGAGTCCTGGAGTCCGTGATATGTTGAGAGGATAACAAAGGATTGTTACTTACATGGGTACCCAGCACTCCGTCAACCCTTACAGTGAGACTCAAAGTCAGTGATGAATGTAGATTTTTCCCTCTGGTAAAATATCCTGATCAAATGGGCCCACAACAGACACCTCAGCCTCTACTTGTGTGAAAATGGTGCCTTCTTCTGCCAGTTGCTCAGTATCTTCGTCAGGGGAATGGGGAGGAAAAAAAACCACTTTTCTTTTGCTTGATTAGGTGGGTACCTTGACCCTCATTAGGGCTGCAGGCCAGACAGTGTGGTCCAGAAGCCTCTTCCTTAGGTTATATCACCAGTTGCATGGGCTGCTGCAGTCTGCTCTCCCCTTGATCTCCAAAGCTGACATTCACTCCAGTTCCATTTTCCTGATGCTGGGGTTGTGTGTGGTTTCTATGTTCATTGCTACATGTCTGCTCTGCACCTTCTCCGCGGCTCCATGGATGCACTTCCTCCCTTTCTTCTGTATCTTCCCAGAGTCTAAAGCAGTGCATTTTCCCCCTAATTAGCCATTATGGAATTCTCCTCTGTGGTAAAATGTGAAGTTTATAATTTGCATTTGGATATTCAATTATTCCAGCACCGTTTTTTAATGCAATCCCTTCAAATTCTGAGTTGCCCAGTAAGAGAATTCTCCAAAGGATGACTTTAAAAAAAGGAGAAGAAATTAAAAATTCCAAAAGGAAATATTTATTTCTTTATTTTTATTTTATCGGAAAGGCAGAGAGAGAGAGGAAAAAGAGAGGGAGAGGGAGGGAGGGAAGGAGAGAGGGAAGGAGAGAGGGAGGGAGAGAGAGAGGGAGAGAGAAATCTCCCATCTACTGGTTTAGTCCCCAAATGCCTGCAATAGGCACGGTTTGGACAGGCCAAATCCAGGAGCCTGGAACTCCATGCAGTTCTCCCACATGGGCCTCGGAGATTCGTATACTTGAGCCATCATCTGCTGCCCCCGGGATATGCATTAGCATGAAGCTGATTGGAAGCAGAGATGGGAGCTGAATCTAGGCACTCTGATACACAATGTGGGTATTCCACAAGTTGTGCCAAATGCCTGCCCCCAAAAGATTTTTAAAAGTCTACATCAGTGGAAGTTTTAGCTGTAGTATATATGATATAGCTTTAATTTAAAATGATTCCCGGCCTGCGCCGTGGCTCACTAGGCTAATCCTCCACCTTGTGGCGCCGGCACACTGGGTTCTAGTCCCGGTCGGGGCACCGATTCTGTCCCGGTTGCCCCTCTTCCAGGAGAGCTCTCTGCTGTGGCCTGGGAGTGCAGTGGAGGATGGCCCAAGTCCTTGGGCCCTGCACCCGCATGGGAGACCAGGAGAAGCACCTGGCTCCTGCCATCGGATCAGCACTGTGCGCCGGCCGCAGCGCGCCTACCGCGGTGGCCATTGGAGGGTGAACCAATGGCAAAAGGAAGACCTTTCTCTCTGTCTCTCTCTCTCACTATCCACTCTGCCTGACAAAAAAAAAAAAAAAAAAAAAAAAAAAAAAGATTCCCTTTCCAGAAAGAGAGATGAATTGATGTGCAGTGTGTACTTGACTTCCCATTTAGAATAATTACAAATGAAAAGTAATAATCCTTTGTTATTGTATATTTATGAAATTTTAGTTCAGAAAACATGGTCATCATGGTTATTCACTGGACTTTTCATGTTTCTATATATTTACATTTTGAGATATATTATGAATTTAAATGTAGCTTTAATAAATGCTAACTGCCTTTTTAAAAATGTTATAGGACTTCTAAATAGTTTTCTACTTATCATAATGCCAACTCCTACTTGTTTTCTATTTATCATAATGCCAAATCCTACTTGTTCAAATAATGGTATAATTATTGGTTCTTTTGGAATGCAAATACTTTTTGTTCATTGTCCTACTAGGAACAATTTGATTATGAGAATTAGTTGCTAGTCAAATACTTTGATACAGAAAATAATGATAATGGGATTTACATTTTCCATAAGCAACTCCATCATTTTTTTTTATCACATTTTGCATTGGCAGATTGTCATTATTACAAATGTATTTTCATCTAGTTTTATTTTTGGAGTGTTTCTATGCTGAGTCAATATACTAAGACTTCTTTTTTTTTTTTTTGCACTGTTTTAATTTGATTTTTCAGCATTTTAGGATGGCTTAAGTTGTACACACACACCACAATAATCATATGACCTTTCTTGAGCCTTCCAGAATTGACAAGAGATATCATAGGTGGCTGTACACATAAATTTAGTTCTGTTCTTTAAATACTAAACAGAATGACAGGCCTTGGGAGTTCATATAGGTCTTTCTTATGTGAAAGAGACTTAATACACACTACATTAATTTTTAATTCCTCTTTATGCAGGTTCACAGCAAAATTTCACACATGCAAATGAGTTTGTAACAAAGGATTCTTCTGAAAAAATCTGTTAAAGTTATGCAGTATTGTGACGTGAGAGCCAATTTTGATTTTAATGCCAAATTAACTAAATATTTTCTCTGTCCTTATGCCAAATTCTTCTTTGCAATAGGATATGAGATTTAAAATGTATACTGTACTCAACAGTAACTTAATAGTGCTTGGAATATAGCAAGTGTTCAATAAATGTTATTATCACTGCCACCATTGGTGGAGGAGGGAGAGGCTCATAAATCTTTATTTTAGGGTTGCATTGTAAAGAGAGACAATATGGCACCTGGAATAGTTTGGAGAATATCCAACATGAACTGTTACATGGGAGTACTAGTTATTTGCAATCAGGAAATTAAATGATAGCCAAGAGCACAAAATAAAAAAAAAATAGATAAAGATATACATTCAGATCATTGTGTGACTATTGTGCCTAATTTTGCATGTTTCAAAAGTAGCCATGTAGTAACAGTAAGATATTGGTAAGGAATGTGGAACCCTTCCAAATTCTCCTTTCGCATTTATTTTTTGTAACAGAATAGTTGGCATGGTGTCCAGAACTACTTTTTTCTTTTTTCTCTTTTTATGCTATGAGAACTCCTCTTACCATTAAGCACTTTGCCTGTGGCTTGGGAGAGACTGACATCCCAACCCCAATCCCTCCCAACCAGTCATTCCTCAACTTGAGAACATAGATATGGAAGAGTCGACAGCTAATGAAGGCATCCTACTTTGTCTGACAAGAGTCACTGATTCAGCATTCAGCATATTATTTTCACTTACTTCAAAAGTAGAAGCAACTTGAGAATTTCTCTCCCTTCATTAGTATGCCATGATCACTTGCTACATCTTGTGAGGTGGGTTTTGCTGGTATATGTCCTTTTGCAATGACTGGATGATTAGTGGACAATGTCTCAAATCATAGAATGAGAACTTATGTTACTCAAAAAGTGACAGAATGATTGATGATTGTGTATTTTTTTTTTAAAGCACACACGGGGTAAGGATTTTAAGATATATTGCAAGCCATCATTTCCCAATGTTTTCTCTAAGGTGTGTTATTTTTTGACAGGCAGAGTTAGACAGTGAGAGAGACAGAGAAAGGTCTTCCTTCCATTGGTTCACCCCCAAAATGAGTGCTACGACCAGCGCTGTGCTGATCCGAAGCCAGGAGCCGGGTGCTTCCTCCTGGTCTCCCATGTGGCTGCAGGGCTCAAGCACTTGGGCCATCCTCCACTGCCTTCCCAAGCCACAGCAGAGAGCTGGACTGGAAGAGGACCAACTGGGACAGAACCGGCACCCCAACCGGGACTAGACCTGGGGTGCCGGCGCCACTGGTGGAGGATTAGCCTAGTGAGCTGTGGTGCCGGCCATCTCTATTGTTAACACCTGTATTTTTCCCTTACAAATCTCATGGTGTCTCTGATAAAAGAACAACAACAAAAAAAGAACAAAACCAATTGCAAATTTTATACTATGGAGATTTTTTCTTTAAAAAATGAGGTGCATTTATTTATTTTGAAATTCAAAATTAGAGAGGGAGAGTTACGGGAGAGAGAGATAGAAAGACCATAATATTTCATCCATTGGTTCAGTCCCCAGACGTCTGCAATGGCCAGTGCTGGGCCAGGCCAAAGCCAGGAGCCAGGAGCCAGGAGCTTCTTCTGGGTCTCCCACATTGGTCACAGGGAACCAAGCACTTGGATCATCTTCTGCTACTTTTCCCAGGCCATTATCAGGGAGTCAGTTCAGAAGCTGAGTATCAGGGACACAAACTGATACTCATATAGAATGTTGGAATCACAACTACACCCAAATGCCAGCTCCTGTTTGGAGGTTCTTCTTTGTCAAGCTAAAGCATTCATAATATTTGTGTGTGTGTGTGTAGGTGTGGACACCTGGATGATGATGAATTCCTCTGAAAAATGAAGCACCATATGTCTTTATTTGTAAGACTGGAAGCAGCATAATAATGGGACAGAAATGCTAAAGACTGGGGGCTGGTGACAAGTTACCTGTTTAAGAATGAATGCACAATAGTAAAAGATATTTTGAAGGATGGAAATGAAATGTCTAAAATTCATAATATCTGAAGAAATTGGAAAAGATTGTCTCAGGAGGTATGAGTTATCTGTTTTTACAAGCAATCAAGGGCTGTCTAATGACTAGCTGGAATGGGCTTTAAGTTAAGATGCATTGCTAAACTAGATAATCTTTGTGATGCCATAGCTATCTTAAGACCATGGATACAGAGAAAGAGGACACAAGATGCTAAAAATCTAGTCTGTGGACTGAATTTCAAAATCTTTTGCTTTGCTTTTAAGCTTTTTAGCAAATTAATAAAAATTTATTAATTCTCTTTGATCATACATCACATAATCTAATATAATGTAACTAAACTGTAAAAATCAATACTTCTAATTACAGAAATATTTTTTCTGACCATATTTATTATTTAAATAGAGAAAGAGTTTTGGCTTTAATTTGCTAAGTCAAATCTATTTCAAAATTACCTAAACTACACAGAGTTTATTATTGCATGTTAAATTTTAGGGAAATAACATATCTACTCATGTTTGATCAAGTCTCCAACTTACTCCGTGTTTCAATTTTAGGGTGACAAACTGATGGCAGATCGACAAATCACATAATTAGAAAAGGACAGTATCTGGTCTCAAAGATCTCTTTGTAAATGGGGCTAATCTTTAACTCATTTCAGTAGCCAGGAAATATCATGTATTATCTGGGCTGATTCTACTTTGCCAGGACCATTTTTAAAAATTGTTTTTAGACTTTTATTTAGTAAATATGAATTTCCAAGGTACAGTTAATGGATTACAATGGCTTTCTCCCCCCATAACTTCCCTCCCATCCACAACCCTCCCATCTCCTGCTCCCTCTCCCATTCCATTCACATCAAGATTCATTTTCAATTGTCTTTATATACAGAAAATTGATTTAGTATATATTAAGTAAAGATTTCATCAGCTTGCACCCACACAGAAAATAAGGTGTAAAATACTGTTTCAGTACTAGTTATAGCATTAATTTACATTTGACAACACATTAAGGACAGCGATCCCACATGAGGAGTAAGTACACAGTGACTCCTGTTGTTGAATTAACAAATTGACACTCTTATTTATGGCTTCAGTCATCTCCCTAGGCTCTAGTCATGAGTTGCCAAGGCTATGGAAGCCTTTTGAGTTGGCTGACTTCAATCTTATTTCGACAAGGTCATAGTCAAAGTGGAAGTTCTCTCCTCCCTTCAGAGAAAGGTACCTCCTTCTTTGATGGCCCCATTCTTTCCACTGGGATTTCACTTGCAGAGATCTTTCATTTAGGGTTTTTTTTTCTTTTTTTGCCAGAGTGTCTTGGCTTTCCATGCCTAAAATACTCTCATGGGCTCTTCTGCCAGATCTGAATGCCTTAAGGGCTGATTCTGAGGCCAGAGTGCTATTTAGGACATCTGCTATTCTATGAGTCCGCTGTGTCTCCTGCTTCCCATGTTGGATCATTCTCTTCCTTTTTGATTCTATCAGTTAGTATTAGTAGACACTAGTCTTGTTTGTGTGATCCCTTTGACTCTTATACCTATCAGAGTCATCAACTGTGAACTGAAATTGGTCACTTGGACTGGTGAGATGGCATTGGTACATGCCACCTTGATGGGATTGAATTGGAATTCCCTGGCACGTTTCTAACTCTACCATTTGAGGCAAATCCGATTGAGCATGTCCCAAATTGTACATCTCCTCCCTCTCTTATTCCCACTCATATTTAACAGGGATCACCTTTCAGTTAAATTTAAACACCTAAGAATAATTTTGTGTTAATTAAAGAGTTCAACCAATAGTATTAACTAGAACAAAAAAATACTAAAAGGGATAAAGTATTAAATTGTACATTGACAGTCAGGACATGGCTGATCAAGTCACTGTTTCTCATAGTGTCCATTTCACTTCAACAGGTTTCCTTTTTTGTGCTTGGCTAGTTGTCACAAATCAGGGAGAATGTATGATATTTGTCCCTTTGGGGCTGGCTTAATTCACTCAGCATGATGTTTTCCAGATTCCTCCATTTTGTTGCAAATGACATTCTTCTCAGATATGGAAAAAATGATGCTGAAATTCATATGGAGACACAGGGGACCTCGAATAGCTAAAGCAATCTTGTACAACAGAAACAAAGCCGGAGGCATCACAAAACCAGATTTCAGGACATACTGCAGGGCAGTTGTTATCAAAACAACATGGTACTGGTACAGAAACACATGGATAGACCAATGGAACAGAATAGAAACACCAGAAATCAATCCAAACATCTACAGCCAATTTATGTTTGATCAAGGATCCAAAACCAATTCTTGGATCAAGGACAGTCTATTCAATAAATGGTGCTGGGGAAATTGGATTTCCACGTGCAGAAGCATGAAGCAAGACCCCTTCCTTTCACCTTACACAAAAATCCACTCAACATGGATTAAAGACTTAAATCTATGACGGACACCATCAAATTATTAGAGAACATTGGAGTAACCCTGCAAGATATAGGTACAGGCAAAGACTTCTTGGAAAATACCCCGGAAGCACAGGTAGTCAAAGCCAAAATTAACATTTGGGATTGCATTAAATTGAGAAGTTTCTGTACTGAAAAAAAAAAAAACAGTCAGGAAAGTGAAGAGGCAACTGACAGATTGGGAAAAAATATTCGCAAACTATGCAACAGATAAAGTGTTAATAACCAGAATCTACAAAGAGATCAAGAAACTCCACAACAACAAAACATACAACCCACTTAAGAGATGAGCCAAGGACCTCAATAAACATTTTTGAAAGCAGGAAATCCAAAAGGTCAACAGACACATGAAAAAATGTTGAAGATCACTAGCAAGATCACTAGGGAAATGCAAATCAAAACCACAATGAGGTTTCACCTCATCCCGGTTAGAATGACTCACATTCAGAAATCTACCAACAACAGATGCTGGTGAGGATGTGGGGAAAAAGGGACACTAACCCACTGTTGGTGGGAATGCAATCTGGTGAAACCACTATGGATGTCAGTCTGGAGATTCCTCAGAAACCTGAATATAACCCTACCATTCAACCCAGCCATCCCACTCCTTGGAATTTACCCAAAGGAAATTAAATTGGTAAACAAAAAAGCTGTCTGCACATGAATGCGTATTGCAGCTCAATTCACAATAGCTAAGACCTGGAATCAACCTAAATGCCCATCAACAGTAGACTGAATAAAGAAATTATGGGACATGTACTCTATAGAACACTATACAGCAGTCAAAACTATGAAATCCAGTCATTTGCCAGAACCATTTGTTATGTGGACTGTGGTGCTAGTAGTTATGGCAAGGCATTTGGAATTTCCCATTTCAGATGTGGACTACTCAAGTAGTAGTAGATATGGACACCATATCCTACAGAGTCTACACAGGTGCTTCATCTTGCAAGCTTTTGTTTTGATCTTTTGAGATAACTACAATGCAAACTACTGGAGTGATAAACACTTTAGATAATTTGAAATGCCTAGAAACTATGTGATTTTATGGTCTTAGATTTTTTATAGCCTTAGCTTTAGGAGCCACAAAAAAATGCTAAAATCTAAAAAAAATTGATACTGTCCTTTCTAGAAATAAAGTTGGAACCATCTTACAATTATGGCATTTTCAAAACTTACGTTTTCAATGAAAAAGCGAACTGGAACATTTATTGAATGTTGGTGAACAGAGGTTAAAAAGCTCATTGTGCTTTGAAAATAAGTTATAAAGTTACTAAAGACTGAGTCCAACATTCTTCCACCTTGGGAAAATAGATTGGAATGTCCAGTGCTATTTGTGCACACAATGGTTGTCAAATGAGCTACTGAAAAAAAAAAATCCCATGTTTTTTGATCAAGAATAATCCCTGGATGAAACTCTATTAATCCTTAAAGATAGATATCTTCTTAGGGATTTCTGTCACTGCAGACCACGAGTTTAATCTAAAATGAATGATTTTAACTGACATGTGCTTTCAATACTGTTGGTCTTTTCCACATATCTTGAAGAAATAGCTACCATCAGTTCTCACTCTATCTTTCCTGAATCTTGCACAAATTGCTGCCAAATGACAAAAGAGAAATACGGAAACTCAATCATCTTTGTATTCAATATGTTTTCCTGTACAAATTGATTTTGGAGAATGAATTATTGTACCCAATGCCAGTAACAGCATAGAAAACTTAACTTTTATTATCAAATGGCAGAAAGTCATAAATTGTATCCTGTGATGAAAAAGTTAATAGAAGGAGTTTTCTATGTTTCTTTTCCTTTTGCATGTGTCTTAGCATAATGGTTTGAAATTTAGAAACATAGAGGTATATGATTTCAGAGCATTATTTGCTGTATTCCCAATAGTTTGAAAATTATTTAAATGATGCAATATATATATTTATATACATACATATATATATTTCAAGTATGGGAGTCTTCAGAAAGTTCATGGAATTTATGTATTATTAAACATCTACACATGGATTTTCATTTTTGGCACGTTTACATAAACCATTGATATATTATTGCATCATATATAAATATATCAGGAAAGGCTAGGGAGAACTAGATTATATTTTAGTTCCTACAGTTAATATGAAGTAAACTTGAATAATTACTTAAGTCTTTATGGAAACTTAGTTTTCTGCTTTGTAAAATAGGAAAATTCTGTGTATACATAGTATTGCTGTAAGCATCAATGAGATAAGTCATAAATCATGGTTCTCAATAATTTTCAAATATGTTAATTATACTTTTTCATAGCTTCAAGGCTATTCTAAGAAAACATGTAAATAAGAGTAATATAAAATAATTATTAATATGATTATAATGGGTACATTAGAACTTGTCTCCCCAAAACTCATGACCCTGTTTAAACCCTGATGTCATAATGGTTGATGGACTGAGGGTAGAAGCTTTTTCTAATGATGATATCTGAGAGGTGAGATTGGTGTGAGATCTTTGGGTTGTTGGAGGTATTTCCTTTGGGTGGTTTTTGTGAGAGGTTTGATTATCTGAGATCAGATAAGCCTGGTTTATGTCTCTATCTCTTCTTCTTGGCTCACCAGGTGATTATGCCTCTTCATCTACAGGACTAGCTTCCATCAGAAACCAGACTGAGGCTGCCCGATTCTGTAACCTCCAACTGTAAACTGAGTTAGACCTCTTCTTTCCCAAATCAGTTTTTCTTGGCCATTTTAGCTAAAGTAATGAGAAGCAGACTAATAAAATGTTGGTAACTATTATCTGAATCAATGGTACTCATTACTATGGAGAGTGGATCTGTCTTAATTTTACCTCTACATGAAGAGTGGATAGCAACAATTTCTGCACCCAGGTTAAGAGATTAGGGATCACTGAGAGGGGAAAGCAGAAGTTGAGTACTTTCAGTCTCTACCACCAGTACCAATCAATCACCTAGCAAAGAGATGGGAACTCCTGGATAGAAGAATCTGTGAACAGATGTGATATGCGCCATAGATTCAGACTGAAACTATGGGAAAATCAATTGCTGTAAAATGTACTACGCCAGCACAGGATCATTACAACAAAGAAAAAATGTCAGCAGTGTATGTCTGCCAAAATAAGGTTCAGAGATGAATACCTCCTCTCTCCACTCACCATTTAAATTTTTCTACTGGATGAGGAAGAGATCTGAAAAAATTCATAGTAGAGTCAAGTATGGCCTGAAAGCAGCAACGAGTTGAAGAATTTATGCTTGCCAAGGAACTGTCACAACAAGTGATGAAGGACTTTATATTTGAGCCTATGGAGGCAAAAAGGCCTTGCTGGCTGCTAAGCTGATGGTGTGGAAGCTGAGGAGAGGGGTGAACCAGTTGGAAAAGGCTGCCTGTCACAAGGCTTTCCCCAACTGGGAAACCAATGAAGGACTAAATCAACAATGAAGGCTGGAGGAAAAGAATATGCAAAGTTATCACTTTCCTCAGTCATTACACTAAGACCGTGAAGTTTTCCTTAAAACCCGAAATGGGGGCCTATGCTGTGGTGCATTGGGTAAAACCACTGCTTTGATGCCGGCATCTCACATGGGCCCCGTTAGGGTCCTGGCTGCTCCATTTTCAATACAGCTCCCTGTTAATGGCCTGGAAAAAGCCACAGAAGATGGCCCAAGTACTTGGGCCCCTGCTCCATGTGGGAGATCCAGACGAAGCTCCTACTTCCTGGCCTCAACCTGGCCCAGTTTTGGCCATTGTGGCCATCTCGGGAGTGAACCAGCAGATGGAGGATGTTTTTCTCTTTGTCTCTCCTCTCTCTGTAACTATGCCTTTCAAATAAACAAATAAAATTTAAAAATAACCACAAAGTAAAGAGAATGGAGGAGAGAACTCTGATTTTGATTATCGAAAAAAGGAATTTTGTGTGAATAGGAATAAATTCACTATTTAGATTATTAAATTTTAAAGTTGCCATGGAAAGTGTTTATGATTGTGAACTGAATTTATTAAAACTTCATTTATAGTTTTTATTAATCAATTATATTTAGTTGACCTTCATAGTGTCTGGGAGCCAGGAGATAATAATTTTAACTATCCCACACAACTAAAGATCAACCTTTGACTATAAATATAATAAAAATAAATTTCTTTTATTGTGTCCCTTGATCACTCTTACTCATTGTTTAGGCTTATTGTGCAAAATTACTAATATTTGACCATTTTTGAGCTCAAAATGAAATTACATATAGAACTTAATATCTTCAATAATATCAAGCCATGTGAGTATCTTTAGATTTTGAATAAGGATTGATAATGTTTACAGAAAAATATGTTTAACAAGAAACATGTTTATGATGAATATAAAATTGAAATAAGCTTTGACAATCTTTAGATCTGCAAAACAAATATTTGCGATTCTCACAATTTAATATCATTTTCCAGGGTGGTCTGCTCAACAGAGGAAAAATGGATTATTTTCTGGTATTGGTACTTTGATCAAAACAAACTATTTTACTAATTTTAAAAAAGCCTTCTGAAAATTTTAGTTCATGTAATACTTATGGCCTTACAAAAACATCCTGGTTAATTTTATACTAACTCTTATCCATTATAAATGAAAGCAAATTCCAAGCCAGTCCCAAACTTGGCATGTGCATATGTTCAGGCTTCTGGCTTTTGGCTTCGAATCAGCCCACCTCCTGAGGTTGTGACATTTAGGGGAGTGAACCAGCAAATGGAAGGTCTCCTTTGCTCTCTGCCTCTGCCTCTTTGTAACTCTGCCTTTCAAATAAATAAATATATCCTTTTTTTTTTTAAAGAAAAATAAAACCTTGTGTTTTCTGCAATATGTAGGGAAGTAAACCATTGTGATCATTCACTATCTTGTGCTTGCTTACCAAGTCTAAATGTGGTAAATATTGTGGAAGATTATCATCACAAATATTAATCTTATGAACAGCAGTTTGGAAAAGTGTTTTTCTTTAATAAGAATTATATGAGGAAGTTTCAAAAAGTTTATGGAAAACAGAATTAAAAAGTAAGTGTATTTTGGTACCAAAATTTAGAAATCCATATATACTTTTTTTGAATATGTATTTTCTGTGAACTTTTGGAAACTCTCTTATATAGAATTTTTAGCAGCTGCTAAATTGTTTTTCCTGTTTCTCTTTAAGATCCTACTGCAAAGGTCTCTCAATCCAAGAGAGTTCCAGGTCAGGACTCCTTTGGGGACAGTCATAGCTTTGAGCTGTAGGGTGACTCTTAAGTGTGAGGAAGCCTCAGAAATGTTAAGGACAATTTTGCCCCTAAGTCTGGTAAAGGAATTGGGTTCCACATATTCTGCCCCATTTATAATATACAAAGCACAGAAATGAACATGATCGATTTTGGAAACTTTCCAGGCGGGTCACTTGGTGATGCAGTGTTCCAGTCTGTTAACATTTAAGAAAATTTCGAGATGCTACAGTGACTCTCAATAGCAAATTTATTAATATCTAGCAGTGAGATAATTTAATATTTATATCCATATGGTTATGGCCTTATTTCTGTACCAGAAACCTTCCACTCCCTTACCCTATGAAACATTTCAATGTCAAATAATCCAAAAAATCCAACTGTTTCGCATTTACACTCAAAAACTATATCTCAAAACTTAATTATTTGGAAATATTAAACAATGGCACTGTTGTTTTGCCTTAATATGTAGTTACAAGTTGTTCGGGTTCAAATATCTAGCTCCAAATGTAAACTAGTACAGTCATTGTGGAAGATGGTATGTGATAGCTCAGAAAGTTGAAAATAGAGCTACCATATGATCTAGCAGTCTTACTCCTGATAATTTACCCAAATGAAATGAAATCAGCATATGAAAGAGTTATCTGTGTCCTCATGTCTATTGCAGGTCAAATTACAATAGGTAAGATATAGATTCAACCCAGATGTCCATTAACTGATGGCTGTATGAAGAAATTATATATTAATTATATATTAAATAATATAAGCAACTAGAAATATATGCTATATAATATATGCAACTAGAAAATGGTATACTTAGAGAAATAAGCTAGTCCTCAAAAGACAAATACTATATGTTTTTCCTGGTATGTGCTAACTAATAGAATACCGAAATTGTAAATTGGATAGGAGTGAAACTGACATTTTGGGATTTGATGATTGTTTATGGACCTTGTCTCTGCTGTTGAGGCCCTTACTATTTACTTAACTCTTTACTTAGTGTAGGGTTAATCTTATGAGTATAAAGTAAGCTTAAAGTAGATAATTACAGAAATTAAGAGAAGGAAAAAGAGAGGAAGGAGGAGGAAGGGTTGGAGCATGGTGGGAGGGACGTTTCACTATGTTCCTAAATCTGTATGTATGAAATGCACAAAATTAGTTTACCTTAAATAAAACATAAAAAAAGAATTATGACCAGAATATTTAGTTGTTTAAAACCTTGTATTATTTTGGCATTGATGTGATTTTTATAAGAATTATATTTACCATAGGAAACAAAATTATTGAACTATCTCCAGGCAAGAATTTCTTTGTGAAGTTATGTGGATTTACTATGGGCTTTTTCATTGACAAGATTATCACATGTGAAGGAAGAAATGTGGTAAATGCTAATTTCTTAAGTGGTGAACTGGAGAGAAGCAAAACCAGCTAAAGTATTAACTTTCCAACTTTTTCTAGAGGCAAGAATCTGAGAGGGTAGGAAAAGCAGAAGCTGCTGAAATAATGAAAACAAAAGCAATTCAAAATGAATTACAGGGAAAATGGATAATTTGATAAAGGGTATACCTTGCTGATAATATGAGGGATTTCAGGATCTAACTCAAGGAAACCTGATCAAACAGGAATGAAAAAAAGGAAATTGTACAGTTGATTGTAAGATTCTACTCAGAGAAATGTGATTCTTATTAAAAAAATAGTGAGCCATTGATTGGATTCAGAAGACTGATTTAAATTGCATAAAAAATCTTAATAAAACACAAATTATAATAAAGTGCACATCATTGGTGACTAAAAGTGGCCAAGAAGGAATTGCTCCACTTTGGATTGGGGAAAGATGCAGGGAAGAGATATGAGGGTTGTTGTTTCAAATGAGTCAGAGAAGAGGTAGGGAAAAATTTGTTGAGTACCAGGTGTGTACTAGACATCACAGGAAGTGTCTCACTTATATTTTATTCTCTAATCTCTACAAGAAAAGGTCTATTACTAGATAGTTTATCTCCATTTATTGTCAAGAAGTTAAGTAATTTAGATAATGTTATACATGCATAAGTAAAAACAAATGGATTTAATATTGGGTTTATTAGTAAGAAAATAAACCATGAAACAAAACAAAAAAGAAACAAAGAAAGCCTGGGAGGATTCTAGGAACTGTATTAAGGACAATGGCATTGGACATTTCTGCTTAGAAATGTATGTAAGTCAGTGAGTGATGTAAAATAGGACATAGGGATTTGCATGGCAGAACTCTATGAAGAGAATGTCTAATGTTAATTTTAGATGCTTTTCCTAGTTGAGGCATACTGAGTTCTCCCACATTTAATCTCAAACATGGAGTATCTATTAGATGCAATGGCCTTAAGTTATTGGTTCTTGAGAGAATGAAGAAAAAGGCCTAGTGTGGGGAATACTCACAGTGATCCAAAAGCGGACAGCAGCTGTCAGCAGTTACATTTCAGAGTAAGGGTGACTCAAAACATAACTAATCCCTCTTGGGAACTGTGGAAAACCTTGGGATTTTAAATATCTCCCAGTATGTGGGACATATTTGTCTAATTTAGATATTTATGAAAGTGAATCCAGAAGGTTGGAGGGCTTAGGGAAAAACAAAATGAATGCATTTCCTTCTTATAATTCTACTTAAATTGATGTTCCAGTTGAAAACTTTGTATAGAGCAATTGCTGAGAATCTAATGGAAGATTAGAAATAGAGATCTATAAATAGTATAACTAGGAGGATAAAATTGTATATTTATGAGAGAGGTCTTGAAACCTGTTAGCCATCTATACTGTCATGTATAATTAAAGTAATAATTAAAGTAGGTTGTCTCTGTTCATTAGGAAGATTCATCCAACATGTACATGCAGCTCATGATAACAGCGCATAGCTTTGCCTGTGAAACTATACCCTATAGGCTAGATATTACTTATGGATGTATTTTTTGTGTAAAGTGCTATAAAACACTTAAAAATAGTTTTCAATATTTAAACATTAGAATATTTCTTTCTTTCTTTCTTTTTTTTACAGGCAGAAATAGACAGTGAGAGAGAGAGAGAGAGACAGAAAGAAAGGTCTTCCTTCTGTTGGTTCACACCCCCCCCCCCCCCCCAAATGGCCGCTATGGCCGACGTGCTGCGTTGATCCAAAGCCAGGAGCCAGGTGCTTCCTCCTGGCCTCCCATGCGGGTGCAGGGCCCAAGCACTTGGGCCATCCTCCACTGCCTTCCCGGGCCACAGCAGAGAGTTGGCCTGGAAGAAGAGCAACCAGGACAGAATCTGGCGCCCCAACCGGTACTAGAACCCGGAGTGTTGACACTGCAGGCGGACGAGTAGCTTAGTGAGCCACGGCGCTGGCCTAAACATGGAATATTTCTAAGAATAAGATGAAATTTGTACCTTTCCTGAAAATGGAAAATGCTAGTTCACTGCAATCAACACATTTACGCTATGTTCTCCATTCAACCTCTGTAGGTGTCTGAATTGTGCTTAAGAAAGGAAATCTCTCTACTTTTAGCTCAAATCTTTGAAGTATTATTTTATAAAGATTGTATATATTTATGAAGTATTACTTAGTGTTTTAACACATTTATACATTGTAGAATGATCAAATCATTTGCCTACAGCATTTGCCTACCTATTACATTGAATATATCTTTTCTTTGCAGTGGAAATATTTAGCTATCTTGAAATACACAATGCGTTATTAGTGACTGTATTTGGCGTGCTGTGATACAGGGCTCCAGCACTCATTTCTGCTACCTAACTGTAACTTTGCAATCATTGACAAATGTCTCCCCTTCCCTTGTCCTTCACCTTCCATCTCTAGCCTCTGGTAACTGCCATTCTACAATCTACTTCTATCAATTTCACATTTCAGATTCTACATATAAGATTAATCAGTTTGTCTCTTTGTGACTGGATTAGTTCCCTTAACCTTATGTCCTCTTTGTTCAGCCATAGTGTTGCAAATGATAGAATTCCCTGTTGGTGTTCTCATGCTGAATAACATAGTGTGTGTGTGTCCTATGTTTTTAAATCCATTTATCTGTTGACAAACATTTGAGTTGTTCCATAGCTTCGTTATTGTGAATAGTGTTGCAGTGAATGTGGGAATGCACACATCTCTCAGGTATGTTGATTTTCACTATTTTGAGTATATATCCAGAAATGGCGATGTATTCAGGGAGCAAAGAGCAGCTAGCAAAAATGAACTGAGATCACCAGCAGCTCCCTGTAGCCTTACCTTTGCTGTAGCTCTACTTGCACTG
Source organism: Lepus europaeus (assembly GCF_033115175.1). NCBI lineage: Eukaryota > Metazoa > Chordata > Mammalia > Lagomorpha > Leporidae > Lepus > Lepus europaeus. Next base: position 47,991,526 of record NC_084828.1, on the reverse strand, counting down.
CAACCTTACCTTTGCTGCAGCCCCATCTGTACTGCCCCAAATCTCCTCTGTGACTACCCTAAAACTCCTCCATGCACCACCCAAACCCCATCCCCCTTCTCTCAGAGGAAAACTGCAGCTTCCAGGGTTTCACATCTTAGATATCCAATATGGCTGCTGGTGTGGCCCCATGATGATCTTTAGGTCTTTCTAATGCCATTATAATAAAATCACCATGGTAATTACATTACTGCCAACCCACCTGACATTGTGACACTTCCATGGTTTCCCAAAAAAGGACAATGTGGGTGGTACTCAAGCCTCACTCCAAACTCCTCCTACTTTGAATATTCAATCAAACCTGGCCCCAGACACCATCCCCTGTCTCTCCAGATTGTATAAAAAGACGACCCTGAAACTCGTTGGGTACAGCTTTTCCTCCTGAACTTGCCTGTGCTCCTTCCTGAGTGTTCACTTTCGCTTTGCATGTAAACAAATCTTGCGTGTCTGCTGTCCTTTACCTAAGTTCACCCTTGAATTCCTTCTTATGTTAGAAGCAAGAACTGGGACCCACGCATTCCATTCTATAGCAGTGGAATGGCTGGGTCATGATAATTTCCTTTTGCTTATTTGAGGAGACTCATCCTGTTTTCCAAAAAAGATGAAAGATAACAAATTTGGTAAGAATGTGGAGAAAAGGATAAAGCTCCATGATCAGCAAATATACAGGAGGCAGAACCAAAGTGGAGAAAATGAGAATTCAGCAGATGAAGGAACCAGAGTTGTAGAAGAATTGCACCTTCTACACTTTTCTGCACGTTTGGAGATGAACTTGGATCCTTCATCTCTTGAAATAGAGGAACCTGTGAGTCAAAAGAATAAGGATATTCAAGAGTCTGACAAAGGAGTTGCAATAGTGATAAACATTCAGTTATACACAAGAAAGTTCTTTAACTTGAGAGTTTGTTTAAAGAGTCATTGTTACCCAAATCTTAAGAGCAAGCAATTTGTCAGAAATAGTTTCCAACAACTGAGATCTTAAATGCAAACAACAAGAATTCTGACAATATGAACACTTCAAGGAAAATACATGACAGTTTCACATTTACTAAGAAAATTGTAAAGACTTGAATCAAAAATCACCTGCATTCAAAATTACTCTTGAAAAATACCTTACTGCCCTGAAATCATGCAGTAGCATGTTGGCAGATTTACTCCATTTTTGTATTGCTTCAGATTGAAGCCTCAAACCCTTGGCAAATGGGCAAAAAAACCCATAAATATTGTCTGACTCCATCCACCCTCCTCAGCTCTCCGAGCACAAACCTACAGGACAAGAAATTAAATACATATAAATATGTGTGTATACCCAATAGGTTGACTTGATATGGGGAATCCCTTAGCACAATGATTTTTCTTACTGTTTTAGAACTCTGAGTCTTGGCATCTTTCTTTGCATCAGGCTTTTTCCAAAATTTCAAAGAACAGTTTTATAAGACAATTACTAAGATGCCTTACTCTCTGATCTCATTGCTTCAGATAATCATGAACAGTTCTGAAGTGAGGACACTGCTATATCTAAATGTGAAACACTGGCACTGTAGCAGGTTGAACCACTGTTTGCAATGCTGGAATACCACATGGGCGTGCCAGTTTGTGTCCTGGCAGTCCTGATTCTGATCCAGCTTCCAGCTGATGCACCTGGAAAACAGCCAATGAAGGCCCAAGTAATTGGATCCCTGCCATCCACATGGGAGAACCAGATGGAGTTTCAGGTTCCCGGCTTCAGCCTAGGCCACCCGTGGGCATTGTGGCCATTTGGAGAGTAAACCAGCAGATGGAAGATCATTTTCCCCCCTTGCCTTTCAATAAATAAGCACACTTTTAAAAAATTAAAAATAAATACAGAACAGCTAATGTTTGTGTTCTGTAATGCAAAGGTTACTTTTTCTATGTGGGTTGTGTTAGTGTGTTTATAACAGCCTGATGAAATGTTGGCCTCCACTTTCTTTTTAAGTTTGCTTTTAATAGAGGCTTAAACCATCCAAAAGAGAATTAATTAACTAATCAGCCCAGATGCTTCATATTAATACACATCTCTTCACAGTTTGTGAGATACCAGTGATTCTCTTGCCTTTACAATCACACAGGCAGCTGTTTTCCCACACTTTTTAGCAGTGTTGAACTAAAGATGGGGGAAAGGCATGTAGCTGGGAAAGTTTTACAAGTTACAAATTAAAATTGACTTGATCCTAAGACCTGTAACTTCCCTTTGCATTCTCTTCTAACCTTCACTTATCATTTGTCTTCTTACAGTACATATATGTTTCTTATCTATGGCCTTGTTAACATTAAGTAAATCATACAAAGAGAGGCCTTAACTAAAACATTATTGTTTCCTTTAGCATCTTGACAAAAAGCTTTATTTATAAAGAAATTATAAATGTTTTGAATGGACCTAAAACCAACACATCTGTTTTTTGTTTAGTGACAACTTTTAAGGTGCAACTGGGGACAGTATTCATCCATCTTTGAGTTCACTCAAGTTCGACAAAATGGAGCTTACATGCCAACGTGTCTGTGTTCCTGTAAAATTGTAATGTCAGCAAGGCTCTGGGGGAAAGGGTTTTTGTGGGGATTTTTTCTTCTTTCTTTTCTTCCCAAATTGTACTTTTAATTGCTGGTCTAACAAAGACTGAACAGAATTATAAAATACATGTCTAGAATGTACTTCTGTTCAAAGAAAGGGCTGGGATAGAGCCAACTCAGAATAAAATTTGCTTGGTTAATTTTTTTTTCTCAAGTGTGCTTCAATTTGAGTATGCTCATATTATAGCTAAATATTATAAAGAACTCAAATAAACAGGTGATTTGTATTTGTTGCATTAATATATACCAATAGTTAAAATAATCTATGGAATTCCATTGAGAATTAGATGGATGGTTCTAAGAAGCATCTCAATGAACTGAGCAAGTTGTTTGTTCTCCCGTAAGATTCAGGTAACATGTGTGCATGACATGACAACTCAGGGGACAGCTTTGCCTCCTGCTCACTGAGTTCGTGCGATCTTGTTTTCCTGCAAAGATATCACCTAAATGATCACTTTTGCATTTTCAGACCAGGAAGTATCAAGTGTAAATGTACACTGTAGGTTATTTTAGCCAATCCAGAACAAGGAACTCACCTTACCCATCATGGTGCAGTTGGAGGTACTTAAGCTAAAAAGAAACCATGGTAAAATATAATTACTACATCATAAATAGAAGAACTAAAATCTAATGTCTTATAATCCCAAGGAGGCAATTTGCTAGGCTCCACAGACACTACAAAATGACAATAATCTGTGGCCTCAGACTTTTAGCCATATGCACAGTCATGTATACTTAAAGCAGCAAACAAGGTATCTAATTGGAATCTTATATGCATGAGCACTCTTTGGTCTCTAATCACAATTGTGGCCATTTCAAAAATGTTATTGCAGCTCAGGGCCTCTTATTTCTTAAAAAATATTATTGCATTAATTTTGCTAATACTTTTCTTTAGTCCCAAGAAAGAGATGGTGAAACAAACAAAGAAAAAACTCCCATAATTCATCAGTGTTTTTAAGGTAAAACAAAAATTCATGTTCTTCGTAGGCAATGGGTTATGTAATGCATGCACTGACTCAGAGAGGGCATCTTAGTTAAGAAATATGCTTCAATTCCAACCTGAATGTCTTATGTACTGATATGAATAATAGAGTAGTGTTGGAACAACAGGACTCAGGGTTGCCTCTTGAGACATTGATTTTAAATTTATAGCACATATCATTTTTATAAAATTAGAAAATCTCCAGTCTGCTGAACTCTTTTTGGTAGGAGGTGTCCCTCCTCTCTTTTTCCCTCTCCTCTGCTCCCCTCCTTTCCTCTCTACACCTTTTCCCTTCTTTCTCTTTTCTTCCTCTGCACTCCTTTTCCTTCCTCCACTTGTTCCCACCAACCCCTGCACACTTAGCTATAACAGTTTACACACACAGAGCTTCCTCTTCCAGTCTAAGGATATTTCTCCAAATTATTTCACCTTCATTACAGAGTCTACCTTCAAACTCTGAATGGATGAGTTTATGATGGTGAGGAGGACGTTTATGTTAAAACCATTAAAATGAAAACGCTGTAAACAGACATTTCTTTGTGCAACAGGAAATGAACCAGATTGTGATTTGGTTTGAAGTTTATATCATTTCCAGGGAAAAGGAGACTGTTGAGTCGAAATTGATTGGACTGCAGGTTTCCTTGTCAATTCCTCACATTTATGAGTTATGAAGTTTTATTCTGACAGCAGAGAATTAATTCACTCTGCTATCCTGATTGCTTTCCCACAGTGCTCTCTCCATGGCTCAGTACCAGCAATTGTTGTGGCGGGGGTGAGAGTGGGTTTGCTTCATGGTATGTTGGCTCAGTCCCCATGAGGATGAGGAATCTGAGCTGGGGAAGGCTAGCCAGGAGGGAAATATTTCGTACTACTCCTGCAGTCAATGGCAAAACTTAGGGAAGAGAGTTTTATCCAAGTAGAGATGTGGTGAGTTTTGCTTGCTTTATCTTGCACAAGAGAGAAAGGCTAAGCAACTTTATGATCATTTCCTTGTTAATTAAAGTTTAGAGTAAAGTAATTTCCTCCTTATTGAAGCCAGTGGGAACATCTATGGTAGGAAGGTTTGGCCCAAAGCCCAGTGTGGGATGTAGTACAGAAATATTTCCCAGCATTGGGGACTTTTGATGGTCACTAAATAAACATTGTAACACTATTCTGTTTTCACATTGACTTGTCTGGGGAAGCAGGATTTTTTCACTCTGAATAATGTGCCATTATTCACACATTCAGGAAGATTACAATGTGTTCAGGATCACCAGGAACTAAGAATGTCTATGAAGAAAAAATGCAGATTGTTTCATGAGTAATGATTTTCACACTCTTTCTGATTTATGGGAAGCTTCATTATTTTGATAAGTCTGACCTCAATTTGTAAGCATCATAACGAGATAACTAAGTAAGCTAAGCAAACAAAGATTTTAGTGTCCTTTGAAAGCTTTATGCTATAATTACAATGTTCCTTCCTCTCCCTCACTTGACGACATGATGTCATGAAGGGTTGTGATTCAGGGTTTTGCAAAAGGAGACTGATTATTGATACAAGAAAATCCACTGAGAGCAAACCATTACTTCATAGATTTGAAGTTAGTTCAATCAGTTTGTAGAAAAAAATAACTAAAAGATAAGATTGTTTTGGGGCAATTTTTCAATCTAAGCATATTTTTCGTATGCACATTTCCACAAAGATTTTGGAAGATCCTTCATTTAAGTCCTATACAAGTCTCTTTAGTGGAGAAGGTAAGAGGATATTCCTTTCTAGGAATCTGGGCTCTTAGTCTGAAGCATTTTGTTCCCAGTACACAATTAGAAGTCTCTATCTTAAAACTTGGTAACAAACTTGCATTCTTAATTGTGTTAGTTTAAAAATAACTTACCAGAATTAAGAATAAATTTGCTTACTTGTCTCAATTGTCCAGTCAGTTGCTATGTAGGTGTATATGTGTAATGTACATACAGTCATATGTATCTAAAATCTCTAGTATTTCACAAACATTACAAATTTATTTCATATAAGAATGTAAGATTTTATTTATTTTGCCCAGAATTTATTTTAAAAACAATGTCTAGGAATTAAAGAGACTTAGGATAGTTATGCTATTAGAGACATGGTAAATGGAAAAATTAATTGAATTCAGATAAGGGGAGAATAGGGATGCCAGTTAGGAGGCTATTGCTAAAGTTTAAGGAAGAGAGAGTGACCTGGATTAAAATGTTACAGGTGAGAAGAAGAGAAATGAGCAAGTTGTATTCTCAATAAGAAGCCAGTTTGACTTGCTGGTGAACTGGGTGTGAGATGTGAGAGAAAGAGAAGAGTCACAGAGGACTCTTTGGAATCTGGCCTGAATACTGGCATAAGTAAGGGTACAATTTACTGAGGTTGGGAGAACAAGGAAGAAATGGCTTACAGTGGGACAAAAGAACTTTGTATACCATTTATTTATTTTTATTTATTTGAAAGGAGAGAGACAGAGAAACAGATACGGAGCGCCCATTCATTGACTAACTTCCAAATGCCTGCAAATATTAGGGATGGCCCAAGCCTGAAGCAGGGAGCCAGTTTCCCACATGGTGGGCAGGAACACAACCACTGGAGCCATCACCTAATGCCTTCCAGGGTGTGCATGGATAAGAAGAACAATTGCTATGTTAAATTTGAAGTTTATTTTAAATGGAAATCATTATGAAATAGCCAGACATCTATATATATATATATATATATATATATGTATATATATCCAGACATATATGTGTGTAGATATGTGTGTAGTATGTGTGTAGATAGGGATCTAAGATATGAATTTCCCAGTCATGTATATCTTCAGTTTATTTAAATATATGATGGGGGAGAGGTAAGAGTAAAGAAAAGAGAAAGGGTGTAACACACAACCTGTGGCATACTTATTAAGAGAGGAGAGAAATATAGGGATAGGCTCCTGGCCAGCCTATTGTTCAGGCTGGGGTAAAGGGGTCAACAATAATGCTGAGAAGAAACAGTGAGCATGGCAGAAAATAAACAGGGGTGTGTGGCTTCCCAAGAGCAATGACGTTTTGAAAAAATAAGCAATAATATTCAGCTGGGAAAATTTTACCAACAGGCAATCATTTAAGAAATCTGAGGACATCATATGTACGTCACTGATCTTGCAAGGTGGGCATCATTGTTACCCAGGATTGGAGCATGGCATGGTAGAGATTTCAGCATGACTACAAGGGGGCTCAGGAGAGTACAGGATAGAAGGAAATCCACTAAGTACTAACAACAAGAAAACATGAAAAGTGATAGACACATGAGGCAGTAAGGAAAGAGGGTGCATGGTCCAAAGAGGGATTTCAGACATAGGAGATGATGCAGGGGATGCACGTCTCTTGGTAATTATGATTCAACAGAGAAAGAAAATGACAGTGCAGCCGGAGGAGGTCACGGCAGGAGAGAAGTCATTGGGTGGATAAGTAATTGGTGAGGAGAGGTTGCAAGCATTCCTGTTTTAGCATTTCCACTTTTTTCGATTAATTAAAAGGTGAGATTATCAGTTAAAGGGAGAAAGCAAGGGTATCAAGGTTTTGAAGAAAGAAGTGTGAAGCAGTCTGATGACACGATGGGAACTTGATCGATTAGAGAAGTGCATTATTGGTAAGGCTACTGGGTGTGGTAATAAAACTTGGCTTTTGAAAATTCAGTGACCAGAGTTTCAGGAGCTTTAGGATACATTAAATAACATCTTTGATTTTGAAAAATCATTTTAGTCAGACCCTAGAAAATGAAAGTATTTTGCTTACATAGTAAATAAGCTTCCATAATACTTGCTCTGAAGAGTTTTAAGAAATTACCAGTAAAACAGGGGGAAAAGTTAAAATGACAATGGAAACAAAGTGCTTTTTGTTTCTTGTTAAGTTACATCTACAATGGAAGCCCAGTGCTGAGTTTGAAAGTCAACCGAATAATTAGTAATTTTAAAGAGTGCGATCCTTATCTAGACAGCTAAATCTTACCTGCTGTAACAGAGTGAAGTGCCTGTTTTAGTGAAGACACAAACCATTGATACAAACAAGCACATCTCACTCTGTGGAATCAAAACAAAGTATGATTGGAATGTTCTCCAACTACACACATGAGAATATCTGCACGAAACCTGTGCCTTGACTGAAATGTGATTTGAGACAAGACCAAGAGCCTGGACAAGTATTTCTAGTTAGATGATTCACGAAGTTCTCAGAGTATTTTCTTCACTAGCATCCCGGATCTATTTCACTCTCCAGACCCGAATATTCATACCCCTTTTGCTTCTAGTTCACTTATGGGCCATTCTGCAGGTGCCGGGTAGAGCCCAGAGATGGGCAGCATATCACTCTCTCATCACCATTCTGGAAAAGTGGTAAAAGCAGTTGGTTTCGTTCTATATTGTTTACTGTACTGGAGTATAATAACCAGCCTCTGCTTTATTTTTCATTTAAAACCCATTTGCAAATTTATATAACAAATTCTTAGATCAACTTCATTAAACAAATATTACTGTTAATAATAAAGTTTAAAAACATGTGGTGATGTATCTGTGCTCATATCTATGGGGAAGAGGCAAGAACAGCATCAGACACTATGTTTTCTTTTCTTTTCTTTTTTTTTTTTGACAGTCAGAGTTAGTGAGAGAGAGAGAGAGAGAGAGAGACAGAGAGAAAGGTCTTCCTTTTTCTGTTGGTTCACCCCTCAAGTGGCCACTATGGCCGGCACGTTGCGGCCGGTGTGCTGTGCTGATCCGAAGCCAGGAGCTAGGTGCTTCCTCCTGGTCTCCCATGCGGGTGCAGGGCCCAAGCACTTGGGCCATCCTCCACTGCCTTCCCGGGCCACAGCAGAGAGCTGGACTGGAAGAGGAGCAACTGGGACAGAATCTGGCGCATCGACTGGGACTAGAACCCGGTGTACCGGCACTGCAGGAGGAGCATTAGCCTAGTGAGCCACGGTGCCGGCCGACACGATGTTTTCGATTTTGAAAGTGTCCATAATATTGAAGTATATTAGGGTCTTCAATTTTTATTATACTTTTGCTGGTCAGAAGATTTCTCAACTGCTTTGTGTTTAATTGCAATATGTTTGTTGTTTAAGATCTTATTTTGGGTGTTCAGTAAAATGAGGATTTGTAATTTGAAATATCTAGAAACAAGAAGTGGTAAATAAATAAAATTATCTCTAGAAGAGATCCTTGTATGTCATTCTGTGTAATCTCTCTTCATCCTTCATTTATCAGAAAATTGAGTCCTAGAAAATAAAGATTTGCTTAAGGTCAATAAATCTGTTAATTGGATTATAGCTGGGATTTTATTCCTAACTCTCAACAGCTTTCTTAGTGTGTTTTCTATTGTGTTACATTGTCTGTAGAAACTTTAGTACAAAACCAGCAAATTCCAGAGCTGGAAAGCCCTGGAGATTCAGCTTCAACACTCTCATTTTGTGGAGGAAACATGAGCTGAGAAAATTAAATTTTTTATAAAGTTATATAGCGAGTGTTAATAGGAAATTAGTATGGAACTGTGCCTGTGTCAGGTGTCAACTGAGGTTCTTTAAGAACAAGCATCGGATAGCAGAATGTAGGCAGGCACCCACATTCTCATATGCTGCCTTCCAAAGTAAATGGCAAGAAAACATGGCTCCTGTGCCTATCAGATTCATGCACAGAGTTGCAGACAGTAGAAAGGGGAAGAGGTTGCTAAGGAAATTGGAGAAAGTTCTTGTTCTGATCTGAGCCCCTAGATGTGGAGCACCACTTGATATCCCAGAGCCATAGTTTGGGGGGTTGAGTCACAAGAGCGCTGTATTTGGATTGCATTCTCTCTCAGAGTTTGGGAAGACTATACTGTGGGCCGTGTAAGGTGAAGAGCTCTTGTCCCACAGTGCCATCCAAAGGGGCAAGGAGGTAGCAGAGCAAAAAGACACAAATACCCAGCAGTCGGGCATGCAGTATCAAGCCACCACTCAGGACAGAGGCCTAGCAGGGAATCTCTGAGAGCCAAAGCTATTGTTACCATCTCTCAGAGCCACAGAGGACAGTCACCTTGGAATGGCACAAATCTATTCAAAAACCATTTAATCCCTTGAGTGACAGCAACTTGACCAGGACAAGTGAAAGGCAGAGGACAATGGCAAGTTCTAGCCTGAATCAAATCTGGCCTAGGAAACGCAGACTCCTGCATGACAGCGCCAGTTCAGCAGCTTTCAGTGGGCATTCTACATGCTCAAATGAGCCTGCTTTTGACTTACTGAGATTGTAAAATGTTCTACAAGATGAGTGAGTTAGAAGAATACCCATATGATGCATCAGGGATCCAGAAGATGACACCCATAGCGGGGTCTGAATTGAAATTGCATAATTTTTCCACCTATGGGTCAAAAATTTCAGCATGTGCTGTTTTTTGAATGGGTCCCCAGGGGCTGGCTCTGTGGCACAGCAGGTAAAGCCACCACCTGCAGCACCACCATCCTATATGGGCACCATGTTGATTCCTGGATGCTCTCTTCTGACCCAGCTTCCTGTTAATGCACCTGGGAAAGCAACATAAGAGGGCCCAAGTGCTTGGGCCCCTGCACCCATATGGGAGACCCGAAAGAATCTCCTGGCTCCTGGCTTTGGATCAGCCCAGCTCTTGCTATGTGGCCAATTGGGGAGTGAACCAGCAGATGGAAGCGCTCTCTCTCTCTCTCTCTCGCTCTCTCTCTCTCTGTAATTCTGCCTTTCAAATAAATAAATATTAAGAAAAAGAATGGGCTCCCAAAAGTTCATGTGCTAAAAATTTAATCCTTCAAATTTACATTTTAGTGGTATTTGAAAGGGCGCTTTGGGGAGGTAATTGGGATTAAATGACTTCATGAAGGTAGGGCATTGTATTAAGATCTTATAAGAGGAGGAGAAGGGATCCGAGTTAGCTTACCTGCTTTATTTCACCATGCAATGCCTTCCTCCATGTTATCATGAAGCATGAAGTCCTTCACCAAATGCCAGTGCCATGGTGTTGGACTTCCCAGTCTCCAGAAGAATGGGCTATGGAGTAGACATTTGGTATAGCTGGTAAGGTGTTGCTTGGGATGCCCACAACCCATATCAGAGTGTCTGAGTTCAAATCCTGTCTTTGCTTCTGATTCTAGTTTCCTGTTAATGTCCATGCTGGGTGGCAGCAGGTTATGGCTCAAGTAGTTGAGTACCTGCTACCCTTGTGGGAGATGTGGAGAGTTCCTGTCTCCTGGTTTTGGTCTTAGCTAGTCCTGGTTCTTGTGGGCATTTGGGGATCAGTGGATGGGAGCTTTCTGTGTGGCTGTTACTCTGGTTGTATTTGCCTTCAAATATATAAGGAAGGAACAAAGGAAGGAAGGAACAAAGAAAGGAAGGGAGGAAGGAAGGGAGGAAGGAAGGAAATAAAGTTTTAAAAAATTATCCAGTGTTGGGTATTGTGTTGTAGCAGAGAAAATGGCCTGAGGCAACATATTTCTTATACAGGAATTCATAATGCAGTCTCTTCTAAGTCTTCTGTTGTATTTTTCTGTCTGAAAGTGAATGATGTGAGAATTGAAAAAGGAACTAATATATTTGCTTCCCCCCCTCCAGTTGCTATTAGGCACAGAAAAATAAAATATTCATATTATCTTGAAAGATTAAAAAAAATTAAAGGAACCTCGTTGCACAAATTTAAAAGCTCTTTGGAGACATCCATTGATATGTGTTGAATATGTGAGTGAGTAGAATAAAACACTACTGTCACTGAGAGATGCGTGACAGAGTCACTAGCATGAGACAGTGGAACAGCTGGAGACACATATACCTATCAGAAGGGTAGGCAACATCTTGGGCACTGAGAATGAAAAAAGCATAACCAAACCATGCTGTGTGCCAACATTGGCCACCAGGCTCAGTATGATGGTATTTGGGACACCAGCAGTGAAATATAAATGTCGGTCAATTGAGTTATTTTACTTAGGCCAAGCTATATACACAATGTGAATTCATGCTTTCCATCAGGAAAAGAACATATGGAACTTGCTGGCTTGTTTTTAAGACAACGGAATATGCACTAAATCTTGTTCTTTTCACATCAGAAGGATCAAGAAGAGGAGCAGGAGCCCAGCCTTTTTCCCACCACAGCTGGCTCCGGCACATGCTCAAGTCATCATCCCTGACTTGTGTTCCCATACCTGGACTGCAGTCACTGGCAGAGCTTCTGTACGAGTTAGTGCTCAGATACAACACTTTCATGAAGCTGAAGGCAGGGTTTTCTAGTGAGTGATGCTCAGCAAAGATTTGAGAGGTGGCAGATTTCTGCCTCAGACAGTAGAGAAAGAACCTGGTTATGGGAGCAAGCATTCAATCAGAGGCTGGCTGATGTTCTCATCCTGATACCACAGGTGACAGCCATGTCACAGTGTCTCTCAAGTATAAAACTAGACAAAAACATTCAAAGAAGATTGGTTGAGTGTCCATCAAGGAGGCACATTGTTGGAATTGCACTGAAGGCCATTAGAAAAGGAAACATCCCCTTATACATTTGGAAAGCAGTCACAGAATGTTTGATGTTATAGCACAAGACCCACAGTCTGAAAAATTAAGTGTAGCCTAAAACACAGGTTTAAAGTTAGTACCTTCAGATGTTGGGAGCTACTCTCCAGTCACTTTTTAATGATTCCCCTAGATTAACTACTTTTAAGTAGTCAATCAATGTTATATTTATCACAGTACAAGTCATTTCAGGTTTTTTTTTAATGTAGAATCATGCAGTACCATAAAACACACATGAGTTTAAATGTGGAAATCCACAGTACTATTTTCTAAATCTTCGTGTGGTTGCTTGCAAATATGTTCACAATTCTCCACCTATCTCTGTATCCATAGTCTTGGCAATGAGATTTTTACAGCATCTGTTCTCTCACATATTAAATCTAGGATGGCCACATGACTTAATTTGTTAAATAGAATGCACCATAAGTCATGCTGTGCCTATTCTGTACCCAGGTCTTGGAAGTCTCTTATGTTTTCACATCATCTTAAAACCCTGTCAACCAACAGAGACTGCTGGAGAATGAATGGCAAATGGAATGATCATCTCTGCCACCTTGGCCAGTAATACACCACCTGTACATGTGAGTCAGGTAATCCTATAAAAGAGAGTGTCTGACTCACTATATGAATAGTAGGAACAAGAATAAGCCTAAGGGAGATCACTGAACTACCCACCTGAACCATAGTACTGCAAATCAGAGAAAGCAAAACCCAAAAGTTTATTGCTTTAAACCAGTAAGTATTGGATGGCTAATTATGCAGCAATAACCAGTTGATAGAAATGGTTATTTAATTTTTGCAGTTTTTTTCTTTTTTCATTCTTTTTTTTAAATTTTTATTTAATGAATATAAATTTCCAAAGTACAGATTATGGATTACAATGGCTTCCCCCCCCCCATAACTTCCCTCCCACCCACAACCCTCCCATCTCCCGCTCCCTCTCCCCTTCCATTCACATCGATTCATTTTCAATTCTCTTTATATACAGAAGATCAGTTTAATATATATTAAGTAAAGATTTCAACAGTTTGCACCCACACAGAAACACAAAGTGAAAAATACTGTTTGAATACTAGTTATAGCATTAACTCACAATGTACAGCATATTAAGGACAGAGATCCTACATGAGGAGTAAGTGCACTGTGACTCCTGTTGTTGACTTAACAAATTGACACTCTTGTTTATGGCATCAGTAATCTCCCTAGCTTCTTGTCATGAGTTGCCATGGCTATGGAAGCCTTTTGAGTTCACTGACTCTGATCATATTTAGACAAGGTCATAGTCAAAGTGGAAGTTCTCTCCTCCCTTCAGAGAAAGGTACCTCCTTCTTTGATGGCCTGTTCTTTCCACTGGGATCTCACTCACAGAGATCTTTCATTTAGGTCTTTTTTTTTTTTTTTTGGCCACAGTGTCTTGGCTTTCCATGCCTGAAATACTCTCATGGGCTTTTAAGCCAGATCTGAATACCTTAAGGGCTGATTCTGAGGCCAGAGTGCTGTTTAGGACATCTGCTATTCTATGAGTTTGCTGTGTATCTCGCTTCCCATGTTGGATCTTTCTCTACCTTTTTTATTCTATCAGTTTGTATTTGTAGACACTAGTCTTCTTTATGTGATCTCTTTGACCATTAGTTCTATCATTATGATAAATTGTGATCTCTTGGACTAGTGAGATGGCATTGGTACATGCCACCTTGATGGGATTGAATTGGAATCCCCTGGTATGTTTCTAACTCTATCATTTGGGGAAAGTCCGATTGAGCATGTCCCAAATTGTACGTCTCTTCCCTCTCTTATTTCCACTCTTATATTTAACAAGGATCACTTTTCAGTTAAGTTTCAACACTTAAGAATAATTGTGTATTAATTACAGAGTTCAACAAATAGTATTAAGTAGAACAAACAAAGATTTATGGTAGAGAGAATCGACCACCTATACTAGATATGGTCTATGTAATGCCATTGTTTTGATTCACTGAAGACCCCTGCCTCATGAATATTATTATTTTCTTTATGTGCCAGGGGATTCCAATACAATCCCATCAAGGTGGCATGTACCAATTCCATCTCACTAGTCCAAGAGATCAATTTCAGTTCACAATTGATCACACTGATAGGTCTAAGAGTCAAAGGGAACACATAAACAAGACTAGTGTCTGAAAATCTAACTGATAGAATAAAAAAGGGAGAGAACAATCCAACATGGGAAGCAGGAGACACAGCAGACTCATAGAATGGCAGACGTCCTAAACAGCACTCTGGCCTCAGAATCAGCCCTTAAGGTATTCAGATCTGGCTGAAAATCCTATGAGAGTATTTTAGGCATGGAAAGCCAAGACACTCTGGAAAAAAAAATGACCTAAATGAAAGATCTCTGCGAGTGAGATCCCATTGGAAATAACGGGCTATCAAAGAAGGAGGTACCTTTCTCTGAAGGGAGGAGAGAACTTCCACTTTGACCTTGTCTAAATATGATCAGAGTCGGTGAACTCTAAAGGCTTCCATAGCCTTGGCAACTAATGACAAGAAGCTAGGGAGATTACTGATGCCATAAACAAGAGTGTCAGTTTGTTAAGTCAACAACAGGAATCACAGTGCACTTACTCCTCATGTAGGATCTCTGTCCTTAATATGTTGTTCAATGTGATTTAATGCTATAGTTAGTACTCAAACAGTATTTTTCACTTTGTGTTTCTGTGTGGGTGCAAGCTGATGAAATCTTTACTTAATATATACTAAATCGATCTTCTGGATATAAAGATAATTGAAAATGAATCTTGATGTGAATGGAATGGGAGAGGGAGCGGGAGATGGGAGGGTTGTGGGTGGGAGGGAAGTTATGGGGGGGGAAGCCATTGTAATCCATATAACTGTACTTTGGAAATTTATATTTACTGAATAAAAGTTTTAAAAAATTATATTTATTAGTATAAAGAAGAGATTTCCTGTATTTCATAAATAAAAATCTAAGAAAATAACCTACTTCCTTCCCTCTATCCCTCCCTCTCTCTTTTTTCTTTAATTTAAAATTTTTGCAATAATATACTTTCAATTTACTTTATAATCACAGACTTAATGCACCACTAACCATAGTGTTAAATAAGCAAAAGTACAAAGACCACGGTTCCACAGGACTACAGAAAAGGGTTGTAAAAAATAATCAAATCAGAAGATGTAGTTTCACTATTAAACATTCTTTTTTTTTTTTTGTACTCTATTGATTAGCTACCACATATCAGAGGAAACATGAAATTTGTGTTTTGGGGACTGGCTTATTTTGCTAAGCATTATGGTCTCCAGTTGTATCCATTTTGCTGCAAAATACAGGACTTCATTATTTTTTATGGCTGGGTAGTATTCTACCATGCATATATACAACTTTTTCTTTATCCAGTCTTCAGTTGGTGGACATGTGTGTTGATTTCATATCTTAGCTACAGTAAACTGAGCTGCTATAACCATGGGGGTTCAAATAACTCATTCATATGCTGTTTTCAATTCCTTTGGATAAATTCCAAGGAGTAGGAGGATTGGTTATATGATAGATCCATTTGCAGATCTCTGAAGAATCTCTGTATTGACTTCCATAATCGTTGAACTAGTTTTCATTCCCAGCAACAATGTTTTAGCATACCTTTTTCTCCAAATCCTCATCAGAATTTTTTACTTTTATATTTTTGGATGATAGCTATTCTATTATTTATTTATTTTGATTGTTTGCATTTCCCTTATGGCTAGTGAACCTGAGAGTTTTTCATGTGTCTGTTGTCCATTTGTATTTCATCCTTTGAAAAATGTCTATTCCTGTCCCTTACACATTTCTTGACTGGATTGTTTGTTTTGTTGTTGCTAAGATCCCTGAGCTCCTTATACATTCTGTATATTAATCTGTTTTCAGATGCATAGTTTGCAAATATTTTCTCTCATTCTGTTAGTTTCCCCTCTACTTTGCTGTGTTTCCTTTGGTGTGCAGAAACTTTAGCTTGATGTAATTCCAATTTATTTTTGTTTTTATTGCCTGTACTTCTGGGCTTTTAGCCAAGAAATCTTTGCCTATGCCAACATCTTACATAATTTCCCTCTAGTAATTTGATCATGTAAGGTTCTAGATTATTTATTTAAAATATTTACTTATTTATTTGGAAGTCAGGGTTACATAAAGAGAGAGGCAGAGAAAGAGAGAGAGCTTGAGCGAGAAAAATATCTTCCATCCACTGGTACACTCCTGAGATAGCCACAGTGACTGTGGCTGGATCAGGGAGAAGGCAAGAGCCAGGAGCCTCTCTTAGAGCTCTCCCACATGGGTAACAGGGGCCCAAGCACTTGGGCCATCTTTTGCTGCTTTTCCCCGTCATCAGTATAGAGCTAGATCAGAGGTGGAACAGACAAGACCTGAACTGCTGCACATATGGGGTGCCTGCCTTGCAGGCAGTTTTGCTGACTATGCCACAGTGCTGTCACAGGTCGTAGATTTAGATTAGATTAGATTAGATTAGATTGCATTGTGAGTTGATTTTTGTATATGGTTTAAGGAGAGGTTTCGTTTCATTCTTTTGGATGTGGAGATTCAATTTTCTCAATACCATTTGTTGAAGAGAATATCCTTTCTCCAGGGAGTGATATTAGATCATTTGTCAAAGTTTAGTTGATTATAGATGCATGGAATAATTTCTGGAGTTTCTATTCTGTTCCAGTGGTCTACATGTCTGTTTTTCTGCCAGTACAAGGCAATTTTGATTAAAATGGCCCTGTAGTATGCCTTGATAACTGGTATTGTGCTGCCTCCAGCTTTTTTTATTGCTGAAGATTTCTATAGCTATGCGGAGACACTTGTGTTTCCATAAGAATTATAGGATAGTTTTTTTTTCTAGATCTGAGAATAATGTCCTTGGCATTTTGATTAGAATCACATTGAATATGTAAATTGCTTTGGGTAGTATGGACATTTTGATGATATTAATTCCTCCAATCTATGAGTATGGAAGATTTTTCTGTTTTTGTATCTTATTCTATTTCTTAATACTCTGTAATTTTCATTGTAGAGAACTTTCATATCTTTGGTTAAATTTATTCTAAGTTATTTAAAATATTTTTGTAGCTATTGTGAATAAGATTGATTTTCTCAGCCATGGCATTGTCTGTGTATACAAATGCTATTTATTTTTTGTGTTGAGTTTATGTCCTACAACTTTGCCAAAATGTCTTATGAGTTCCAATAGTTTCATAGTGGAGTTTTTTTGGCTGCTCTGTATGAAGAATCATGCCATCTACAAACAGGGATATTTTGTTTACCTTCTTTCCTATTTGTATCCCTTTGATTTCTTTTTCTTGCTTAATGGCTCTGAGTAAAAGTTCCACAACTATATTTAATAGTAATGGTGAGAACAGGTGTTTTTATCTGGTTACAGATCTTAGTGAAAATGCTTCCAGCTTTTACCCATTCACTATGATGCTGGCTGTGGTTTTGTGATGCATTGTCTTGATTATGTTGAGGTATGTTCCTTCTATACCCAATTTGCTTAAGGTTTTTATCATGAACAATGTTGTATTTTATCAAATGCTTTCTTTGCATCTATTGAGATAATCATATGGTTTCTATTCTCCATTTTGTTGATGTGCTGTATCAAGCTTATTGATCTGCATATGTTGAACCATTCCTGCATCCCTGGGGTAAATCCCACTTGGTCCAGGTGGATGCTCTTTTTGAAGTGTTGTTAGATTCAATTAGCTAGTATTTTGTTGAGGATTTTTGCATCTATGTTCATCAGCAATATTGGTCTATAGTTATCTTTCTTTCTTGTATTTTTATCTGGTTTTGGAATTAAGGTGATGTTGGCCTCATAGAAGGAGTTTGGGAGGATTCCCTCCCTTTCCATTGTTTTGAGTACTTTAAATAGAATTGGGATTAGTTCTTTAAGAGTTTGGTTTAATTCAGCAGTGAAGTCATGCAGTATTTGGTTTTTCTTAGTTGTGAGGGTCTTTATTACTGATTCAATTTCTATTTCTGTCATGTTTATTGGTCTATTTAGGTTGTCTGTCATTGTGTCTCAATTTTGGGGATATTGTGTATTCAAAAATCTTCATTTTTTTTCTAGATTTTCCAATTTGTTGGTATATAGCTGTTTGTAATAATTCCTAATTATTCTTTCTATTTCAATAGCATCAGTTGTAGCATCTCCTTTTTTGTATCAGATTTCATTAATTTTGATCTTACACTTTTTTTGCAGTTGCATGGGCCAACGATTTATCAATTTTGTTTACTTTTTCAAAACAACAGTTCTTAATTTTATTGATCTTTCGCATGTTTTTAAATTTCAATTTGTTTATTTCTTCTAATTTTAATTATTTCTTTCCTCATACTTATTTTGGATTTGGCTTGTTCTTGTTTTTATTTATTTATTTTTATCCTTGAGATGCATTGTTAGATCTTTTATTTAATGCCTTTCCAACTTTTTGTTGTAAGCACTAATTGCTATAAAATTTCTTCTTAACCTGCTTTTGCTGTCTCCCATGTTTTGATATGTGGTATTATGAACTTCATTCATTTCTAGGAATTTTTTTGATTTCCCTTTTGATTTCTACTATGACCCACTGTTTATTTAGGAGCATGTTGTTTAGATTCTATGTATTTGCATATTTTCTAGAGTATCTTCTGTTGTTAATTTCCAGCTACATGATATGATTTCATTTTTTTTGAATTTGTTGAGACTTGCTTTATGGCTTAGCATATGATTTATCCTAGAGAATGTTCCATGCACTCATCAAAACGACATGTATTCTGCTTTTGTGGAATGAAATGTTCAGTATATATCAATTAGATCCCTTTGGGCAATAGGATAGGTTAGCCCTGTTTGTTTATTGATTTTTTGTCTCATTGATTGTTCCACTTATGAAAATGGGGTGTTGAAGTCTCTCATTATTATGTTTGTGCATATGACTCCTTTTTGATGCATTACTATTTGTTTTAAAAATTGGATGCTCTAGCACTGAGGATATAAACATTTACAATATTGTATCTTCCTCATGAATTGATCCTTAATCATTTATAATGACCTTCTTTGTCTCTTTTAACAGTTTTGTCTTAAATTCTATTTTGTGTGATATTACGATAGCTACTCCTGCTCATTTTTATAATTTTCATTTGCATGCAATCTCTTTTTCTATCCTTTTACTTTTAGATTATGTGCAAATTTGTTGGTGAGGTGTGCTTCTTGTAAGCAGCATACAGATGAATCTTGGTTTTTTAATGTATTCAACCACTTTGTATCTTTTAATTAGATAGTTTAGTCCATTTATATTTTAGGCTATTATTGATGAGTAATGGCTTGATCCTGCTATTTCTCTTTAATTATTCTTATTTATTTGTGGATCTTCCTTGTACTATTACTACAATATTTTCTGCTTTCACTCCCTTTCACAATACAGATTATCTTTCTCTATTTTTAAATTGACACATTGAATTCCTCCTTGTTAATATTTATGTTTGATTTTTCTTTAATATTTCCATTTTCTTTATTTTAAAATTTTCTATTTTCTTTAACTCTGTGTTTTTGAGCAATCTTATAATCATTCTTTTGTATTCCTTTCCAGACATTTCAGCCATCTCCTAATTTTCACTGTCTAATATTGAAATACTATTGTGTTCCTTTTAGAGAGTCATATTGTCTTCCTTGTTCATGTTTCTTGTATTTCTATGTTTATTTTTGCACTTTGGAGAAACACTTAATGCTATCTCCTCTGAAGGCTTTGTTCTTGGAGATGTGTCTTTTTCAGTTAGTGGGATGTCTTCCCCTTCAGCAGATATCCAGAAGTATGTATTGGTGGGGCCAGAGAACTCTGGATAATGTTTGTGAGTGTGACAAAAGTCCATTGTGATACCCAAGGTGGTCATGGAAGATTCCCTATATTGTTTGTAAGGGGGAGGGTATGATTGCCATAGCTTGCATGATCATAGCCTCCACCATTCTTGTGCCAATATGAACTAACTGCATAGGTGAGTTCACTGTGCCTGGACATTAATCCACTGAGGCACATAAACCATACAAAAGATCAATATGCTCCACAGAGTGAGCACAGAGCTCTCCATGAGTAATTTCCCAGTGTCTCAGCCACATCCCACACTCATCTCAGTTTCCTGATCTACCACACAGTCACAAGATTCTCGCAGCCACAGGATACAGGGGATTCACTCTCTGGCCAGTGAACCTTCCTACCCACAGAGAGAGGCACCCTGTTCCTGGAGCCAGTCGCCTGCTTGACAGACATCATTTGTTGTCCATCCTTGACAAACTGAGTCAAGTGTTCTGGTGGGAGGAGGGAAGGGGAGCAATATGCCATGTAGGTGCCTTGCCCTAGCCATCCATCCAGGCTGGACTCAGTCAGTGGGGACCATAGATTTCTCCCTCTTACAAAATCCATCAGAGGTGTGTGGACTGCTGTGGGAGTCACTGGTGGCATCCTATGAACTGCTGTGTGTTTGTTCAGACATTGCTGTGCCACTGAGTCTGCTTTTTCTAGACTTTTCACTGAAAGCTTATCTCCAACTATCTCCTAAGAATGAAGACCCTCCCCTGTTCTCCTGGTATCTTCCAGTGATCAGAATCAGTAAGTCTTCCCTATTCAGCCATCCTAGATCTCCTATTAAGAACTCACAGAATATGGAAAGAGTTGAAAGGAATTCCAAGCCATTGTAATCCATAAACTGTACTTTGGAAACTTATATTTATTAAATAAAAGTTAAAAAAAGAAAAGAATTCCTTGCCCTGTTACTTTCTATCTGTACTTATAATATTATTGTCTTTGAAGGACTGATTTTGAATCATGAGACTAAGAGTTTTACTCAGTTTTGCACTTCATATGGCTCTTAGTCTGCTGTTAAACACACTAGTTGCTGAAATACAATCACATGAAATTAAATTGGGTTTATTTGAACCCAACATTTTCTTCATCCAACAGTTGCATTTAGGCTTCACTCACATTACATAGCTTTGTAGACAGTCTTAAAATACTTAAGACTGAGAAATTTTGTAGGGCTGTGCAAAATCCATCATCTTTCATGTAATATTCAAGCTAGGTTTAGGAAAATCTTTAAGATCCAAGAGAGTTATCTCTTCAGGTGAGCTGAATGGACTTAAATTAACCTGTAGGGGTCCTGGAAAGCACTGGAGTGAAGAAAACACTTCACATCAATGTCCATTTCTTTAAGCTCTAAATGTATTTAGATTAGAATTTTTGGGAGGCTGTGGTCTGAGCACTGATTTCTTCCCAGGCCTTATTGGATCCTAGGGAGTAGACAACTTTTCCAGGCTAGCATATGAGAGCTACTTCAAATGCAGAGATATAGTATAATAATCAATATTCCTTTTCAGGGAGTTACCCACAAGACCCCCCTACTGAGACCCCTGCTCACCTCATCATTTATCACTGTCTTTTCCATATCCTTCAACAATTTTGAGGACATCCTCTGTTTCTTAAATCTGTGCCTCGTTTATCTTAATCTTCTTGCCTGAACTACAGTTCTTATATTTGCTTTTATGGTGATCATAGTTCCAACATTTAAAACTTAAGCACAACCTCTTTTGTGAAGCTCTTCCAAACCATAACCTTGCCCTCTCACACATATACATACACATACATCTCTGTCAATGACATTTTTACATGTGTGTGTGTGTACAATATTTTACTATTGTCTTTATGGGGAAATTTGACAGCTACTTGTTCATTTTCAGACTGTTACTCTTTAGAGGCAGGAGCTAATATTCATGTAATTTAAATTTTTAAAAAATTGTTTTCATTCTATTTTTAAGGGAGAGAGATCTCTCATTTGCTCTCCAAATGCCCATAACAGCCCGAGCTAGACCAGACCAAAATGAAACCTGGAACCCTGTCCTGATCTCCCACATATGTGAAAAGAGCCCATGTCCTTGAGCCATCACTTGGTGTCTCCCAGTGTGAGCAGTAGTAGGAAGCTGAATCAGAAATGAGTTTGGCCTCGAACTAGGTACTCTGATATGAGAGATGGATGGTCCAAGAGCCTTTTTAATTGTTGCACCAAATGTACATCTGTTTTATATCCATCTCAGTGACTGGCATATGCTGATGTTCAGTGAATGTCTACTGAAAAAAAATGTGTAAATGGATACTTTTATACTGTTTAACATTCTGTTTAAAAGAGGTCTGCATGAAATTGCTCCAAACATTTTTTTTTCTAGTTCTGCAGGTTCATTATGAGTGTTCTTCTGTATGATTTGTTCCTAAGGGTAGAAGGACATTTTCATAAGCAGAAGGACAATTGTCACATGCAGCAGTATCCTGTGATATCTGAGGGATATAATTTCCTTTTTAGTCAGAGATTTGTGCTTCAGCCAATAATGAAATAGGATCATTTACATTACTGATTCATGATTTAGGCACTTATAATTTTTATTAGTGCAATGAAATTCCAGGTATAACTAACTGTGAGCAATGAATAAGCAAAGCATATGATTATTCATACATATAAAATGAAAAATAAGGCATAAATAATATTTTTCTATGTGATTTATGTAGGAAAAAGCAGTTGTTTAAAAAGAATATTGGCTTAGGAAGAAATATACCATATGGCTGGTATGAACAAGTGACTCTATCTCTGTGGCCTGAATTAAATTCATTTTAGTTTTTCTAATAAAAAAAATAAAGGCAATTACCAAAAATCTCTTTACTCCTCCAGTAGTTGTAAATAGGAATAGAAAGATGGAGTAAGCATTTTCATCATTTTGAAAAGTAGCAAGACATGAATAGGAGAGATATATGTAGCCATTATTGGTAAATAATATATTCTACCTTGAAAATGTGTTAATTAGGCCGGCGCCGTGGCTCAACAGGCTAATCCTCCGCCTTGCGGCGCCGGCACACCGGGTTCTAGTCCCGGTCGGGGCACCGATCCTGTCCCGGTTGCCCCTCTTCCAGGCCAGCTCTCTGCTGTGGCCAGGGAGTGCAGTGGAGGATGGCCCAAGTGCTTGGGCCCTGCACCCCATGGGAGACCAGGAGAAGCACCTGGCTTCTATCAGATCAGCGCGGTGCGTCGGCCGCAGCGCGCCTACCGCGGCGGCCATTGGAGGGTGAACCAATGGCAAAAGGAAGACCTTTCTCTCTGTCTCTCTCTCACTGTCCACTCTGCCTGTCAAAAATAAAAAAAAATAAAATAAAAATAAAAAAAAAGAAAATGTGTTAATTAATTGAACAGACACAACAATGTTAATATTTTAGGAAAGCTTAGCACCTCTCATGAATAGAATACATATAATAAAAGCTCATCCATTCTCATTTGTTGGCAAACTTGAGGAATGTGCTAGTATCTTAAATGGATTGTAAAGGATATTGCCCAAATATTTTAGGACTGAGAGCTTTCTCAAGAAAAAAAATTTTAAAACAGTGTCTGAATTATTTAGTTTAACTTTTAGCATTGGTGTGATATCCTGAACATTGTTTCAGCTTCTCACTCTATTTATATTCATTCACCTATGAAGATACATGATTGGCCAATGGAAACATTACGAGTAAAACTGAGGATAGGAAGACAGAGAAAAGGGCTATTCTTTCCTATTTTCTTAGCATCCAAAGGCATTCTGGCACTATCTACACTATCTTATGGCTGGCTACTTTTCTACCAAATCAGCTGCTAACATTCAAAATTCTAGCTTCCTCTAAATAGATCAACAGGATTTGCAATAACCAATGAGAACTTGTCATAAATCACTAGGATTAAATTGAGAAGAAAATGGTGTCTCTGCTTTCTGACCAAGTAGGTCAGCTGTTCTTTTACTTGGCAAAAATTCCATCTGCATTTGATGGGGTATATTCTCAGGATAAAATCATTAGGAAATTTCTGATTTTCATCACATACATAATAAACATATCAATCAGTACAACTGCATTTAAACAAAACTTAATTATAGTGTATGGCGAATAATTTTATGGAAGAACGTTCCTTACTCAATTATTAAAATCTTCAAGTTCTTGAATGTTGGTTTTAAACTATATTCAAAGGTTATTCCACTCAGGCATTTCTATAGGTGATGACTTTCTTGTGACTTTGTTGTGTCCAACAAAGCAGGACAGAATATAATTCTTCTATCTATAGTTTCGCTCATTTCAATGATAAAAATTTTCACAATCCTAGCAAATATTTTCTCTTGTATGTTTGTGGGAGTTTGAGTGCTTTATTTGGGCACCTTTCTTTTACAGGATGGTCTTTTTCATAAGATGAAAACCATATTCCAGACCTGTTAACCATTAAATCTTTTTTTTAAAAAAGATCTATTTATTTGTTTGAAAGTCACAGTTACACAGAAAGAGGAGAAGCAGAGAGAGAGAGAGAGAGAGAGAGAGAGAGAGGGTTCTTCCATCTGCTTATTCACTCCCCAGTTGGCTGCAACAGCTGCCAGGAGCTTCTTCCAGGTCTCCCACATGGGTGCAGTGGCCCAAACACTTGGGCCATTTTCTATTGCTTTCTCCAGGCCATAGCAGAGAGCTGGATCACAAATGGAACAGCAGGGACCTGAACTGGCATCCATATGGGATGCCAGCACTGCAGGTGGTGGCTTTACCTGTTATGCCACAGTGCCAGCCCCAAACCATTAAATCTTTTGAGTTTACCCTTAATTCACAGCACAATACTGGTATTATGGAAGTGGATCATCCCAATTCAGTGCCATTAAATACTTATAAATACATCAATAGAAATACAACTTATAAAGTGTTGCCTGAAGAATATATTGCACATCTAGTCTCCAGACCTGTAGTGTTCCATATTGTAGCCATAGATCATATATGGCTACTTAGTACTTGAAACGTGGCAAGTCTTGGTTGAAAAATACTGTAGGTTATAAAAACATACCAGATTTCAAAGACATTAAACATCAAACATTTGTAGGATGGATTATTAATAATTTTAATGATGATTACATATTAAAATGCCAATATTTTAGCTCTATTGTGAATTTTAAACATTTATTTATTTATTTTTTACTTATTTGAAAGGCAGAAGAAAAAGGAAAGAGAAAGGAGACAGAGAGAGACAAAAAGACATCTCCCATTCACTGGTTCACCCTCCAAATGCCTGCAACAGCTGGCCAGACCACAGCCAAAAACCAGGAACTCACTGTGTTCCCCACTTGGGTGGCAGGGACCCAACCATCTGCGTCATCACCTGCTGTGCCCAGGTTGCTCATTAACTGCAATCAAGAGTGAAACAAGAATTTGAACCCTGGCACTCTGGTATGGAATGTGGGGTCCTAAACAACAGTATCTTAACGTGTGCAACAAGCATTCCCTTTTTTATGTTAAATACAGCTGCTAGGAAGTTTAAAATTCATATCTGACTTAAGGTTTTTCCCTCAAAAACAATTTTATTGGAAAACAATGTTCCAGATTGAATTTCTTTGCCTCTCATACACTTTCCAAGGTCAAATAACAGTAAACACATTCAGGGTCAGGTGTTGTGGCCACTGCTTAGGACACCCACATTCCACATTAAAGTTCCGGTTTGAGTCCTGTCTACTCTGCTTCTGTTCCAGCTCATGTTCTTGCTGGGGAAGCAGCACATGATGGCTCAATTACTCGACTTCCTGCCACCCATGTGGGAAATCTGGATAGAGTTCCTAGCTCTTGTCTTCCACCTGGCTCAGACACAGTTGTTACTTGTATGTAATGCAATGAATCAGTAGATAGAAGGCTTCTTTCTCTCTGCCACTCTGCCTTTCAAATAAACAAAGAAACAAGTAAATCTTTTAAAAAAATTAGACACATTTTGTGAACACATTTTCTGTTATAATCTTGTCCAGAAGGGCCTACAGGTGAAGTAGGCACCCATGTGGCTGCAGGGGACCAAAAATTGGGCCAAATTCTGTTGCTTTCCCAGATGCATTAGCAGGGAGCTTGACTAGAAGTGGAGTAGCTGGGACTCGAACCAATGCCCATATGGTTTTCTGGCACTGCAGGCAGCAGCTTTTTCCACTATCTCACAGTGCTGGTCCCAACACCACATTTCTTATTATAGACACATTCCTGACAAGTTAAGGCAGCTACTCTTATGAACTTAGGTATATTTTTACTTGATTAGCTAATATTTAAGATAACCTCTAATAAATCATTCACTGAATTAAATATAAAACTTACTTTGTTCTTTACTATTTAACAAAGAAATTCATTTAGCCACTGGAAAGAAATGAGGATAAACCTCAAATATCTGAAATACAATGTGCTTTATGAAAATAAAAATGAATATACTCATTACTCATCTAAATCTCTTTCTGGTGACTAATAAGCTTCCATAATTCTACTGAAGCCAGAATGCTGAAACAAACAAAGCCCTAAATCAAGATGTTTAACATATTAAATATCTTAAAAGCTGAATGCATAATTAATAGTTGATCTTGTATTTGATTCAGAGCTAAGCTGCACTTATAAGTATTATTTTTCTGAGTACAGTAATTAAGGGACTTTGGTTTTATTTATTTTGAACAATGGTATGCCAAGAAATGCCTACAGAATTAGCGGAAGCTATCTTAGGTTTGAAACTCGGGATCTAAGCATGGTGATGAAAACTTTTTATTTTTTCTACTTCTTTTTTATTTCTCATTACTTCTTCTTCTTCTTTATTTTGTTTGTTTGTTTGTTTGTTTTTTTGACAGGCAGAGTGGACAGTGAGAGAGAGAGACAGAGAGAAAGGTCTTCCTTTTCCGCTGGTTCACCCCTCAAAGGCTGCTGCAGCCGGCGCACCACGCTGATCTGAATCCAGGAACCAGGTGCTTCTCCTGGTCTCCCATGTGGGTGCAGGGCCCAAGCACTTGGGCCATCCTCCACTGCACTCCTGGACCATAGCAGAGAGCTGGACTGGAAGAGGAGCATCCGGGACAGAATCCGGGACCCCGACCGGGACTAGAACCTGGGGTGCCGGCACCACAAGCAGAGGATTAGCCTAGTGAGCCGCAGCGCCGGCCTCTCATTTTTTCTTTTTTTTCTCCTTTCTCATATTTTTATCCATTCTGAATATCTCCAAATAATCTGAATTAAAAATTTCAGGATACAAGAGCATCTGACTTCCATTTTAGCATGTTTGCTGCTTTTGAAAGAAGAGTAAGTACAATCTTGCTCAGTAGGAGAGGGCCGTTAAAAAATTTTGTTGCTTTTTATACATCCTCTATCTGGAATCAAATACAGCCAGTACAGAGGTATCATCAATAGAATGAAGGGAACACAGGATCATTAGGATAACTCTTGTTTATCTCAGTCTCATTTGCATTAGTTAACATATATAGTAACTTCTAGAACTGCTGCTGCTGCTGGTGGTGGTGACAGGAATTTCTCTAATTTCACGAACACCTCAAGGTTCACCCAGCCTTGAAGACACTACCTCGAATGCTTTGTAGATTTCTGCGTAGGTTTATGTGCAGCGTACAGCACAATCATTTTTCTTGTAGTGGAAGGTGTCTGTGAGAACTTCCCAAAGAAGGTGATGAAATGTGAATATTTTCTTTTACAATATCAGTTAAAAAATTTCTTGAAGTCTGGCAGGTGTTCAATTACTTTTTGGTGTTTAGTTTTGCTCTTTTTTTCTTTCTTTTTTTTTTTTTATTTGGGGGGAAAATGAGGTGAGCCTAAAGGCCTTTTCAAGAATAGTTCTGAGTTTGAAGTTAAGGTTGCAAACAGATTGATTAATAATGCCAGAAGGAGAAGATACTAGAAGTCCAGAATCCAGGAAGTATTTACCAAGTATGAGCATCAGTTGTAGAGCTCCACATGTAGGCAACAAAATCTCTTAGATTATAGCTGCCTTCCTCTGCATCATCAAGGAGGCTCAACTAAAATTTCATTTATACTAACCACAGTTTTCACCCTGTCCTATAACCTGAAAGTCCTTCCAGTTTCTGACAAGAGTCAGGCAAAATGTGTGATCCTTTGTCTTAGTCAACAGATCTGTGAACTTGCATTTCCTGTGTGATTATAGAACTGCAGCACTTCCTTGCCTTCAGACCTGAGCTGGTAATAGAGAAACAACAGTCTCTAGTTTCTCCTGGAGTTATAGCACATTGAATGTGGCTAGCCAGAAGAGTGACATCACCCCCACGTTTGAGAAACCAAGTCATGCGGCTTTTACTAATATCAGTTGGCAAAGAAAAGGCCCAATGACTTGGGGATTCAATGTAGTTTTGCAACAGTTACTGGAGAAATCATACAGCTGTTACAGACTGCTTTATTTCCAGGCGAGAGAGTAAAGACTAGCTGGGGAATGAAAAAAAGAAGAAAAAACTGTGTTGTGTAGCAATGCTTTTCTCTGATGACTTCTGAAATGCATTTGTTTCAAACAACTGTTGAAACCACAGCAACATGTTTTCTTCTTAGAAATACCAAGGTAATGATCTAAAAGCAGCTTCAAAATGTGGTTCCTGACCTTTCTCCCAACTTCATAATATCTTTGTTTGATATATCATTCTGGTTCAGGGAAGGAGAACACTGGAATATGTCAACAATAAAGAATCATTCTTGTCATAACAAATAGGTCATATGAAGGCAGGACAGAATTATTCCTTCCTGAGCCTGCCTATCCTGAAACTAATCCCTATGATTGAAGCCAATCGAAGTGCAACACATGAAAAAAGCAAACAGCCTGTATCTTATGTCTTTGAGAAGTGTTCAGGTATTCTTTCCTCCAGTGATTTTTCCCCTAGCATTTGATTTTGAAGTTTATAAGGAGATATGCTTTTTTCCATTTGTGAAAGTTGCCCCATGAATTCTATAGATTTTATTAGTATTGATTTGTAGCTGTTGACAGCAAAAATTCATGCTTTATAAAATATACCTGGGTTAAAATCAAATTGATGATTTTCAGCAGCAAGAGATAGATATTAAAATATCAATAATGTGAGGAACTGGTGATGTCACTATGGAGATAGCTTCATTAAGATCAAAGATTTTTGTCTGTTAGTTGATTCACAAGAAAGACTTGGGCAGGCATTTGGCTAGTAATAAAGAAACCAGTTGGGATGCCACATCCCATATTGGAGTTCCTGAGTTTGATTCCCAGCTCTGGCTCCCGACTGCACCTTCCCAACCAGTGCAGACCCTGAGACCAATAGTAATGATGGAACTAGACGTGCTCCTGCCTCCCAGATGGGAGACCTAGATTAGTTCCCAGCTTGCAACTTCTGCCTGGCCTTGTTCTGGATATCATGGGTATTTGGGGGATTAACTAGCAAATGGGGGCCAGCATCTCTCTCTCTCTCTCCCCCTCTCTCTCTCTTCCTCTGTCTTCATTTCTCAAATTAAAAAAAAATTAAAAGAGAAAATTTGTACAGTTAAATAAAAGCTAGTGCCAATTTTGAGAATTTTTGGGTCTATTTTACAAACTTTGTCTTTCAAATTAAGCATGCACTCTCCATATACAATTATTATAGTGGACTATTTTAGTATATGGTCCAGACCTTCCAATATGGAATTTCATATAAGTATCTTAAAATGATGGGTGTGTATGGAATAATAAGGGAGACATGTGATAGTATAATTATATGATATTATATCACAATTCATGCTAAAATCATTTTAAGGATGGGGAATAATAATGCTTAAACATCTATGAAAATTAATTGTTCTTATGCTAATGCCACTTATGATACAAATGCATATTTCACATTTAAAACACCATTGATACAGTTTTTAGTTGTATTTCTCAATTATTTTCTGAATTATGAGAAGACTTTTTTAATGATGAAATAATAGATTTAGTTATTTGAAAGGCAATATTGCAGAGAGGAGGGAGAGACACACACATACATACACACAGAAAGGGAGAGAGATTGAGAGAAAGAGAGAAAGAGAGAAAGAGAGAAAGAGAGAGAGAGAGAGAGATTGATTTTCCAAATGCTGGTTCCCTCTCCAAATGGCTGCAAAGGCCAGGGCTGGGTCAGGCCAAGGCCAGAAGCCAGGAACTCCATCTGAGTCAACACATGGTGGGAGGGGCCCAAGTACTTGGGCCATCTTTGACTGCTTTCCCAGGTGTATTAGCAGGGACCTGGATCAGAATTGGAGCAGCCGGGACTCGAACGGATACCTGTTTGTGATGCTGGAACTGCAGGTGTCTGCTTAACCCACTGTCCCACAATGTCAGCCCTCTAGTATTCAAATTGTCAAAATTTAGAAATAAGAGATTATGTTACAATTCAAGTGATAATCAGTTTTCTAATGGAAATCTTTAAAAAATCTTACTAAAGAAATTATTGAAATTAATATGAACACTTGATAAAAATCACATTATTTGTGAAAGAATCATTACTTTGATGTACAGCACAAAATTATCATTGACAGAACATATGTTAAATTTTTACTTATTAATTCAATTTTTTGAAAGGCTGAGTGACAGAGAGACAGAGACTGCTCTCATATTTGTTGGTTCACTCCCTAAATTTCTACCTACAACAGCTGGAGTTAAGCCAGGCTGAAGCCAGGAAGTAGGAATTCAGTGTAGGTTTCACACAAGGTTGGAAGAGACCCAACTACTTTAAATGTTATCTGCTACTTTTCAGGGTGTGCTTTAGTAGGAGGCTAGATTTAAAAGCAGAGCTGGGACTAGAACCCAAAACTCTGAAATGGAATGTGGGTGTCCCAATCAGTACATATATTTTTATTTAAACAAATTTTAAATGATTTATCTATTTGACAGGCAGAGTGAGAGAGAGAGAAAGAGATCTTCCATCATTGGTTCACTCCGCAAATGGCCCCAATAACCGTGGCTAGTCCACAATGATTCCGGCAGCCCACAACCCCATCCTGGGGGGGCCCTAGTACTTGGGACATCTTCTTTCCAAGGCACATGAGTGGGGAGCTGGATTGGAAGCATAGTAGCTGGGACTCAAATTTGGCTCCTAAATGAGATGCTGGTGATGCACGTGGCAGCTGCACTACCATGCTGGCCTTGCAGTATATATAAATATATGTAATACATATATAATATAATTATATATATTTTATATAATATGTATTTATATATTAATCTCTCTGATTTGAATTTTAGTCATTCAGATGGGGTGAGGTGATATGTCATTGTGGTTTTGATTTGCATTTCTCTGATAGTGATGTTGAGCATCTTTTCAATTAATTGTTGGCTATTTGTATTTCTTCTTTTGAGAACAGTCAATTTCAGTGCTTTTGTCCATTTCTCAACTGAATTTTTTTGTTGTTGTTGAGTTTTTAAGTTACTAATATATTCAGGGTATTAATTATTTGCCACACAGGTGGTTTGCAAATATTTTTTCCATTCTCTTGAATGTCTCTGTTCATTCTATTGTTCATTTCCTTCGTTTTGCAAGGGCTTCTGAGTTTGATATATTCCCATTTATTTAGTTTTGCTTTTGTTACCTGTCCTTTGGAGGTCTTGTTCAAGAAGTCATCCCCTACACCAATGTCTTAGAGTATTTCCCCTTCTTCCAGCAACTTTATGGTCTCAGATCTTAAATTTAGGTCTTAGATTAATCTTGAGTTGGTGTTTGTATATGGTGAAAGGTATGGATCTCATATATATATATATATATATATATATATATATATATATATATATATATATTGCCAGCATCTTTTATTGAATAGATTATCCTTTTTTAAAAAAGGATTGTACTTATTTATTTGAGAGGTAGAGCTACAGATAGAGAGAAGAAGAGACAGAGAGAAAGGTTTTCCATTCATTGGTTCACTCCCCAAATGGCTGCAAAGGCCAGAGCTGAGCCGATCCAGTCAGAAGCCAAGAGCTTTCTTTGAGTCTCCTACATGGGTGCAGGGGTCCAAGCACTTGGGCCGTATTCCACGGCTTTCCCAAGGCATATGCAGAGAGCTGGATCAGAAGAGGAGCAGCTGGAAAATGAACTGGTGCCCAATATGGGATGCTGGCTTTTGCTTCAGGCAAAAGCTTTGCCTACTACACTGCAGTGCCAGCCTCAAAGAGGTTATTCTTACTCCACAGTATGGTCTGAGCACTTTCATCAAAAATCAGCTGGCTGTATATATGGGGGTTAATTTCTGGGCTCTCTATTGTGTTACATTGATCCATGTATAGGCTTTTATGACAGTATCAAGCTGTTGTAATTATTACTATAGTTTTGTAGTATGCTTTGAAATTAGGTATTGTGATGTTTCCAGCTTTGCTTTTCTTGCTCGGGATTGCTTTGTTTATTCAGTCTTTTGTGATTCCATGTGAATTTTAGGATTTTTTTTCCCTAACTCTGTACAGAATGCCATTGGTATTTTGATAGGGAATGCATTGAATGTGTAAGTTACTATAGGTAATAAAGACATTTTGGTTATATTGATTCTTTTGGTCCATGAGAAAGGAATATCTTTCAATTTTTGGAAAGACATTTTGGTTATATTGATTCTTTTGATCCATGAGAAAGGAATATCTTTCAATTTTTGGTGTGTCCTTGATGTTGTCTTTCATCAGTATTTGATAAATTTCATTGTAGAGATCTTTCACTTCTTTGGTTAAATTTATTCCTAAATATTTGAATTTTTTTGTGGCTTTTGTAAATGTGATTTCTTTCTTGTCTTTCTGTGAGCGTATTATTAACATCCAAAAAAGCTACTTTTTTTTTATATGTTTATTTTGTAACCTACAACTTTACTGAATTGATTTACAAATTCTAACACTTTTTGGTGGGGTGTTTATGTTTTTCCATGTATGACATCCTGTCATCTGCAAACATGAATAGTTTGACTCCCTCTTTTCAATTTTAATGTCCTTTATTTCTTTCTCCTCTCTAGTTGCTGTTGCTAAAACTTCGAGTACTATAACGAATCAAAGTGGAGAAAGTGGGCATCATTTTCCCATTCATATGCCATTGGCTGTTGGTTTGTAGTATATAGCCTTTATAATTTTGAGGAATGTTCCTTCTATACAAAATTTGTGTGGAGTTTTTATCATGAAGGGGTGTTGAATCTTATCAAATAGTTTCTCTGCATCTATTGTGATGAACATATGTTTTTTGTACTTCTTTCTATAGATGTGATTTATGACATTTATTGATTTGTGAATGTTGAACCAGCCTAGCATTTCTGGGAAAAATCCCATTTGATTGTGATGTATGATCTTTTTGATGTGGTTTCTGATTCAATTTGCTAATATTTTGTTGAGAATCATTGCATCTGTGTTCATTAAGGATGTAGATCTGTAGTTTTCTTTTCATGCCATGTTTTTGGTTTTGGTATCAAAGTAATGCTGGCCTCATAAAAAGTTTGGCAGAGTTCCATTCTGTTCAATATTTTGTCAAACACTCATCCCATTG
Organism: Lepus europaeus; assembly: GCF_033115175.1. NCBI lineage: Eukaryota > Metazoa > Chordata > Mammalia > Lagomorpha > Leporidae > Lepus > Lepus europaeus. Next base: position 47,958,074 of record NC_084828.1, on the reverse strand, counting down.
ACAAAATATATTTTATGACAAGAATATTTATTCCCTTTACATATCATCTAGATATAAAATCCACCAGTCCCTTCTGCCTTTTTATTGTATATTTCCAAAATGGTGCTACATTTCATTTTTCCATTTCGCTTTATTTTAGAGTCTAGAATCATTTCAGAGACTAAACTTTCTTTGATTTGGTGGTCTGAAGAAATGTTTCAGAATCTGCCTTATGATAGTATTGCTTTTGCTGTTGTGAAAATAAAACAGATTGGCCTCATTTGATCATCTAAAACTACTTTTTCTAATTTGTTAGCCACCAGCCACACATGGAAATTTAAATTTAATAAAAATAAAATAAAATAAATATTTTTATTTCCATATATATACTAGGTACCTTTCAAGTGCTTAGAATCTACATGTAATCCCATAATGCCCTTTTGGGTACTGTAGAACATTGCTATCATTGCAGAAACTTCTAATGTGTCTATTGGCAAACTTTTTGGACATGCTTAATAGAATTTGTAATGGTTTCTCTTTTTTTTTTTTACCCTGAGGTACCTTTTATTTAACGTATACAAACTTCATGCATTTCATGAAGTTAGGTGTAATGTTTTCATAAACAGAAAAGTCCTTTCTTTTCTTAACAGAGATTCTGCATTTATTTATTAATTTATTTACTTTTGAGAGTCAGAGAAATCCTCCCATCTGTTGATTCACTCCCAAATGTCCTGGATCCAGGAACTCAATGCAGGTCTCCCATGTGGGCTGTAGGGCCTCAATTACTTGAGCCATTATCTGCTTCCTCTCAGGATGCACACTGTCAGGAAAGTAGAATTGATAGTGGAGCCAAGACTTAAACCTGAGCACTCTAATGATGCCCTAATTGCAGTGCCAAATTCCTATACCCAAAGAAACTGTTTAATAACAAACTTAGAAGTCCCAAATGTGAGAAGTACAGCAATAAACTAGAATGCCATTGTCCTGGGAAAAACGTGGTTGTATTCAACCAAATAAAATCCTAGTCCTTCTCCCTTTTAACAGTACTCAGTGGCCCTTTTTGCTTATGATCCATCAAGCTGTCAAGAAGGGGCAGAGCAAAAACACAGCTTTTGGATGCAGCACATTGTATTGTGTTGCTTCAATCAGTGATGTGACAAGATGAGAAAAAATCCTATTCTTTTTTTAACTTTATCTTCTTGACTTTTAAATATCTTCCCTCTGAATCATGCTCAAGCATTAATAACCTATTTATGTTATTTATTGTTTTCAGTACTCTTAAGTGAATACAATGAAAGGAACCTCATGTAAGGGATTCTAGAATTCCCTTTATCTAATACCCATGTATGTTGCATCTCCATGAACAGCACTGACCCTTTTCCAACACTGTCACAATTCTGATGGCATATATAGAGTCTGTTTCTTTTCCATTTTAAAAACAACCCAATTTTTTTATATATAACTGTGTTTCAGAAACTACTGGACACTGAAGAAACTCTTGAGGAAAATAAAATAAAAATACTGTCTTCATACTGTGTATGTGTGTGTGTGTGTGTATGTGTATGTGAGGGGGAGAGAGAGAGAAACGAGAGCAGGGAGAGAATGATAGAACTCACATTCAAGTGGGATTAATACCAACTCAGAGATTCCCTTCTATGCTTCATGCATAATTGCTATTAAAAAGATTATTATTATTTAAACTTATATTTATTTAAGTTCATAATTATATTATTTCTGCATTTTACATAGAAGGCAATATATGAAACATAGAAACACCAGAAAGAATCATGTTGGTTAATAGTAAACATTTTAATCAAACATACATTTATTTTCTATTATATATATACATAAATAATATATTTCAACTGAAGAGCAACTAATGCATAGTAAACAAAGCATATATCTATTGATTTATATATACATATTTTGTGTTTGTGTGCATATATTTGAACATATCTTTTATTCAAAGATATAAAGCTAATCAAGGTAATTTATTGTCATTTCTAAAATTTTTAAATGTACAATATTATAAAGCTAACCATGAAAACATTCTAATATGCCTCATTCTTTCAGTAACTTTATCAGGTATCTGTTGTACAGCATATATCATTATATATAAATATTAAGGGTTGGTTTTATTATTTTTTTGTATTCAACAATAATCTCTACAGAGATCTAATATTGTTTTAAATTAAGTGATTCAAATCAGGATATGGAGGAAAAAAGTTCATGCTTTGATTTGCTTCCTTTTTTAAAGATTTATTTATTTACTTGAGAAGTAGAGTTACAGAGAGAGAGAGAGGTAGAGACAGAGATGTCTTCCATCCGCAGGTTCACTCCCCAGATGGCCTCAATGGCCAGAGCAGATCTGAAGCCAGGAGCCAGGAGTTTCCTCCGGGTCTCCCATGTGGGTGCAAGGGACCAAGCACTTGGGCCATCTTCTGCTGCTTTCCCAGGCCCTTAGCAGAGAACTGGATCAGAAGAGGAGCAGCAGGGACTTGAATGAAGTTCATATTGGAAACTGGAATCCCAGGCAGAGGCTTAACCTGCCACACTACAGGTTAACCTACCACACTACAGCTTAATCCATCATACTAAAGCACTTGTGGATTTGCTTTCTTTTGCTTTTTATAATTTTATTTTCGAATGAATAGAAGATAGTACATTATCTTTTTTATGAAGAATAAGTCAATATTTTATGTTTCTGTTATGTAAGCTATAGGACTTTAAAATTTTTATAACATTGCTGCAATTGAGGCTTATTGTATTAATTACCACTTTGATCACTTTAATCATTACTAAATTTTTGTGTTGTGAAATATTCTCTATGCACAAGCATGCACACATACACACACCGAATCCATATTTCTGGTAATCTTTTTACTTTCCAGTATTTTGTCAAATTACAGAAAGAGTAGAAAGTTATTTCAAAAAGTTCATTGAAAGATTAATTTTTTTTGGTTAATAACAATTTAAAATTCATCACTGTTTTGTCCATATATATATATATATATTCTATGAACTTTTTGAAGATTCCTCATATTTTCCTCATTTACCTAGTTTTCTATTTATTACAAAGATTATTACATAATTTTTTACTTTTAGCTTTTAAGGTGGTTAATTGCACTGATTGGTTTTTAAAAATTGAACCTCTGTTGCTTTCTTCTGGTAAACCTTATTTGATTTGGGTGTACTATTCTCCTTACAAACAGGGATTTGCATTGCTGGTATTTTCCTCAGGATTTTTATGTCTATTTCATGTCTTAATTTATTTTCCTTTAATGAACATGTCAGAGTTTGTTTGCTTCATAAAATATGTTAGAAAGTGTTATTCCACCTTTGATTTTTAACAACAGTTTGTGTAAGATTTGCTTGTTTTTCATTAAGTGTTTGATAAAATATACACTAAAGACACCTGTTGACAAACATTTCTATCAAGGAGGATTTTTAAGTAGTTATGATGTATATTCTCATTTCATCTACATTGTTGAAATTATTGACACAATAATTCCTTTCAATATCTTTTAAAATATATTAAATAATTATATAAATAACTCATTTTTTAAAGATTTATTATTTTATTTATTTGAAAGACAGAGTTACAGAGAGAGGCAGAGACAGAGAGAGGTCTTTCATCCTATGGTTCACTCCCCAATTGGCCGCAAAGGCCGGAGCTGTGCCGATCCGAAGCCAGGAGCCAGGAGCTTCTTCCGGGTCTCCCTCACTGGTGCAGGGGCCCAAGGACTTGGGTCATCTTCTACTGCTTTCCCAGGCCATAGCAGAGAGCTGGATTGAAAGTGGAGCACCCTGGACTTGAACTGGTGCCGGCACTGCAGGCGACGGTCTTACCTGCTAAGACACAGCACCAGCCCCTAGTTACTCTTTTTAAAGAATCAATTTATGATTGATTTATTTTCTAGTTTGTTTTCAGTCTTATTTTGTTTCTATTAGCTTTTAATAACCTTTCTCCTACTTACTTTGGGTTTAATTTAATTTTTTTTTTAGTAAACCACTTGATTCGGGAGACTAGGATATTGACTTGAGAGCCTTTTCTTTCTGAATATAGAATTGTAAATTGTGGTGCTTGGGATGTGAGCATCCCGTGTGAGAGTCCTGCCTGCTCAGATTCTGGTCCAGCTTCCTATGAATGAACCTGTGATTGGGAGATCTCGGATGTAGTTCCTGCATCTTGACAATTGGCCCAGCCCAGCCTGGGCTGTTGTAGGAATTGGAGGACTAAACTATTAGGTAGAAATATTTCACCCTGTCTCCCGCCCTCTGTCTTTCAAATAAATAAATATATAATTTTAAAAAGATTTTTAAGTTATAATTGTTCATCTAAGCCCCACTTTAGTGGCTTTCTACCCTTTCTGATATATTTGATTGATATTATGTTTTGTTAAAAATCTAACTTTCTTTGTGATTTCTTTTTTGACTTGGATTATTTCAAATAATGCTTATACATGTTTAAAGATGTTAATATTGTTTTTAAATTCTGATTTATTTTTTATTTCTTTGTATATTTAGTACATTTAGAATGTACCCTAGACATTGATGATAGACTGAGGTATCTTGTTTCTATTTTATCATCATTGTGAAATCTTTGAAGGCAACTATTTGCTAGATCTTGCTGTAAGCAAGCAGAGGCACAACTTCCCACTCACTACAGACCTTAAGTTTGCTCAGTTCACCTATGCCCTCATCTTTATCCTCGTAAGCTCTTTCATTTCTACTACCCCTCATCTAGCATTTCTGCCATAGTCAGTCTAAGATCCTTCTTCCATAATTCTAGAGGAGGATTTTTGAAACACTTGCCTTTGATACACAATCCCAGAAAATAAATGAGGAAACCCTCTCTCTCCCTCTCTTCTCTCTTATATGCATGGTGATACATATTGCTTATTATATATATTATTTATTTTTTCCTGAGTCATATTACATCATTTATTCTTCATAGAAGGGTCAGAAGCAAATGTCTCCTAAACTTAGCACAAAGGAATTTTTCCCTTAATATTTTCTTTATTGTCCTGACAGAATTTGCATTGTCTTAAACCCAAATATAATTTCCCATTTACCAAATACTCAGTGATACTCTTCTTTTTTAATTTTTAAAATTGATTTTTTTTAACTTTTATTTAATGAATATAAATTTCCAGTGTACAGCTTATGGATTACAATGGCTTCCCCCTCCCATAACTTCCCTCCCACCTGCAACCCTCCCCTCTCCCACTCCCTCTCCCCTTCCATTTGCATCAAGATTCATTTTCAATTCTCTTTATATACAGAAGATCAATTTAGTATAAAGATTTCAACAGTTTGCACCCACATAGAAACACAAAGTGAAACATACTGTTTGAGTACTAGTTATAGCATTAAATCAAAATGTACAGCACATTAAGGACAGAGATCCCACATGAGGAGCAAGTGCACAGTGGCTCCTGTTGTTGATTTATTTATTTTAAAGGCAGAGTTACAGAGAGAGAGAGAGAGAGAGAGAGAGAGAGAGAGATCTTCCATTTGATGATTCACTTCCCCAAATGACTGCAATAGCCCAGACTGGGCCATGTAAAAGCGAGGAGCTTGGAATTCCACCCATGCTCCCCACGGGTGGCAGGGATTGGAGTGTTTGGGTCATCTTCTATTGTTTTGCTAGGTGCATGAGCTAGGAGCTGGAGTGGAAGTGGAACAGCTGGAACTCGAACTGGTGCCCATATGGGATGCTGGCATGGCAGGCAGCAGCTTAATCTGCTATGGCACAATGTTGGATCTCTCAACCATGTGCTTTTGCAAATGTTGCTGCTGATTACAAACACAACTTGCTGTAAGAGCACTATTAAGTAGTAGCCATAGCTAAAGCACTACTTTGGATTTCTTGCCAAATCCAGGATCCCCGTGAGAACTTTATTAACAAAGGATTAGGAGATTTACTATGGTTAATGAAATCTTTCCAGAAATTATGAGAAATAATTATCTTGGGGGTATTAAAATCATAAAATGAGAATCATCGTATTTCTTCATCATTAAGCATCACAGAGATGTGTTCAGTTAAGCCAATTTTTAGATTAATGAGTGTAGTTTTATGTATTCTTAGCTTTATTTTATTTCATTTAACATTTGTCTCACCCCTTGAAAGTTGTTACCTTCACCAAATTGTCTTTAATCATTCTTGTGCCCTTACAATTTCTTCTGAAACAGGAGAGCTATCAAAATAAATACATTTACTTAATCTGTATCAGTTTCAGTCATCTTCTTTCTGTTATAGGGTGGACAATTCCAGTATCATAAGACTTTTATGAAGTTTAAATGAACTAACATACGTAAATCATCTAAAAAAGTGTTCAGATCATAGCAGCTACTTAATACATATCAGCTTTCTGTCCTGTAACATTTAAGCTTTTTGTTTTGGTCATATGGGCTCTGTTAACATTTCTGTCTTCCTGGTTAGCAAACTAACTGATACTAAGGAAAATCGTTGATAACTGAAGTCTATGGTTTTAAAATAATTTCATTTGTTTAAGTACTTTCCTTAAGTCCTTAAAATACAATGACATTTTCCTCCCTAACAAATTCTTTTACTTTACTCAGAACTCTTCAAGGAAAACCCTTGGGGCAATTGAATTTTTATAAATTTACAAATTCAATGCTTCATTCTCTTGCTGCCATTTTCCAACCTGTCAAACACATCTGTTTTGCTTTTGCCTCAGTGGGTTCTCTGCAGGAGCCTGCTTTTTGACATGATTATCCCAGCAATCTCATTTTCAGCTCCTACACTGGCAGCTACCTCCTGAAGTACTTTAAGATATTTTGCAGATTTTTCTGTTAGTGATTCTTGAGAGACTGCCTTTGCGGGGGTGGGGCATAAGACTTGAATTAAATCATCCACTTGACTTACTTTCTAATCTCTATGTTCAGTCTTGTTTTTAAATGAATAATTTATGTTCTGTGGCTCCTGTCTGAAGGAAGGTGCAAGCCTGCCTCTCCACTCTGGAGAGAACTCTGAGCAAATCTAACTCTTGGAAGTTTGGCTGATGGGACCGCTGAACTCTAATTCATTAACAAATGTGTTATAACCTTAGGGTGACCTTTACACAATGATGATGCCTCAGTTTCCCTTTGGGTCAGAGAATTCCACAAGACTATCTTCTTCTCCCTGGGACCTTTTCCTCCAGAAACCAAGAATTTCTGACTCACATTTGTTTTACCACCCGCCAGCTTCCACCTTTCTGATGAATCCATTATCCTAGGTGACACATGACATCTCCACTTCAGGGCAACTTCACCACATTTGCTCCTCCACCACCGTAATGCCGTTCACTTTGATAATGCCACCGTCTTCCTGGCTTCCAGTAGTCTGTGACTTTCCCTTTGAACTCTCCCTATCCCCAGGGAGATTTAGCAGCACTCTTCTCTGTGTTCTTTGTTAATCTTACACCCACGTCAGGTTTTATTTTTATCATTTTGATCTACTACCTATCTTCAACTTCTGCCACAGTTAAGATTCTCATCTTTGCATAATTGGATATAATACTTCCTCTGTTTCCCTGCCTCCGATCTTTTCCCCTGCCTATTCCATCCTCTGCTCTGCTACACCAATATTCCTCTTTAAAAAGAGAATACTTAAAACTTTCATGAAAATGGAATTAAGAGTTAATTTTATGTTGGTGCAAAATGTTTGAAATCTACACTTCCTTTTTTGTAATGCTTTCCCCAAACTTTTTTTAAAAAAGATTTATTTTATTTATTTGAAATGGCAGCATACAGAGAGAGAGAGAGAGACAGACAGACAGACAGAGAGACAAAGAGATCTTCCATCCCTTGGTTCACTTCCCAAATGCCCGGAACAGCCAAGGCAATGACAGGCCTAAGTCAGGAGTCAGGAGCTTCTTCTAGATTTCCCAAGTGAGTGGCAGGGACCCAAACACTTGGACCATCTTCCTCTGTTTTTCTCAGACCATTAGCAGGGAGCTGGATCAGAAGTGGAGCAGCTGGGACTTGAACTGACGCTCATATGGGAAGCCAGTGATGCAGGTGGTGACTTTATCTGCTAAGCTATAACACTGGCCCCTCCACAAACTTTTATTTTTTACAAGCTGACTTAAATTCATTTTTATTTTTTTAAATTTAAATTTTTAATTCATTTTTGACAGATTCACTGCACCTTTTAGATGCAATTCTAAGAACATAATGATATTCCCTTTCTCCCTCCTCTCTCCCTATGTTCCTTCCTTCTCTTCCTTTTTTTTAGAAAACATATTTTAAATTTATATTCCAATAAAAAGGCTTACTACTTTGCTAAGCAATAAATTGAACGTGCAAAAAACAAAAAGATATGATAGTAGTTTAGTGGTAGTATAGACAATGGGTATAAACAATATTTGAATAAAAATGACTATTTTGCCTATACACTAAATTCTTTTTTTTATTATTATTATTTTTGACAGAAAGAGTGGACAGTGAGAGAGAGAGACAGAGAGAAAGGTCTTCCTTTGCCGTTGGTTCACCCTCCAATGGCCGCCGCGGTAGGCGCGCTGCGGCCGACGCACCGCGCTGATCCGAAGGCAGGAGCCAGGTGCTTCTCCTGGTATCCCATGGGGTGCAGGGCCCAAGCACTTGGGCTATCCTCCACTGCACTCCCTGGCCACAGCAGAGAGCTGGCCTGGAAGAGGGGCAACCGGGACAGGATCGGTGCCCCGACCGGGACTAGAACCCAGTGTGCCGGCGCCACAAGGCGGAGGAATAGCCTAGTGAGCCGCGGCGCCGGCCTATACACTAAATTCTAAAGCAATCACATATCATTAAAACTATAGTAGTATAACATTCTTAAGCATTGGTTTTACAAAGGTATGAAACTAACATATATGAATCATCTATATTTGCTGCAATACTTAAAAACACACATTTCTTTCTATTTTTTTCTTTTCTCTTTCTTTTTAAAATTTTAACTGCCACATATAAGGGAGAACATACAGTTATTTGTCTTTTTTAGAAAGGAAATGTGTGAAGAAATATCACTAGAATGGGAAAAATATTTGCAAGCCACCTATCTGAAAAGAATTAATATGTTGAATATATCAACTTAAAAAACTCAATAGCAAAAAAATAACAACAAATCCAGTTGAGAAATGAGCAAAGGACTTCAACAGACAGTTCTCAAATGAAGAAATACAAATGGTCAACAATTATATGAAAAAATGCTCAACATCTCTAGCCTTTAGGGAAATGCAAATCAAAATCATGAGATATCACCTCACCCCTATCAGAATGGTTGAAATGCAAACCACAGAGAGAAACAAATGCTGGCAAGGATGTGGACAAAGGGGAACACTTACACACTTCTGGTGGGAATATAAATTAGTGCAGTCACTGTGGAAAACAATGAGGAGATTTCTTAAAAATCTAGAAATGGACTTGTGTATGATCCAGGAATCCCACTTCTGGTTATATACCCAAAAGACTTGAACATAATCTGTCCGAGTAATACCTGCACCACCAAGTTTATAGAAACACTGTTCACAATAGCCAACATTTGGAATCAACCAAGGTGTCCATTATCAGATGAATGGATTAAAAATGTGGTTTATATACACAATGAAATACTATTCAGCCATAAAATGGAGTGAAACTTTACTATTTGCAGCAAAATGGATGCAATTGGAGGACATTATGTTGAATGAATTAATTCATGAGCTTTTTGAAGTCCCCTAGAATTGGGCTATATCTCTCTGGAATTCACTGTTGTTTATAATTTCTTCATTCTACCTTTCAGATAGTTTAAAATCTAACCCTTTTTAAAATATATATATTTAGTTATTTGAAAGCCAGAATTACTGAGAGAGGAGAGGGAATGAGAGAGGTCTTCCATCTGTTGGTTCACTCCAAATGGCTGCAATTGCTTTGGGCTGAGCCAGGCTGAAGCCAGGAGCCAGGAGCTTCATCCAGGATTCCCATATGGGTGGTAGGATCCAAGTTCTCAGACCATCTTTCACTGCTTTCCCAGGCATATTAGCAGGCAGCTGAATTGAAAGTGGAGCAGCATGGACTCAAAATGGTGGATGTAAGATGTAGGATGTAGGATGCAACCATGTATGTAGACATCCATGTACTACATCACAGTGCCTACATGTACTCTTCCACCACTTTATCACCTTTCCTCTAGTTCTGAAGCTCTTACATTGTCTATTACCATGTTGTACAGCAACTCCTATTGATATTTCTCTTCAAATAAGAAAATATCTTGCAAAAATCTTCAAGCTACAGTATACCTTTTTGTCCCCAGTTAATAGTACAAATTCTATAAGAAAATGTTTGCTGAATCAATACTTAGAGGAATGAAGCAAAAAAGAAGCAAATGAACAGTCTAATGCATTAATATGTGAAGCATAATATGTTGTAGAATTAGATAAAAACAGAGAAAAACAGGTTTCTGGGAAGAAAACGAGGATCAAAAATACAAGAAAAATGGGGAAATGAGATCTGGAGGGAATAAGAATTTAGTGAGAATAAAAAGAAGGATCAAAAGAAGGAGAAGTTTACAGTTTTGTATAGATTTGTCTGGCCAAGTCTGTAACCTTGACAATTTGAAGCTTTTCCTTTCCCACTTGTGCCTACCATAGGGAACATGTAATTCATGAAATTAGGTAGTTATCCAGGCATCTTCTAGGGCATTCTTCAATAACTAATATCAAATATTCCACAGACTGAGTAAAGATGTATATTTGCTCTACTATTGCCATGTTTGAGTTGGCAGGTGGTTAGTGTTCGCACAATGTGCTACTTAGATGACTCTGCCTTGCACAAGAAGAAAAACACCCCCAAGAATGGAGAATGAAACAGAGTTCACAGAAGTGCTGGGAGTGGAGAAGAGAAGGAAGAAAAGAGTGATGTGACACACACTTGTGGTGTAGAAAGACTACAACCCCCCCTAGAAGTCCTGCCTTACATTTGAATCTTGTCAGTGTCTAGTTAGAACACTTTGGGAAAATAATTTAATTACTGTACTTCTCATCAGTAAAACTAAGATGTACCAGCATACAAGGTGGTTAAACGGTTAAATTATAATATGCAAATAAATGAAACCTGCAAATGTTAGTATGTTATATCAGTATAAGTGGTTTTTTTTGTCTGCTTTTTGAAAAGTTGAAAAGAGTACACCATAAATATTTAATGATAAAATATAAAAATATTCAGATCATTCCTGCTTTAGAAACTTTATACTTATTAAAGCAGCAAGCAATTTTATTCACAACACAAAATGAGTGAGGGCTTAGGTCTTCCCTTTAGATTTGGAACTACTTTAATTTCTCTTTGGTTTCATGCTTTCCCACAGGCAGTTTGGAATGTCACATACACTTAGAGTAGACATGTTGTTCAGTAAAATTGTGCAAAACGTTCATGACAATCCTCATCTGAGACATAAACACGTTTTGTTTCCTGCTCGTGTTTTCAATAAAGCCATATTATTTCAAGAAAAATTACTTAGAATGTAACTAAACACATGCTCTGTGAAATAATATATAGTAGAAGCACTTCCTTTCATTGCATGAAAAATTGGAAGAGAAAAAAAATTCATCCTGAGCATTTCTGTTTTTTCTTTTTCTTTCTTATCTTTTTTCCAAATGTAACAGCCTGTCTCTGGAATAGAGCTCATCAACTTACTATTGAAGTGAAATCTACCAAGTGTTATGATCTGCCCCCAAATCGCTATGCTACTAGGTCTTCCTGTACCTTCCCCATTTTTTTCCTCTCAAGATGTCTAAGGCAACTACTTTCTTTCTGATAATAATTTCCTTTCTCATTATTCCTCTCAAATTCTCATTTTTCTTGTCTCCTCCACTGAACAAAAGAAGCCACAAAGGAGGAAGTTGTTTTGGCAAGTCCTACTCAACTGTCTTTAAATTAATCGAGTGAGACCATAACATTGACTGTCTTTTGCTCTTATGGTCCCCAACGTATAAAGGCCTGAAAAGATTCATCACTTCTTTGGACAAGTTTATACCTATTCTCAGAAGAGTCAATTTCCTAAAGTATCAGCAAGAATGATACATTCCATCAGATCTATTTTAATATGTATTACACAGAAGTTTAATTTTTAAAAGTTTATTAATATTAAATTTATGATCAACATAGGCATTTTTAAAGGTAAATGGCTGCAGGTGTCTGGTTTGGTAAAATATATATATAATAACTAAAAAGATTTTAAATTTCTTTTAGATATGGATCACATTCTTATTGTTTTGGTTTTCTCAAAGCTCCACGTGTTTATAATAGGAATTTGATAAATACACATCAACTTGAATCACATATCTTCCAACTCAAGAGAAATATGGGAAAAACAGAAATGGTGTATACTTTTGGTGAGAGAATATAATGTTCAGTGAGAAAAGAGTATCCAGAATATTAGCTTAGTCATGTTCTGTTAAAGTATAATTGATAAATAGCTCTCTAGATTATAGGCCAATGAAGTAATCTGTGTAGCAAGCTGGTGAGTATGTCTTCCCTCTCCTCTTCATCCTTTTTGGTTCTTCACGGGATTTTGATAGAAGCAACCACAGAAACATTACAATAGCTCTATATATTTGAGTTAGAGAATTTTGTTACATATTGCTGTGTGACTGAGAGGTGTGAGACAGCATATTCTCTGGACCCTCCACTAGATTCTCATTATAACTGAATATAATACTTCACCTTGGAATAGCTCATTTCTCTTGCTTTCCACTTTGTTGTGACTTTCTTTTTACTTTCCAAATTACATGTACTGTTATCTACAAGGTAATAATGTTTTGAGGGTGTTATGCCAATGCTATATATCATCCCATAACACATTATGCAGTTAAGTAGCATGGCAATACACAACCCATACAAATGATCTGGAGTTAAGTAATATTGTTCGAAAGTTTTAAATAGATGGCAAGATGTGGTGACAAGCACTTTTTAATTGAAAACAAAAAGAAATCATCTTTGAGTAAATCTCATGCGTTACATAGTCAGGTTTCTGTGTGCTTTTACCAGGGTCCAGGAGGAGGAAGGGTGTATGACTATGTGAATTACACTCATTGAACATTCAACCCTTTGTGCATATTTACAACCCCCATCCGCTTCACACCACAGCTGGTGCTTGTTTCCACCACTGAGTTTTAAATAATTCAGTGAAATTCTTGGGAAATAGAGAATATTTTGCATAATTCTGAAGCTTGATTACTATTTGCACCAAATGTTGCAGATCAGCAAAGATTGCCTCAATGGGAATAGTGAAGATTCCCTTTGAATTGAAATTCAAAACAAATTCATTATACTGAAAGCTTAAAAAGAGGAGAATCATCACAATATCATTTCACTTTTAACACAGTAAAAATATGAGTGTGGATCATAATATGAGAAAGGGGTGTATTAGGTGGGCTTTGCTTCTAAATACTTAAAAAGGAAAAAACCTGCTTTGTCACAGTTGTATTAAAATGTATTATCTCCTGATACTTACCTGGCAGGGGAGACACCATGATCAAGCAGGTGGTTTTCCCACGGCGAGGCTCTCCCATTGCACTGCGGGAGTGCTGACCCCTGCGATTTTCTCACACGTGGGAAACTCGACTGCAGAATTTGTGGTAGTGGGGGACTGCGTGTGCGCTCTCCCCTGTTAAAAAAAATGTATTATCTCCTTTTTAATGGTCTTGTTCATTTATTCTTTGGACTTTTTCCTGAATCTGTTTTTTCTATGTCACCCTAAAACATTATTAATATTAAAGTAAATATTTAATTATTAGACCCCCACAGAGAGAGCATTGCATTTGAATGCTCTTATATACATTTTTATTTGTAGTTAAACAGAATCCAATTCTTTTTTTAAAAAAAGATTTATTTATATTTATTTTTCATGAATTGAAAGGCAGAGTTACAGAGACAGAGGGAAAGGCAGAAAGAAAAAGTCCCTCCCTCTGCTGGCTCACTCCTCAAATGGTCGTGATGGTTGGGACTGGGTCCGGCTGAATTCAGGAACCAGGAAGTTCACCTGAGTCTCCCATGGTGGGAAAGGGTCCAAGTTCATGGGCCATGTTCTGCTGCTTTCTCAGATGCATTAATAGGGAGCCAGTTTGGATGTGGATTAGCCAGGACCCGAACTAGTGCTCTGATACGGGATGCTGGCATTGCAGGTGGTGGCTTAACTTGCTGTGTGACAATGCTGGCCCCAGCAGAACCCAATTCTTTAAAGCACTTGAAAGTCACTCAGAACATTATTGTCAAGAGTTATCGAAGAGGACATGTCATTTATGATATAAAAGTATTTATTAATTGGAGCATACTGACTGAAAGGTGGCTCAGTTCTAGAATCCAAAAAATTAGAAAGTGAATCAGAGGAAGCAGAAAGTTAGTTAAGGAGAGACACTTAACTTGCTATGCCATGGTGCCAGGCCTGATAATTTTCTATTAAAGGCAGAGTACCTCGATTGCTGCATTGTCACTTATATATTCAACAAAATATTTAAGAATTTTCATAAGAAATTAATGAATTGGTAACTGGTGAAATTTTAATGCAGATAATATAAGATGATCCGTGAGTCAGAAGGAACCAGAAAATGATGCAAATTTTCTCTGAATGAGAAGATCTATAATTTTTTCCTTGTAGCCTTTAGATCATTAATAGCAAGAATGTTGTCCGAATTTGCAAGTTTAATTTATAGAGTTTGTAGTATAAGAGAGTGAGTGATCCCGTGAGACTGCCTGCCTAGCCCACGCAGTTAGCCTTACCGTTGGCAGGCGTCAGGAGCCCTAGACACATTTCTCCCCACCCCTGCCTTCTGCCAATCAGGTAAACTGCTCTGGAGTGTGGCCCAGGCGCACTTGGTAAACTACCCTAGCTACGTGACCTTCAAGCTGATGGGAGACGCATATTGGCGCCAGTGTCAGTTCTGTCCTGCAGAGTTAGTGTTGCCCTGAATTAGTTACATCCTTCTGCCTGTCCTTTAAAAGTGTACATGGTCGTTAATAAAGGCGGACATGTTCACTGAAGCCTGTCCCTGGTGCTTCTTGTGGAAGAACACCATCGCTTCACTGTTCCCGACTGTGTGGGCTTTGCAGGACGAATCTGCATAACAGCGATCTTATTTCCCCCGTCTCTACTTCTATAAGTCATATATTTACTAAAGATCTCTTTTGAAAGTAGCTTATCCGAATATTCTCTCAATTTGAGACTGAATGATACTAGTATGTTCGTTGGGACTCCTTTCCATCCATGTCGCATAACTGACTTTGGAACTGAAACTGGATTCAGACAGTTTGCTGCTTTTGTGTTTTAGGAACATTCTTAAGCTCTTCACTTGTTTCTGGAATAAACACAGTTTGGTGAGTGGATGAATGGGTCCCCTAGTGAGCCCCATAAAAGGGCTTGTGTGGTTCAGTCATCTTTGCTTAATAAGTTTAGTCATGACCTAAGTAAACGACACTGAGTAGAAAGCACTTAGAGCATTGAATCCAGTTCAGGATTCCCATAGCTCCTTCACCTTCCCAGGAAGCACATGAAACATAGGCAGTAAGAACTAATTTTCTATCCACCATATGCTATGGGGACATGTACTAAACTCTAGGATGCTAAAATGCACGTCAGATCCTAATTGCTTCTTCTCTACTAGGTATTGCAGGTATGTTTGTACTGAAACAGACAATGGAAGCAAGTTTTTTATTTAGGACTCCACAGTGATGTCTTCTTAAAAGAGGTGACATGAAAACAATTCTATCTACTTATTTCAAATCACATGTTGAAGTAAAATTCTGGTTATAAAAGAAGCCTAAGTTAATGATACACATTCAAATGGATTGAAAAAAAATACAAGTAGGGTTGATAATAACATTTACTTCTAAATATCATACAAATAAGCTATATACATCATGCTTGTGTTATGGGGGTGTCCTAATCATTTTTAATCAGTTTTCATCTAAAAAATTTGATGATAAGAATTTGGAACATGTAAGAAGTGATCTGAAGAGGAAAACAAATCCATAGATTTTAACTCCAGGTCTGCCATTAACTAACTCTGACTTAAAGCACAGATCAAATTACCTGTGATTCTATCCTTTTATTTATAAGATGTGGGAAATAGCACCTGCCTCAAATTGGGATGTCAAATGAGACAAGACATGTGGATGCTTTTGAAAATGCATATGCAATCAGGAGTTCTGCGGATGATAGAAGATATAAAAGGAAGGCAAGAAAAGGAAAAGAACCGGAAATTCTAAGGAAACCATCATCATCAATCTGATATTATCTCATTCCTCATCATGTACTCATTCCTCATCATCCACCCCTCCCTCCTTGAAGTTAAAAAGTTCTTGTAGTTAGATAGTTATAGTGTTCAAGAAATTTTTGGAATTGCATTTTTAAAAAAGGCCTCAAAGTTTGAAATTCAGGGTCTTCTATGGTTTAGGTTTAAACGTCCTCGAATTTTAGAATAAAGTGAGGTGATTCAGATCACCCTATGTAGAAAATAAAGCCTCAGTAATTATAGAAACTGTAGTTCTTTAAAATAATCGAGAATGTCTGCAATAAATTATGTGGCATATCCCAAGTCATTAAAATGAGTTTTAATAATCCAATTGCATTTTATTATCAAAGAAAGTCAATATTGTACAATCATAATATTTCAATCAGCAGAAGAAGCAAAATTACTTTAAATGATAATCTCATTAGTGCCTATGTTGTAGTCAGTAAAAGAGAAGCTCTTCTACTTGAACATTTATCCAGCATACTGATCCTGATTGTCCAATTAAGAAACTTGCATCGTTAATTCAAGTTAAGCTATCGATATACTTTTCAAATGTAAAGCAGATAATCAACTGTAGCAGATTCTTGCATTTATTAAAACTACAATGCCAAAATATGCCAATATTTTCAGAGGTGATTAGAAGGGCTCAGTAAATCTGATTTATTTGTAAACATTGTCCATAGTGTATTTCATTATTATTTGGTTCATACAGGGACACACAGAGCTGGTTGAAATATAATGCAGAAAGAAAAAATTACCAAAAATGAGTGAGCTTTGTTGAGCTCCTCACTCAATAGACCGCTTTGAATATTCATATGTTGTTTCCTATGATAAGTGAAAATACACACCTATAATGACAAAGAATTGCAAATTAGCTTTTGGGGGCAAGCATTTGGTGAAGCAGTTAAGATGCCCATAGGGAGGTCTACATCACTAGATCAGAGTGCATGGGTTCAAACCCTGGCTCTACTTCCAGTTTCTGTTTCCTACTAATGTGCACCCTGCAAGGCAGTGGTAATGGCTCAAAATTATTGGATTCCTGTGGCCATATAGGAGACCTGGATGGTGTCCCCATTTCCCTTTTCAACCTGGCACAAAACCAGCCTATTGTGAGCATTGGGGATTGAACTAGTGGCTGAAAGGTCTGTGTGTGTCTGTATCTGTCTCTTTGTGCTTCACATAAATAAAAAGTAAGTGAATAACAAAGTTAAAGATTCACTTCTGTAGGCTGTTTCCTACTGTAGAGGACAAAAAGAGGCCTGGACTCTGAATCCCCCATTACATGAAGCCCAGGGGATTCTGGCCACTCTGCCATCCCCGTACCATGGGCTGTATCCCGATGCTGTTTCTGTTCATGATTGACCATTATCTGCAGTGGAAATTGGCAATATGTGCATTTTTTTTTTGTTTCAGCTTGGAAGCAGAGCGGGAACAACTCTACCACTGTTATGAGCTATTACTTTCCGTTCAGTTAGATGTCCAATTTAAATAATGAGTCTGCATCTACATCAATAACAATCATAGAAGACTGTCATTTCATGTGCAAGTTAGCTTAAAATCCATTCTTGAAGTAGAGGGGTGGTCACCTTTTGTGAAATGTGCAGCTTAATTTTCCTTTAGGAGAACCTGTTGTTCTATTCTATAGCATAGAAGCCTGAAGGCCCAGTGGTCGTCTCCTGATTCCACCATTGGATTTGATCGAGGGTCGTGCTTCCCCATGATCGCTGCAAGACAGTCGTTCTGCAATGCTCGTTCCTGCACGGTTTAGATGCAGGACTCTTGACACTCCTTGTTTTATAAGATTTAAGTATTCTCTTGACCACGGTACACAATACACTGCCACTCAGATGCAAGAAAGGCAGGACTCTTTGTTAATTACACTTCTGGACTAGACATAGCTGTAAGGCACTGCCACATGAGGGATTGGTTTCACCAGGGAACAACACCAGTGAGCGCTGCAGGGAGTGGCTCATGCACGGCAAAGGGAATAAGGTAGCTAGGTTTTCCTTGATCCTATGAAATGGCTCCACTGAATGAGCTTGTGTGCTCCAGGTTACAGATACCTGGTACTTGGCCAAGGACAATTGGAGAAGGTTCATAATGGCCCAGAGGGTTCTGACTTCATTAGCTACTCAAGAAGTAGCTCTGACCTCTTCTAGCCAGAGCTTCAAAGATGTTCAAGGCAGCATTAAAAAGAAAAATATAATGATAAGCGGTTCATGCAAAATACTTCTAACCTTCCTTTCTCCTTTCACGGAAGTCATATCTGCTGGGAAATCTGAAGGGTCTCACTAGCTTTTCCTTCTTTTACTTTATTTTGCTAGAATTTTCATCCTCAGCAGCAAAAATGAAGGGCTTACTTCCTGTGCAAAAGCAAGCAATTCCTTGCAAAAGAAGCAAACAAGCACACAAATATTAGTGGTGATGGTGACCACCTGATTAATCGGAAATTTTCCTGGGAAAAATGAGTGGAATTTTTCTAATCTAACAAGGGAGAGGCTATTTAAATTTTCTGCTTCAATTCTCAGATTTTTCTATTCATATTTTGACTTTCATGTAAAAATCATCTTATTTTCTTAAATTTGTCATGACCTATCTACAAACTTAAGCTCAAGTACATATATGTACCCAGATTCATATACTCATTGACAAAAAGAGTTTCACACACCTGCATTATAAATATACCTATCTTGTGCTCTGAACAGCAATTAAATATCTTCACCTTCATTCCCTTTATATAAACTTATATATTCACATTTTAAATTTACTTTTAAAAATTTATCCAAAGACAGAGAGAGAGCAAGAGAGAAAGAAAGAGAAACTCCAGTCCAGTCCTCAGTTGTGCTAGGACTAGGCTGAAACTGGGAGTCAGTTGCCAGGAACACAATTCAGGTCTTTCATGTGAGTGGCAGAAAACCAATCACTAGAGCCATCATCAATGCCTCCCAGGGTGTGCAATGGTAGAAAGGTAGACTCAGGAGTCGGAGCCCGGTATTGAACCTACATACTACATTGCAGGATATGGACATCTTCACTGCTAGGCTAAAGGCCATTTCTCAAATTTGTTTTGTTTGTTGAGATAGATTATGTGAGCATTTGTTTTAGATACCAAATGACTACAAGGAGAAATTGTATCTTTGAAATAGGTATGGATTAATTTAAGTGATATAATTTTATAGCACTTTAAAGGAAACATAATACACTTTATTGTTATAGCTAATTTCCTTTCTTATTTGTGGAATATCAATCATATTGTTTATAAAATCAACCATCAATTTTATTTCAGAGGAATATATAAAATTGGAGAGGCACAATGCTTAAGGTAACAAATATGCATTCTCTTTTACAGAACATTTGATAGTATTAGCTGTTTACTAAAAAAACTGACAAAAATTTACCATAAAATGATAATTGATATGAAATTGAAATAGAAAACTGTAGTTAAAACTGTAATTTGAGTAAACTGAGAATTCATTGAAACAGTTTCTATACTAAGGAAAGTAGAGAAAGTACTATATGTTGAATATTAGTGATGTAAAAGATTATTAGAGCATCACTACGATACTTGCTAATAGTGGCTTTTCCAAGGGGATGAAACTTTTCACTAGACTTTGACATAGATTCTTTTTTTTTTTTATTTTTGACAGGCAGAGTGGACAGTGAGAGAGAGAGAGAGAGAGACAGAGAGAAAGGTCTTCCTTTGCCGTTGGTTCACCCTCCAATGGCCGCCGCGGCTGGCACGTTGTGGCCGGCGCACCGCGCTGATCCGAAGGCAGGAGCCAGGTGTTTCTCCTGGTCTCCCATGGGGTGCAGGGCCCAAGCACTTGGGCCATCCTCCACTGCACTCCCAGGCCATAGCAGAGAGCTGGCCTGGAAGAGGGGCAACCGGGACAGAATCTGGTGCCCCGACCGGGACTAGAATCTGGTGTGCCAGCGCCGCTAGGCGGAGGATTAGCCTGTTGAGCCATGGCGCCGGACGGCATAGATTCTTAATCTTGTATGTCTTTTCCTATATGTGGTGGGCAGAGTGAAGGAGGAAGAAATTGAAGTAGATATTGCTAAATAGAGAATATTATGCCCTTAGTTCAATAACCCCGTTACACACAAATAAGCAAGTAAACTAAACTAACTGCACTAAAATAAATTTAAAAAAAAACCTGTCATACTGATAATTCTATAGTTATATCCCAAATAAAAAAAATTCCACAAACCTTTCTCCTTATAAAGCAATAGAAGTACATTCCACGTTGTTACTAAAATAACATTTAGTCTAGCAGTTAGGGCTCCCATATTCTTTATCTGAATACCTGAGTTAGATCTCTATTTTGGCTTCTGACTCCAGCTTCCTGCCAATGAACACCCTGGGAAGCAGTGGGCATGGCTCAAGTCATTGGGTTTCTGACACCTATGTGGAAAGCCTGGATTGAGTTCCTGGTTTTCAGCTTCAGCCTGATCTAGCCCCAGTTTGCTGTGGATATTTGGGAAGTGAACCAGAAGATGAGAAATCTCTTTGTTTTCACTGTCTACATATTTGTCTTTTCTCATTTTGCTCTTTCTCTTCCTCTTTCAAAGTAAAAAAAATTTTTTTTCACTAAAATAAACTCTACTAAAAGCTGAAATATGTTCTATGTGTATTATAGGCAATTTTTCATTTACAGATAAAACTTAAATGGAGTATGTTTCAGAATTACTTTGTTTATTCTTACAAGTTCCTTATCCAAAGTGAAACATTTTAGTTACATTTCTTTTAACAACTCCTAGTCTTTACCCTTGAGTGAAGTTCTTTATAGTCTCCAATTTATTTAAATTTGTTTTTGGTCAAAGTTATTTATACTGAGAAATTACTATATGCTCACAAATCAAGTTAGAGCCCTATTTAATATGTTAATGTAAAATTTGAGCTATGTAAGAACTAGCAGATAATAAATGTTCCCCTTACAAACATTAGTTCAAGGCACAGCTAATGAGTTCACCTCTATTATCTTTCAGACTGCAGCTCCATTAGCACTGCTATAATACCAAAGATAATTAGTGCAAGCTTGTCAACTTGATTTTTGCTAACATTATGGCCTTTATTTTGTACTATATTTTTTAAGGGTCCCTCTGGGAGACTGTGAACCATTTTGTTGGCCAGGCAGAAGTTATTCATTCTGGCCTATCAAAAGCACAGTTTAATTAAGAAGCATTCTGCCATTTATTGTGTACTCCAGACTACAATTTTGATGTCGATCCCTAAATACTAAGATTTGTCAGATTCAATTTCTCTGCTCTAATTTCCTATCAGAGAAAATGCAATACCAGGCATGGATCCAATTTTCCTTTTCTATTAGCATTTATATTGACAGAGTTAATGATTTTATTATCATCTTTGGCTTGTTGCTAAACAACAGATATTATAGCCTCCTTGTGGATGGCTATATACATATCATAAATTCATTGTCCCAAGGGGAATTACAATTCATTGAATTAAATTTATTTTAAGGTGGTCAAGTTAAGTGGTGAGTACAGAAGTCAGAAGAGCTTTACAAAAAGGATATTTCTAAATAAGAAGCAATATTGATTTTTATGAAAATATAATATCCAAGTGGATAACTGGCAAAGACTTGTATGTTTCTCCCAACAGGTGGAACCGCAGTGCTTGTGATCCATGATACTGTTCTGGAAATGAAATATCTGAAAAAGTGTAAATCCTATACACTTTTACTACTCAAGAAATATTTTATTGGGTTACAAGTTTCCTTTGAATTCTAAGTAAAACTAGTAAGAGCAAGAGGAGGTATATTTTACACTCATTTCTCACCTTTTGGAATCCAAACTCTTCCATAACTAACTGAATTGTCTCTCTGATTACCTGTATTTTTAATATTAGTTTATTTCTCAAATATTTAGTTTGGCATGAGATTTAAATTCCTGTTTATGAACAGTTTACTTATTACTTAAGTGCAATTGAACTAGCTAAACGGTGTTATGGATAAAGTCATGATATGATACTCTTGTCTAATGAATTTCTTAGATTTGAAGATTATTGTCATGTATTTCTTGTGTTACTTTCCATAACATTCCACCGAAGTATCATTGTTATCCAAGTGTTCAGGAGTCACATATTAGCAACTTTTACATTAAGATAAATCCAGGAAATCTAATTGTAAAATTTTATTTTACTTTACACTTAATGCATTGAAAAGTGTATTTAAATGTCTATCTTCATAAATTGTTGTAATACAAAAAAAGACTAGTTCTTTTTGTATGTTTAATATATGTAAGAATAACTCTCATTCTTGTCACAAATAAAGTGAAATGTATATATATTTATGAAATGCAATTAAATATATTTAGTATCCAAATACTGTCTATATGCAAATCTGGTGTCAGCATTTTAAAAATTATGCTTCTTTTCTGAGACACATATAACTAACATTATGATTTCAGTGTAGCAAACCCAATCTGTCATTTCAGACACTTTCAAGTGAATTTCTAGAGGCATTGGAGAGCAGAATTTTTTAGTTTTTTAAATGTCCATGCCTTATAACTTAAAAACAAAATAACAGAATAAAGTAGACATAAATGAATATAACAAGAAAGATATTAGCTGAAGAGGTAGTGGTTTTAGAGGGGAAGAGAGAGGAAGGGGGAGAGAGAGAGGAAGGGGAGGAGAGAGAGTGAGTGAGTGAGTGTAAGCATACAAGTAAGCACATATTAGAAAGCTGGCTCTTTGAAACAAGAAGAGACCCAGTATTTCAAATATTACATATTAGATGAGTCATTAGGGAAACTAAATGCTCCAAACTTTCTTTTGTAGATAGTGATGCTGTAGATTTAAGGAGTCTTGAGTCAAAATTAGAAGACTCAAACTCTAGATTTTGCTCTTCTTGTAACAGATTGACTGGTATAAAATGGAAAGCATGATACAGTTAGAAGACTTGTTTCAGCATGGCCTACTTGTGTGTCCTTAACCTCTTTGAAAATCACATTTCTTGTTCGCAAAGCAATAATATCTATTTGCAATACCATGGAAGAATCAAACATGAAATTACAGTGTAAATTGCAATGTGCTAAACAAATGTGTTGATAGTATATTATCATTGAATTAAACACATATGTGTTGATATATATTCTTGCATTTAAATGATATATTTAAGAATCACTTAGTCATCCATCCATATCCACAAAATTATTCTCCCTTCTTCCCTGTTGATTGGTAAAATGACCTATTGATTTGATCTTTGATTCTACCTGACAGTAGTAAGTCTTGAAAAGAAGCCAGCCACTTTAAGAATTTTCCTTTGATTAGTCATTGAATTTGGATGACCATCATCTTAGGCATTGTGTAAGTAAAAGACAATAGAGTTATGGTTTCAGCATAAGGAAAGATATTTAATGAAAAAGAAATAATATGAATGTCAGGGAACTTTTTACTTACAGGAGTTAAGTGGAGCCAGTAGCTCTAACTCATGGTTATTGGAGATCATATTTGAGCACAAGCCATTTTGATAATTTATTATGTACTCAGATAGAGATGGTAAAGTCACTGAAGAGGGAAGTTAATCCTAGTTCTTCAAGAGGAATCCCTGTAAACTAGGAGTTAGAAAGCCCCTTTCTAGATCTGTAAGTCTCTATTCACTGGATTAAATATAAAAGCCTCTTAGTGTAAGATTGGTCCTTCCATGGTTATGACTTTTCCCATTACAAGAAAGGAGAGGAAGGAAAAGGTCTATGAACTAGCCATTAAGACATCAGTTAAATGCCCACATCCCACTTTGGAGTACTTGGGATTGACTGCTGGCTCCACTTCTAGCTCCCAAAGCTAGCTTCCCAACAGTACAGACCCTGGAAGGCAGCATGTAACTGCTCCAATAACCGAGGACCTGCCACTGACATAGGAGAACTGGATTGTGTTTCTTGTTCCTAGCTTGGCTGTTGTAGGCATTTTGCATAGTGAAATGGTGGATGGTAATTCTCTTTTTCTTGCCCACTCTATCTCTCTCAGCTACTAAAATTAAAAAGAAAAGAAAGAAAAAAAAGAGAGGAGGATTTTGACCTACAGCAATCCTCAACTTTTCTGTACGAATAATGGTCTTGTCTCCATTCTGTATCTTGAGACTGCTACATAGATACACCTTTATCCTCATGCCAGTAAGAATCCCCACATCCTCACATCATCCTCATTTCCTACACTCTGTATATTTCTAATTATCTATCTTAGCCATCTTTTACTTCCAGAAGATTTCCATTGAGTACTCTGGAATACACAGTACAACCCTACAAAAAATAAACCTTTTGCATGTTTAGCCTGTTCTTTTTTTTTTTTTTTTCCAAGATTCATTTGAAAGGCAGAGTAACAGAGAGAGGGAGAAGGACGAAGGGACGGAGGGAGAGAGAGGGAGAGGGAGGGGGGAGGGAGAGGGAGAGGGAGAGGGAGAGAGAGACAGAGAGAGAGAGAGAGAGAGAGAGAGAGAGAGAGAGAGAGAGAGAGAGAAAATCTTTCATTTGCTGGGTCACTTCCCAAATGGCCGCAACAATCGAGGCTGGGCCAGGCATAAGCCAGGAGCTACTTGTGGGTATCCCACGTGGGTGTAGGCCCCAAACACTCAGGCCCTCTGCTGTTTTCCCAGATGCATTAGCGGGGAGTTGGATAGGAAATGGAGCAGCCAGGACTTGAACTGGTGCTCATATGGGATGCCAGTGCTCCAGGCTGGGGCTTTAACCCACTGCGATACACTGCCAGCCCCAAGCCTTTTTCTTAATGTTCCTTTACTCTTCAGCTCTATCAGAAATGTAAATCTGGAGCTGGCACTCCAGTGTAGCAGGTAAAGCTGCCACCTGCACTGTCAACATCCCATATGGGCACTGGTTTGAGTCTGGGCTGCTCCACTTCAAATCCAGCTCTCAACTATGGCCTGTGAAAGCAGTAGAAGATGGCCCAGGTCCATGGGCCCCTGCACACATGTGGAAAACCCAGAAGAACCTCCTGGCTCCTGGCTTTGGATTGGCATACCTCCGTCTGTTGAGGCCAATTGGAGAGTGAATCAGTGGATGGAAAACCTCTCTCTCTTTCTCTGCCTCTCTATCTATGTGTAGCTCTGACTTTCAAGTAAATAAATAAATCTTGAAAAAAAAAAGAAATAAAAATCTTCCCATAGGACTCTGCTTCTTCCCCCTCTTCCTACCATGGGGGCTGAGGCTGGAGTGAGTCTCTTTGATCTGAGTTGCTGTTTCTAGATCATTCTTTCTCTCTCTTTCCTAAAATGCTTTAATTTTGAATTTCATGGACCAGACTATAGAATGCATTTCCTTTACCGTGCAGTAGTATATATACCTTCACAATTACAATAATGTAGCTATACCAGGTTTTAATCTATGGCTGTATTCCAACTGCAGGCTGCATCTTGAAGGTTTTTATTTTAGAGTTCTTGTCACTCTTAAACCACATATTGGTGATGTTAGTGTCTGCATGTATGACACTTCTAAAACCTTGACCTCTCAATTCTTTGAACTCCCTTTTTCATCCTATATAGCCTTTCATGCCCTTGATTTTACCCTAGAGCTGTCAGATTCAATGTCTGTAACATCATTAAAAATCTCAAACTCAAGCATCCCACTGACAGACACTTCTGTCTTTTCACCTGACTTTCTAGGATCATAAATCCAACAATATTTCTGTGTCTCAGTTCCTTCGATTGATCCGGCTGTGTCTTCATTTTCTGTTACTCTCCTCTCATCCTTATTTCTCTCCTTCGCAGTTAACATCGTTTTTAGCCAACCTTTATATTTAGCACTTTTCATTCACCTTAATATTCTGCCCTTCTCTCATCTCACTTTTCACAATTAGTTAGACTACAACCCTGGGTAAATTTAACTCTTCCTTTTCTGTGCCTGCACTTGTGCACCTCAATATAGGTAGAGGAAAACAAGCAATCATACAGCCTCATACTAAATTAATAACCCAGAGTATATCTTAATGCTGCCCAGCAATCAATTTATCTAGTTCATCCATTCCACCATTTTCTGTTTTTTTCTTTTATTAAAAACTGACCATTTTTCCATTTCTATTCATTCATCACTCTCTCCTGATGACTATCTTTCCTATTTTGTGAGAAAACTAAAAACACATAAGAAATATTTATAATATTTATAGTTATAGTTTCTAACTATCTCTTAGAAGTAGAACCTGTGTGCTCTAATCTTCCTGTACAAAAATGAATTATTGGTTTTATTTAAAGGTAATTGCTCTACTCCTGTTGATTGATTTCTATTTGAATTCCACAATGGTCTGGTCAAAAAAACTACTTGTGTGATTGAAGCCTTTCACATCTATTGAGACTTGTTTTATAACCTGGAATACAGTTTCTCTTAGACTATATTCTATAATTTCACGTGAAGAAATACATATTCTGCTTTTCTTTATGGAATTCTTTATAAATATAATGGAGACCAAGTTGATAGTGTTGTTCAAGTCTTCTATTTTTATAAGGAATTTGTAATTTTTTTAAATTAAGAAAGGTTGTAATATTTCGCTGTAATTGTGATTTTATCTGTTTCTGCTTATTATTCTATCATTATCTTAATGCTGTTGCTTCACATTTATAACTTTTAGGATGGCTATATCCTCCTGATAAACTGATACCTTTAGGATGTCTGAGCCATTAGAAATAAAAAGAAATCAAAAGGATACAAATTGGTAAGGAGGAAGTCAGATTATCCCTATTTGAAGATGACATGATTCTTTAGATAAGGGATGCAACATAATTCACTAATAGACTATTGGAACTGATAAAAGAGTTTGGTAAAATGGCAGGATATAAAATCAATGCACAAAAATCAATACCATTTGTATGCACATACCATGCCACTCTGAAAATAAACATCTAAGATTCATCCCATTCACTGTAGCTACAAAAAAAAATCAAATACGTTGAAATAAATTTAAACAAGGATGTCAAAGATCTCAATGATGAAAATTACAGAACATTAAAGAAAGAAATAGAAGACACAAAAAAGGGAACAATCTTCCATGTTCATATTGGAAGAATCAATATCATCAAAATGTCCATTCTTCCAAAAGTAATTCACAGAATCAATGTGATAACAATCAAAATACCAACGACGTTCTTCTCAGATAAAGAAAAAATGATACTGAAATTCATATGGAAACACAGGAGAACTCAGATAGCTAAAGCAATCTTATACAATAAAAACAACGCCAGAGGCATCACAATATTAGATTTCAGGACATACTACAATGCAGTTATAATCAAAATAGCCTGGTACTGCTACAAAAACAGATGGATGGACCTATGGAACAAATGTAAATGCCAGAAATCAATCCAAGCATCTACAACCAACTTATATTTGACCATGGAGCTAAAAGCAATCCCTGGAGACAGGACAGTCTCTTCAACAAATGGTGCTGGGAAAATTGGCTCTCTGCATGCAAAAATATGAAGCAAAATCACTACTTCACACCTTACATAAAAATCCACTCAAAATGGTTCAAAAAACAAAATTTATTGCCTGATACTACCAAATGATTAGAGAGCATTGGGGAAACTCTTCAAGAAACTTGCATTGGCAAAGATTTCTTGGAAAAGACCACAGAGGCATAGGCAATCAAAGCCAAAATTGACAAATATAAAATTGAGAAACTTATACACTGCTATAGAAACACTCAGCAAAAAGAGGCAACTGACAGATGGTAGTAATTATTTGCAAACTATGCAACTGATAAAGGATTAATATCCAGAATACATAAAGAGCTCAAGAAACTGAACAACAGCAAAACAACATTCCAGCTAAGAAATGGGCAAAGGACTTGAACAAGCATTTTTTCAAGAGACAAAATTCATATGGCCAACAGACAAATGAAAAATAATCAGGATCATTAGCCATCAGGGAAATTCAAATGAAAATCACAATGAGGTTTCCTCTCACCCCAGTTAGAATGGATCCAACTTGAAAACATTATACTGAGTGAAATATGCCAGTCCTCAAAATACAGATATATATTTTCCCTGATCTGTGGTAACAATAGAGTATCTAAAAGGTAATCTATAAAAGTGAACTTGACACTCTGAGATGGGAAGTTTCTAACAGTCCTTATCTCAACTATTAAGGAATAGGGTTTTCTTTTTTTCTACACACTATTTGTTGAACTCTTTACAGAGTGTAGGGTTAATCTTGTGAATAGGAGCCGGTGTCGTGGCACAGTAGGTTAATCCTCTGCCTGCAGCGCCAGTATCCCATATGGGCGCCGGTTCTAGTCCCGGTTGCTCTACTCCAATCCAGCTCTCTGCTATGGCCTGGGAGAGCAGTGGAAGACAGCCCTAGTCCTTGGGCCCCTGCACTCAAGTGGGAGACCAGGAAGAACTGCCTGGCTCCTGGCTTTGGATCGGGGCAGTTCTGGCCATTGTGGCCATTTGAAGAGTGAATCAATGGAAGGAAGACCTTTCTGTCTCTCCTTCTCGCTGTCTGTGACTCTACCTATCAAAAAATAAATAAATAAATAAAATCTTAGAAAAAAATCTTGTGAGTATAAAGTTAACTAAAAATAGATCTTTTAAAAAATAATAATGGTAATAGGATAGGGACGAGGAAGAAGGGTTGGAGCATGGGTGGGAAGTATCATTATGTTCCTGAATCTGTATATATAAAATACGTGAAATTTGCACACCTTAAATAAAATTTTAAAAAATTAGCAAAATAAGTATATGGCATTGAATTTTTAATGGAAATGATGTTTGATGACAATAAAAGTGTGCATCATTTTTATTCCTTAGTGAAGATGGTAACTTCTATATAATTGCTTGCATTGAACAATGTGATTATTACTTGCTTGCTTCTTCCTTTCTTCTCGCCCTTTATCTTTTTATTTCTTCACTGCCCCTCTTTAATTCTAAAATACTCTACCAAACCATCAGATAGGATAAATGGGGCAGTATGAGCCATCCCTTTCACGGAAAGTTAACTTAAGTGATGGCCAAGACAGTGGCAGAAAAGATAACAGAATTTCAAAGAAACAGATTTAACAGACACTAATGATTAACAGGTTAGTGGAGATGAACTAACTACAAGTAATAAAGCTGATAAGTAAATATATTTAGTATATTGGAAACCAGATATCTCCAAAAACCAAAAGCAGAAGAGGAAATGATTGAATAAACTTTGTGAATTGACTTGAAATTATATATATTGTTATGACTACTCGTTAAGTAGTAACAAGTAGAAATAGTAGTAAAAATACATATAGAAACAACCGTAAATGCAAATGTATATATATACTATACATTATATATTTATGTATATATTTGTAACCATGAACATGTCCTTATATATTTTTTCTAGTTATCTCTAATGACACAGCAATTCTAAACATCATTATCAATAAAGATGGCTTGATTTCCAAATACCAATTTCTTTTTTCTTTTTTTTTTTGACAGGCAGAGTGGATAGTGAGAGAGAGAGACAGAGAGAAAGGACTTCCTTTTTGCCATTGGTTCACCCTCCAATGGCTGCTGCGGCCGGCGCATCTTGCTGATCCGAAGCCAGGAGCCAGGTACTTCTCCTGGTCTCCCATGCGGGTGCAGGGCCCAGGGACTTGGGCCATCCTCCACTGCCTTCCCGGGCCATAGCAGAGAGCTGGCCTGGAAGAGGGACAACCGGGATAGAATCCGGCGCCCCAACCGGGACTAGAACCCGGTGTGATGGCGCCGCAAGGCGGAGGATTAGCATGTTGAGCCATGGCGCCGGCCTAAATACCAATTTCATTGTATCTAAATATCACCATCTAATTAAAAAGAACCAGGACTTTTTGAAGACATTACTGTATATGAGTTGAGGTAGCAAAAACTGTTAGATGAATTTAGAACATATAATTGTTCTAGAACTTAATGATGTGTTCAAAGGGTGATGGATAATATCAAAATAATACAGAAGTCAACTTGATGGGGCATACAGTCATGGCTGAAAAAAGTTGATAAAAATATAAAACAAATTAAAACTTCACCTAACTATACACTTAGATAGATGACAGATAAATAATAGACCATATATTGTGAAAATGAATACGATGTAATTTCATGTCTTCACAGAGATAACAACTAGAAAATTGGAAAGACAAGATGGAGAGGAGTAAAAGTTCATCCTGTGGTAGAATATCAAAGATATATTCAGAGGGAATATTTTTCGGCAACCATCACAATAAAAATTGTTCCACAATCTCTAGTAAAATTATTTGGATAAGTGAATTCCAAACATATTCAGAAAAATGTAAATTTAATGACATATTTATATAATCTCAAACTACCTCTCTACAAATAAAGAAAAATTACCAATGACTTTATCATGCAGAAACTGACACTCTTTTTAATTAAATCAACATTCCATACCACCGAGTATGATGCAATGAGAAGTACATAGCATCAAATTATATGCTCTCCTCCCACAAAATGGATAATACAAGGTTACACATGAGGAAACATGAGGCCAATATAAATCCATGAGTATTCTACAAAATTACTGACTCCTATCTTCAAAAATGCCAAGGACATGAAGTCAAGGAAAGACATGGAACTAGGAGACTAGAGAGACACAATCAATGGGAGCATAGATTGCATTTTCTAGAATTGAGTCTATCCTGACAGTCACAGAATGATCAAGAAACCATGCACAGGACTCACTTGTGAGTGCTATGAGATTTTTAAATGTTTTATAAATTGGGCTTGTTCCAAAAGATGTATTTTAAGAAGTGGATAAAAAGTCATTACATAAAATGGCAGATCATAAAAATTTAAAACAGAGATGGTTAAAAAGAATATTAAGATAAAATGAGTACCTAGATTTGAGGGTAAAGAGGGTTAGTATAAATAGTGAGACAGGGAAGGGATATAATTGAAGCTAGAATTTTCTGCAGGTACTCTGTGTACTGATTTCATTTGGAAACCTGAAGACATAAAAAACCAAAGAAGCTATCAACAACCTGTGTTAAAACATCACAATAGACTCCTTAAACCTGTACAATTTTTATATATCACTTTTAAATGGTATTCACAAATATTATAAGTGAATTAAAACGGAAAAACCAAACTGCATGTGAAATTAATGGCATGGTTCGACAACTTTATTAAAACAGGGATTTGACCACAGATTGGTCTTATAAAGAAAGTCAACAGTTTGTTTTTTATGGTGGTGATGTTTGTATTATTCTGAGTTGGTTTTGAGTGCAGTGGGCATGTTCCACATGTAGTAAGGAATAAACTAAATTAGTAATTGTATCAGTCCCAGTTACTGAGAACTGGGAAAAGAGAAATATAAATCAAAGATGGATGAATTTGATAACATCTCTCCAATCCTTAATTTTAAATTGAAGTAATAATAATAACTCATGGTATTTTAAAAATAATATAAAATAAAATTTTGTATCACAGGTTATTGTAAAGACCATTAAAGACGATTTCCAACTAATAAGAACCACAATCCATGGAAAATTCTGTGATGTCAGATTTAAGTTAGGAGTTAACCGTGAAGAACCTGCATCATATTGTCATAGCAGAACAGAAGGAATCTATCAAAACTGTTTAAGAAAGGACCCATGAACCAAAGATTGATTATTCACATAGACTTTTTGAAAAATTGTCTGTTACATATACAAATTATTTTTCCTCAAGTAAGAAAATTATTATCACAGATTTTTTTTATGAGTTCACTTTTAGTTAACTTCTTATTATTTTTCCTGGTGCTCAAATATTTTTTCCAAAATATAGTTTGTCATTTAAACAGATTTAGGAACAAACTCTGAATGTGTGTGTGTATGTGTGTGTGTTATAGTGATAAGATGGGTATCTTTGAATAAGCACCTAGGTTTTAATTTTGCACTGCAGAGTACGGGTTTTATTTTCAGATTACAATTCAGAGGAGAAAAAATGAATATATTTAGTTATATGGAGCTGATTTGATCTTCAAAGTTTTCTGCCTCTGATTTGCAAGAGAAAGAAAACACAAAATTTTTAATCTAACATTTTTAATGCAGCTCAATCTTGTCACTGAAAAATGGCAGATGGCATGGTTCAAAGTGTTATGGAAAACAAATGTTCAATTGTTGTCTCCTCCTTACATAACCAAACTCCAGTCTGCTAGTCTTCTTTCAATGGAAAGTGGAAACTGAACATAAAAGGGGTTTCTTCATCCTCATTTCAACAGGAAAGTTAGAACTTCTATCTCTGCATCCCTTCCTGCTATCCCAGGTCCAGCTGAGTTGATCCTTGCAACTGAATCTGTAGCTGCTGTAACTTTGATCTGGCTATGTTCCTTGTCAATCAAAACCAGGAGGCTTTCATCAAAATACAGTTGTTGCTAATGCTATGGGATCCTGAAAACTGATTGTGGCTCATTTATCCCAGATCACATAGTCTGTTCTGGGGCTGCAGACATAGGGACTTCTCATAATTGCATCCTCACATGAAATCTTAGCCAAAATGTCATTATGTGCAGGTTTGAGTTCTGGCCGCTCCACTTCCAATCCAGCTTCCTGTTATGGCCTGGGCAAGCAGTGGAAGATGGCCCAAGTGCTTGGACCCCTGTACTCTCAAGGGAAACCTGGAAGTAACTCCTGGCTCCTGGCTTCAGCCTGGCCTAGCCCTAGCCTTGATGGCTATTTGGGAAGTGATCCAGCAGACGGAACACTTCTCTCTCTGCCTCTGCCTCTGCCTCTGCCTCTCCCTCTCTGTAACTCCATCTTTCAAGTAAATAAATATTTATTTTTTAAGAAAAAAAAAAAAAGGAGATGGGATTTCTAAAGCTAAAATTTCCTATCCTGCCCAAAATGCACCATTTGGTTGGTAAATTCCCAGCCCATCCTGGTTACAGGGGCTGATTCTGATATCAGAATTCTTAAAGTTTACCTCTTTTATCTCATTCACTTTTTTTCCATCTTTTTTTATTTGGAAAAATTAAAGCACACTTTCCTCACTTGGCTCTCCTGCCCCAACTTTTGCCCTTCTGTGGTAGGTATCCACCTAAAATGAGTGACAGAGAGACCAACTCTCCAAAGCAAAGTGTTTATTTGGGAATTTCAGGAGACTGTCATCCAGGATCTGCATGTTATGGCAAACACAGGTGAATTAACAGAAGCTGGGGCAGGCAAAGTTCTTTTAAGGATAAGAAGAAATAGTATACATAGGTTATTTTGAGATATACTTCATTGGTTACAGGAACTTATTAGAGGAATTGGTGATTAGTCATTTGTAGCACTGATTGTAACTAGGGAAATGTCTTCATATCAGAACCCACCTGATCTGAAAAGTCTTACACTATGAGAGAATCCTGGTAATATTTAGTTAATAGTAGTTTAGTTTAGTTTAGTTCTTATCACAGGCGTACATGCTGAGAGCCCTACCTTCCCGATCTCCTGGATCTACTCTGTTTGGATGTAACATGATTTCATCCAGGTACTGATACCTTTCACACATGCAATCTCTTCCTTTATTCCATCTGGCACTCTCTAACTCCGTTCTTGAAGAACACAGACATTAAGGTCAGTTGTTGTGCTTGTCGGGAAAAGAACAAAATGAGAACAAATTTCAGCTTACTGACCTTGAGTTAAATCTTTGATTACGTGCCTTGATTATGGATAGAACAGATGGAGAGAGAAAAAATTGGGGTTGAAGATTTCTTCAGTCTATTTGGGCTGCAAAGACAAATAACTTAAACAGCAAACATTTTATTTTTCACAATGCTAGTGGCTAGGAAATCCAAAATGAAAGCATCAACAGATCCAGGGTTTGGAGAGGACCTGTGCCCCTGTTTGCAGAAACTGTCTTTTTGTATCCTCACATGGCAGACAGCAGACAAAGAGGAAACATGACCTTTTATGTTTCTTCTTTTAAGGGCACTAGTTCCATTCATGAGGGCTCCATGATCCAATTACCTCCCAAAGGCCTTACCTCCTAATACCAACACATTGTGGATTAGAGTTTCAATACATAAATCTGGGATGAGATACAAGCATTCAGTTCATAGCAGCCCTCTAGTGTTAAAACTTCTTTCAGGTATTAGAATCCGCACATGAACATGAAAGTCATATTTTATTAGTTATTTCTTTCTCTCCCTCTCTCCTGTGTTTTGTTTGTTTTTGGATTTTGTACTTTGGTTAGTTTTTGTTTTGTTGTGGGAAATAAATCCTTGTACTTGCTCTGGCAGATGGATACCTCAAGCGAGCTAGGATGAGATTCTTCTGCAGGCAAAGCATGGCAACATATGAAACTATTACCCTTTTACTTATGTTTATCATAAACAATCTGTTAGTCATGTTTGGAATAGCAAAGGGATCAGGGGTTTAGTATTTCATTATGATAGTTTAGAGTTCCCATCATTTTTTGCTATAATGGTTTGTGAGTAGATTTGCAGACAATAAAAAGCTGTTTTTTGTGTCTTCTCTTTTTTATTAACACATAGTATAACAGTGCTTTAACGGCTAAAATTCTTTTCCCATAGCCAATTGTCTTATAAGATTAGTTTGCTAAGATTTTACATTTAGCATATTAAAGAGACATAGCATAAATCAGAGAATCACAGAAATTTTAGAACTTAAAGAGACCCAAGACATAATCAAATTTAATTTCCCTCTCAAATATTTATTTGTTGTCATGTAAACAGCATGTAAAAGTTCAACTTTCTGGGTTGCTGGCCAGAATTTTTTTTTAATACAAGCCTAAGAAACATTAAAAACTTATGACCAGCCATTTATACTGAATTTGATATTTCCTTTTGTTATTTTACTCTAAATATAGGCTGCTTAGAATCTGTGATGGATACAAAAAGATTAACTGAAGAAGGAATAAAGGAAAATCAATATAATCTAATATTGAGAGGAATGTATTGTCTTATTTCTTTTAAGAATGCTTCAATATTTACTAAAGGCAGCAAACAATGGATTTCATTTTTTTTTTAGTTTACAGTCTGAAGAAAGTGACATTCTATGAAATATAATCAGTTGTAATTGTGTGTAGGTAAAGGACAAAATTCTGGAAAATATTCTACCCATTAGAAAATAAAGGGCTAAAATATTAGCAATAGAAGATAATCATGTATCATAGGTTGATTGTACCACCCTCATAACAAAAATAATAAGAAGAAAATTATTCTCTATTTTCCAATAAAATGTAAAAGAAATACTATAAGTGAACTCCAGGCAGTTTGCTTAACCAAAAATTATAAATTATAAATACAAAAAAGAAATTTCCTGTTACATTTGTAGGGTTTTTTATTTTATTACTGTAATATTTCTTTCACCTGAAAACACATAAGTGCAAGAGAGTAAGTTTTAACTATACCATTGATTATCTATCTACATTTCGTATTATGTACTTCAGTGTGTTTAAAATGTAGACTCTCTCTATAACAGCTAATATAAGCATTGTAAATTTTATTAATGTTTGATGTCTATTTAAATAATATGTGACTGCATAATGTTTATCATAAATGGTACTGAAACTGGATATACACCTTTCCCATCCAAGATTTTGCTAAATAATAATACAATTCAATAAATGTATGAAACTATTAATCATTGAAACTAAACATCTGCTTAAAAGCCTGTCTTCAAAAACCTTACAGTTACATAGATAAGAAAATAATTTAGATGTGCTTAAAAGTTGGAGAAAACAAAATTTTCCATGCATACTTTAAAAATAAACGCACGTATTCAAGTGTGTTCCTTAACACTATCTAAGGTACCATATGCAACAAACAACAAGTACAAGGAACTATAAGGCCCTCAGGAACAGGTCCCACATGCATTTCAACAAGATGTCATATTATATTATTTTCCTCCCTGAAGACATAAAATATTACATAAGAATATAAAAAAAACAGCACCTGCTTTCTGCTAGAATCCTATTTGCAATAAATCTGAAACTGACAGATGAAGACTAAGGACAAGTGTAAAGTCTCCAGGAAATGTGAACCAGCAGATGTGCTGTTTGCCAACCCACAAACCTATTCTCTGACTGCTGAGGTCATCCTTCCTTAAAAATAATGGCTCATTAAGCATCTGACTAGAAATTAAAATTGCAATTATACAAAAATTACTATTCAAGTCTTCTAATTTTTTAAAAGTTAGTAGGCACTTGACAAGTTTTCAAATATAATTGTGAGTATCACCATTACATGGTTCTGTTGAGCTAATGTGAAAAGAAGCTTGATTTCTACTGTGGCAAATGTGATGTTGGAAATATTTGATGATTGCTTTTTGTAATTTAAATATCACTGGATCTTAGAGTCTACATCTAATTTTTTATTTCTACTTTTCCTTTTGCAAATGCATTTTCTAGTAGAGAACATAACATGTTGATAGGGTAGTAACTTGGCCAAATAAACAACTAATTTGGAATTTCTCAGATGAATAAATTTAAAAGGTTTGTTGATATTTCTCATTAGCTGTTTATATTTTCCTGTATGTTAATTCAGACAAATGTAGAACTAAGGAAATATTAATGCATTAGGGTCTTTTTAATAAATGCCTTAAAAGATGGAATATTCTGTATATATGCACTGTAATCTATTAGCATCTCCAAAGTTATATTAAGAAAAAATTCTTTCCTAATGTTACAGGATAGAGTGTCGAATGTGAACATCTCTTGGAGAGGCATAACTGTTTCCATATGCAACATACATCTGGTTAGGAAATGGAATCTTTCGATACAAATTTATCAAGACCAAGGCCTATACCAAGGCTCCTGTATTTTTCCAAATGCATCTCTCATTACCACCCAAAATGCCATTGTCTTCTACTTATTATCCAGTGGTTAATGCCTGTGAGTGACTGGGGCTTGGCCTATGGCTTTTAGGCCTCTTATGTTTGTGATGATTTGTCTGCCTTCATTTACTCTAGGGAACAAATGCCAGTGAACCAATTTAGCCTAAGGCCACTTGCTCTCTGTTTCAGGCTAGGGATTTGTCTTTCATGAAACTTGTTTAGATGTCCAATTTCTTGAAATTTTCTCACCCTCCAACTCCAGTGTTTTCAGCTGTTTTAGCAGCATGTGACATTGAGAGTGGTATTTACCACTAATGAGGGAATACATCAATTTAGTCTATGAAAAAGAAACTACATTACCATTAAATGATTTTATATGTTTATAATAGATCAGATGCTATGCTATTGTCTTTCATATGCTGTATTTTATAATGTGTCAGTAAAATGATATTACTATTTCCATGTTAATATGAGGAAACTGAGGAACAGCCAGTGTGATAAGAGAAAAATAATTTAATTAACAGTGTACTATTCAAAGACAAAAGTCCCCAGTTCCAATATCAAATCCATGCTTTCAGTAATTTAACTCTGCTGCCACCATGAATTTGTAATCTAAGTTTCAAGTCCAGGATATCAGAATTGTATTTTCTTGTGCGTATTTTAAAATTGCTATGTTGTTTTAACGTTATTTAAATATTTTGGCAAGTTTTTAATATACTAAAAATTATATTTACATTTCTAATTACATGCAGTGTTATCTTATACTTTATTCTTTTCTAATATAAAACATATTTATATAGTTGTATGATTACAGTGCACCAGCAGATATTTTGGCTGATATATTTGATTTATACTTGTTTGAATATTTAAATTATTTTTATTTAATTATCCAGTTAATTTAATTTCACATATCTTTTAGAATTACATTGTATCTTTTAAAGTTTTTGGATTACTAATGCCTACCCAAGAGTGGATATAGTAAAAAATGCAATGACTTTATCGATACATCTGTTCAGTCATTATCCAGTAAATTCAAGCAATATAATATTATCCACCTTAGATTTATAAATTCTTCAACAAAATTTTTATCATCAGTATGGTTAGCATTGAACAGTTTTAAGTGTTTATTTACACTATGTCTGCTTCTTGTGACTTTCAACAAATTAGGTATTAGCAATCCATTTTCAGTAAAAGAAAAAAATAATCATAGAATTCAAGTAACTCACCCAAGATCACTTAACAGTAAGGACCCAACCTGGAATTGAGTCCAGATGTATTTGACTACAAAATCTGTGTCCTTCTCAATACATGGAACTGTCATACTGGTATCACAGTAGAAAATCTTTTCTGAATGAAAGAATTCTAACTTTCAGACTAAGGAGGTAAATAATCTCATGAAGCTGTTAAGTCATTTTATGGAAAGCAATCTGATATCTGATATTACTAATGTCTTTAAGTTAGGCATGAATTTAAAATAAAATTATAATAAATTATGGAAAATATCTCAAAAGTATTCAGAGGAGTTATAGTGCATATAATATTGTGTCCCTCTACGGGTGATACGACAAGAAAAAGATATCTTAATTTAAATCTGCATTAGGAAAGAGTGAAATCTTCTTTGAAATTGATGTCAGCAGTCTGAAGACTAGATAAGGTTCTCTGGATATTATATTTTTCTCATCTGTGTGTGAGACTCTTTTAAGTTTCAGGTCCTTAAAGAATAACACAATGAAATTTTTCCAAAATACCCTAAATTTCACAAATCACAAGGAAAATCTCAGAGTAAATACTGTTGGAAAAGTGAACCTTATTTTATATCCTATATATACAAAACTGTCCTGATGTCCTTCATGTTATTGATTTGCAAATAAGTGACAGATACAAAAATAATGTTGAATAGTTGCCCACATGAACTTGATAGCAGTAGACAAATTTCACTTTCTTCAACCTAAATGAAAATTTTGCTTTTCAATTCTTGGAATTATTTATTGCTTTGCCTACATCTACAAAAGGTAATAAGTTAATAGGTTAATAAAGAAAAAGAAATGGTTACTCAAGTGAAAATACCTGTAACCACTACGTAGCTATTGGAATTATGAAAATCCAAAGTACTCAAGATGCTAGTGCTGATGATGATGTGGAACAACAGGAATTTTCATTCATTGCTTGTGGAAATACAAAATAATAGACAGTTGGAAGATAGTTTGACAGTTGCCTATAAAGCAAAAAATATCTGTAACATGTAATGCAGTAATCATGCTCTTTTGTATTTACCCCAATGAGATGAAAATTGGAATAAGCACAAAAACCTTAAAACAAATTTTTGTGACAGCATGACTTATATTCACAAAAGCTTGGAAGCAATCAAAATGCCTTTCAATAGGTGACTGGATAAATAGCAACTGATTCCATAGGGTGAAATACTCAGAGCTAAAAAGAAATTAGATGCAAGTTATAAAAATATGTAGAAGAACTGTCATACATATTACTATGGCTGTAAACAGCCAAAATAAAATTAAACCTCCACCTTTATAACGCATAACATCCAGTGATGGGAGATAGGCAATATAAGGTATATAACCATGGAAGGTAATAAATTTCATGAATTAAAAATGAGACATGGGATGAAAAAGAATGTACTGGGGCTCTTAACTTTTGCTATAGACTAAATTTAACTCAAAATGAATCAGACCTCAATGTAAGATATAGATAGATAGATAGATAGATAGATAATCAATAGATAGATAGATTAGCTAGATAGATAGATGGATGATAGAAAACTGTGGTACAGTAGGAGTGGAGAGGAAAAAATAATAGCTAAGTTAAGAACACATTAAACTTGAAGTAATTTTTTAAACACTTAAGACAAACATTGAATTGGAAAAATTGACCATTAAGTTTGTCAACATATCATTGATAACTTTAATACATTTTAGTAAAGCAGTAAAGAAAAAAGCTTCATTTAAATAGATTTCATATATATTTGAAAGATGTAAAGAGGGATGCTTCTGCTTCTGGTCAAGATGGAGCAACAAAAAAAGTATTTGTCTTCCCAACTTTAACAGTTAAAAAACCTACTAAAATACATGAAAAATGGTTCTCAAGACATTTGAAAGAGGAAATAAAGGACAGTGATCTCCAAGAGAAAGGAAACAAGTTTTGTCTTCCATTTTTACAAGGTGACACAGAAAATGGGAACCGTGGCAGAGTCTGGGGTCTCCCTCAACCGAGAAGGAGATGGAGCTCTAAAGAAGCCCATATGGATGGAATACAAAGAAAGGAAGACCAGAGACAAGAGAATTTCACAGTGCTTTACTCCGGAAAGTATTAAACTGATCTCTGAGAATTTGAGTGAGCAGTGATCATCACATGCATGTGAGAACACTACTCAAGGCCAGAGATCCTGAATTTAAAAGTATTAGAGAAAATAGTGTCCCCCAAACTGAAGGTTGGGAGTAATTCCTGCTTTCATGAGGAAAAGTGGGAAGTCTCATCACTCAAGGACATCACTGTTTGCTTTTATAAGGGAGAAAAATAGAAGCTAACCTCAGTGTTCCTTCCTAGGACCACCTAGGAAGATAAAAACTCTTTCTACATAGTAACTGTGTTTCTGGAAAAGTCCAATTATATTTTAAAAAATCCAAAAATACACAGGACATATCAAGGTGGATTTTACAAATTACCAATTTTTGGCATCCAATTAAAAATTATAAAGCAAACAAGCAGGAAAATATAAAACACAAAGAAGAATATCAATGAATCACATGTACCCAGAAATCAAATAGAAAATAGTGTTGGTAAATAAGAATATCTAAACAATTGTTAGAACAATACTAAACTTCTTTAAGTACCAAGAAAAAAAAGGGCTACACATATTAGTTCGAAATAATAAAATTAAAAAAAAAACCTCAGATCTTCTCAAGAAAATAATGTCTGAAATGAAAAATACACCAAATGTGATTAATGTCATATAAAACATAGCAGAAAATAGAGACTATGTTACAAATGAATTAAAAATTTTTAAAAAGGAAGAAAAAGATTAGCAGAAGGCAGAGTAACAGAGAGAGAGGGAAAGACAGAGAGATCTTTCATCTTCTTGTTCACTCCACAAATGGCCATAATGATTGGGCCTGGGTCAGACCAAACTTGGAGCCAGAAACTCCATCTGGGTCTCCATCATGCATGACAGGTCTCCAAATACTTAAGCTGTCATCCATTGCCTGTCAGGGACATTAAAATATAAAGACTCAGAATATGTATTTGTCTACATATGGCTGTGTGCATACATTCACAGGCAAACCTTGACTATATTGCCCATTTGGTTCCATACCACTGCAATAAAGAAAATATCACACTAAAATCAGTCATACAATTGTTTTGTTTCTCCTGTGCATGTAAAAGTTATGTTGCTACCGTAGTCTATTAAGTGTGAAATAGGGTGGCAGTTGCTGAAGGCAGGGATGGCTGTGCCAATTTCTTAAAATAAGACAATAATACAGTTTGGTACAGTGAACAACTTTCCCTTTCATGACAGATTTCTCTGTAGGGTGCCACATTTTAACCAGAAGTTCTTTTCAATATCTGAAATCTGTCCTTACAAACCCTGCCCCTATTTTACCAAATAAATTTACTGAACACTCTAAATCATTTGTTTTAATTTGAACACTGTTGGCAGATTCAGATTCCATTTCAAGAAACTAGTTTCTTTGTTCTTGCAAATGAAGACAACTTCTTTTCCATTAAAGTTTTATCATTAGGTTTCAGCAATTCAGCACTATCTTCAGGCTCTGTTCATAATTCTTACTTTCTTGCTATTTCCAAACACCTTTGCAGTTTCTTTCCCCACTGAAGTAATGAATTTTTCAGTCATCTATAAATGTTGGGATTAACGTCTTTAAACTCCTATTATTATTGATATTTGGGGTTTTTCCCATGAATCACAAATGTTCTTTATGACATCTGGAATAGTAAATCCTTTCCAGAAGGTTTTCAATTTACTTTGCTCAGATTCATCAGAGAAATCACTACCCATGACAAGTGTAGCCCTTAAAATATATTCCTTAAGTAATATGACTTGAAAGTCAAAATTGCTTTTTAATCCATGGACTGCAGAATGGATGCTGTTTTAGCCGTTGTGAAAACAACGTTCATTCATTCATTTCATTGTATATCTCCATGAGAGCTCTTAAGTGACCAAGTATATTATTGACAGCAGTAATGTTTTGAAAGAAAGAAGTTTATTTTTTTTAAGCAAGTTCTTCACAGTGGTCATAAAATATTCAGCAAACCATGTTGTAAACAGATGTGCTGTCATGTCCTGCAGGCTTTGTTGTTCCATTTACAAACATAGGCATAGCTGATTTAATGTAAGTCTTAAGGGCTTTGGGACTTTTGGAATGGTAAATGAGTTTGTTTCACCTTAAAGACTAGAGCTGTATCAACTTCTAAGAGAATAGGCAGATGTTCTTTGAAGCTAGGCATTGACTTCTCCTCTCTAGCTATGAGAAGTCCTAGAGGGCATCCTTCTACTACAAGACTGTTTTCTTTATACTGGAATATTTTGTTCAGTGTAGCCACCTTCATCAATTAAGCAGAATTTTTGGATAGCTTGCTATAGCTTTTGTATCAACCTTTG
Source organism: Lepus europaeus (assembly GCF_033115175.1). NCBI lineage: Eukaryota > Metazoa > Chordata > Mammalia > Lagomorpha > Leporidae > Lepus > Lepus europaeus. The sequence goes on along the minus strand of NC_084828.1, from coordinate 47,915,464 downwards.
TTGCTCCAAATTCTACTTTTATTTTATGGAGATGGCTTCTTCCCATCTTCTTCTTCTGCACAGTCTTCACTTCTCTTAGCCTTCATAGAATTGGAGTGAGTTAGGTCCTTGCTCTGGATCAAGTATTGGCTAATGGGAATGTTGTGCCTTTGATCTTCTATCCAGATCAATAAAACATTCTCCATAACTACAAGTCTGTTTCGCTTTCTTATTATTTGACAGTTCACCATAGAAGCCCTTTTAGTTTCCATCAAGAACTCTTTATTTGCATTCACATCTTGACTAACTGGAGCAGAAGGCCCAGTTTTTGGCTTTTTTTGACTTCCTGTATACCATTTTCACCAAGCAGAATCATTTCTAGCTTTTGATTTACCATGAGAGAAATGTAACTCTTGCTTTCACTTTTTTTTTTTTTTTTTTGACAGGCAGAGTTAGACAGTGAGAGAGAGACACACACAGAGAAAGGTCTTCCTTTTTCCATTGGTTCACTCTTCAAATGGCTGCTGCGGCAGACGCGCTGCGCCAACCCGAAGCCAGGAGCCAGGTGCTTCCTCCTGGTCTCCCATTCTGGTGAAGGGCCTAAGCACCTGGGCCATCCTCCACTGCCTTCCCAGGCCACAGCAGAGAGCTGTACTAGAAGAGGAGCAACTGGGACAGAATCTGGTGCCCCGACCGGGACTAGAACCCGGGGTGCCGGTGGTGCAGGCAGAGGATTAGCCTATTGAGCCGTGGCGCCAGCCTCTTGCTTTCACTTGAATACTCATAGGCCACATAGGGCTATTTACTGGCCTAATTTCAATACTGTTGTGCCTCATGGAATATGGAGTTTCAGAGAGAGGAAGAAATATGGGAGAATGGCTGGTTAGTGGAGTAGTCACAGAACACACACGTTATTATTTTCTGTCTTCTGTCAGCACCATTCTTGGCAACCCAAAATAATTATGCTGGTAACATCAAAGATCACAGATAACAGATCATCATACAAGATGAAATAATAATGAAAAAGTTTGAAATATTGCCGAGAATTAAAATGTGTGTGAGATAGATAAAGTTAGCACATGCTTTTGGGGAAAATGGTTCTGATAGGCTTTTTCAATGCACAGTTGCCATGAACCTTTAATTTACTTAAAATAAATGCATGCATCTGTGATGAGAAATAAATGAAGCACGGCTGTGTATACAATCATTGTCTTTGGAAACGGAATTCTCCTGTAGTTACAAGCTCATCGCATTAGCCTATTGCTGCTTATTGAACACTGGTAGAGAACATGAGACCTCTGGATCAGAGATAAAGGCTTTATTTCTGCTGCCATCACAAGTACTATGAGCTTATAGCAGAATCATTTCCCTCCATCCATTACGTCCTACTGTCATGCAGGAGATGGCTGAGGCGCCTGCCTGTACTTGCTGTAGGCTGCATTCCAGAAGAGGAAGACTGCATCTGGGGGAATGCACCACTTTCTAAATGAGGACAAGCTACCTGCTCTTTGTCTCAGCAGGAGAAGATATCTCATACCTCAAGGTTGTTCTCCACAAATACAACCCAGTGGAATTGTCGGGAAATATATTAGTGAGGGACTGTTTGACAAACACAGCAACAATTTGTGGGGCTCAAAGTTGTTTGATTTTCTTACCAATTGCATTACAAATTTTAGCAAGGACATTAAAAGCTTTAAATAACTGTTCTCCTGGAAGAAATGAAAAAGAGGTCTTACAATACTGCATATAATGAATTATGTATACACCGAAATAACAAATATTTCAATAATTAGGAAGTTTATGCGTGACAGAAAATATTTCTAAAATAAGATATGTGGAGTCTGAAAATACAGAAATATTTGACTATCTACAATTCTAAAAGCATGTCATAAATAGGGTCAAAAGACAAATATGATATATATTAATTTTTTCAATATATAGTATCATGTTTAATGTTAGCTTTAAAAATTAGCAAAATCAAAGAAGAAAGAAAATTGAGAAAAATATGAACATAAAATATTAATAAAGAAATCAAAGAGCAAATTTAAATAGCAAATATGAATAGTCAGAATAACACAAATGAGAGTAGAAATGTGACACATTTTCACCTCTAAAACTGGCAAAAATCATTAAACTGAAGTAATATCTATTTGGTAGGCCTGAATCAAAAGAGTAGACCTACAGATGCTGAAAAATATTTGACATTTCTACTCCTAGGAAATTAGGAGTTAAAAGCAGTTAAAGACTCAGCATGTATGACAATAGGTTAAACTTGATGACATTAAGTGCATAACTTCTTATGAGAGTTTTGTTAAAATCTGAACTGTGGATCCAATGTGCTCTCTCCCCTTTCAAGCTCATATATTGAAGCCCAGATCCCCAGTGGGACTGTTTTTGTGACCACCCTTTGGAGGTCACAGGTCATGAGTAGGCACCCTTTTGCTTGGATTAATATCCTTATAAAAAAATTGACAGGAAGAAACTTGCTTCCTCCCCAGCTTTGCCCCATGTGAGAATACTAAGGAAAGTGTCTATCTGTAAACCAGGAGGAAGGCCTCACAAAGAACCTGACCATGAGCATACCCTGATCTTGGACTTGTAGTCTCACAGAAATAGAATTGTGTTGTTTAAAACATTCAATCCATGGTATTCTGTTACAGTAGCTTGAACTGATCAAGAAAATGGGTAGATCTGAATACATAGTTTTTAATCCATATCATGGAATATTTTGCATTATTTCAAATAACAAAGTGTGGTTATTTCAAAAGATGGAGGAACATTCACATAAGCCACAGGATGCAGAAAAATATGCATGACATAGTCCCAGTTTTGAATAAAGTAACAGCCATGGAGAGGTCCATTTCAAATGTGGGTATATATACTCATAGACACACATTTATTATAAATTGTTATTATTCTAGCTGTAAAAGGTGTGGAATAATGTACACTGTATTTTGGTTACCCAGAGGAAGAAGTGAACTGAGGTAGGTATAAAAAGGGAGACAGTGAAGTGCAAAACAAGATACTACAGCAAATGAAAGAATGCTTCATCTGCATAACCAGTATTCAGGATTAGAGAGGCCAATTTGTCACTGCATGGAGACATAGAATGAGATGAATGCAGAGAAAGGCAGAAGCAAGGGCCAGAGAGAAGCTGAGTCCTCATGATATAGTTGAGCATTGTATGTAGTCTCAAGTCATTTCCCTGGTTGGACTCTGCAGCCTTCTATAGGAACTGGTCATTAAAGCTTTTCTCTCTTAGATGACTTAGGAGTCTCAAAAGTAGGAAGGTTCAGAAACAAAAGAAGTGAATTCCAATCCCAGTTCCATCATGAGTGATAAGGCATATGTACATATTTCTCCATTTTTCTATTCTAGTTTATGTGTGTCTATTTGTATATATAAATATATTATAAATTGCTATTTTTAACTGGAGAACAGTGTGAAATATGTACATATGTTTGTATATATATGTTTGTGTGTCTGTGACAATATACATATAGTTAACTATCCATGTATGCAAGTGTCATGTCCTCAGATTCAACAAAGCGTGGGGTGAAAATATAGAGATGCTGGTCCCTGTCACCCACAATGCAAGATCTGGGTAGATTCAATGCTCTTGGTTTTTCGCCTGGTCTAGGCCTAGCTGTTACAGGCATTTGCAGAGTAAACCAGCAGATGGACACTATCTCTGTTTCTGTCTCCCTCTCTGTTTCTCCTTGTCTTTCAAATAAATACATAAAAATTAAATAAAAGGTTTAAGATGATGCAAATAGATTATCAGAGACTTTCTACTTGGAAACCTTAAAAAAATAAAGGTAGAATTTTTTTTTTTTGACAGGCAGAGTGGACAGTGAGAGAGAGAGACAGAGAGAAAGGTCTTCCTTTTCTGTTGGCTCACCCCCCAGTGGCCAGTGCACAGCGCTGATCCGAAGCCAGGAACCGGGTGCTTCTCCTGGTCTCCCATGCGGGTGCAGGGCCCAAGGACTTGGGCCATCCTCCACTGCCTTCCCAGGCCACAGCAGAGAGCTGGACTGGAAGAGGAGCAACCGGGACAGAATCCAGCTCCCTGACCAGGGCTAGAACCTGGTGTACCGGAGCCGCAGGCGGAGGATTAACCTGTTGAGCTGCGGCGCTGGCCGGTAGAATTTTGATAAAATAAAGGTAGAATTCTGATCATGTTCAACACATAGGGGTAACCAGTGGCTGAAAATGCTGAAAGGACTCCGTTTCCTGCACCAGTTATATGAAGTGCAAAGAATGAATGATAAAAACAATAAAAGTCAAACAACCAAATCTGTGCGACAATTTAGACTTCATCCTGTGTCTACAATTAAACTATTTTGTTTCTTTCATGTGTTCTACCTCAGTGGCCTCCTTGTGAGAAACAAAGGAAACATTATAAATTGTTCTTAGAGTATTCTTTGAACTGGACAGTACTATTTCATTGTTTTCAAGATGGTAAACATGATTTCACTATTCTATTTTCAAAGGTACACATATGAGGTAGAACGACTTGCTTTGGAAGACTATAACTCAACTTTATAATTTCAATGGGATAGATAAGTATCTTTTAAATAATCATATATTATCTTTTGCACATATTTTCCTGAGCATTTAGCACATGTGACTATCAAATTAAATTAAAGACTGCCCTTCCTTATGTAAAACTTGTAAAGAAAATGATCAGTTTAAAGTTAAATATGTTGAAGATTAAGGGAGTTCTTTTGGATGATTTGAAGAAATTTTTTCTATTATATATTTATGCCTGTGTGTATATTTACAGTTGAAATATATACACACCTCTGGAAATTGCTTCCTTTTAAGACTCTAAGAGATAGAAGGACAGAAAAAAGAAGGTCTTAAAAAGCACAGTGTGCTGGTGGGTTCCACCATTTCAGTGCTGCTTAACAATCCGGTGAGACTGCAACATGAACTAAACAAGCAGGCAGATTTTACTGGCTTTCCAAGAGCGACAGGTGCAAAGAAGCTTGAGGAAAAAGCATTCATTATAGGCAAGGTTAAAATTAGGTACTTAAAAGTCGTCATCTAATTTAGGTCATTTATCATTTTCCTCAAAGCCCCTTTTGTACAATTGAATACTGAAGTGCTTAGTTTACTATTAGATCATCACAGCTGCTACAGTATCACTCAAAGCAGATGTTTCACAGACACAGAGAGCCCAGCTAATTTTAACAGAAACATGGTAACGGCAAGTCACTTTTTGGCAGTTCCAACAGTGGATGTGAATGTACCATGCAGGTGCAACTGTATGTAGTGAATTGTAGGATAAGTGCTTTGAGAAAGGGAAAAGTGATATTGGTGAGAGACTGCGACAGGGTTTTATTCCCGATGGATTGGAAATCAGAGCCTGTATACCATCGTTCACTGTGATGAGATTCAAGCTATTCCTTCCCTTTTAAAGAGAAAGAACAACACACAAAATAGTTGGGCTAATTATAGCGCATTCTTCCAACCCTTTACCAAAGAAATGTACACTTGGGAATAGAATACTAAGGGGATTCCTTATATTTGAATTATCAGCTTACATATTAACATCCTATAAACTTATACTTCTAGAGATATCTGAAATGTATTTTACATGTTTAGGTACATGTATAGGAAAATTCAGAAATCAGAATACACTATTGAATGCTAACGTATTGGATAAATACAACAAATTCCTTGGTGACTTCCTATTATTATACTCATGGCATTAAATTTCTGTGGAAAAGAAATGTGCCTTCCATTTATAAAAAGTGTAGGTACCGGTATTTCTGAATAACTGGTTGAGTTAATTGTTTATTTTTAGCAGACAGCTTGAGCTAAATATTCTCTTATTTGAACTATAATAACAGGTTTTAAAATATGAAATGCAGGGGGGGCAGCGCAGTGGTTCACTTGGTTAATCCTCCGCCTGCAGCACCAGCATCCCATATGGGTGCTGGGTTCTAGTCCCAGTTGGTCCTCTTCCAGTCTAGCTCTCTGCTGTGGCCTGGGAGTGCAGTGAAGGATGGCCCAAGTGCTTGGACCCCTGCACCTGCATGGGAGACCAGGAGGAAGCACCTGGCTCCTGGCTTCGGATTGGCGTAGCACGCCAGCTGTAGCAGCCATTTTGGGGGTGAACCAACGGAAAGGAAGACCTTTTGCTCAGTCTCCCACTGTCTAGCTCTGCCTGACAAATAAAAAAAATATGAAACGCAACCATTCATTTTTCAATTCTAATTGAATCATTGCATTGTCTTTGAAATCTCTATCAAACCTGTCTTAATATCACATTCCTAAAAATGCTTTTCTGAAGAATCCATGCGATGATTCAGACGTTATTGTAAGCATAAACAATGAGGTAATATTTTAGTTTCCTATGAACACTATGAAAAATTATCACAAGACAGTGACTAACACAACAGAAATTACTCTCTCACAGTTCTGGAGGAAGCACGCCTTCTAAAGCGGTAACCCTTCCTTTCCTCTTTTGACCAGGTATTCCTTGGTCAATGGCTGCGCAATCACAGTCTCTGCCTTGCTTTTCACAAGGTCATCTCCAGTTTCTCCCTGTCTTTTCCTCTTCTGCCTTCCCACTTCACATTGGATTGAACGCACATCCAGATAAATAAAGACGATCTCATCTCAAGGTACTAAATTACATGTGCAAAGGCTTTCTCCAAATAAGGTCACATTTATGGGGTCTGAGGGTAGGGTGGGGACACAACTTTGTCATGGCTTCCATTCAACTCTAAATGTTATATGTATATGTAAGTGAATATTTTGAGCAGTGTTACTCCAAACATAACCTTCAGATGGCTGAACTATTTGTTGCTGGTCCATGATGAAATCAGGGACTTGAACTAAAATGTAAATAAATTTCATTACAAAACACACTGCTCAGAAGATTTTCTTAGTGAAAGAAATCGTACTTGATTTATTTTCTAAAACAAGCTCTTTATCCTATTGTGAACTAATCCTTTTTAAGTTGCAGTGTTTGAAAATGTAATGACCAAATTGATTGTACCTTATATTTTAAAGATTTATTGATTTATTTGAAAGGCAGAGTTAGAGTTAGAGAGGGAGAGGGAGAGGGAGAGAGTGAGGGAGAGGGAGAGAGAGAGGGAGAAGGGGAGGGAGAGGGAGAGAGACAGATCATCCATCCATTGGTTTACTCCCCAGAAGGCTGAAACAGCTGGAGCTGTGCAGATCCAAAGCCAGGAGCCGGGAGCTTCTTCTGAGTCTTCCACACAGGTGCAGGGGCCCAAGGACTTGCCCATCCTCTACTGCTTTCTCAGGCCATAGCAGAGACCTGGATTGGAAGTGATGCAGCAGGGACTCGAACCAGTGGCCATATGGGATGCCAACACTGCAGGCAGTGGCTTTACCCACTATGCTATAGCACCAGGCCTGATTGTACCTTAATATGTATTATTGCACTCTGGTCCAATATGATCATTATAGAAATATTCTGTAAACTGCCTGGCACCGTGGCTCACTTGGCTAATCCTCTGCCTGCTGCACTGGCACCCTGAATTCTAGTTCTGCCTGAGGCACTGGATTCTGTCCCGGTTGCTCCTCTTCCAGTCCAGCTCTCTGCTGTGGCCCAGGAAGGCAGTGGAGGTTGGCGCAAGTGTTTGGGTCCTGCACCCGCATGGGAGACCAGGAGGAAGCACCTGGCTCCTGACTTCGGATAGGCGCAGCGCACCAGCCTCAGTGTGCTGGCTGTAAGGGCCATTTGAGGGGTGAGCCAACAGAAAAGGAAGACCTTTCTCTCTGTCTTTCTCTCTCACTGTCTAACACTGCCTGTAAAAAAAAAAAAAAAAAAAAAAAAAAAAAAAAAAAAAAGGAAATATTCTGGAAATTGAGAATGATGATATTCAGGGATAGACATTTATCCTAGTGATTTCTTCCAGTTAATACATTGGCATCTCACACAGAATGAATTGGGTTTAATATCCTTCTTTGAATTCTGACTCCAGCTTCCTCCTAGAGTGGACCCTGAAAGGTAACAGTGGTGGCTTAAGTAATTGGGTCATTGTCACCCTGTGGGAGGTCTGTTTTAAGTTCTTGGCTACCAGGTGCTGCCTGACCCAGTCCTACACATTGTAAATATTTGGAGAATGAGCAAGTGAATTAGAGCTCTATTTCTCTGCTTTTCACCTACACTTTAAAAATACAAATTGAAATAAAAGTAAATGTAAAGATACCTGGTAACCATAGGAGTCACTGATTTATTAGTCCTAAGGAATATACCAGGTATACTCTGGCTTGAGACCATATGAACTGAAATGGGGAAAAGGACATCAAATGTTTGACAAGATACCATGCCCAGTCATGCACGTGTCTGTTCGTTTTTTTACTATGTGATATTTTTGTCTTTAATAAATAAAATGAACCATTTCCATCATCAATTGATTCTATTCAATTTCATGCCTTGGTTATTACATTAGTTAAAAATCTAAAAAAATAACTGACACAAAAAACTGAAAATATTTGTGGGGTACCATGTTTTAATACATGTAAATATTGTATAATGCCCAATTAGAGTAAAATATCTATTTTTTCAAGCAATTATATCATTTTTGCATGGTGAAACCATTCAAAATATTTTTTTCTAGTTTTTCTAGGAGATTATATTTCCTAAAAAAAGTTATCATTGTCAATTGTCACCCTACTGAGCAATATAACAATAGTACTTCTTACTCATATTGAAATGGTTCTTGTCAACGGGCCATCAAAGAAGGAGGTACCTTTCTCTGAAGGGAGGAGAGAACTTCCACTTTGACTATGACCTTGTCTAAATAAGATTAGAGTTGGCAAACTCAAGAGGCTTCTATAGCCTTGGCAGCTCATGACAAGAGCCTCGGTTGATTACTGACGCCATAAATAAGAGTGTCAATTGTTAAATCAACAACAGGAGTCACTGTGCACTTACTCCCCATGTAGGATCTCTGTCCTTAATGTGTTGTACTATGTGAATTAACAGTATAACTAGTACTCAAACAGTACTTTATACTTTGTGTTTCTGTGTGGGTGCAAACTGTTGAAATCTTTACTTAGTATATAAAAAAAGAAATGGTTCTTGTCAAAATAGTAAATATAATGTACATGCAGTATATAAAAATATTTTTATTGCCATTATATGTGGAACAAATGTTGTCAAAATCCCAGTCACTGGATTTTTACCTCTTCAATAAAGCTGATGTTACTATCTCCAAGGTTTCTTCAAATCCCAAGGCTCCTTCAAATCCATGGGTATCTTTGTTGGTTAAGAAAATTTAATTTGTCCTCAGTGTGTGCAAGACCACCTTCTCTTGGATTGTTTTAAAATATGATATGTTGTTTAAGTTTTCTGGCTAAAAACATGCTCAGAAACTGCTGTAATATTTTCCATACAATGCCATATTTCTTTTTCTCTACTATTATCAATTTAATTTTTTAATTTTTGTGTGCATGTGATGAAGTATTTATTTTACTAAATTTTATATAATGACAAAAATTACATGTATTTATGAGATACCATATGATGTTTTGCTAATGTAGGTATAATGATCGGTTTTCCTCACATATCTGTTGTTTTGCTAACAAGAGTGACTCTAGGCCATCTTTCTCACAAGTGGGTTGTTAGGCCACACTCATTTTTCTTGTGCATTTCTATATTCATCTATTACATATTGTTTTCATTTTCTAAGATATGAGCATAAAAATCGCATTTCCCAAGGATAAAAAAGGCCTAAATCAATTTCCCTAGAATAATTCTGAAAGCAGCATTAAGTATGGCATCCAGCCTTATTATGTTGTTTTACTAGCATTTGCTAAAGGGAAGTTAAGATGTTAATGTCAGCCTAAATCACAAAACTAAAGTCTTGGGTCATCAGAGTCCATTCAGAATTGTCACTTGAGTATACCGTGTGTTTAGCATGTCCCTGTAAAAAATCCCAACATATCTTAAAAATAATTTCCTCTTTTTTTTCCCCTCTGTCCCTAGGGAACAGTTTTAAGCAAAGTATTTCCATATGGCAAAGATGAGGAGATTTAACAGGCTGTAAGCGTCAGTCATGAGTAGTATTTAAGTCTCAAGAGCATAACTGAGACTTGAGGATTAGGGTGTATAAAAGCATTTCATTCCTTAGTATGTTCATATTCTGTCAGAACAGGAAGCAACAAACATGATTATAAACAACCCCAAAGCCATGTAATCAAACCTACCATTACATGCTCTTGTCAGACCATGGATACTCCCATTTTAATGATAAAAAGGAAATCAATACAGTAGCTTCCAGGGAAATCACTCTTGTGAAAAGAAAAGCAGAACATATATTTTCGACATCAGTATTTCACAAGTTAAAAGAATACCTTAGCAGACATGACCACTTTTACAGTTAATGATATAACAATCATTCCTAGATTACTGAAATCAGAAAAGGTATGGTCACTTTCATGTCTATGAACTTGAAGGCAGGCAGTGCTTTCAAATCCAAAGTTCATATGTATGGTAAGGCAGCTGAAAAGCTTGAGAAATATCCCACGCTCAGATCCTTGCCCACTCAAGATTCTGATTCGCTTTGGTTCGAGTTTTTCAAAACTCCCAGAAGATTAGAATGTGTCAGCAGGCTGGAGAAGCCTGCTTCCACAAGAGCTATTAACATCATATTCTAGCATATAGCAATCACCTGGGAACATAATAAGATGTATATTCTGGTGCCCAAATCCCAGATATTTTGATGGAATCAGTCTAAGTAGAGGTTCTATAATCACAAACCCCTGTCCCCCCAACCATCCCAGAGGATGCTGTGTCTATGGTCCATGTACTTTACCAGTTGAGAAAAATGAGGCAGAATCCCTAGGGAGATGCCCTACTGATTCAAATATTAGTTTGTACAACCCAGATCCTTAAAGGACGTTAACCATCTTGGATTTTGTAGTCATAATCATGCTCAGTTTCCATTTGTGGTTGGGAAAAATTGTGTGAAAAGTTCAGTTTTGTAAATGAAGAACTCAAGCCACGGAGTGTTAAAAATGAGTTCCATAATTTCATAGGAGAGATATATTTCATCTATGATTAATTGCAGTTTATTGTTTTATTGGTCCACCAAAATCATCTCACAGATATTTCAAAACTTAAATTACATCTGAAAGTTTCAGATTATCTAAGAACTACTAAAATATGATTAAAACGGTCCAGTTCTGAAATAAAAAAAAATTGATGAAAAAGAGAACAAAACCTTATCCTGAATAACATGTTAGCATAAGAACTTCACAGTTTCCAGGGAGGCTGAGTTATCTAGTGGATAAGACAGGGGCCAGGGAAGCCAGACTGAGGAGTGTACTAGAGTCCTGACCCTGCTGCCCACCAGTTGTGTGACTCTAGGTAAGTAACAAGTTCTCTGTGCCTTTGGTCCCTCATTGGTCACACAGTGATAATCCTAACCATAGGTCATTTCCACCTTACGGTTTTTGAAATGGAAAACAAATTATTTTTCTAAAATGCCAGGACAATGGCTAACATAACAGTAAGTGCCATTGATTGTAAATGTTATACAGTTTTCTCATAATGGGGATTTTTATCTTAAAATGTGAAGGCTTGGTGCTTTTATGATTAGATAAGATTAAGAATCTGCCCTATTTCTCCTCCTCTTTCTCTTCCTCAAAGTAAACAAAACAAAAAAATACAAAACCAACAAACCTCCACACACCTTTGTAGTCATGTAGTAAGATTCAAGAGTAAAACCTGAACTATGAAAACAAAGATCTCACTCAACAAAGGCAAAGGGAATGCTTTCTGTCCAGTTATAAAAGGTTGGGTTCAGAGCTGAATTTATGCAATTACTCTGTGTGTCATAACTTCAGACATAAGGAGAGGGCTTTAGCAGGGAGGATTGTGTTAGCATAATTGTTCCTTACATAGTTCCTAAGGGGGGAAAACAGTCAATTATTTCATTCTCCTTCTCACATTCCTGGCTTAAAATCCATGCTGACATTCCCCAACAGCAAGGATGCCGAAGAAGAACATCCCATGGTTTTGACACTAAGGACATCAGAGAACAGCCTCACAGGTGGAGACACATTGTATTAGACAGTTTTGAAATGACAATAATTTTGGCCCAGTAAACCTGAAGCAAAAGATCCCAGAGCCTATTTTTAGGCTTATCTAACAATTATTTCTTACTTTTAGAAATTTTGCTGTGCCACTTTGTATGGTTTCTTGAGCCTGGTTTTATAATTTCCCTCACTTACTTCTTTTCATTCTAAGTCACTAAACTCTGCAATGAGTCCTATAGAGGTGCATGTGTGTGTTTGCATGAATTATCCTGGAACAAAGCTTTACATAAAAATATGTACATGAATAAAATATTACTGATTTAGGTGCAGGAGTAGAATTTAGGCAAAAGCATCTGAACTATCTTGTTGCCACAATTTATGCTGTTGACGCTTTGCCCTCTTATCGTGCAACTAATTTAGAAAACAAGATTTTAGAGTAGCAAATTCCAGAGGTAAAATTGCTTTTTATCCATAAAAAATTCAGGCTTTGTTGAGATAAGGAATGAATACTGTTACCTGTATTCCCATAGGGTGAATGATTTATATTCTCTTCTCTATGGGAACAAAGTTTTGTTTTGGTTCAATGTTGGCTGAAGTATTTTATTTAGTTTTGTTTCTGTTAATTGCAGTCACTTTATGAGACCAGTAAGGATTTGTAGCATCAGCTTAATACAATTACTTCCTGAACATGGAGTTGCATAAGAAACAAGAACTCAGTGTATATTTAGGAACAAGCAGCACATACCTCATTATTCGATATAATTTATTTCAACTCATTTCAAATCCTGCCTACATCTTGCCAAGTGTTTTAAAAATTCACGTGTTTATTGCTTGGGTTGATAAGAACACTGGTTGATCTAACATTACTTGTAACACTAACACATCTTTATTGTAAAGTTGTGCTCATCCTTTAAATTAAAATAGAAAGCAAAGTCCAATTGAAGCACATTATGCCCTTTTTACTGCATTATCTGTTCATTTTCCTTTTTATCGCTATTTCAGTTTACTGAATTCCTCTTCTTATTCATTAATCCCTGGCTTCATTTTCTTTTCCTGTTTTCTTTCCAATGACTGCGTTTGAAAAAAAAAATGTTTCAACAATAACATCTTTAGGGTTAGAAAATAGCTCTTTCAAATGCAATCCTTAATTTCTTTTCAAAAAAGAAATTAATTGTTAAGAATTGGGCACCTGAATGATAAACACAGATACATATTTTATCTTAAGCACATCATTTTCATATAAATTACCTCTGAAATTTAACTCACTATGGTTTATTAGTAGAGTAATAATTCTCTAACCAGGTCAGGGCCTCCATTAGGGGTTCTGTCACCACTTGGTGGCAATGTTGTAGAGGGGATTCAGCAGTGGGTGGGGATAGAGGACCTGGAGCTCTACAATCCTTGGGCTGCACTGTGATTTATGGGATCACAGCCATGTAGTCATGTCTTAATTATTTAGAGGGCCTTATAGTATGAAGATTGGCTCAAATTTCCAATGGAAGAGTGATAAAACGTATCGCACATACTTACTATTAATAGACATAACCACCATACAAATTTACCAAAAGCTAGCAGAATTAAGAAAAAGTCTTTCATTTTTATTTTTCTTCAAAATAATTATAAAAACACATGAAATGTAAAATAAGTCAATAACAACTACATATCCAAAGCAAAACAAACTGAGTTCACCTGATGTAAAAGATGTTATGATACACCAAGTCCCACAGTCCGGATCTAATTTACTACTATAACTTCATATTGTACTCAATTTTTCCCATGAACAAAACACTGAAAGCAAGGTGAACTCATTCCAAATTCTATGTCTTTTAACACCTCCATTTTTGTGTTTATGTGTTTTCCTCTGGCCAAAATACCCTCCCACCCAGTGTCCCCCAAAGCCCTCCAAGTCTGCCCTTCCTCAGATAGCATCTCCATTACAAACCTCTCATTTTCTCCTCAACAATTTTCATCTCTTCTTTCTTTTCTTCTCCCACTTACCCTATTCATAAGTAAGTATAACATGGTAGAGTGGAGCAGACATTTTGCAGGTTTTTCAGATGTGATCAATATTAATTGTCCCTTATCTCATGATATTTATAATCTAACGAGAAGTAGAGTCAAATAAATAATATGGATATGTTGGAACTTCAAAAATTTTATGGAAATGGAATTAACAGATAAGTTTTTTGGTGCAAAAATTTGGAAGTACATTGTTTTTTATAATATATTTTTCCTGAATTTATCAATATTTATTAGATAAATACATAGAGAAAGAGACAGATACACGTGCATACACACATGCACAGAGAGAGAGAAAGAGAGAGAGAGAGAGAGCTCCTATCTAGTGTTTCATTCCTAAAGTGCTTGCAATGTCCAAGGCTGGGCCAGGTTCAGATCCAAGAGCTGGGAACTCAGTCTAATTCTCCCACATGGTTGAGAGGAATCTAATTATTTGAGCCATTACCACTGCATCCAAGGGTCAGCAATATTAGAAGCTGAAGTTAGAAGTTGGAGCTGGTAATCTAATGTGGGATGTTGGTGTCTTAACTGCAAAGATAAACACATGCTTTCTTTCATGACCTTTTTAAAGATCCTTCAAATGCATGGATTTCAAAAATATTTTTGCATCAAAATAAACTTATTTTTAAATTATTTTTTCCATGAAACTTTGAAATACTCTTACATGTGCATTTAATGGGGACAAGCTCCTGGTATAGTAATTCATTGCCTGGAAATAATAAAGTTAAAATAAACAAAGTAGTCAGTATGTCAGAAACACTTTTAAAAAGAATTTTAAAATCTTGATAACAATTCAAAAAGTAAATGTAATTATTGTTCTTGTTTTACATATGAGTACTCAAGGCCCAGAGAGGTTAAAACAACTTAGTCTACCAAAAACATCTGTATTTCAATTACTGTATTCTGGCTTCAGAGTGTGTACAGTTAACCACAGTGTATGTATTGTATCTCATTTTATGTAGAGTACAAATATACATTAATTAATTAAATGTTGCAATGTTGAAAATTTTCTATAGCAATATGAAGGATAGCATCTATTTATAAATCATAATTTGGCATATTACTCTAGAAAAGATTATTTTGAAATTATTACATGTGCTATACTTTTAATCTATACTCCAAGTATTTTTTCTTCAAATTATGCCTATATTTTTATATTTCCAGTTAAATTGCAAATTTTAGAAAACACAGATTTCATCTAACATTTTCTTTTTCACCTTCAAGTTCCGGCATGTTGTTGGACACATCAAAAGTTGACAGAGTCTTGATTAATCATTGTGACATTTTCAGTGGGATTTAAAGTTATGGAATGTTTTCAAATGCACAACATTTTGAGTTTTAACAAACGATATAAGTCAAAATTATCTGTGAAATCTTTTTAAATAACACACTTAATTTGACTTAATGCCATGACACTTACTGGTAAGTATAGTCTTGAAACCAAGCACTCAATTAAAGATAACTTAGCTTTTCTTCAGGAAATGGGTCTTGTGAAATCAGCTCAGAAAATGCTGACACTCTTGCTACTACCATCACTGAACCATAATGTTCTTTATTTCTAGCATAGGAGTTTGGTGTTTTCTGCTAGCATCTATGAAATTATGTGGGACCTGCTTGTTAACTTGCAAGCTATTGATATGTCTTTTTCAGCAAGCACTGAGCCTTCTAATTTGATTTTAATTTGAACAAGACCAAGAATAACATATTTAGACTTCATTTGGCATAAAACAATGGTTCATCCATAATTAGTCCATGTTCTGGGTTAATATTTCTCTGGAAAACATCTTCTAGCCCAACAAGTATATAAATCTCCGATACCTATTATCACTATCAATGAAATATGCTCTTTTGACCTGCAGTAATCTTCCTTTACATTGCTACACAACCATAGTACCACAATTCTGCTTTCAAGTACTTCCATATAATGACTGAAATGCCACCCTAAAACTCACAAAATGCATAAGGAATGTGTGTGTGTGTGTGTGTATCAGGGGATGATTTTGGACCACTTATTTTAAACTGCTTTGCACAATAGTTATAGTCATGCTTTCTCCCTTCTTATTTTGTAGACGGATAGTAATGTAATTTTATTCATTTAGATGCTCTTTATCCCCCATAGCCTGAATAGTAACATGAATTTAATGATTAGTGTAATTCCTTTTGAATTAATGGATATTTAGTTTTTTAAAAAGAAATTTATTTAATTGAAAGTCATAGTTACAGAGAGAGGGAGGGAGAGAGAAATGGGGAGAGAAAGAGAGAGAGAGAGAGAGAGAGAGAGAGAGAGAAGGAATCTTCCATCAACTAGTTCACTCCTCAGATGGCCACAACAACCAGGGCTCGGCCAGGCCCAAGCCAGGAGCCAGGAACTTCACCCAAATCTCTCACATGGGTGGCAGTGGCCCAAACTCTTGGGTCATCTTAAACTGCTTTTCCCAGGCCTTTTGCAGGGAGGTGGATTGAAAGTAGAGAAGCCAAGACTCAAACTAGCTCTCATATGGGACACCGGCCTCATAGGTAGCAGCTTACCCAGTATGCCACAGTGCCAACCCCATTTTAATTAACATATATTTGTTGCACATTCACTAAGTGTGACATTTGATTTTAACAAAGGTGCTTTGTTACTTTTATAAGCCAAAAATACATTAGACAAGCAGGGTTTTTACTTACAAAGGAAAATTGTTACATAATTAAATAGTTGTCAAAAGTTTTGCCTATTTAGAGCAATAAGATTAAAACACTAATAGATCTTTATTTATTTATTTATTTTTAATTTTATTTAATGAATATAAATTTCCAGTGTACACCTCATGGACTACAATGGCTTCCCCCTCCCACAACCTCCCTCCCACCCGCAACCCTCCCCTCTTCCTCTCCCTCTCCCCTTCCATTTGCATCAAGATTCATCCTCAATTCTCTTCATACACAGAAGTTCAATTTAGTATAAAGATTTCAACAGTTTGCACCCACGTAGAGACACAAAGTGAAACATACTGTTTGAGTACCAGCCATAGCATCAAATCACAATGTACAACACACTAAGGACAGAGATCCCACATGAGGAGCAAGTGCACAGTGGCTCCTGCTGTTGACCCAACAAATTGACACTCCAGTCCATGGCGCCAGCAACCACCATAGGCTCTCGTCACGAGCCGCCAAGGCCATGGAAGCCCTCCAAGCTTGTCGACTCTGACCACACTTAGACAAGGTCACAAAAGACAGAGTGAGGATAGCAACCGATGATCCCAAGAGTGGCATTCACCAGGTCTGAACAATTATACAGCATTAAGTGGGGAAGAGGACCATCAGTACACACAGGTTGAGAGTAGAGCCATTGGTGGTAGAGTAGAGGTTATGATTACGAAGGAATGAGGCCCAAGTACGCTAGACAGGGTCTAGAACAAAGGACAGAGTCATTATTAGAGGAGCTAAGAAAGGTGCTGTCTAAGCTACAATTAAGTTTTCTGATTGAGAGGCAAATAGAACCTGATAGAAGGGGCTTGATAATAATCTGTTGGGCTTTAGGCCTTGTAAGTTAAGAGGCCCAGACCTATCTATCTCTTCACATGGGGTATATTCTAAGGGAGGTGTGAACCTCCTAGGGGAAGGCACTCTGTTGACTTTCATTACTTGGCTGGCCTGGGAGGAGAGCTGGCCAGGTAAAGGCAGGTGGCATCTCTAACAAGAAATTTACAGTTCTGCCTGCAATGCTGCTGACCCTACTTGACCATCCCCTCAGCTGCAGTGGTCACTTTGGAAGTTGGGCTGAGTGAAGGGCTTTTCAGCTTAGAGCCAATAAGATCTGTGGCTCTGACCTGGGCATCCTTCGACTCCAGGGCAGGTCCATTTCCAGTGATCCAACTCTTGGCAGAGCTGCCAGGGCTCTTCACAAGCTGACTTCTGCTGAAGCCCAGGCTTACCACATTGAAAGCCACTGCAGTGGACCGGCCTGTTGGGTCTCCTTGAGGGCAGATCACTGTACAGATCAGCCATTAATAGGCCTGCCACCCATTGCTTCTGATGCCTAGCTTTCTTTTCCTCCTGGTTTGTGTTAAAGCAGACCAGAGGATGCAAGTCAAGGGAGTGTCCGTGTCCCATCTCTAATCTTCGGTACAAGTCTATAGTCACAGGCATGATAAAACACTAATAGATCTTTAACATAAAGCTACGTGTATACTCAGTCAGCCCAATATATATGTAAATTCTTAATCAGACTATTCTGCCAACTGAGATTGAACCTGTTTGAAAAAAATATATAGCATCTATACTGAACATGTACAGACTGTTTTGATCATTGTTGCCTAAATAATGCATTATTTTCTATAAAAATTATCTTTAAAGCATTTAAAGATTACTAGGTATTATCTATTATCAGTAATCTAGACATGCTTTAAAGTAAATGAGGGGATAGATGTAGGTTATATGCAGATATTATGCCATTTTAACAGGAGACTTGAGCCTCTGTGGATTTAAGTATCTGTGGGTATCCTGGAGCCAATGCCCTCAACCAGCCAGTTAGGGAAAATTGCTATTCCTTGATTTGCATAGTTCTGAAAATGGTAAAATGAATACGTGCACAGCATAGTTAATCAGATTAAATTAAGCCTTTTACTTTATTTATTTTCCCCAAAGAAATCTTTATTTAATGAACACAAATATCACAAGTACAATTTTAGTAATATAGTTATTCTACCCACCATATCTGCTCTCTCGCCCACTCCCCCAACCCTCCTCCCCACTCCCCTTCCCAGGCCAATTCTCCATTAAGATTCATTTTAAATTAACTTTATACATAGAAGACCAATTCTATACTAAGTAAAGATTTCAACAATTTGCACACACACATACACACAAAAGCATGTTTGAGAACAAGTTTTAAAGTTAACTCTCATAAGACAACTCAGAGGTCCAGCATGGGAAAATAGTGTACTATGACTCCTGTTGTTAGTTTAACAATAAACACTCTTATGTTTGACATCAGTGACCATCTGAGGCTCTTGACATGAGTTACCAAGGCTATGGAAGCCTTTTGAATCCACGAACTACATCAGCATTTAGACAAGGCCATAAACAAATTGGAGGTTCTATCCCTCCTTCAGAGAAAAGTACCTACTTCTTGATAGCCACTACTTTCCACTGGAGTTTCAATCACAGAGATCATTTTTGCTCTCATGGGCTTTTCAGCCAGACCAGGATGACTAAAGGACTGATTCTGAGGTCAGAGTGTTACTTAAAGCAATTGTCATTCTGTGAGTCTGCTGTGTGAACTGCCTCTCATGTTGGAACATTCTCTCCTTTTAATTCTATCATTATTACCAGGCACTTGATCCTGTTTATATGATCATTTTAGCACTTAATCCTATCTGTATGATTACTTTAACTTTTTTTTTTTTAAGATTTTGTTTATTTATTTGAGAAGTAGAGTTACAGACAGTGAGAGGGAGAGACAGAAAGGTCTTCCTTCTGCTGGTTCACTCCCCAAATGGCTGTAACAGCTGGAGCTGGGCCGATCCAAAGCCAGGTGCTTCTTCCCAGTCTCTCATGTGGGTGCAGGGGCCCAAGGGCTTGGGCTATGTTTTACAGCTTTCCCAGGCCGCAGCAGAGAGCTGGATTGGAAAAGGAGCAGCCAGGACTAGAACTTGCATGCATATGGGATGTTGGCACCACAGGTGAAGGATTAACCTACTGCGCCACGGCACCGGCCCCAATGACTTTAACATTTAATATGATCACGTTAATACTTAATATAACATTTTTATCACACAGCTTAATGGGTTTGGGTATCCCATGTCAAGTTTTAAACTGTACCCTGAGAAGTAAGTCTGTAGGGATGTATGCAGAACTATACAGCTTTACAGTTACAAACTTCCTCCTCTCTCTTACTCCCACTCTTATTTTTTTAATGAGATTCATCCTCAATTTACTTTATACACATATGATTGACTCTGTTAAGTAAAAAATTCAGGGTCGGCGCAGTGGCTCAATAGGCTAATCCTCCGCCTTGCAGTGCCGGCATTCTGTCCCGGTTGCCCCTCTTCCAGGCCAGCTCTCTGCTGTGGCCAGGGAGTGCAGTGGAGGATGGCCCAAGTGCTTGGGCCCTGCACCCCATGGGAGACCAGGAGAAGCACCTGGCTCCTGCCATCGGATCAGCGCGGTGCGCCAGCTGCAGTGTGCCGGCCACAGTGGCCATTGGAGGGTGAACTAACGGCAAAGGAAGACCTTTCTTTATGTCTCTCTCTCTCCCTGTCCACTCTGCCTGTCCAAAAAAAAAAAAAAAATCAACAAATATTATGAAAAAAAAAAAAAACAAACCAAAAAACAAAACTGTTCCTCAACAGTCAAGACAAGGGCTGTTCAAGTCATTTCTTCATGAAGTATCAATTTCACTTTGATAGATATCATTTTAAGTGCTCTATTAGTTCTCACAGATCAGGGAGAACATATGGTATTTGTCCCTTTGGGACTGGCTTGTATCACTAAATATGATGTTTTTCAGATTCATTCATTTTGTTGCAGATGATTGGATTTCTTTTTTTACCACTGTATAGTATTCCATAATGTACATATTCCGTAATTTCTTTATCCAGTTTTCAATTGATGGGTATTTACGTTGATTTTGTGTCTTATCTATTGTGAATCAAGCTGCAGATAACTATATTATTTATTGATTTCATCCCCCTTGGGTAAATTCCCATGAGTGGGATGGCTGGATCATATGGTAGGTCTATATTCAGATTTCTGAAGTATCTCCATACTGTTTTCCATAGTGGTTGTACCAGTTTACATACCATCCAACAGTGGATTAGGTTATGTTTTTCCCCACATCCTTGCTAGCATTTGTTGTCTATTGATTTCTGTATGAAAGCTATTCTA
This sequence comes from Lepus europaeus, assembly GCF_033115175.1. NCBI lineage: Eukaryota > Metazoa > Chordata > Mammalia > Lagomorpha > Leporidae > Lepus > Lepus europaeus. Next base: position 47,894,563 of record NC_084828.1, on the reverse strand, counting down.
ACTGGTGTGAAGTGAAACCTCATTATGGTTTTGATTTGCATTTTCCTGATGGTTAGTGATCCTGAACATTTTTTCATGTGTCTGTTGGCCATTTGTATTTATTCCTCTTTTGAAAAATGTCTATTTAAGTCCTTCCCATTTCTTAACTGGATTGTTTGTGTTGTTGTTGCAGAGTTTTTTGATTTCTTTGTATATCCTTTTTTATTAATCTTTTATTAGTTTCATATTTTGGAAATAATTTATCCCATTCTGTCAGTTGCCTCTTCACTTTCCTGTTTCTTTTGCAGTACAGAAACTTTTCAGTTTGATGTAATCCCATTTGTTAATTTTGGCTTTGAATGCCTGTGCCTCTGGGGTCTTTTCCAGGAAGTCTTTGCCTGTGTCAATGCCTTACAGGATTTCCCCAATGTTCTCTAATAATTTGATGGTGTCAGAGAGTAGAGTTAGATCTTTAATCCATGTTGAGTCTATTTTTTTAAGGTGTAAGGTAGGGACCTTGCTTCATATTTCCACATGTAGAAATCTAATTTACCCAGCACCATTTGTTGAATATGCTATCATTGCTCTAGGGATTGGTTTTAGTTCTTGTTCAAATATAAGTTGATTGTAGATGTGTGGATTATTTTCTGTCATGTCTATTCTGTTCTATTGGTCTATCCATCTGTTTTTGTACCAGTAGCAGGCTGCTTTCATTATAACTGCCATGTAATATGTCTTGAAATCTGGTATTGTAATGCCTCCAGCTTTGTTTTCATTGTATAAGATTGCTTTAGCTATAAAGGTCTTCTGTGTTTCCATATGAATTTTATCATTATTTTTCTATATTTGAGAAGAATGGTAGTTTGATTGGTAAAGCATTGCTTTTGGAAGAATGGACATTTTGGTGATATTGATTCGTCCACTGCATGAACATGGAAGATCTTTTCCATTTTTGTTTCTTCTTCTATTTCTTTCTTTAATGTTTTGCTAATTCTCATTGTAGAGATCTTTGACATTCTTGGTTAAATTTATTCCAATGTATTTGATATTTTTTGTAGCTATTATGAATGGAATTGATCTTAGAAGCTCATTTTCAGCCTTGGCATTGTCTTTGTTTACAAAGGCTGTTGTTTTTTGTGTATTAGTTTTGTATCTCGCTACTTTGCAAAATGCTTCTGAGAGTTCCAATAGTTTCTTGGTGGAGTCTCTATACATAGAATCATGTCATCTGCAAATAGAGACAGTTTGACTTCCTCCTTTCTCAATTTGTATCCCTTTGATTTCTTTTTCTTGCCTAATAGCTCTAGCTAAAACTTCCAGAACTACATTAAATTACAGTGATGAGAGTGGGCATCCTTGTCTGGTTCTGGATCTCTGTGGGAATGTTTACAACTATTCCCCATTCAGTAGGTTGCTGGCCATGGGTTCGTCATAAATTGCCTTGATTATGTTGGGGAATGTTCCATATCCAATTTACTTAATCTCCATCATGAAAGGGTATTATTACATTTTATCAAATGCTTTCTCTGCATCTATTGAGACAATCATATAGTTTTTGTTCTTCAGTTTGTTAACGTGATGTATCACATTGAATAATTTGTGAATGTTGAAGCATCCCTGCATACCAGGGATAAATATTGCTTGGTTTGGCTGGGTGATCTTCTGATGTAGGATTCGATGGGCTAGAATTCTGCTGAGAATTTCTGTATCTATGTTCATCAGGGATATTGGTCTATAGTTCTCTTTCTCTGTTGCTTCTTTTTCAGGTTGAGGGATTAAGGTGATGCTGCCTTTATTAAAAGAAGTTGGGAGGATTCCTCTCAATTGTTTTGAATAACTTGAGAAGAATTGGAGTTAATTCTTTTGTAAATGTCTGGTAGAATTCAGCAGGAGCCATCTGATCCTGGGCTTTTTTGGGGGGAGGGGTCTTCATTACTGATTCAATTTCCATCTTGGTAATGGGTCTGTTTAGGTTTTCTATATCTTTATGGCTCAATTTATATAGTTTCTATGTGTCCAGGAATCTATTCATTTTTCTAGGTTTCCCAGTTTTTTGGCATACAGCTCTTAATAGTAATTTCTGATAATTCTTTTTATTTCTGTTGTGCCTGTTGTTTCATTTCCTTTTTCATCTCTATTTTTATTGATTGAGATCTTCTCTGTCCTTTTTTTTGGTTAGTTGGGCCTATGGTTTGTTAATTTTGTTCATTTTTTCAATAGTAGGTATACTATCCCCCACAGGGCTCCAAGCCAGGTTCCCTGTCAGCTCTTCATGCAGCTTTATCACCAGTGGCTTGGGCTGCTGCAGTCTGGTCTCACTTCACTCTTCAAAGCTGGTGTGGGGGCTCTCATTTGCTGGTGTCCTGCATTTTGTGCATCCACACCCTCCATGTAGGTCCACTGTGTCCTTCTAATTTGTGTAGAGTTTCCTCTGCCATTTTCTCCCTAACTCTTCCCTGAGACTGCATTCTTTCAACTTTTTTAAAACTATCTTCTAGACTTGAGCAGTAAGCTACCTCTCTACTCTGCTAATTTGTAAGCCCTCTAAATTAAGCCTTTTTAAAGATATGGTCTTAGATTAAGGTTTTAAGTCAAAGACCCATGAATATTTGCATTTTATGAATCATCAAAATTATGTTGTGTAAAACTAATGATGGTTCTGTTCACTAGGCACCCCTTGTTTAGTGCTTCAATGATTAACTATAAATATGTCAAAGAACTATGTAGGAAAAATTTTTCCTTGGTAATTTTTATTTTTTTATTTTATTTTTTAAGATTTGTATTTATTTATCTGAGAGGTAGAGTTACAGACAGTGAGAGGAAGAGACAGAGAGAGGTCTTCCTTCCGTTGGTTCACTCTCCAAATGGCTGCAATGGCTGGAGTTGTGTTGATCCGAAGCCAGGAGCCAGGAGCTTCTTCCCAGTCTCTCACGTGGGTGCAGGGGTCCAAGAACTTGGGCCATTTTCTACTGCTTTCCCAGGCATAGCAGAGCTGGATTGGAAGAGGAGCAACCAAGACTCGAATTGGCACCCATATGAGATGCCAGCACTGCAGGCAGAGGATTAGCCTACTGCGCCACGGTGCCGACCCCCCTTGGTAATTTTTATGCATGCTGCCTCTATTATTCAACTTCAAGTCTACGTGAGAGGTGAGTTTTTCCTATGTTACTTATCTTAGAGTTCATATCCGAGAGCTGGGACTCAAATATCTGAATTTTTAAATGTCCATCCTAAATGTGATATACTATAACTTTAGGCAATTATGTAGCCTTGTGGCTGAACCATCTGCTGGTTCACCTCCCAATTGGACGTAATGGAGAGAGCTGTGCCGATCCGAAGCCAGGAGCTTCCTCTGGGCTTTCCATGTGGATTCAGGGACCCAAGGGCTTGGGCCATTTTTCACTGCTATCCCACACCATATCAGAGAGTAGGATTGGAAGTGGAATAGCAGGGACTCGAACCAGTGCCCATATGGGATGCCAGCACTTAGGGTGGCGGCTTCACTCTCTACACCACAGAATTACTCTTATGTGTTTAAATCCAATTGAAAATTGATCCTTGTTAAAAATAAAAGTGGTGATAAGAGAGGAAGGAGATGTACAGTTAGGCACACGTTCCCTCGGACTTACCCCTAAGGGTAATGCAACAACTTGTCATGAGACTCTAAACCCTATTAAGTTGGCAGGTACCAACTCCATCTTATTAGTTAAAATGATCAGTTTTAGTCCATAATTGATCATAAAGATAGGATTAAGTGTCAAAGGGATCACATAAATAAGGTCAAGTGTCTGCTAGCAATAATTGATATAATTAAAAAGGAGAGAAAGATCCAACATGGGAAGCAGGACACACAGCAGACTCATAGAATGACAAATGCCCTATACAGCACTCTGGCCTCAGAATCAGCCCTTACAGCACTCGAATCTGGCTAAAAAGCCCATCAGAGCATTTCAGGCATGGAAAGCCAAGACACTGTGGCAAAAAATGACCTACATCAAAGATCTCTGTGAGTGAGATCCTGGTGGAAAGAAGGGGCCATCAAAGAAGGAGCTACCTTACTCTGAAAGAGGAGAAAACTTCCACTTTGATTATGGCCTTGTCTAAATAATGTCAGAGTTTGTGGTCTCAAGAGGCTTCCATAGCCTTGGCAGCTCATGACAAGAGCCTCAGGTGATTACTGACATCATAAATAAGAGTGTCAATTGTTAAATCAACAACAGGAGTCACTGTGCACCTGCTCGTAGGATCTCTGTCCTTAATGTGTTGGACTATGAGAATTAACAGTAAAACTAGTCTTCAAACAGCACTTTATACTTTGTGTGTCTGTGTGGGTGCAAACTGTTGAATTCTTTACTTAGTGTAGGGTTGTTCTTCTGTATATAAAGATAATTAAATATGAATCTTAATGAAGAATGGGATGGGAGAGGGTATAGGAGGTGGGATGGTTTGGAGGTGGCAGGGTAGGTATGGGAGGAAGAACCACTGTAATCCAAAAGTTGTACTTATGAAAGTTATATTTATTAAATAAAAAATTTCTATTGAAAAAAAGAAACGGACTGGGCATTGAGACAGTGTATACTTAGGAAAATAGCTATTTGCAATGGAAAATGTGAGAATGCAATTTAAAAAATGTATCTTATTTTCAAGCTATGGATATGATGCTTGAAGAAAATAACTATTTAAAGTTCTTTTTTAATTTTTAGCTTAAAAATACAGAAATTTATTTCCCACATTTCTGGAGGCAGGGAAATCGAAATTTGAGCCCCCTGCATATTCTGCATCCGATGAGGTCCTGCTTTGTGTCCTCATGTGGTGGAAAACTCACTATTTCTTAGAACACAGATTTGGACTTGCAAATTTAATGAAATGCATTTTAGCAACAAAAATGACTTTGAAGTGCATCTGTAACTTAGTGCTAGCTACAATATTGGTATGATTATTTTGAGAACACGTTTATGTATTTATTTTAATATTATGAGGAATCATGTTTAAAATTCTAGGATATTAATCTGAAATAGAAAATCAACATAACTTCATTTTCTGGAGTCTTTAAGTAGTTCCTAATTCTATCTATATTTAAATCTCAGGTTATATTCTGTAAAAATAATTCCTCACTAAAAATAATGAGGACTTAAGAACAATAACTAACTTGACTTCCAAAAACATACAAATAGGAGGTTGAGATTGCTTGGGAGAGGAGGGAAGAAAAAAGCCTTGGCTCTGTTGTTTCCAGGTGCTTTAGAACACACAATTAGTAGGAGATGTCAGAAACTCTTATTTTGGAGGCTGGTTAAGCAATTTAATAAGTATTCAAATTATTTTTTAATTTAAAAAATGAAATCTAATGAACTTTAGTTTATCAACAATTCTCAAAAAACATGCAAAATACGATTCTGTAACTTTAAATAAAGTGATGATACTTATGAAAACTCAGTTAGTTGTTATCTAATTCAAGTTACCACTGTAATTAATAGTTCAGAAGTATTAAAAGGACTCTATCAATTCCAGTCACTTTATTGCATGGATGATCTACATGTATTAGGTCGAACATTTTTTAGTGAAATGTGTATTGCCCTTTCCCTTTTGTCATTTTTCATAATTCATAATTATTCTAATTTTATCACTTTAATTATTATGCGCTTGTTTAATTGAAGTTATAAACAAGCATGCCAAACTATAAAAATAATTGTGTATTCTACTATTTTATACTCTACACTTAAAGTACAATGTATTAAAGTTCTTGCAGTCCCCACAGCAAACGATGTCAGTCACCTTTACTGCTCTTGTTTAGACTTCTTTCCCAAATATTTGTGATCCTTTTTATGAAAAAGCACTTCCTGACATCTGCCTTGAATTTCCTCATTTGCTCCGTCCCATTCCTGAACTCTCATCTTATTATCTTCTCTAAGTGGAAAACAGTCTGCTTGACATCATTGCTATCAGGTTCAGTTCTGTGTATTTCGGTGAAATTTTTCTTAATTATGTTCTTCCCAGGAGAATACTTAATCTTTTTTAGCCTGTCTTTATAGATTTTTACCTGTTGGCCCCAGGATAAACCCCATTGCTTTCTAAAGCAACTTTGATAGCTTGATGTTTTGGGTACTTTTAAAAGAAGCCTCATCAAAACAATATTCACAAAATATCAGAACTCAATCTCCATGCTCTGGAGGAATTTTTCTCTGACAAAAGGCAAAATATCTAAAAAACAAACAGAATGACATCAAATAAAGTACAATCAGTCATACGTTTTGATTCTATCTCTTTTCTTTTTTGTTTATTAACTTTAGCACCTTGGGGGTTCAAACTGAATGATGAAACAATATTTTTAAGTGTTTATTTTCCTTTAATGTTTACTTCACACTCAATAGAGCAGAAAGATCTACCACCTAAAAGGCATTAAAACTAAATTAATCTTTGTATTTAGATTGTTGCTTTTACTTATTAGCCCTAGGTCAGAATGATAAAAGGGGCACGTAGAAAAAGAACTATCACAATAAAATGGAAAACAAATTGTTACTTTCATTTAAGTGTACAATTAAGAAAATAAATTAATAAACTCAAGGTTCACAATGGAGTAAAATACAAGAGAGAATATACTTCCTGCCAACCAATATGATTCTACCAACAAACTGTATTGATGCCTCTCTCTATAAACAATAAAGAAAAAAAACATTTTCACTTTGTGTAGGGCAAGTATTGTCTGTATTAGGACACACCAACTTAAATGTCTATTCTAGGTAAACATGCTGAAGTGATATACGTAGTACATAATAGCTGGCAACATATCAAAGAGTGTTAGAGACTGTAGTTTAGTATGCAAATGACAGAACAAGCACACTCAGTAGAATTAATAGTCTTCAAAACTTGAGTCTCCTTGCTATTTTAATGAATGCTTGATCTGAGAAGCTATTATAATGGCAGTAAAATGGCAAACTTTCAAAATTATATCAGTGCTATCATTAGAAGTTCAATAGAATTGGAATACTGGTCATACAGAAATGCAAAGCAGTTCTCAAAATCATTTTGGAGATTTTTTCTCTTTTCCCAGGAGAATTTACTTCAACTCAGAATTCTGACCAACTCAAAGATTTTTGCAGTTACCCATGTTGTGCAGGGAAAAAGTAAAACTGACTTTCAGAGAACAAAATCAAAATATTCACTAAATGCTTCTCTGCAAAAAGCAGCTGAGTTGTGTCTTCTGGAGTGGTTTCTGAAAACATACAAATATAAGCTTTCTTATTATCTCTGGGTAGTAGAAAAAAACAAACAAATAAAAGCATTATGTTAAAAAGACCCATTTAACAGTTTTGTGCTGTTTCATAAATAATGGACAAAAAACATGGAACTAGGAATCACAAAACAAAATAAAGCTGTGGATCCCTAGCAGATTGTAACAGAAAGTTAACAGCTGTCCTTTGCCCAGCTTGGAATACCTGGTACCCTAATTAGTTTAAGGAGACCACCAATCTACTACTTGGTTGTGTTATATAATGTATTTGGCTAATACATTTTGAGGTCATTTAGAATGCAAAATGAATAAATAATTCTGAGCTTCTTGCTTCTTTTCTGTTCAGAATATTATACTTTACTATTATTTTAATGTACAAATTTATAGTAGCAAAAATGTAAAGCACCCAATAAACTTTGTTACAGAAAGCAGAGTGTTAAATGCTGTAAAACTATTCTTTTTCTACTATACATTTTAAATTGTAAAATAAAAATTGTTATGCAAAACAGATTTTTGGGAAATGTCCTGGCTAGATCAAGAAAATAAGCCAGCAAAAATTACTGTGTTGTTAAGCATTAAAAATGAAAAGAGTATAAAAGTGAACTATGGTCTTTCTTCATTTTTGTGAATGGTTGATTACAATCATGATAATGTTTACATGAATAACAATTTATATTTTGCAAAGATCCAGTCCAGTTTTACCACATTCTTATTTACTAGTGATTTGTACATTCCTTCTCCGTAATCTAAACCAAAGCATTAATTTACAATGATTTATTCCACAGTCTGATACTTTTCAGATGTAAATGCAAGTCTCTTACACACAAATCTTCCTCAATATTGAGATAAGCATCAAACATCGTTACAATAATTCTCTTAGTTTTGTTTTTAGTTTAAATTGTGCTAAATGAGGACAGTTCATTATATATTTATTATTTTTCATAATCAGTGATATAAACCATTATTTTCCATACCTAACATTACTCTGTAACAAATCTGAGAAGTTGGGGTAGAGATTGTCATGCAGTAACTTAAGCCACTGCTTGCGACACTTACGGGATATAGTCTCATCTCCTCTTCTGAGGCAACTTCCTGGTAATGCACCTCATCACCAGCAGGTGGTGACCCATGCTCTTGGGTTTCTAGCACTCCTGTGTGAAACCTGGATGGGTTTCTGCCTCCTGACTTGGTTTTGACTCAATCCCAACTGTTGTGGGCATTTGGGGAAGTAAACAAGTAGATAGAAGATATCTCTCTTTGTCACTTTGTCTTTCAAATAAATAAATAAAACTTAAAAAATTTGAAAAGTAACCTCTCAGCCTCTCACTTTCTAAGATAATTTTTAAAAAGGAAACACTTCACTGTGGAGTTTCCTAAGGTCCCCTGTGCTAATCCTCTGGGCATTCATTTCTCTTCCAGAGAAAGAACTTATCATCTGGAAATCAGCTCTCTCTATCCCACTTTAGTTCTTTAAAAACATGACATGACAAAAGTCAAAAATGGAAAACTTTAGTTAGCCATATTTGAGCTGCTCTTCTAGCACTGTGTGTGATAAGTCAGGAGTCCCTTCTACATGGACCAAATGAAAACCCAAATGCAAGGCAAGTCAGCACTGGAGAAGTCTTAATTTTAAATAGTCAGAAATAAAAGCTGACACCATAAAGCTAGACTTTGCTTTCCTCCTGCTATTCCTTATGTTTCTGTTCCAGATTATTCCATGAAACATTGCTTTGTTCCACTAAATCCTTTAAAATCTGTTTTCCTCACATATCTTTCAAACTGAATGGCTATGTTTTCTCAGGCACATGGTTCTTCAGGCTTCTCTCATTGTTGACAAATCTTTTAGGGAAAATATTCTTTTATTAATCTCTGGCTTCTTCCTTTTTGGTATTTTTTATTAACGCTAATTGCACATGTTTATGGGCCACAATGTGATATTTTATCACATGTATAAAATCTGTGGCCGGTGCTGTGGCTCATTAGGCTAATCCTCTGCCTGCAGTGCCGGGACCCTGGGTTCCAGTCCCGGTTGGGGCGCCGGATTCTGTCCCAGGTAGCTCCTCTTGCAGTCCAGCTCTCTCCTGTGGCCCGGGAAGGCAGTGGAGGATGGCCCAAGTCCTTGGGCCCCTTCACCCGCAAGGGAGACCAGGAGGAAGCACCTGGCTCCTGGCTTCAGATTGGCGCAGCGCTGGCCGTAGTGGCCATTTGTGGGGTGAACCAACAGAAGGAAGACCTTTCTCTCTCTCTCTCTCTCTCTCTCTCTCACTGTCTAACTTTGCCTGTCCAAAAAAAAAAAAAAATCTGTGCTGATTAAATCAGGGTAATCAATATTTCCCCTTGTTTGACATTATTTTATGATTGCAGCTTTAGAACTCCTTTCTTCTATTTGCTCATAAATTATATGGAAATGTATTGGGAATGATAGTCACCCATTATTGAAATGGAACCCATCTATCCCCTCAAACCTCTCAGGCTTTAGGAATCAATATTCTGTGTTCATTTTGAGCTTTTCAGTTTTCACATATGAGGGAGAACATGTGGCATTTGTCTTTCTGTGTTGGTTTGTTTCACTTCATTTGATATCATCCACTTCCATCCATTTTGCTGGAAATCCCAGGAGTTCATCTTTTGTATGGCTGAATGATACTCCATTGTATTTATATACACATGAGTCTGATGATGGGAACCATGTCTGTTGTCCATATCTTGGCTGCTATGAACATTGCTGCTAGACCAATTCAGTAAAGTTACTGAATACAAAATTAACATATAATAAAAGAAACATTTTTTTTAAAGATTTATTTTATTTATGTGAAAGAGTTACATAGAGAGGTTGAAACAGAGAGAGAGGTCTTCCATCCGCTGGTTCACACCCCAGATGGCTGCAATGGCCAGAGAGTTTCCTCTGGGTCCCCCACATGGCTGGAGGTGCCCAGGGACTTGGGCCATCTTCCACTGCTTTCCAAGGCTATAGCAGAGAGCTGGATCAGAAGAGGAGCAGTCAGGATTAGAACTGGTGCCCATATGGGATACTGGCACCTCAGACCAGGGCTTTAACCCTCTGTTCCACAGCGCCAGCCCCATGGAGCATGAAAGGGAAATCAATAAAGCAACTACATTCACAGTAACGACAAAAATAATAAAATATTTATGAATAACCAAATGAGTGAAAGATCTCTAGTAAAAATTACAAAGCATTGATGAAACAGAGTACATAAAAACAAGGAAATTATTCCATGTCTGATTTCATTTTTACACTCACCTCCTACTTTTAAATGCCATATTAACATTCTAAAATAACTATGTTTTAAAACATCCTTGGGTAAAAGACATAAAATTCTCTTCTTGTGATATGAAAAGCTATACTCTCAGTACTGCTTTTTTAATGACTATTGGTGGCTTGGACAAATAGTATAATTTTTAGATCATTCTTATCTTTATGCACAAGGTAGGCATGATAATAATGTCTCTGTTAAATAATAAAACACTTTTATATATTGTTACTGTACAGTAATTGGTTATCCTTTTTATTCACCTGCTCTCCAAACCACTCATTAAAATTGGCATTAATGGCAACGAACGTTCATACAAAAAAAAAAAAACAAAAAAAACAAAAAACCTTAAAATATTTTGTTCTTTCATTTCCCTCCAAAACAGTTAAGAACATTTTTATCTGTGTAGTAATATTGTTTTGCTGTCTCTCATCAACTATAAAATTATCAGAGGGCACCTTGAATTGCTGAAGCTTAAAAAGTCAGTTTGGAAGTATACACCTTTGTGGGAAAATGGGCATAGAGAGATCAGATTGCAATGGCACCATAATTTAAGGTGATGCAGCTCCTTTTATTCTAGTTATTTTTATTCAGCATGAACTTTCTGACTTTAACTAATTTCACAAATCACATGTCAGGTATACAAAGAATGTTACCTAGCAATTATGCATTTTTTGCTCATCCTTGGTTCCCCAGTATCAATTGTAAAATATATTTTTATAATGCATAATTTTAATAATAGATGAAACACTTAGAAGCAAATTCTTGTTTAATGTAATAAAATTTATTTTATATTCAATTTAAATAAAACACTGAAGGCAAGAGCATTCGTTTTGAAATGTTCCTGTATTTCTCATCATTTCATTTTGGTGTGCCATTAACATCTGGTCACAGCATTGTCTTGAACTATTAAGATAAGTTCACCTGAATATAAAGTCCACTTCTACTTTCCCTCTAAACGCGTTATCACTCACATGAACGCATTCTGACTCATTCTCTTGGCTAGAACTCAAGCATAAATATATTTAATCAGGTAAAGGTATAAAATGGTTTATGAATGCACTAAATAGAGCGTGTTCCTGGGGCTAGTGAATATAAATCAGGGATAATTTTAATAACCTCTTAGAAAAGCCAATTTGAACAGATGCCCCAAGGATTTCATGGTACTTTTCAACCTTGAGATCTGTGAAGGAACGGTAACCTTGTCTTCAACCTACCTTCAATGTCCTTTCCAGTTTGTTCTTCAGGGCATTTGTGCAATGAAGAGACCCCAGCTGCCTCTCAAAGGTACAGGTCTCCTAGTCTGTCCTCTCCTCTCCTCCCCTGCCCTCTCCCCCTCCCTTGTCCTTCCCTCCACTTCCCCAGACCCCCATGTAAACTCAGGTTCTGGGGATGGCTGGTATCCTTTTTGTTTTCATTTGCTGTTATTTCACCCAATTCTCCTCACTCTCCTACATTTCTCTACAATTCATGTTATCAATGCAAACCTCTACACTAATGCTTTCTTATTATTGTCATCTATGGATTTCCTTGTCAATTCACATCTCACAACAAATTTATGCAAGGCTTTCGTAGTACATCAATGTGCTCACCTCCATCACTATTCCTCCACTGTTGTACCTTTTGCAATTATTCTACCCTGACTCCTCAATTACTTTTCTTCAATTCCACTTTTTAAATACTCTTATGAACAAATGTGGGATATTTAAATTAACATTAATTATATCATATCTCATTATCGATTTTATTTATTCTATTTTTCCCACTTACTTCTAAGTCTCCTACACTTTTGCATCTAACAATTCTTTGAACTTCCTTAAGAGTGCAGCATCCATTGATTTCTTCTCTTTTTCTTGGTACATCCTACTTCTTACCATTTATATTGTCCACTATGTGGCTAAAATATCTTTATTGAAAACACTCTTTTACATTTATCATCCTTTCTTCCACCTTGTTTTCTCAATTTCTCTGCCAAAAATCTCTCAATCTTAAACAATGTTAATAGTTATGAGAATTGTCTCGTGAAAATCAAAATTTATAGTGCAAGAGGGAGAGTGAACAATTCAGTGACAAAATTTTAGATTAGGTGAGAGGTGATGGATATTAGGATTTAGAGCCCGAACGAACCATTGGCCCATACATTCAACTCTAGTGCTTCTCAGCCATTGTTGGGTCTTAGGTCAAGTAGATATAAAATAATAGTAAAATGGGGCATTGTGGGCATACACACGGAAATCGTTACAACCATGGAACATGGAATCTAAAGAATAAAGCAGGTGAAAACAACAGATGAGATATGCAAAGTGAAAAGGTGGACTTGAGATTCAAATGAGTTGAAGAATTTTTTAGAGAGAAAGCATTTTATTTTTTATTTTTTTTTAAGATTTATTTATTTAGGGCCAGAGCCACGGCTCACTTGGCTAATCCTCCACCTGCCGCGCCAGCACCCCGGGGTCCTAGTCCCAGTTGGGGCGCCAGATTCTGTCCCAGTTGCTCCTCTTCCAGTCCAGCTCTCTGCTGTGGCCCGGGAGTGCAGTGGAGGATGGCCAAAGTGCTTGGACCCTGCACCCTCATTGGAGACCAGGAGGAGGAAGCACCTGGCTCCTGGCTGTGGATCTGCGCAGCGCGCTGGCCTTAGCAGCCATTTGGAGGGTGAACCAATGGAAAAGGAAGACCTTTCTCTCTGTATCTCTCTCTCTCTAACTCTGCCTGTCAAAAAAAATATATTTATTTATTTATTTGAAAGTCAGAGTTACACAGTGAAAGAAGGAGAGGCAGAGGGAGAGAGTCTTCCATCCAGTGGTTCACTCCCCAATTGGCCGCAACGGCCAGAGCTGCGCACATCTGAAGCCAGGAGCCAAGAGCTTCTTCCGAGTCTCCCACGAAGGTGCAGGAGCCCGAGAACTCAGGCCATCTTCTACTGCTTTCCCAGGCCATAGCAGAGAGCGGGATTGGAAGTAGAGCATCTGGGACTTGAACCGGCACCCATATTGGATGCTGGCACTGCAGGCGGCAGCTGTACCCGGTCCCAAAGCATTTTATTTGTGCTGTTAGCATGAAACTCAAAGAATTGGATGCTTGAAATTAAGAGGTTTGAAAGTTGGTACAGATATAATTTGTAAAATCTAATGTGTGGTCATTGGAGAGATGGTAAATAAACATATTCTTGCTGATTAAAGATGTTGACTTACAAGAAATAACGTCGGGGCAGGCACTGTGGCCCATTAGGTTAATCCTCCGCCTGCAGTGCTGGCATCCCATATGGGCGCTGGTTCGAGTCCTGGTTGCTCCTCTTCCAATCCAGCTCTCTGCTATGGCCCGGGAGAGCAGTAGAAGATGGCCCAAGTTCTTGGGCCCCTGCACCCATGTGGGAAGACCAGGAAGAAGCTCCTGGCTCCTGGCTTCAGATGTGCGCAGCTCTGGCCGTTGTGGCCACCTGGGTAATGAACCAATGGAAGGAAGACCTTTCTCTCTGTCTCTCCCTTTCACTGTCTGTAACTCTACCTCTCAAATAAATAAATAAATAAATAAATAAATAAATTTTAAAAAAAGAACTAATGTCATCAGTTACATGCTACTTTATAACCAAAATGGAAAAAAAAAATATTCTTTAAGATATTATAATGCCTTTAAATTTAGTCATCAACACACCTGCAGTCTAGAATAAGCAGTCTGTACCTGTACTCTGAATCCCTCCTTTTAGACCATGAGTTTCTGTTCAAACCTATATAAATTTTCCCTATAAAGTATTTCCATACACAAAATAAGCAAGTGCTTAAAAGTACAATGGATTCAAATTTGTCCTGAATTTTATCATTGGATCCCTTAAATAAGAAAAATGTTAGCTGGAAGGGTGTTCTGGGTCACATTTTTTCCATAACTTTTAGCTGCTGATGAACCTGCCATTTTGAATTTAAACCATCACATATGAGATGACAAAGGCACTTTCATGGTGGAAACCTCTGAATTAGCTAAATAGCTATACTTAAGCCATCTTTTACTAATGAGGTTTCTACTTAAATAGAGACAGGTGCACACTGAAACAGATTTTTTTCCTTCTCAGCTCTACATCATAGGAATCTAAAGTGAACAATTAAAATGAACATACAAAATGTCACTGCCAAATTCAAGAAGGCTTCTATCTCCTATAGAAATTGTTCAAGTTCAAAGTCATATTTCCTTTATAACTGTTAGGTCTTTCTTTCTTTCTTTCTTTCTTTCGTTCGTTCTTTCTTTCTTTCTTTCTCTCGTTCTTTCTCTCTCTCTCTCTCTCTCTCTCTCTCTCTTTCTTTCTTTCTTGACAGGCAGAGCGGACATTGAGAGAGAGAGACAGAGAGAAAGGTCTTCCTTTGCTGTTGGTTCACCCTCCAATGGCCGCTGCGGCTGGCACGCTGCAGCTGGCGCACCACGCTGATCCGAAGCCAGGAGCCAAGTGCTTCTCCTGGTCTCCCATGTGGGTGCAGGGCCCAAGCACTTGGGCCATCCTCCACTGCACTCCCGGGCCACAGCAGAGAGCTGGCCTGGAAGAGGGGCAACCGGGACAGAATCTGGCACCCCGACCGGGACTAGAACCCTGTGTACTGGCGCCGCAGGTGGAGGATTAGCCTATTGAGCCACGGCGCCGGCCACTGTTAGGTTTTTCATGGATCTTTCTCTACCTCACATGGTTTATAAAGCAGGTAACTTACCTAAAAATACTCTCATTTATTGTTCCTATATTTTAGTACTAAATTTTTTTATAGAGTTGGGTGTCTGTGTGTGTGTATGTGTGTGTGTGTGATCTAGGTAATTCATGTGATGTAGTTCCCTTATACATAGCATATCGCCTATTCTAATTAGCATGAAAGATAATTAGTTACTATTCATTCAATGCAATCTTATATAACATGTTTTAAAATGACATTTTTAATGGCTTTTAAAAACATAGCATCCAAGTCCACTCTGAAATGGGTGAATTACAAGTGAGAGTATTGTAAATTTTACTGACTTATAATACAAATATTTCCTAAAAATTATGTATTTACCACCAGAAGTCTTTAGATTAAGAAGGTTGAACACCATTCAAGTAGTGATTGAATTTTGTTCATTATTCATGATGTGGAAGTTTATTTAATTAGCAGATTAGTTGCAAATGATGTGGAGCATTCTGCAGCTTTTGCAATGGTGACTACTTAAAAATCAAATGTAATAAATCAGTGGATATATTTATTACTTACAGTGTATTAAATCCTATAGTATGCAGACACTATCAGAGCATCAAAATGGAAAATGTCCATGTCCACAAAGAATAAATGATCTATTTAGTAGTAAAAAACTTAAAATAAAATGATATACTTAAATTTAATAATGATGTTATACTAAATTGCATTTTAATTTTGTTATACAGATTATTGAAAAGCATAATAATTAATGTGGAAAAAAATAAGTTAAAATTAATTAGATTCAAATTTTTAAATTGAGCACCTACAATGTGTTAGGCATTGTGCTAGTGTTATGTTAGTTGACTAGAATACAAAGGTGAATAAAAAAAGACATTACCAAGAACTGTGAAGGATCTCAGAGTTTAACCTATTTCCAAGTTTACAGGTCATACCGCCTTAGCCTCATGGAAAGTAGAGGGGATGGGACTCCAGTGTGTGACATGGAGGTCTTTGTATTTATGGGGCAGCTGGAAGCAGGAGCTTCATGCTGTGGTCAGTTTTCCTTTTCCTCCACATGCTATCCAAAGGAGTTGTATGAAAGGGACCAGGCAAGTACTGTATAGGTGGTGGGGATTTGCACACAGCTGATGAACCTGAGCTCTGGGATTCTGCGTCTCTAATTCCTGGCACTTAGAAAATCTTTCCCACTTCCCTAGGGAGACACATTTGTTATGCTTATCAGCAAGCAACTCTGTCCTCAAGTTTGTAGGGAGATACTAATATTCTAAGGCCATTTGCTGTGCAATTATTGCGGAAAAGGTAGTCTCAAAATCTTGTAAGTGCCTGAACTGGTTTCTTCTCACTATGTAGCGAATTACGACAAATTAAGTACATCAAAACAATATAATTATAATTCATAGTCCCCATGGATTAGGAGCCTGAGTGTGGTAACAGGGCCTTCCATCCAAGTCTCAGTAAGGCTGAATTCAAGGTGTCATCCAGGTTATTTCCTGGAGCTAAGGACCTTCTCCCAGATTCACTTGGTTGTGGGCAGAATTCAGGTTCTGGTGCTGTAGGCTGAGGTTTCCATTTTTTTTGTGATCTGTCATTGAGGGACTGTGCTAAGCATCTAGAGTCACCACAGTTCTTTGCAATTGTGCCCTCACAGGCCTTCTTGGAAGACAGCAGCTCACTCTTTGATGACTGTTTAGAGATTCTTGCACTCCAGTGTGCTAAGGTGGAGCCACATGCGCAGTCATGAGAAAGCCACCCAATCGTTTTGGCATACAGCATAACCCAATCAAGGAAATGACCATTCCATATTTTTGTCATAAATCAAAAATTTTTATTTGTTTTAAAGATTGATTTTGTTTAATTGAAAGGTAGAATTACAGTGAGAGAGAGAGAGAGAGAGAGAGACAGATCATGATCTTCCATCTACTGGTTCATTCCTCAAGTGGGCTCAATGGCCAAGTGGGCTCAACAGCCATGGGTGGGCCAGGCAGAAGCCAAAAACCAAGAGCTTCTGCCAGGTCTCCCACATGGATGCAGGAACCCAAGCACTTGGGCCATCTTCCTCTGCTTTCCCAGGTACATTAGCACGGAGCTGGATTGGAAATGGAGCAGCCAGGATTGGAATTGGTGCCCATGTGGGATGCCGGTGTTGCAGGCAGCAACTTAACCAGCTGTACTCCACAACGCCAGCCATGAAAAATTTTGATTTATTTTAGAGGCAGAAAGAGGTATGTGAGGGTGGAAAAGAGAAAGATGGACAAACATACAGATTTTACTCCCCATATGCTTGCATTAGCTGGGATCTGGCAAGGCTGAAGGCAGGGACCTAGAACTCAATCCAGGTGGATTATGGAGAGGCAACTACTACTGGTACCATCACCCGCTGTCTCCAAGGGTGTTAATTTGCAGGAAGCTGGAAGCAGGAAGCAGGAGTTGAGCAGGGACTCAAACTCGGGCACTCTGATAAGGGATGGGGGTGTTTCAGCTTATGTCTTAACTGTTATGTCAATTGCCTGCCCCCATTTTGCCATATTCAAGTCTAAATTTATCTCATCCTCTAAGGTGAGGGTATGACACAATAGCATGACTCATTGAAGGTTACTTTAGGATACTTTTGATCACAAGATATACAGAAAACAGACTTATGGGCAATGTTTTCTCAATAGACATATGCCTTGATAAATGGAAGTTTATATTGTATCAATCTGCTGGTTTTCCTATACGTACATCATATGTATTCATAAATAAACTCATATAATTTTAGTAAGTAAGAATTACAATGTGATACTAAGGAAATAAACCAAAATGTGATAGAACAACCAAGTCATAATTTTGGAGCTTTAAGATATTCCTTGAGATTGCATGAGCTTTAGATAGATCATGAATTGCGAGAATATCATGGACATTGGGACTGTGAAAAGAAAATTATAAAGCTTCCTAAGGACACACGGTGAGTTTCCAGGTTAGACTAAAGCATGTATATTAACATTATGAGTATTTACAATAAGTGTTCAAGTGTACTTGTGAATAACAGGATTAAGAATTTTTATTTTATTTCCAAGGAATAAGAGGGATAAAGAAGCTGGAATAAATGCAGGAAGTATGATTAAAAGAATGATAATGAATATTTAGACCTAAGCTCTGTTCTGTCGAATAGCTAGCTACCTCAGTGGAAATGAGTGGTGGCAATTTTGAAAGAAAGTAACATGTAGATTTGGACACTTGCTGCAAAATGCGAATTTCTGATCCTCATAGGGTTGAAACAGCTACAGAGAGAAGTGTACGAAGAGAGAAAAATAGAAGGGTACCAGCTAAGCTGTCAAAGACGGGAGTGAGAAGGATAAGAAAAACTTGTTTTGAAGATGCTAAGAGGATCAGGCTAGTAATGTAATAAAATAGGAAAGCAAAGGGAATAAATGAAAAATCTGGAGAATCAGAGTTCTTTCTCAAAGCATTTTGTGAGCTGAATAGGAGAGAATTTTGCTAGATACAATTAAAATACATGTAAGCTAAGGAAGTGGAAACAATAGGAATAGACCATTTTTAATAGAAATTTGTCAAAAAAGGAAAGAATTATTTGGAAAGTAGATGGGCTGCTGAGATCATTGTGCACCTGCTGGGGCTGAAATAATGCAGAGCACATGGAAATGCTTCATGTATATGTACTTATTTATAGTATTTAATAAACTTGTGACATTGTGTATAAATTATTGTCTATTATGTGGGTGAAAATAGGATATTCCTAATGTTGCAAGTTTGAAGATATTTAATATTCTGGGTACTGTGTAAGTAATCTGAAGCACATCACAGACAGTTATAGGAAAATTACTGGATTTGTTTACATGAAAAGTCCAACCAGGAAGAGCAATTCTAGTCATCATTTTGATTTCCACAAGACTATATTCCATGCTTGGGGATGCGATTGCTTAATATTCATCTCTTAACATATTTTCTGTGATTATCTTTTAGTTACCACAGAAAGAAAATTTGAGGTGCAGATGTAGCCCGTTTTAATCAATGAAAAATTTTGGATATTGGCTTTCAAATTTGCCTAAACTCTGGTTGGCTAAAGCCATTTTTTTAATTGGATATAGAAATTTCTAGAAATCAAACAAAAATTACTTTGAAGCTTCTTGTAAAGTTAATGAGAAATATCTAAGTATTAAAATGGAATTACAGTGTACATATTAATATCAAATTGTATGGTTTTTTATCAGTTGAGTCTTATGGGATCTATATTAAAGTGAAAAAAATATAAGCAGTTGTGGCTGCTCCACTTCTCATCCAGTTCCTTGCTAATGTGCCTTGGAAAGCAACAGAATATGGCACAAGTGCTTGGTCCGCCACAATGCAGGTGGGAAACCTTGGAGAAGCTCCAGGTTCCTGACTTTGGACTGGCCCAGTTCCAGACATAGCAGTCATTTAGAGAATGACAAGAAGATGTGAGCTCACACGTGTTCTCTCTCTCTCTCTCTCTCTCTCTCTCTCTCTCTCTCTCTCTTTGTGTCTCCCTTTCTCTGAAACCTTGTCTTTCAAATAAATAAATAATGTTTAAAAAAATCTTAAAAACTGCACATTCACTGATTTCTTGTATAGTTTTTTGTCTTAGTTTCTATTTTGCTTGTATCATCTATTTTACTATTTATTTCCTCATTCAGCTGTATTTATTTTAAAAGATTGATTTATTGATTTGAAGCACAGTATTGTAGAGAGAGAAAAGAGACACATGGAAAGTCATCCTGTCTTTTGGTTCACTCTCCAAACGGCTGCAATAGCTAGGGCTGGAACAGGCCAAAGCCATCCAGGTTTCCCACGTGGGTGGCAGGAGCCCACTTACTTCAGTCATCTGGACTTGAAGTGGAGCAGCTTGGATTCAAACTGGTGCCCTTAGTGGATACTGGCATTGCAGGCAGTGGCTTAACCCACTGCACCACAATGCTGGCCCCTCCTTCTACTAATTTTATTTGGTTTGTTCTTGTTTTGTTAAGTCCTTGAGATGCATTGCTAGATCATTTATTTGATACTTTTCTAGGTTCCTTTTTTTGGTGTAGGCATTTATTGCTATAAATTTTCCTCTTAACATTACTTTTGCTGTACTCCATGAGTTTTGATAGTTTTTCATTTTAATTTGCTTCAAGGAGTCTTTTGATTTCTTTTTCTTTTTTTTTAATTTCTTCTGAGTTACTCTTCATTCAGGAACATGTTGTATAGTCTAGAGTTGTTTTTTTTTTCCTAGAGTTTTTCTCTTGTAATTAATTTCCAGCTTCATTCTATTAGGGTCAGAAAAGACATATGATATGATTTCAAGTTTTTAAATTTGTTGAGACTTGTTTTATCACCTAGTATATAGTCAATCCTATTCACGCACAAATGAAAAGAAGTGCATTGTGCAGTTGTAGGATGAAGTGTTTTGTAGATATCTATTAGATCCATTTTTTCTATACTACAGGTTAGCTTTGCTGTTTGTTGGTTTTTTGTCCTGTTGATCTGTCCAATGATGGGTGTAGGGTGTTGTAGTTACCCATTATTATTGTATTGAAGTTTATGGCTCTCATTAGATTCCTTAGCATTTGCTTTATAAAACTGGGTGCCCAGCATTTGGTGTACATACATTTGTTATAATTATATCTCTTTGTTGAATTGATCCCTTATTCATTACATAATGGGCTCTTTTTGCCTCCTTTAATAGTTTCTGTCTTAATGTCTATTTTGTCTGATGTAAATATAGCTACCTTTACTTATTTTTGATTTCCATTGGTATGGAATCCATTTTTCCATCCTATCACTTTCAACTTGTTTCATTATTAGTGAAGCATCTTTCTTGTAGGTATCATTATTTATGAATGATACCTTTGCTTGATAAAGTATTGTAGGCTGGCAATTTTTTTCTTTTTTGTCTTGAGTTATATCTTTCAATTCTGTCCTGGCCTGTAGGGTTTCTGTTGAAAACTCTGCTGTCAATCTGATGAGAGTTTCTTTAAAGTGATCTGCATTTCTCTCTTACAAATTTCAGGATATTTTCTTTATGTCTTACTTTCAAGTTTGGTTACAATGTGTCATGGTGCACATCCTTTTTGATCATGTCTATTTGGGGTTCTATGTTCTTGTTTTCACATTTCAGAAATCTGCTTTCATTTCACAGAATTTTCTAAGCCATCCTGCTTTCCTTATTCCCTCAGGAACTCCTAAAAATTGTATATTTGGTCATTTTATGATGCCCCACAGATCCTGAATGCTGTTTGTAATCTTTCTAATTTTTCTTTTTTCTTTTGGTCAGATTTAGTTCTTTCCAAAGACCTAACATCTATATAGAATACTTTGTTTTCTGTCTTACAAAGTCTGTTAAGACTTTCATTGTATTTTTATTTGATTTACTGAATAAGTCATTTCTAATTCTTTCTTTTCCTTCCTTCCTTCCTGCCTTCTTTTCTTTATTTTTTCTTTTAACAATATTGATATCTTTTTGCAGAATTTCTTGTCATGTCATTTACTGATTTCCTTATTTCCTTTTACTGTTTCTCTAGTTTTTGAGTAATCTTACAATACTCTTTTGAATACATTTTCTGGCATTTTGTTAATCTCTCCTTCTTCACAGTCCAATATTATCTTATTATTATGTGTCTTTTGGGGAGTCATACTTTCCTTATTCATGTTTCTTGTTATCTACATTGATTTTTTTGTGCATCTGGGGATCTCTCATTACTATGTCATCTGGAAGGCAGTTTTTTTTTATTGAAAGCTTTATTCCTGGAAATGTGCATCTGTGGCTTGGTGGAGTGCCTAAGGCTTACACTTGAGTTCCTTTGATGTGTGCTTGGTGAGGACAAGGAACTGTGGCTACTGTTTGTAGATTGCGTAAGAGTCTAGAGTGACACCCAAGATGGAGCACCTCTGGCTTTAGTCGGTGACAGGGGGGAGTGAATGTTGGACCTGGTTAGTGTGTTCACAGTCACAGTTCTTCTCTGTGCCAGGGTGAACCAGCTGATTCATAGACTAGAGTGAGCTTATGGTGCAATACACCTCACTCATACACACTGTACAGAGCACCCACCCACTCTGAAAAATGTCCTCCAACTTCTCTGCTAGATCCATTCCTAGCAATCAGTGAGCTCTGAGTTTACACTATCAGACCTGATAGATACATGGAACCCAGCCACAAGCTATGATCCTCTTACTTGCATGACCTATGCTTAGAGCTCCCAAAGGCACTGGATGCAGGGCTTTTGCCCTGCACCCTTCTAGATGCCATGTCCCTGACTCCAGGAGCTTCGAAAAGCAGTGGGACTGCCTACTGTTCCACGATTCAGGTCATTGTTCAGCTGCACTCTGCTCCAGCAAATTGCGTCTGGTGCTTTTGGAAGGAGAAAAGAGGTAGGCAATATTGCTTGTCTTCATGGAGCAAAGTAACTGTCAAAACCCCTACAAACTCCCCACAGCAGACTCATAGCCAGTGGAAACCTTGAATTCCCCCTCAGTCAAATCCATCAGTGGTGGTGGTCAGAGCAGAGTTCTACAAGCTTGCACTGACAGATGATTCTTCCCAGCTGAAAGCTGGCCTTGTAGACGCAGGAGGGTCTTGCAATGTGGCAACAGGCAACGAGTCTGTCCTCTATTCATTGTCCATGGAAGCTCTATCTGTTTTGCTCATTCCCCCCAAATTTCTCTCAATTAGTCCCCTGGAATGTGGCCCTCTGATTTGTTTTTCTGCTATCTTTTTGTGCCTGATGTCAGTTCAGCCTCCTCTCTTCAGCCATCTTGTGTCCTCTCCTCTTTTATAAAATTTGAGAGGCAGAGGGAGACAGAGAGAGTGAGCTCCCATCTTCTGGTTTCTTTCCACATGCTTGTAATGTCTCAAGCTTGGTGGACTGAAGCTAAGAGTCAGAACCAGGGGCATTACCCAGGTCTCTCATGGTAGGTTTCAAGGATTTGAGCCACCATCTGCTGCTTTCCAGGATGCTCATTGACAGAAAGTTGGAATTGGGAATGGTTCTGGGCATCAAATTCAATATGGGATTGGGCATTGTAATGTCAGATCAATACCCACTCCTAAGTACATGCTTCGAGTAACAAGTGATGTCTTTCCAGAAGGACATCAACTATATGATTACCCTGTTTACTTCTTTGCTTAAAGATTTTTCCAAGGATGTTTTCAGTTAATGTTTAAAGGACTAATTCAGTCCTTCAGCTTTAGCAAAATCATCTATGATTTCTTTCTACAAATGTTTGCAACCTATTTACCTCAGCACTTGCAATAAATATTGCATGGTGGCTAAGAGTCACACCCTGGGTTCAGAGTACTCATGTTGTATTCCGTTGTCTCTATGTTACATGTCTCATTTCTCTGTGCTTCACAGTGCTTTTTTTTTTTTTAGATTTATTTGTTTAGTCAGAGTTACACAGAGAGAGAAGGAGAGGCAGAGAGAGAGAGAGAGAGGTCTTCCATTCGCTGGTTCACTCCCCAGTTGGCCACAACGGGTGGGCCTGTGCAGATCTGAAGCCAGGAGCCAGGAGCTTCCTCTGTGTCTTCCCATGTGGGTGCGGGGGCCAAGGACTTGAGCCATCTTCTACAGCTTTCCCAGGCCACAGCAGACAGCTGGATCAGAAGTGGAGCAGCCGGGATTTGAACAGGCCCCCATATGGGATGCTAACACTGCAGGCAGAGGCTTTATCCACTAAACCACAACACCATCCCCCTCACAGTGTTTTTATATTAAAAATGTGCTGATAATAGTACCTAAAGTTTTATTGTAAGCACTGAATGACACTTAAGGAAGTAAAAAAAATTCCCTTAAATGTTTAAAATGCTCAATTAATATTTTTGATTATTTGAAAAACTTTAAATACATGAGATGATTGAATGACTATAACAAAGTTTTAGAAAATTATGATTCAAGTTCCTTTATCCAAATTTCAACTTTCATCGGTTTCCCAGTGAGCATAACTTCTTGGATGGATTCCATCACATTGAACTTAACAGATTCCAAAGTACATATATTTCCAATCCTAAATCTCTCCCTATTAAATTCCCAGTCACTTAAGAGTTCAATTTTGGACTCACTGCTAACATACTCATTTTCTTCAGTTAATATTTTGGAAGTGGAGATTTTTCCAATTGTACCATTGCCATATCTAGCACATTTTACTCTTTTTATCATAGTGACATACTTGGTCATTAGCCCCATTTACACTTTATTTTCCATGCAAGTACATTCAGACCTGAGGCTTTATCTCCCACTAAAATTTGTATCCTTAGATTCCATTTCTGTTCTGCATTTTAGCTCCCTTTAGCTACTTGCTTACCAGGCATTATCAGAGACCTTCAAATATGACCCAAAAGAAATTCATAATTTTTGTTATCTCCAAAAGGTTTTCTTTATTTGCTTGTTCCAAAAGTTTTCATGGCCAGCATGTGGAGTAGCAG
Source organism: Lepus europaeus (assembly GCF_033115175.1). Taxonomy (NCBI): domain Eukaryota; kingdom Metazoa; phylum Chordata; class Mammalia; order Lagomorpha; family Leporidae; genus Lepus; species Lepus europaeus. The sequence continues at coordinate 47,870,008 of NC_084828.1, read as the reverse complement.
GCAAAGCTGCTGCCTATGATGCTAGCATCCTGTATGGGTACTGGGTTCTTGCCCAACTGCTGGACTTCTCATACAGTTCCATGCTAACAGCCTGTGAAAGGCAGTGGAATAAGACCCAATTGTCTGAGCCCTTGTTGCACTTGAGGGATATCTTGATGAAGTTGCTGGCTCCTGGCTGAAGCCTGACCCATTTTTGACCATTGCGACCATCTGGCGGTGAATCAGCAGATGGGAGACCTCTCTCTTTCTTTCTATAACTCTGATCTTCAAAATAAATAAATGAATCTTTTTTTCTTTTCACCTAGTTTTTTGTTTTGTTTTGTTTTCTAATATTTATTTATTTATTTATTTTTGACAGGCAAAATGACAGAGAGTGAGGGAGAGACAAGCAGATAGGGATCTTCCATCTGCTGGTTCAGTCCTCAAAACCTACAGACAAAAACCTGAATCCCAGAACTATATCTGGTGTCTCATTTGGTGGCAGGGACCCAAGTACTCCTATCATCTGATAATGCATCTGCCTTGCCAGATGAAGGCATCTGGTATGAAACACACACCAGGCGCAAGTAGCAGCATAATCCCTCACACCGCAATGCCCATCTATACTTTGTTTCTTACATCAGAAATCTCTAGGTCATTTTCCATAACTTTTCCTTTTTTTTATACTTGCCCTAGAATTTTTTTTCAGATCTTGTCAGACCCACTTCTACATCTCTAGTCTTCAGAGCCCCTGCTTGTACAGAGTTTCAGAGTTCCATCAATTCAGACTCTTCAAATTCTGTGATAATTCTTCTCTCTTATGTATTCCCTGTTCCTCATTAATCCCTGATCAACATTTTGACCAGACTTAAGAATACGTGTCAAATACAGACAGTGTTTGTTCACTTCCTTTCTGGAGTTCTAATTTCAAATCATGGGTAATGATTCTGCTCCATTAATAAACATAACCACAAAATTAGAACTTAAAAATATTATCATTTTAATTATAATTATAATTAACTTTTACATAATTTAAAGCTATCAATTTGTTACTAATGAACACTTGCTACTTTATATTATCATATTTGTGTATAAATATATGGAAGACCATTGTGTATTAGAATGTTTATAATTAGATAGTACACCAAAGACAAGAAATAATATTTTCTGCATCTGAAACTTAATTGAGTTGTGTTTTATTGCTAAGGGGAATAAATCAGTAGAGTAAACTAAAGTTAGGAGTGGGATTTTTACACAGGGGTTAGCTGCCTCTTGGGATGTCTACATCCCGTAGTACAGAATGCCAGTTTAAGGCTGTCCTACTTTGCTTTTGACTTGGCTTCCAGCTGATGCACCTGGGAAGGCAGTAGATGATAGCCCAAGTACTTGGTCCCCTGCCTCCCATGTGAGATACCCAGTTGTCTTTGGCCTGACCCAGCCCTAGCTTTTGTGAGCATCTGGGACTGAAGCATTTGATGCTGTCTGTAATTCTGCTGTTCAAATAAATAAAAATAAAAGAAACCGGCCGGCGCCGTGGCTTAACAGGCTAATCCTCCGCCTTGCGGCGTTGGCACACCGGGTTCTAGTCCCGGTCAGGGCGCCGGATTCTATCCAGGTAGCCCCTCTTCCAGGCCAGCTCTCTGCTATGGCCCGGGAAGGCAGTGGAGGATGGCCCAAGTGCTTGGGCCCTGCACCCGCATGGGAGACCAGGAGAAGCACCTGGCTCCTGCCTTTGGATCAGCGAGATGCGCTGGCCGCAGCGGCCATTGGAGGGTGAACCAACGGCAAAAATGAAGACCTTTCTCTCTGTCTCTCTCTCACTATCCACTCTGCCTGTCTAAATAAATAAATAAAATTATAAAAAAAATAAAAGAAACCAAATATACAACCATTGAGTACTTATAGTGTAAAAACTTTATAAAACATATCCCAATAAATCTGAAATATTTTAGCTTAAGTATCATCCACAAGTACCTTCTGAAAGACACATATAAATGATTTATTTTTATTTTTCAAGCATTTGAATTATATGTTATGTTTTTTACTTTAAAATGTAAAAGTTTAAATATATGTGTTTTTATCTATTTGAAAGAAAGGGAGGGAGAGAGATGACAAGGTCTTCTATATACTCTTTTCCTCCCCAGTGCCTACCATAGCAGCTAGAACTGGGCCAGACCAAAGCCAGAAGCCCAGAACTCAATCTGGATCACTCAGGTGGGTGCCAAAGACTCAAGTGATTGAGCCATAGTCACTGCCTCTCAGTTTGCACATCAGCAGGAAGCTGTTATTGGAAATAGGGTACTCAATCTCAGGTACTCCGATATGAGATACAGGCATATAAAGCAGCGTCTTAACCAGTGTGCTAAACAACCAACCCTAATGCTTTTATTAAACAAAAACTTTTCTATATCTATTTAAAATAACTATAGATTCCATAAAATATGTTTGCAATTGTAAGGAAAAATGGAACTTCATGGGCATCATCTATATAGCCAGTCATCACTGTAAAAATTAACATCTGAATAACCCTACTGAGTGGAAATTTACATTCCTTCCTTATGAAATTATTTGATATTTATAGACTTGGTTACAGGGTTCGTTTTAAGTTTTGCCTTCCAAACATCTGGAACACAGTGACATTTTGCTGATTTAAGAACTTATAGTTTTTCTTCACTTTAACTGAACTATTGATGTCCTTGTTTTTTCATTCTATTCATGATCTGTGCCTTGCAATGCATATATTGCTGTAGTGGTATGAAGGCATAAAAACATTTATACTTCTGTTTAGTCTAGTTTCTCTGTCTCAGAATAAAGTATAAGATTGTGATTTTGTTCTATTTCAATTGTAGAGTTTCTATTTATTTTATACATTTCCAAATGCTGCTTAGAACAGTTAATTTTTTTAAAGATTTATTTATTTATTTGAAAGTCAGAGTTATACAGAGAGAGAAGGAGAGGCAGAGAGAGAAAGAGGTCTTCCATCTGCTGATTCACTCCCCAATTTGGCTGTAACGGTCGGAGCTGCACCGATCCAAAGCCAAGAGTCAGGAGCTTCTTCTGGGTCTCCCACACAGGTACAGGGGCCATCTTCTACTGCTTTCCCAGGCCATAGCAGAGAGCTGGACTGGAAGTTGAGCAGTTGCATCTTGAACTGGTACCCATATGGGATGCCAGCACCACAGGCAGTAGCTTTATCCATTACGCCACGGTGCCAGGCCTCGGTTAAATTTTTATAGTACTTATTATCTTAGATAGAACATTATCAGTTAACCAGTATTTTAAAAACATTTATTTTACAATAATTATTGCATGTATATTTGTAAAACTACAATATTCAAAAGTGCCTATAAGGGCTGGCGCCGTAGCTCACTTGGTTAATCCTCCGCCTGCGGCACTGGCATTCCATATGGGCTCCGGGTTCTAGTCCCAGTTGCTCCTCTTCCAGTCCAGCTCTCTGCTGTGGCCCGGGAGGGCAGTGGAGGATGGCCCAAGTGCTTGGGACCCTGCACCCGCATGGGAGACCAGGAGGAAACTCCTGGCTCCTGGCTTTGGATAGGCACAGCGCCAGCCGTGGCAGCCATTTAGGGAGTGAACCAACGGAAGGAAGACCTTTCTCTCTGTCTCTCTCTCTCACTGTCTAACTCTATCTGTCAAATAAAAAAAAAAGTGCCTGTAAGTTAAAAGATGATTTTATGTCATTCCACTGTCATAAAAAAGTTGCTAAAGTGATAAATGGAAAACTTGCAGTTATTTTGTCAATGAGTCTGTCCAAGACAGTAGCTATCCACATTTCTAACCCATAGGACAATCAGTTAACTAACACCTAGCTTATGGAGAGTTTTAATCTAATTAGCTATTTTAGAAAGTCTATAATGCAAAAAGTGTTACAGGTGTTTCAACTATAAAGTTTTAAAAACATGACTATTTGGACTGAGTTAGATGTTAAAAGAGGAGAACAGGTTAATGAGTCCCTATTAACACTGAGAGAATAGAGTATGTTTGGGAGGGGTAGAATGACAGAACAGACACAGGTATGTATTTAACAAGGAGGTTGAAAATCCATGACATGTAGGAGTTTTTGGAAATAGTGGACCAAAATAGTCACATGAAAATGTTTTCACTGGAAAGGAAACTTTAGTGTCAGCCAACATGATCTCTCTAGCCTCCTCATGCCTACATTATGTTCCTTTGTATTTATTCCGTATGATGATTTTTAAAATGCATGAATAAAAATGTTAACAATTATTGATCAAAATGTATAATCACAGGCACTATAATAACTACTTAATGTGTTATTATATCCTCACAATCTTATGAAGTGGGCATGATGATTATTTTTGTTACACAAAAGAGTAAGTTGAAGCAAAGTCTTTAAGGAAATTCTCCACTCAAACCCATCAGCTTTTTTTCTATATTTCTCTTCAGAAGTTATCATTGTGTTAAATACTTTACATATTTTAATGTACTTGACTCTCTTTATGCTTATGTTGCATTCATGTGGTCTTGAGGTTTATATGCTGGTAATCACACTAATGATTGTAACAATCATTTGTTCATTTTCATTTCTGCATAATATTCCAGTGCATTTACAATATTTGCATATACAGAAATCCATACACATGTATATTCCAATGTTAATGGATATTTGAGTATTTTTTTTACAAATAATGCAGCAGTGAATACTTACATACATTTATCCCAAATGTTCATGTTAAAGTATCTTTATTTTTCATTCATTTTAATTCTTTTCTCTTTATTTTTGTCTGACTGGGTTATCCAATAGTCTTGTCCGCCAGACTAGAAATAGTTTTCTCCACTTGGTTTATTCTGCTGTTGAAGCTCTCGATCGTATTTTTTTACTTCATTGATTGAAGTTTTCATTTACATAATTTCTTTTTGTTTCTTCTTAATGATTTGTGTCTCCTTAGTGAATTTTTCATTCATTTCAAAATTTGATCACTTCATTTTTTTAACACTATCCATATGTATTCTCTGCATCACACTGAGTTTTCTTACAATCAATATTTTGAATTCTATATCTGGTATTTCATATATTTCCTTGAGATCAGGATCTAAATTCTGGAGAACTGCTCTTTATTTTAGGGGTGTCATGCTTCCTTGCTTCTTCACGTTCATACACCACTATGCTGATGTCTGTGCATCTGGTGAAATATTGCCTTCTTTAGGGAGTTGGTTTTATTGGAAAAGTGTTTATGATTTAGATGAAACGCGGTATATCACTTGGCTTGTTGCTTTTTCTTTGGTTCTGTGAGGCCACACGTATAATCTCTGAGTGATTTTTTTTTGCTTCAATCAATGTTAGCTGTGTCTATAAGTGACACAGTATTTTAGTCTGCTGCAGTTTGAAGAATTTGAGGTGAATGTGGGCTTCCTAGCATGTGTATTGGTCCCTAAATTGAATATCTGAAACACTAGAAATTGAGATAGCCAAGGCCTTGTTTTTAGAGCTGAGGAAGACAAAAAGGGCTGTTCCCTGTCCCACTAGCAAGCCTGACTGATGCTCAGGCATGTTGCACCCACAGATCTGGCCCCAGGATTTTGTTATGTGGATGGTCCTTTCTTCAGGGACTGCAGGCGCTAAGGCTTATAACATCAATATCCCTATTCCCAGGACTGGGATCTGTTAACTGAACCCTGAGCCAGTCCTACATGGCAGCTAAAAGGCACACAGATTTTGCACTGGCAGGTATGGTTCCAGAGAGGTGGAGGCAGGTTATCTCCTAGGCCTGACCACATACTTTCCAGTGGATTTGAAGAATTTAGTGCTGGTAGCAACCTGTGTAAAGCAGATTGGGGTAAATAGAGCACTGTAGGTATTACAAGTGAGTCCAATTACCCCAAAGATTATAATCCATCATCAACAGTCCTACTTCCACCATCTACAGAGGAAAGTAGCCACGGTTCTCACAAGGGATGCAAGGTTTTGCTTGGGTTTGTGCCTGGGCTTCTCAACACCACGAGCTAGGAGGTGTGGAGGGAGCTTCCTCAGGTCAGGCCCATGGTTTTTCTTTTTCTTTTTTTCTTTTTTTAATGGACTGCTGCTGGTGCTGGTTCCAAGAAGCTGAGGGGAACCCTCCAGGATCACATAAAGTGGGTGAGTGTAGCTCTGGACTTATGACCAAAACTCTCACAGTTGCAGAATGCAGAAGATCTGATCTCAGCCCTGCACGTTGTCCCGACTCCGGCTCTGGCTGCTTGTGGTAGCAGCAGAACAGAGATTAGCTGCAAGACTCTACCCAGCCAACTGACTCAGAGGCTTTGTGAGGTTGGAGGAGAGGAGGGAGGCAATGTGGCTTGGAGCCAAGCAGTAGATCAGACCCATGTTAACTCCCTAGACTGGAGTTAGAGTTAGTGAGGAACTGTGGAGCTCTCCTTCAGTTAAAGCTGCCAGTGAGGGCATACAGTTTCTTCCTACCTGGAGTTGGAAAGATGGAGACTCCCCGCCAGTAGCTGGCAGTACTGCCTGATTAGCCATAGCTAATCCTCGCTGTGCCATGGAGTGTCCATTCTGTTCTGTCACTTCTTGCCTAAAATTTTCTCTCAGTCCCCTCGAAATATGATCTTTCCTTTGTTTTCCTCATATCCCTCTGCAAGTATGGTCGCTGTGTCTTCTTACTGTTCAGCCATCTTGGATCGCCTCTGTTATTTCCTTTTGTGTTGCATTTTATATATTTATATATTTTTCTTTGTCTTATTTTGGATTAATTACATTATTTCCTTTTTCCTTTTTTTTTCCATTTATTTGACAGGTAGAGGTATAGATAGTGAAAGAGAGAGACAGAGAGAAAGGTCTTCCTTCTGTTGGTTCACTCCCCAAAATGGCTGTCATGGCTGGTGCTGCGCTGATCTGAAGTCAGAAGCCAGGTGCCTCTTCCTGGTCTCCCATGCGGGTGCAGGATCCCAAGCACTTGGGCCATCCTCCACTGCACTCCCGGGCCACAGCAGAGAGCTGGACTGGAAGAGGAGCAACTGGGACTAGAATCCGGTGCCCATATGGGATGCTGGTGTGTGCCAGCCCTCCTTTTTTCTTATATCAATGTTTATCTCCTACCAGTTTGGATGTTATATATTGATTTAGTATTAAGAACAGAAATTTTAATATGGCTAGTAATTTGAGATTTTAAATAGATTTTTAACGTTGTCTTCTACAGAACAACATAATCATGGAGATTTTGCCTCACTATGTATAGTATTCTATAATTTATACATTGTAATATACTTCCAATATTTGCCCACACTTTTGCCAGTTTCTTTGCTTATTATTTCTTTCTGCACCTCACACCTTCCCTCTTGATCCTTTTCCTTTTGTTAAAGAACAAAATTGGGGGCCGGCATTGTGTCATAGCCAGTAAAGTTGCTGCCTGTGATGCCCATTCATGTTCCAACTGGACCACTTCAAGTCCAGCTTCCTTCTAGGCCTGGGAGAAGCAGGAGAAATGGCCCAAGTTATTTGGGCCCCTTGCCACCTACATGAAAGACCTGGGAGAATTTCCTGACTTCTGGTTTCAGCCTGGCCCAGCCCTGGCTGTTGTAACCATCTGAGGAGTAAGCTAGTAGATGGAAGATCCTCTCTCTGTTTTCCTTTCTCCCTCGCTGTAAGTCTTTCAACATAAATTAATATATCTTTAAAAAAGAAAAGAAACAACAAAATTGTGCTGAGACATTATTGCTGGCCATTTCATCTTTTTTGTTCATCTGAAAATGGGCTGATTTTATTCTAGTTCCTGAAATGAGGTTTAAAGAACATGTTCTACATAGACAGCAATTTTACTTTTCTGGGAACAATCAAAGCATTGTTTACAACTCTCTGTTTTTCATTGTTGCTGACAAATCAGTGTTATTGTTGATTCTAGCAAATAATTTTTTCTCTGGCTATTTTCAAATTTTTCTCTTTGTTCTTCATAACAAACCATTTCATTTTCATGTATCCAAGTGAAGATTTATTTTTATTTATTCTGATTATGATCTTTTGTATTCCCTTTATTTGAAGATTTGTCTTTTTTAATCACTTCTGAAGACTTCCAATCACTTTATTTTTATGTACCTATTACTACCTATGGATTTAATACACACAGTATTAAAATCAAACACAAAAATAAAATATAAAAAATGCGGTGGCAGAAGGCATGTGGAATATAAAAATTAGATAAAACAGCAATTTTTAGAACAATTGCATTGTATTAGTAAAATATGGAAATGCTTATTTGAAGAGACAATACTCTTCAATTTGCATAGATTTTCATGTAGGACATGTTTGTATATGTGGCACTAATTATATTAAAAAAGTTATTTGATGAAACACTAAGCTTTAGTCTCGAGAAGATTATTTTCTTAAATTGTTACTCAAACCACAAAGTCCTTGTCTTTGTTTTACCATTTTGAATATTTCATAAAATGCAAAATAAAGTTTCCCAGTGTTTCTGCATAGTCATTTCTAGGGTTCCATAATAGCTCAATCAGGTCCAGAATTAGATTTAAAAAATTATGTGTAAACATTTGAGAAAAAGGATTAGACTACGTTTTGATTTTGCAGGTGTCATTATTTTGTGAAATCTACCCCTCTCAACATAAGACAATTTTCAAAAAATGGGTCTTGAGTATAGTATTAAACTCAAGATAAGTATATATACTTGTAAGTATGGTACTTATTTTCACTTGTAGAATCTATTAATGTGCATGTTTTGGGGGTGATTTCAGGATTTAACACATATAAAAATACAGTTCATATGTTACAAATATTGGGATTGGCAACCAAGTATAAATAAAAGAATATTTAAAATGCATGGAACAAAGTGTGTGGCAGCCAGGAGTTGTCCCCTCAGATTTCTCTTCCAGAACTAAAGACAATGGGATTTAGATAAATGCAAAACATTGCTTTATTACCACATGAATTTTAATGCTGTTGATTTACATTCACAGTAATATTAATTTTAAGGTTTGATGTCTTATTTGCCAGATACCAAATGTAAATTATTCATAAAATGGGAAATATGCAGATTCATTACAAATATTTGGAAATTTTTAGAGACGGTCACTTTCCTGACATACCATTTGTAAGAAGTATGGTTTTTGGGAATTATGCTTGAATTAACACAGAACTCATACATGTTATTTAGAAAAAAAAATCAAACAGAAATGTAGATTAATCAATTCCATTGTAAAGAAAATGGTATTTCAGTGCTATGAATTCTGATGCCTTACATTACAGATGCAGATTTGTCTTCTGATTAAATTCTTTTGGGATAGAATATCCCAACATTTTATGATATAGTAAATTATAAATTCCATTCACAATTATCTAGTGATTTAAATAGCTTTTACAAATAAATTTTCTTGGCCGGCGCCATGGCTCAATAGGCTAATCCTCCACCTGTGGCGCCGGCACAACGGGTTCTAGTACCGGTTGGGGCGCCAGATTCTGTCCTGGTTGCCCCTCTTCCAGGCCAGCTCTCTGCTGTGGCCAGGGAGTGCAGTGGAGGATGGCCCAAGTGCTTGAGCCCTGCATCCACATGGGAGACCAGGAGAAGCACCTGGCTCCTGGCTTCGGATCAGCGAGGTGCGCCGGCCGCAGCGTGCTGGCCGCAGCAGCCATTGGGGGGTGAACCAACGGCAAAAAGGAAGACCTTTCTCTCTGTCTCTCTCTCCCTGTCAATAAATAAATAAATAAAAATAAAAAAAGCAAATAAATTTTCTTAAAGGTTCACATGTAAAATATGAGAACGTTTTTCTATAAAAACAACTATAGAATATTTTTTTAAAATGGGTGTATGTACAACAACCTGCATTTCAAACCCGTTATTACTCTTGGCTTCAATTCTACTCTATCTTCATTTATTTGTGAATGCTAAGAGAATAATAAAGAAAATCAACTTTTTGAATCTAAGTTTTTGAATCTAAGGTTTTGAATCAAGTTTTTTTGAATTAAGTTTTTGAATCTAAGAAAAAAAAGGGCAGAAAGGAGTAGAAGTGGTCTTTAAAAGTTCATGAACTCCAGCTACATCCATTTTGTTGCAAAAGACAGGATTTCATTCTTTTTCATATGGCTGAGTAGATTCCTTTGTGTATATGTACCACATTTTCGTTATCCAGTGCTTTGTGAAATAAACCAGTACACAAAAAACAAATATCATATGTTTTCTCTGATATATGGTAGTTAATATAGAACAGAAAAGAGTACAAGAATAAAACTGACATCTTATGATTTGATTACTGTTTATAGCCCTTATCTATACTCCAGTATGGTTAGTGGTGTGTTAAACCTGATTATGCAGTAAATTGAAATTATCTTATTAAAAGCATTAAAGGGAAAAAAGGAGAAAGGGAGTATTTTTATATTTTTAGATGTTATCTATGAAATGCATGAAATATGTTCTTTTTATATTAGTAAATATTTTAAAAAGATGAAAAAATTCATAGGAAATGCATGCTTTTTAAATTTTATTTTTCAATGTGCTTTCTGAAGTCCCTCATAGAGAAAAAAGGAAGTGTTTAGAAAAGTTATGCCCACACAAATTTTTTGGAGGGGTAGGCAGGCAGACTTTACGTATTTTGCTTCTTTGGTTACTTTATTCACTTACTTGGTAATTTAGAAGTATTCCTTGACATTTTCTGTATGTCATATCTTATTAAAAGTGTGGGTTGATATTTGTTGTTACTCTAGGAAAGAATAGTAGCAAATATGATGCACCACTCTATTTGATGTTTTACACTTAAATAATGCCTGCTTTCTTTCTGTATGATCTGATCTTCAGGACAAATAACTCTCATTTTTAATCAAGAAGAGATACCAACACTATTTTTACACATTTTACAATCCAGTGCTTTGTTTCATTTGTTTGGAAATCCTTTGTGTGTGAAAGAAAAATTATAGCAGATGGAGTTAAAAAGGCAAGGAAGAATCAAGTCAAGATTATAGAAATCTAGGAAATTGAACTAAATTCTATTGAAACAACAGAATTATTTAAACACTGGAATCTTTTTTTGCTATATTTTACTTATTTATTTTCATTTGATTTGAAAAAGGGGAGGGGAACAGGGAAAAATAGAGATGGAGATGGAAAGACAGACAGACACACACACACACTTATACACACACACAGAGAGAGAGAGAGAGAGAGAGAGAGAGAGAGAGAGGGAGAGAGAGAGAGAGAGCGAGCTTCCATTCACTGGATCACTCCTCAAATATCAACAAAAGCCATGGATGAGCTAGGCCAATGGCAAGAGCCTGGAAGTCAGTCTGAATCTACCATGTGGATAGCAGGAACCACTAACTCCAGCCATCATCTTCTACCTTACAGGGTGTATTTTATGAGGAAGCTGGACTGGAAACAGAGGAACCAGTAGTCAAACCCTGGTTTGATATTTACAAAGACATAATTTGTATCCACTCTATAATCACAGGCTTAATTTACCACTAACCATAATTTTGGTGCAAAAGACAGGATTTCATTCTTTTTTACAGCTGAGTAGTATTCCACGGTGTATTATAGCCCATTTTTTTATGCAGTCATCAGTTAATGGACATCTGGTTTGATTCCATATCTTAGATATTGAGAATTCAACTACAATGAATGTGGGGGTATAGATAAGTCTTTCATGTGCTGCTTTCATTTCATTTGGGTAAATTCCCAGGACTGAGATGGCGCAGTCATATGGTAGGTCTATTTTCTGATCTCTGAGAAATCTCCATACTGTCTTCCACAGTGGTTGTACTTGTTTACATGCTCACCATCAGTGAATTAGAGTACCTGTTTCCCCACATCCTTGACAGCATTTATTGCTTGTTTTTTTTTCTGTCTGAAAGCTATTCTAGCTGGGATGAGGTGAAACATCACTGTGGTTTTCATTTGCATTTCTTTAATGGCTAGTGATTTTGAGCATTTTTTCATGTGTCTGTTGGCCATTTGAAAATTAAACACCATCATGACCTACACTTACCGCACTGTGCTGCAAAATACCAGAACATGTTATATTCACCGTGGTGTGTTTTTAACTCCCAGCATCTTAACGCCCTCATCCTTTTCTGCGCACTCTTCCAAGGTTGCAGTAATCAATATTTAAGCTCAGATCCAAAACATATTATTATTATTATATTCACTTCCACATTTGAGAGAGAATTTGCAGTATTTGTTTTTCTGTATCTGGCTTATTTATTTAAAATAATTATCTCTAGTTTCATTTATTTGGCTGCAAATGTCATATTTTATTATTTTAAAGTAGAATAATATTCCATTATGTTCATATACAACATTTTCCTTATCCAGTCATCCATCAGTGGACATCTAGGTTTATTCCTTTTCTTGGTTATTGTGAATAGTGCTGCAATGAGCATGAGAGTGCAGATATTTCTTTAATATGCTAATTTTATTTCTTTTTTTAAAAGATTTATTTATTTATTTGAAAGTCATAGTTACACAGAGAGAAGAGAGACAGAAAGAGAGAGAGAGAGAGAGAGAGAGAGAGGTCTTCCATCTAATGGTTCACTCCCCAATTGGCAGCAGTGGCCGGAGCTGCGCTGATCCGAAGCTAGGAGCCAGGAGCTTCCTCCCAGTTTCCAAAAGGAGTGCAAGGGCCCAAGGACTTGAGTCATCTTCTACTGCTTTTCCAGGCCACAGCAGAGAGATGGATTGGAAGTGGAGTAGCAGGGTCTTGAACTGGCACCCATATGGGATGCTGGCATTTCAGGCCAGAGAGTTAACTCGCTGTGCCACAGCACCAGCCCCGCCAATTTTATTTCTTTCCAATATTTACCCAGAAGTGGTACATCTCGGTCTTTAGGTGGATCTATTTTTATTCTTTTGAGGAACTTCCATACTGTTCTTCATAATGGTTGTACTAATTTTATTACTTCCAAAAGTGTATAATTTTTATTACTTCTCAACAGCATTGGTTATTTATTGCCTTTTGGATCATAGCCATTTCAACTGGAGTGAGTCAATGCTTCATTGTGGGTTTTTTCGATTTATTTTTTATTTATTTGAAAGAGTTCAGAGAGAGAAGGAGAGACACAAATACAGAAAGAGAGAGAGAGAGAAAAAGGTAGAGAGAGAGAGAGAATCTTTCGTTACTGGTTCACTCTCCAAATGGCCACAACACCTGGGGCTGGACTAGGCCAAAGCCAGGAGCCAGGAGCTTCATCCAGGTCTCCCGACGTGGGTTCAGGAGCCCAAGAACGTGGGCCATCTTCAGCTGCTTTCCCAGGCTCATTACCAGGGACTTGGATTGGAAGTGGAGCAGCCAGGTCTTGAACCTGCACTACTATGGGATACCAGTGTCACAAGCGGAGGCTTAAACTACGATGCCATAGCAATGGCTCCTTCATTGTAGTTTTGATTTGCATTCCTCCACTAGTGATATACAGCATATTTTCACGTATTTGTTGGCCATTTTTTTTTTGAATGCAGAGTTAGTGAGCGAGAGAGAGAGACATTGAGAGAGAGAGAGAGAAAGGTCTTCCTTCCGTTGGTTCACTCCCCAGATGGCCGCTACGGCCAGTGCTGCTCCGATCTGAAGCCAGGAGCCAGGTGCTTCCTCCTAGTCTCCTACGCGTGTGCAGGGCCCAAGCACCCAAGCCATCCTCCACTGCCTTCCCGGGCCACAGCCGAGAGCTGGACTGGAAGAGGACCAACCAGGACTAGAACCCGGCGTGCATATGGGATGCCGGCACCGCAGGCGGAGGATTAACCAAGTGAGCTATGGTGCTGGCCCCCTGTTGGTCATTTTATTTCCTTTTCTGAGAAATATCTATTTGATCCTTTGTTCATTTCTAAACTGTATCAACTATTATTTTGTTGAATTTCTTGAGTTATATATGTATTTTGGTTGTTAAATTATTTGTTAGTCTAACAATTTGCAAATATTTTCTCACATTCTGTTGTCTCTTTAGTCTGTTGTTTCTTTCGCATTTTAGAAGCCTCTTAGCTTGGGCTAATCCCCTTTGTCCAATTTTTCTCTTTTTCCCTCTACATTTGAGATTTTATCCAAAATGTCATTACCTATTTCACCATTTTAAAATGTTTCTGTTGCTTTCTTCTAACACTTTCATAGTTTTAGATCTTACAACTAAATATTTGATCCATTTGTAGTTGATTTTTGTGGTGGGTAAGGATTTGGGTGAGGGGAGAGGATTCCGCTTCATCTTTATCATATGTATATACAGTTTCCCCAGAACCATTTATTTAAGAGGCTGTTTTTCAAGCTAGGTTTTAAATTTCCTTTGTCAAAGATAAGTTGTAGGTGAATGGATTAATTCTGGGGTTTCTCTTCTGTTCCATTGGTCTATTTGTCTGTTTTTATATCAGTACCATGTTGTTTAGGTTATAATAGCTCTGCAGTATGTCTTGAAATCTGGTATTATGATGCCTCCTACATTGCTATTACTCAAGATTGCTTTGGGTATTTAATCTTTTGAGTTTTCACCTTTTCAAAAGATTTGTCTCTAAGCTCAATGAAAAATACCATTGCTCTTTAAATATGAATTGCATTGAGTCCATAAATTTCTTTGAGTAATTTGGATATTTGCAGCAGTAGTAATCCTTACAATTCTATGTTTTTCCAATGAAAAAGTGGAAAGTTTTTCCATTTGCATGTTCAACTCAATTTCTTACACATGGTTCTTATAAATTTTATTTTGAAAGCCATTTTTACATCATTGGCTTTATTTATTTCAAAGTATTTTATTATTTGTGTAGATCCCGTGGTTGCTCTTGTGATTTTGTTTTCAGTGAGTTCATAATTTGTTTATAAAATGCTCATGATTTTTGTGTGCTGATCTTCTGACGTGAAACTTTACTGAATCCACTTATAAATTCTAAGTCACTTGATGTAATATTTTGATTTTCTATATAATATAGAATCATGTAATATCATCTGCAAACACAATTTGCATAACATCTTCTATTCTTATTTGCTTTTTATTTGTTGCTCTTGTCTAATGGCTCTAGTACTGTATTAAATAGAAGTGAAGAAAATAGACTTCCTTGTCCAATTTCATATCTTAGAGGATATGCTTTCATTTTTACCCACTTTAGTATTTTGTTGGCTGTGGATTATAATATGTAATCTTCATTATGCTGAGGTATGTGCCTTCCTTTTTTCTTCATTTCATTATTTTTAAGCTTTACTTAAGTCATGCAAGTTTTATGTATTTCATATTTACACTTCCCAATCTACCCTTCCCTCCACTCACACTTCAGCCCTTCTTTCTCCTCCCTTTCCTATTCGCATTTTAAGTTTTCATAAAGATTTACTTTCAGTTTACTCAATGATAGTAAATTTAACCCTAAACTAAGCAAAAGAGTTCAACAAATAGTATGAAGAAAAAAACCCTGTTCCTCTACAGAGGAGACAAGAGCTGTAAACAATCATGAAATCTCAAAATGTCTATTTCACTCCAATGTCCATTTCACTCCAACACATCACATTTTAGGTACTTTATTAGTTACCTCAGATTAGGGGAAAAATATACTATCTGTCTTTCTGGGACTGGCTTATGTTGCTAAATATAATGGGTTCCAGTTGCATAATTTTTGTTGCAAAAGACAAGATTTTAGTTTTATTTTATTTTTTCAACTGAGTAGTACTCCATAGAGTATGTATACTATAATTTATTTATCTAGTCATCAGTTGATAGACATCTGGTTTGATTCCATATCTTAGCTCTTGTGAATTCAGCTGCAATGAACATGAGGGCACAGATAACTCTTATACTGATTTCTTTTGTGTGGGTAAATTCTCACAAGTGGGATGGCTGGACCATATGGTAGGGTTATATTCAGATTTCTGAGATATCTTCATAATATCTTCCACAGTGGCTATACCAGTTTACATTTTCACCAACAGTAGATTAGGGTACCTTTTCCCCACATCCTCCCCAGCATTTGGTGTTTGTTGATTTCTGTGAAAGCCATTCTAACAGGGGTGAGATGAGACATCATTGTGATTTTGATTTCCATTTCCCTATGACTAGTGATCTTGAGCATTTTTTCAAGTGTTTATTAGCCACTTGAATTTCCTCTCTTGAAAAATGCCTGTTCAAGTCCTTTGCCCATTTCTTAACTGGATTTTTTGTTTTGTTACTGATGCATTTCTTAAGCTTTTTATAGACTCTGGATATTAATCCTTTATTAGCTGTGTAGTTTGCAAATATTTTCTCCCATTCTGTTGGTTACTTCTTCATTTGCTGACTGTTCCTTTTGCTGTGCAGAAGCTTCTCAGCTTGAAGTAATCTCATTTGTTCAAGGTTTTTATCATGAATGTGTTTTGAGTTTTATCAAAGGCTTTTTCCACATCTTTGGTATGGATGTTTCCTTTCATAATGTTGATGTTATTTATTACATTTATTGATCTGTATATATTAAACCATCCTTGTGTTAGTGAGGTAATTCCCTTGGTCAGGGATAATTATATTTCAAAGGAATGGCTCCCAGTTGTGAACCTTGTAAAGATCTGGGAGAAGTTTTAAATCTCAAAGAGGCAGAATAGAATATACAAGTCTGTGTGGAATAACTCATAAATTAATTTCTAAAAATAATTGGCATAAGAATTAGATAATTTTAAAATGTCACATAATTGGGAAAAAAGAAAAGATTTCATAAAATCTTTCAAAAACTCACATTTCTTTAGGAATTGTGAAACTAACCCTCAAACATCAATTCTCTCCATTTGTAGTTCTGCTGATGTGCACAATATGGTCCATATTATTTTCTTGTATTTTAGTGTCTCAGTAATAAAAATGGAGCTTTCCTATTGCCTCCTATTCAGAAACATCATTTTCTTGTATTCAAATTTTTGTGTGTAGGCAGTACATTTTAATTAATATCCCAAGTAATTCTGTGTTTTATTGTGCATTTTCTACCAGGTATATCCACATTATTATGGTTAAAATATTGAAATAGTCAATCCTGTCCCTGTTGTGTGCAATAGTGTATTTTCTTTTAATTTTAAAATGAAAAACTAACCTCAGTCATTGGAATTATTTCTTTTTTGGAAACTGTTTTTAAGATAAGCCTTTTTGGCTGGCACCATGTCTCACTAGGCTAATCCACCGCCTGCGGTGCTGGCATCCCAAGTTCTAGTCCCGGTTGGGGCGCCGAGAACTAGTCCAGATTGCTCCTCTTCCAGTGTAGCTCTCTGCTGTGGCCTAGGAGAGCAGCAGAGGATGGCCCAGGTGCTTGGGTCCCTGCACCCGCATGGAAGACCAGGAGGAAGTACCCGGCTCCTGGCTTCAGATCGGCACAGCACTGGCCGTGGGGACCATTAGGGGAGTGAACCAAAGGAAGGAAGACCTTTCTCTCTGTCTCTCTCTCACTGTCTATAACTCTCTCTCTGTTTCTCTCTCTCACTGACTAACTCTGCCCGGCCAAAAAATAAATAAATAAATAAAAAGATAAGCTTTTTCTAAGTCATTTTTAAAAAGATTTATATTTTATCTGAAAGGCAGATCTACAGAAAGAGATAAGGAGGGAGAGAGAGACAGAGAGAAAGA